>NC_089844.1:172255207-172855207 GCF_035609145.1 Eleutherodactylus coqui
CCTGTGTCAGTCCTAAGGTCTCCGTGTACGTGTGTGCTGCGTGGACAACGTACAAAAATCAGATGCAACCAGCTACGGTTTACTGCAGGCTTGCGCCATTGTCTTTCCTGACTGGCAAATACCTGCTCTGCTAGACTTAATAACTCTGCTACACTAAAGTTGTGTGTCACTTTTTCAGGGCCACACTACAGTTCTAAAAGTTATTGTTCATTGAATATACGCAGTGGGTCCTTCCCTTTGCAAAAAAGCGAAAACATTATATTTGGCCTGCAGGCTTGCGCCAATTTATTTCCTGCCTGGGAAATCAAATCACTGGTAATACAGCATGCTGAGGGGTAGGGGTAAGCCTAGAGGACGTGGACGTGGCCGAGGACGCGTAGGCCCAAGTGAGGGTGTGGGCACAGGCCGAGCTCCTGATCCAGGTGTGTCGCAGCCGACTGCTGCGCGATTAGGAGAGAGGCACGTTTCTGGCGTCCCCACATTCATCGCCCAATTAATGGGTCCACGCGGGAGACCTTTATTAGAAAATGAGCAGTGTGAGCAGGTCCTGTCCTGGATGGCAGAAAGTGCTTCCAGCAAGCTATCATCCACCCAGAGTTCTGCGCCGTCCACTGCTGCAAATCCGAATCCTCTGTCTGCTGCTCCTCCTTCCTCCCAGCCTCCTCACTCCATTACAATGACACCTGCTCAGCTGCGTGAAGACTCCCAGGAACTGTTCTCGGGCCCCTGCTCAGATTGGGCAGCAGTGGTTCCTCTCCCACCAGAGGAGTTTATCGTCACTGATGCCCAACCATTCGAAAGTTCCCGGGGTCCGGGGGAAGAGGCTGGGGACTTCCGCCAACTGTCTCAACAACTTTCTGTGGGTGAGGAGGACGATGACGATCAGACACAGTTGTCTTGCAGTGAGGTAGTAGTAAGGGCAGTAAGTCCAAGGGAGCAGCGCACAGAGGATTCGGAGGAAGAGCAGCAGGACGATGAGGTGACTGACCCCACCTGGTGTGCAACGCCTACTCAGGACAGGTCTTCAGAGGGGGAGGCAAGGGCATCAGCAGGGCAGGTTGCAAGAGGCAGTGCGGTGGCCAGGGGTAGAGGCAGGGCCAGACCGAATAATCCACCAAGTGTTTCCCAAAGCACACCCTCGCGCCATGCCACCCTGCAGAGGCCGAGGTGCTCTAAGGTCTGGCAGTTTTTCACAGAGACGCCTGACGACCGACGAACAGTGGTGTGCAACCTTTGTCGCGCCAAGATCAGCCAGGGAGCCACCACCAACAGCCTCACCACCACCAGCATGCGCAGACATATGATGGCCAAGCACCCCAAGCACATTTCCGCAAGTCCCACACGGACGCTGCCACCCTGCGCACCCTGCAACATCGCTTTAATCTGCCAGTGCACCGACTGCTGTGCGACGTGCCCACACGGTGGAACTCTACGCTCCACATGTTGGCTAGGCTCTATGAGCAGCGTAGAGCTATAGTGGAATACCAACTCCAACATGGGCGGCGCAGTGGGAGTCAGCCTCCTCAATTCTTTTCAGAAGAGTGGGCCTGGTTGGCAGACATCTGCCAGGTCCTTCGAAACTTTGATCAGTCTACCCAGGTGGTGAGCGGCGATGCTGCAATCATTAGCGTCACCATTCCTCTGCTATGCATCTTGAGAAGTTCCCTGCAAACCAGAAAGGCAGCCCCTTGCGCTCGGAAACAGAGCTGGGGGAAGACAGTATGTCGCTGGATAGTCAGAGAACCCTCCTGTCTATATCTCAGCGCGTTCAGGAGGAGGAGGAGGAGGATGAGGAGGAGGGGGAAGAGACAGCTTGGCCCACTGCTGACGGTACCCATGCTGCTTGCCTGTCATTATTTCAGCGTGTATGGCCTGAGGAGGAGGAGGAGGAGGAGGAGGATCCTGAAAGTGATCTTCCTAGTGCGGACAGCCATGTGTTGCGTACAGGTACCCTGGCACACATGGCTGACTTCATGTTAGGATGCCTTTCTCGTGACCCTCGCATTCAACGCATTCTGGCCACTACGGATTACTGGGTGTACACACTGCTCGACCCACGCTATAAGGAGAACCTTCCCAGTCTCATTCCCGAAGAGGAAAGGGGTTCGAGAGTGTTGCTATACCACAGGACCCTGGCGGACAAGCTGATGGTAAAATTCCCATCCGACAGCGGTAGTGGCAGAAGGCGCAGTTCCGAGGGCCAGGTAGCAGGGGAGGTGCGTAGATCGAGCAGCATGTACAGCCCAGACAGTGCAACAGTCTTTAATGGCCTGGCCAGCTTTATGGCTCCCCAGCAAGACTGTGTCACCGCTCCCCAGTCAAGGCTGAGTCGGCGGGAGCACTGTAAAAGGATGGTGAGGGAGTACGTAGCCGATCGCACGACCATCCTCGGTGACGCCTCTGCCCCCTACAACTACTGGGTGTCGAAGCTGGACACGTGGCCTGAACTAGCGCTGTATGCCCTGGAGGTGCTTGCTTGTCCTGCGGCTAGCGTCTTGTCGGAAAGGGTGTTTAGTGCGGCTGGGGGAATCATCACAGATAAGCGTACCCGCCTGTCAACCGACAGTGCCGACAGGCTAACACTCATCAAGATGAACAAAGCCTGGATTTCCCCAGACTTCTCTTCTCCACCAGCGGACAGCAGCGATACGTAAGCAATACGTATTATGCACCCGCGGATGGAAGCTACGTTCTCTCTCACCATCCAAAACGGGGACATTTCTGCTTCATCAATCTGTGTCTAATATTCCTCCTCCTCCTCCTGAAACCTCACGTAATCACGCTGAACGGGCAATTTTTCTTAGGGCCACAAGGCTCACTCATCTAATTTTTCTAAACAATTTTTATATGTTTCAATGCTCTTAAAAGCGTTGAAACTTTAACTTGAACCAATTTTTCGTTAAACTGGGCTGCCTCCAGGCCTAGTTACCACTTAAGCCACATTAACCATAGCGATTAATGGGTTTCACCTGCCATCTTGGTTGGGCATGGCCAATTTTTACTGAGGTACATTAGTACTGTTGGTACACCAATTTTTTGGGGCCCTCACCTACAGTGTAATCATAGCAATTTGTATGTTCTTCACCTGCACTCATGGTACAGAAGTGTGTGTGGGGTTGGCCTACACTTTAGCTACATAAATGTAACTTGGGCCTTGGCTATACTGCAGCTACTGAAATGGAACTAAGACTGCGCTCCCACTATACTGCTGCTTCGGAATTGTTACTGGGGCCTGTCTTGAGTGCTACTATTGCTGACATGGAACGAAGACTGCGCTCCCGCTATACTGCTGCTTCGGAATTGTTACTGGGGCCTGTCTTGAGTGCTACTATTGCTGACATGGAACGAAGACTGCGCTCCCGCTATAATGCTGCTTCGGAATTGTTACTGGGGCCTGTCTTGAGTGCTACTATTGCTGACATGGAACGAAGACTGCGCTCCCGCTATAATGCTGCTTCGGAATTGTTACTGGGGCCTGTCTTGAGTGCTACTATTGCTGACATGGAACGAAGACTGCGCTCCCGCTATAATGCTGCTAGTGATATGTTAGTGGGGCCTGTCCTAATGCTACGGCTGAAATGTTACGAATTCTGGGCTCTGCCTATACCGCTGCTAATGGTATGTCTCTGGGGTGTGGAAACAGAGGCTTCCCAAAGACATGATGGCGGCGAGGCCATTTCCCACCAACGCGGTTACTGTTAAGGTGCATATAACCACGGACACGTGTAGAGGACACGTAGTGCCTCAAAAACATCCCCCTCCTCCTCCAACAGGGAAAACAAACATTCTTGGGAAATGCCTTTGCATTGGTTCGTCTGGTGGCAGTCCAAGAATTTCACCTTTACCGACACTACAAGAGAGCCCCCCCACCATCCCCCCGCCACGGCCCACTTAATCCTGGCCACATTCCGAAAACCAACAAAATAAAACCGCGCTACTAGGTCCGCAGTCACCACCACATTACCACCAACGCGGTTACTGTTAAGGTACATATTACCAGTCTGACTGGGGCATGCAGAGACACCTTGACAGAATGAATAGTGTGTGGCACATAGGTTCCCCATTGCTATGCCCACGTGTGCAGCTCCTGATGGCGGTGGCACAGGATTCTATTTCTCATTGCTTCTGTACAGCATTGTGGGCTATCGCCCCACCACTTTTAGAGAGGGTCGCTGCCTAGCCGTGCCAACCCCTCTGCAGTGTGTGCCTGCGGTTCCTCCTCATGGCAGACGCACTTCTAAATAGACATGAGGGTGGTGTGGCATGAGGGCAGCTGAAGACTGCGCAGGGACACTTTAATGTGCGCTGTGGGGGGGAGGGGGGGCGGTTGGGCAGCATGAAACCCAGGAGAAGTGGCAGTGGAGTGTCATGCAGGCAGTGATTGTGCTTTGTTGGAGGTAGTGTGGTGCTTAGCTAAGGTATGCATTGCTAATGAGGGCTTTTCAGAAGTAAAAGTTGTTGGGAGGAGGGGGGCCCACTCTTGCCGCTATTGTGGCTTAATAGTGGGACCTGTGAACTTGAGATGCAGCCCAACACGTAGCCCCTCGCCTGCCCTATCCGTTGCTGTGTCGTTCCCATCACTTTCTTGAATTGCCCAGATTTTCACACATGAAAACCTTAGCGAGCATCGGCGAAATACAAAAATGCTCGGGTCGCCCATTGACTTCAATGGGGTTCGTTATTCGAAACGAACCCTCGAGCATCGCGAAAAGTTCATTCCGAGTAACGAGCACCCGAGCATTTTGGTGCTCGCTCATCTCTACTCTTGAAAGGGAGCAAAAGTGAGCCTGGTAACTACAGGCCAGTAAGTCTCACTTCAGTAACGGGAAAAATTTTCGAGGGGATTCTGAGAGACGCCATCGATGAGTACCTCAAGGAGATTAAGGGAATAACTCCTCACCAGCATGGATTCATGAAGGGTCGCTCATGTCAGACAAATCTGATCAGTTTCTACGATGAAGTAAGCTCTAAGCTGGACCAGGGAGAATCTATTGATCTTGTATATCTGGACTTCTCTAAAGCCTTTGACACCGTGCCACATAATAGGCTAATATACAAAATGAGGCAGCTCGGACTGGGCGAAAACATGTGTAAGTGGGTAAAAAATTGGCTCAACGATAGAAAGCAGAGGGTGGTAATAAATGGTTCGTACTCTGATTGGACCACAGTCGCTAGCGGGGTGCCACAGGGTTCAGTATTAGGCCCCACTCTGTTCAACATATTTATTAATGACTTGATAGAGGGGCTGCACAGCAAAATATCAATATTTGCAGATGACACAAAATTATACAATGTAATTAATGCAACGGAGGACAATATGTGGCTACAAACGGACCTGGATAAGCTCGGGGCTTGGGCAGAAAAATGGCAAATGAAGTTCAATGTTGAAAAATGTAAGACTATGCACATGGGCAAGAGGAACGGATGTCACGAATATTCACTTAATGGGGTACCACTAGGGAAAAGTGATATGGAAAAGGATCTGGGGGTATTAGTGGATAATAGACTAAACTGGAGCAACCAATGCCAGTCAGCCGCTGCAAAGGCAAATAAAGTCTTGGGGTGCATCAAAAGAGGAATAGGGGCGAAGGACGAGAACATCATCCTCCCACTATATAAGGCACTTGTCAGACCTCACATGGAATACTGCGTACAATTCTGGACACCGGTGCTCAGGAAAGATGTCACAGTGCTTGAGGGGGTTCAAAGAAGAGCGACTAAACTAATACATGGAATGACGGGACTGGAATACCCAGAGAGGCTATCCAAATTGGGACTATTTACTCTAGAAAAAAGAAGGTTAAGAGGCGACCAAATAACCATGTATAAGTACATGAGGGGACAACACATGGATCTCTCCCGCGATCTGTTTACACCCAGGACCTCGACGGTAACAAGAGGACATCCGCTACGATTAGAGGAAAGTAGGTTTCATCACCAACACAGAAAGGGGTTCTTTACTGTAAGAGCAGTTAGACTGTGGAACTCTCTACCGGAGGAAGTGGTGATGGCAAAATCCATAGAGGAGTTTAAAAGGGGACTTGATGTCTTTCTGGAGAAGAAGGATATTACAGGATATAAATATTAGGTTAAGTGTCAATCCTGGAATATAGGCAGGTAGGAACTATTAGGGGTTGATCCAGGGAACAGTCTGATTGCCATTAGGGAGTCGGGAAGGAATTTTTTCCCCAAAAGGGCTAATTGACTTCTGGCCTTGGGGTTTTTTGCCTTCCTCTGGATCAACACAGTAGGATAGACAGGCTGGACTAGATGGACAATGTCTTCATTCGGCCTTACATACTATGTTACTATGTTACTATGTTACTATGTTACTATGACCTCTCATAAGGACGTCCAAGACCAAGCACCACCCCATTTCCACCTCGATTACCTGTCTGCATTCAACCTCTGCGGTTTTAAAAAGAACCGCCACCCAGCTATATGGCTCGGCTGCAAGAGACCAATAGGAGGGCCTATGCATCCACTCCCTCTTTGCTTTATGGATACTGGCCAGGTCTGTTAGCCTGGTCTCTTGCAAAAACAAAATATCAGCTTCATTCCGGCTGAAAAAAATCAAAGGCCATAAAGCAAGCCATATTAGACTTAATGCTAGCGACATTAATGGTCGCCAACGTCAACGGGGTGAGTGCCGCCATCAAGGGTGATCAAGTTGGACAGCTCTCTTCTTTACATTACCCGATTCCCCACCAGAATCCCTACCACCCCTTATTAAACACTCCGACATATCCATTTCTACAATATTTATATTTTTTTCATGATTGTTTATTTCTTTTTGCGAACCCCCCTGCAGATTCGGAGAGGAGCCCTCACCTTTGTTCCGTGGCACTGAGTCTCCCCCAACCCCCGGAGGAACTTGTGGCCCCCCAGGAGGGAGGGTAGCGACGTCCCCCACCGGCACTACTCTATTCCTTGGCTCCCCTCCTCCTCTAATGAGGAGGATTCAGGGTCGCCTCCTTCCAGAGTCTGAAAGCGGTTTGTTAAGATGACCAGAGGGGAGCTGGTTTGCCCCTCCTTTAGCATCTGACCTGGAGGGGAAGAAGATTTCTTTTTCCCCTTCTTTTTATTCTGTTTACCCTTCTTACGTTTTTCCTTTTGCCATTCCCTACTCTCCTCATCCACACTGTCTTCTGGATGGGAACTTGTTAGGGAACTGGACCTCTCCTCCTCCTCTCTCACCAGTCTCCTGACGTCTTCCTCCAAATCGCTGCCCCTTATGTCCTCAGGGGTGGTCACTGGCCATTGGGAAACAGGGACCGGGGTCATCCTACTGGATTCTCCCCCTTCCCCTGCCTCCTTTTGGGACATCTGCTGTCTGGTCTTACTCACTCTTCCACCTTTTTCCATCACCGGACCCCCAGACGCCCTACTTCCGCCCACCCTCTCTCCAGCTGAGGCCCCGCTGCTCTGGGGTACCCCAGTCGGATCAGTAGCAACATCAGCACGGGCACGCTGAGGACAGCAACTGAAGGGGTGTCCTAGGACACCACACAGGTTGCAGTGAATGTCCGTACACGAGGCAGCATGGTGACCCTCTCCCCCACACAATGTACACATTAGTTTGGTACATGCCGCACTGAAATGTGTGGGGTCACCACACTTGTGACAGACCTTCGGCTGCCCCTGGTAAAAGGCCAGGATCATATGTCTTCCCAAAAAAGCAGAGGAGGGAATGTCGGTGACAGAATTTCCGGACCGCCTCAATTTCACCAGGAAAGTCCAGGCTCCAGACCATATGCCGTACTTGTCACGGTTCTTTGTGGGGTTTCCCTGCACCTCCCCGTAATGAGATATCCATGTCATGATGTCAATGGCGGGAAACGGGAATCACCTCGAAATCCCGCCAGTCAGGCCTAGTCTGAACCAGCTCATAATTTGACCAGAAAAGTTCAAGACCTTCTGACCGAACAAAGCTGATATCAAACTCCGAGGTGCCAACAGGATGGATCAGGGCAAAGATTTCATATGCCCTAAAGCCCATATTCAGCAGGAGCTCAGCCACCTTCCCCCGTTTTGGGCATGTATCTCTGCTACCTATATGCCGAAGACAGACTACATTCCTTCTGGCCCCCGGGGGCCCGCTTGTTGGGAGCAACCAATTCCCTCTATTCTCTCGGAAGGCCCCCAGTCCATGTCGTTGGATGCAGAACTCGAGGTTAACCTGCTCACCCTCTATATTGGCCGTCTTTTCTCCCCGCCTCAGGGCCTCCAAGAGACGCCGCTGTAAATTTCCCTACCCAGCCCCACAGAAAAAAGGCCTCTCTGCCCCCCCCGGTAGCCGCTCCAGCATAACTTTTGGGGCCAGGCACCACCGGGACGGAAGATGGGTCAGACATAGCCCCCACCGCACCCCCCACCACTGCAACATTAGCCCTGGCCTGTTCCTGGGCACCAGTCCTATTATCTGTAGATAATGCAGCATCTCCTCCAAAACCATTTGAAGACGCAGCACCACTAAACATAGCACCAGATGGGTGGGCAATCATCCCCACAGCATCTCTTTCTGGAGCTGACCAGGTTTTGAGCCTCCCCCCACAATCTAGGACCAACTACACCCTGCATGGACCCCTCGGTCACCCTTATAATGGCCAGGCTAACCTGCACAGCCGGACACCCTCCTGACTTTCCTAATCCAGAAGAAACACTCTCAACATCACTCACACTCTTTACATCACTCACGGTTTCCCTTCCCACTGCATCTGCCACTACCATCCCAGACATCCTCTTCTCCCCTCCTGTGACTCCGGATCCACTACCATCCCCAGTGCTCCTACCAGCATTCCTACTACCACCCTCCTCCTCTGCAACCACAGTAGATATGCTACACCCACCCTCGTGTAGGCCCTTCCCCTGGAACTCCTTTGCACCTCCACGTCCCACCACCTGCATCCCTGTTGACACTAGTACCCCTGAAACAGGAGAAGACTACTTCACTCCAACCGCCATTTGACCTCTGTGACTTGATGTCACCGATTTTGCCACTACAATGTCGCTAGGCTCCGCCCCCTTCCTAGATGTCGGCACCGCCGCCAATGCCCTGGTGTCCCGTGCTGCTGGAGCAGCTGCGATCCCGCGCCCAGACTCTGACACTGCCGCTGATGTCTGCCTGCTCTGGGCTTCAGGATTCACCTCTGATAAGGTGATAGCCTGCACCCCCTCCCCGGATGCCTGCGTGCTCCGGGGGGTGGGGTCTGTCTCAGAAGACTGCTCGCCACCCGCGGGTGGGAGTCTCAACACCCACCGCAGGTGCCTGACTAAAAACAGATGTCATACCTTTCCCTCCCTGCTCAGCATCCAACACCATTTCTGGTCCCGGGGTCGGCTGAGCAGGGGGTCTTTCCCATCCTCTCCTTGGGTGCCGCTGGGAAAGATTCTCACCCTCTGATCAACTCCCGAGACCACCACAGATGCAGAGTTTGTTTGACCAGAGGGGCTAGGAAATGGTACAAAACGGGTGCATATGATCTGTAATTGCTTCTTCTTCTGCTTGCCTTTTCCTGATCTTTCTTTGCTCTCCTCAGGTAGGTTGTCACCAAAAGAAAGATTAGACATATTAGTAGGGGATTCCATTCTTTCAGTTTCTGCCAGTAAAAAAAACACCTTCTCCCTCCCTTTCCTCCTCCTCAACTGAGGAGTAAGAAACACTCAGGGGCGATGGGATGGGAAATCTCCACAGTTGATAGATCTGGAGACGCCCTGCAGGACCTCACACCTGAAGAAGCCACTATAGCTGCTTCATCCTCCTCACTGTCAGACACAGAGGTTACTGCTAACTTCTTCCCAGAGAGGTTCCTCATGCTGTCAAATCTCTCTTGGTTGCTCAGTCTTTCTTTAAATCCACCAGCATTCTGTAAAATATACTCTTTTCTTGTGGAATAAAGCTTAATGGCCTCTTTCACATTCCACATCTCTTCTGATATAGTGACACAGTCCTTTCTCTTTGTAGCAGTCTCTGCCCGAACCTTTAAAGATTTCAGCTCCATCTGCAGCTTTTTAAGCCTCTGACCACATTTTGTACATAGACAAATTATTGTACTATACTTGTTGGTGGTCTCCCCAGGGCGGCGCTCACCCCACCCCTTGTGCTGGATAAGGGAATCACCACCATCCCGTCCTTGGGAAGACTCACCTTTCTTTCCAGGTTGGCCTGCACTCTCCACGGAGTCTTGCTGCATCAGCCTCTGGGATCTTCTTAGTCTCTCTCCTCCTGAGACCAGTAACACACCGTCATTCCCCGCTGGTCTCACCCGGGGAACGGTGGAGGATGTGCTAGATTGCACACCCATGGAGACCCTCTCACCTCTCCAGGGAGAGGGAAAGTGCTCCAGACACGTCTGCTCAGTAGCTCATCTCTGCTCAGACTGCAAGACTCCACCTACTCCTGCCCCCTTGTTGCAGTCCTGGGTAGAATAGATGAAGCGAGAGATCTCTGTATTGTCCCCTGATATATGTATACATAGTTATTAGAGCTCCCCCTTGTTACAGTCCTGGGTATAAATAGATGATAGGAGAGATCTCTGTATTATCCCCTGATATATTTATACATAGTTATTAGAGTGCTCCCTTGTTAAAGAGTTGCGTATAGTAGATGATGGAAGAGATCTCTGTACTGACCCCTGATATATCTATAAATAGCTATTAGAGTGCCCCCTTGTTACAGTCCGGGGTATAAACAGATGATGGAAGAGATATCTGTATTGCCCCCAGATATATTATACATAGTTATTAGTTCGCCCCTCAGCCATCTTTTTTTCTAAACTAATTAACCCCAATTTTGATAACCTCTCTGGGTATTGTAGTCCACCAATTCCGTTTATTACTTTAGTTGCCCGTCTTTGTACCCGCTCAAGTTTTGATATGCCCTCCTTGAGTACTGGTGCCCAAAACTGCACACAATATACCATGTGTGGTCTGACCAGTGCCTGGTAAAGAGGAAGAACAATGTTCTCATTATACATCCCTAGACCTCTTCTGATGCCCCCCATGATCCTATTTGCCTTGGCAGCAGCTGCCTGACACTGGTTGCTCCAGTGAAGCTTACAATTAGCTAAAACCCCCAAGTCCTTCTCCATGTCAGTGTCCCCAGTGGTTTCCCATTTAGTATGTAATGGTGACATGTATTTCCCGTATGCAGAACCGCACATTTATCAGTGGTACACCTCATTTCCCACATTTCGGCCCCAACTTATCCAGATCCTCTTGCACCGACATTCTGTCCTCTCTTGTGTTAATTACTTTAGATACTTTTGTTTCCTCTGTAAATATGGCTATTTTACTACAATCCTTCTACCAGGTCATTAATAAAGACTTTAACCCCTTAAGGAAATGGTCTATTTTGGCGTTGAAGATGCAACGATTTTTGGGGAATTTTCATCTCCACATTTCAAAAGCTGTAAATTTGTTATTTCTCTGCCAACACGGCCATATGAGGACTTATTTTTTGGGTGACAAACTGTAGTTTTTATTGGTGCCATCTTTGGGTAAATATACTATATTGTAAAACGTTTTTTTTTTTTTTTATAGCAGGGAGAGAAAACACGTCAATTCTCCCATTGTTTTTTTTTTTTTGTTAACTACACAGCATAAATGACATGATAGATTTTTTCTGGTATGATTACAATAATACCAAAATTCTTATTTTTTTTACGTTTTTCCACTTTTCCACAATAAAAATCCTTTTTTGGAAATTGTTTTTTCGCTACATTCAAAGCCCTATAACTTTTTTCATTTATCCATGGACAGAGCTCTGTGAGGGCTTGTTTTTTGCGTGATGAGCTGTAGTTTTTAATGTTACCATTTTGGGCTACATATGGCTTTTTTGATCAATTTTAGGCTAGTTTCACACGGGCGTTCACGATTTTGCCACAAGAAAAACGCAGCAAAATCACATCTTTGTTCACTGCAATTTTTGAGCATTAGCGATGGTTTTTTAGGAGAACAATCTTGCTGCTGTCCACAATGAAATTGAACAATTTTTATTGCAAAAATCAACGGGACTTTCTAATGTTAAAATTGCATTGCAACGTAAGTTTGTTGCGTTGTGATGCGATAAAACGTGGACTCCATAGGGAAACATGGGGCATAAAAAAATCGCACATTGCAGAAAGATAGAGCGTGCTGCGATTTTTAAATCTCTCAACATCGCATCAGTGAAAACATCGCTGATGGGAAGGAAACCACGCAAATGTTATTTTTAATGGAATTGCAGCCTTTTGAATTAAAAAGGCAAATCCTTCGGTATGATCAGAATGCGTGGAATTAAATCATTTTCTCCTTTTGCTATTCCAGGCACAATAATGGCTCTTACAATATTTCGCTCAGGCATGTAGTTTGTAATCGTGTACTGTTACACAGTTTTGGCGCATCAAGATTACGCATTAATAGGACCGGAACGCCAACTTTTAACCTCCACTTATGGGAAGGCCCTCCTGACAGCTCTGCAGGGTATGAGGTGACTTGCTCAGTGTCCCATACAAAGTAATGAAGTGGCAGCATCAGCGGTGTAGCAAAAGTAAAAAAACCTTTATTGTTCCATGTTACAATAAAACAGGTAACGTTTCGAACCTTAAGCCTTTCTCCAGCCTTGATAAAATCCTAAGGGTCAAAACATTGGCTGTTTTATTGTAACATGGAACTATAAAGGTTTTTTTTACTTTTGCTACACCGCTGATGCTGCCACTTTATTACTTTGTATTGGACTTTGGAACCAAGGGTTCATGGTTCCTTTCCTGTGGCTTTGCATGTGATCACCTCATCCAATGTCCGGAAGATCTAAGCTACTGAGTGCTGCTGGACAAGACTACATTGTTCCGTGTCCAGAACATTATCCACCCACAGATACTCTATAATTTCTCCCTCCATATGTGAAATAATTTCTTCATTCCTCCGTCCTACAGTTTCATTAGTTGTAGTCACAATTGCCCGCTGACACAACCGTTCTTTATTCCCCAGATTAGGTTGAGGATAAAAATCGCTGATTGGTTCCTCTGTACTCGGAACAACATTACAGACTTCACCATGTAATGTAAGCACACCGTTAGTATCTGATGCGATGCGTTCTTTGCCGATTTTCCAAACAGCAGCCGCATGTCGCCCGGATTCTGTGTCGTTGAGCTGTTGGACTAGTATATTTGTAGTTATGGCAACATGTAAAAAATTTAGCCTAACGCAGATGCCTTTAACCCTTTGCAATCCAATTTTGGATTCTGGGTTTCCTAGGGGGCTTTCGCTTTCTGCCATTATACAATGGTGCCATCTGCTGGCTGCGGTATGGGACATGCTGGAGAGGCCCCCGACAACAGAGTGGCCAGTAATATACAGTAAGAATACCCTGCCGGATGTCTTCCGACATCTGAGTTGTACAGCCTTCAATCAGAATGTCTTCAGACGTCAGACAGTGGATTGGAAAGGATTAAACCTGCATTTACCTCATCCACCGGTGCGCCCCTACTTACCACAGGTAGAGTCTGTCTAAAACCGCCAGACATTAATACCACCAACCCTCCCATGATAATTTGGTTGCCATGAATATCTTTCATGCTCCGATTTAGTGCTTCGAATGCTCATTTTTGGGACATTGTACATTCGTCCCAAACTAACTGGCATTTCTTACATAGCTGAGGTAAAATGAAAGCTGCGCTGTGATTGGTTGCTATGAGAAACACAGATTTTCTTTAAAATCTCAATCCATGTTAATGAGTCTTTGATTCAAGTTTTGATCCCAAGCTACACCACATGTCCCTGCTAGTTTAATAATCATATATGTGTGGCAACGACGTTTGCCCCCGTGTGTCTGTCCATTTTGGGAGGCCTAGCTTATGATGTACACTCCCTTTTCCTCCACTCCGCCGCACTTAATAATCACATATGTGTGGCAATGACATCTGCCCTCACGTGTCTGCTCAGTTGGGGAAGCTTAGCTCATGATGTGCACCCCTTCCCTTCTGTCTCGCCACACGACGATGCGTCTGCGCATCACCAAATAAACCTGTCTTGTCTCACTAGAGAACTCTATACATTTTCAGGATAACACATATTCTATGTCCTTCCTCAGGATGCAGCTATCTGCCTGCCAAATGTCAGCAAAATCGCTTCAGTGGTTTAGCCGTGAAAAGGTAACAAGCAGTCAGAAAGAGTTACTTCCACATTTATAATCTGAGTATGGATGTGGATCTTCTGTTCCTTACACATAGCAGTGCCGGCACACATCAGCCTGAGTGGCCTGCGTCCTCCTCCCATTTCCCCAAGACCTCAGTCCTGGTGCCTCAGACAGTACTAGAAGGGGTGAGGAGGGTAGCAGGATGCCAGCACAGCAATTGTAGTGGCCTGGAGTTAACGGGGCCCCTCCATAAGTATTTATGCATTTGTCTCGTGTGTTGTCAGTGTCTTTATGTTGCTTTAATATGATGTGTATTGCATAGCTGCAGCACTGAAAGGGTTAGCGGTCTAGTATGTGAGATGTCTGGAAAATATATCTTGTCTGTCATGTGATCGTGCTATGTATATGTGATTGCAAGGGGTTTTGCAAGAGTTCCAGTCTAGGCTTGCAAGAGAGAAGGAAGGATAGTTTGGAGTTCTGCAATAGAGCTACACAGACACCATCTGCTCTGTGTGGGCCGGAATGGAAGAGGCTGAACGATATCCACAAACATGCCCTGGGCCTGCTTTACCCGGGAGATGCCAGTGTTACCCGTAGAACACTGTAAGAGAGAGATGATACACCATGCAGAGTGGAGTGCTTGTGTTCCCAATGTCACCGGTAGAGAGCTGGATTTTCCCTTCCTGTCACATCCCTTTGTGTTCTGCACCATTTTCCTGCTGGTGTGTGTGTACCACTGTTGGACTGTAAATAGTTCTCTTCAAGTAAATGAGTGCCGCTGATCGTTTCCGGCTTGGCTTTTGAAATGTTTCCCTGTGTGTGGACTACTTATTTCTGCTATCTGGATTCACCGCAGAGGAGGGAACGGTGGCGTCACGAGTGACTGGACTTTTAAGGTATTCTACGTATTGGGTTACCCCAGTGAAAATTCCCCCAGTGGTAACTTGGATGGGTCCCATGCTACCCCCAGGGGAGGAGATGATAGAGCCCCGTGACAAGGCCCAAATGTACCCTGCTATCTCCTCGGCTGTGGGCCCTGCACAATGTGCAAAGAACAGATTAATGATGGGAAGGTAAATGTACACTGGAGACCAGGCACTGAGTGGCTGGGCCCACCTGATGGTACAGACCTGAAAGCAGCATCTACGGTGGTAGTTTAACCTCTGGAAACTGCTGGCAATGGTGGCGCAAGCTCATTTAGCCCTATAAATTCCACCCCTGGGTGCCCATTCTTATGTCCATTTTTGTACTAGATGTTTCTCTTTCTGGGCCACTTTCCTCTGTGTTCCCCTCAGGGTGTCACCCTGCAATGTAATTTATTATGAAAATAAATTTCCCGCTGTAATGAACGAGAAAATATACTTTTTTTTGTGGATAAGAAACCAACTCTGCTCAGCTCAGCCGTGTCCACTGATTACTGGGGCATAAAAATCTACAAGTCCAGGCAGTCAGGGCCAGAGCCGGGAGTGAATACAAGTCCACTGTGAACTTCTGGCTGTTTGCTGAAAAAAACTGCTATTGCTAGGGGAGCAAAGTGCTGTCTAGTTAGTGCCCAGCTGGGCAGGTGTTTTATTCCTGTTTATTGCACAGTTTATGTGCTGCAAATGGTTGTTTCTCTAATAATCTTTTGCTGCCAGTAGATGATGAGGCCAGTCAGGGACCCTGGGTGGCATGGGCGCGGTTTGCCGTGGCGTCCTGGGATGATATTGCGCCCACGTTTGGGTCAGTGAGCGGTGGCGGCATGCTCCGGTGCACGTGCGCAGCGCGTGGCACGCGCGCCTGCTGTGAGAGGTGCGCGCTCTATCTCTGTGAGTTATAGTGGCTGGCTGGGAGCTTCGGTCAGCCGGCTTGGTTGGTCTCTGCCCTAATGGCGGAGACTCCTGAATATAGTCTGGCAGCTGCTGATAGCAGTTGTCAGTTATTGGTTCCGTCCTCTGTGTTTGACCTTGATCCTGCTCCAGTGGAAGTTACCCTGTCCTGATCCAGCTTTGCCTGTGTTCTGTGGTTTCGTTCCTGTTGGTTTATTTCATCTGCCTAGCCTGTCAGTACTAGTGAGTAGTCACCTGCATAGGTACAGCGGTTCCTTCCTCTCCTGCCTTAGGCAGCGTAGGGTCAGAGTTGGCGGCCTCGACGTGTCCACCTTCAGGGCTATCTCCAGGAAGGGACATTGGCCTGGGTGAGAGTCAGGGAGCCCTGTACTGTGCGTACCTGTGCACACTACTAGTACTGTAACATATGGACTTTATATGGATTGTGTGAGCGACTGTCCTTGCTGATCCCCACCCCCAATGTAGACACTGCTACTATAGAAAGATGATATGCACAGTGTATATGGCTCTGTTTATGTGAGACTGATACATGTATCTCAGTTTATCTTTGTATTATGTAATTGTTCTCAGCAAGAGAAGCCAAGTGATCTTGTAGATATGATACCTGGCTAACTAAAATACATGATGTTACAGCGAGTCTTCCAACCTATTCAGTATCTTGCTGAGAACAATCACATTTTGCTCTACTGGCTAACACAGTACTAAACTTTTTCTGTTTTTTCTATATTATGTGTGACGTCTGGGGTGGATGATCTTGGGTCTCACGGAGGAGGAGGTGGAGGAGAGGACTGCAGGAATTCTTGTCATTTCCCGGAATGGAGCTGTAGCAGAATGAAAGTGAAAGAGATTGGAGCCTGGTATTTCTCATGTGCATCTCATCCTGGAGGAGGAAAAACTGTCTCTCTACTGCCACCTGCTGGAAAGCAACCTTAAAAGTCATTGTCTGACCCTCTGATGGCCTTTGATGTCAATCTAAAAGAAAATGTCCATATCTGTTGTAGGTGAACAGTATGTGATGGCACAGAGCTGCTCATCCGCACCCCCTCTGTACTGCACAGAGGCCTCATCTGGTACATTGCTGTCCGTGGCTTTACTACAATATCACCAATATCCCAAAATATGCCTTGCTGCGCCATGAGAAACATCTTAAACAACACATCATAGTAAACATCATCCCATCACATAACTATGCAAGCCCCTGCACTAACTAAGACACCTAACATAAGGCCGCTCACTAGCGCTAACCATTACAGGTAGTCCCAATAGGTACTAGACCCCACCCTAGCCAAGGAAATTACACATTACAGAATCCGGGGGACACTGTTCACTCATGACTGGTCCTCTCCACCGGATTCCACAGATGGTGCAGCAGTATTCCACCTTCAGTGCACACTGCTCCGCCTGTGGTTTCTAGCGTACAGATTCTACAATGAACAAGGGGCACAGATCCTTCTCTGAAAGAGGCCACCAGTTAGACGAGGACACTGGAATCCCACCAATCAATCACTGCTAGCTACAGCTTTTGGCTCATCCTCTTCTGCAGCGCTCCTCTCCCTGCCTCCACTGCCTAGAACTATGGTAGACCGCCTTGGTCAGAGTCTGTTATTGTATTCGGCTGCAAGGGAAGTAACTTGTCGGCCACGTTGTTGTGTCTTCGCTGCTTGGCCTTAGAGATCTTCTTTCTGTCATTTTGTTGTACAACATGTGGACCCAGGCAGTCCGACCACTCACATCTTTCCTGCATTTGCCCTACTGCAGGGATGCCTGGAGCCCAATGATTCTTGTGGGACAACCGGCCCTGCACCCCTGTGCGGCACCTTGCTGTCCTCATCTTCACCCTAATCTGTCTGGCCCATCAGAACCAAGCTTACTACATATGAAAGATAACAGGACTGAGATTACTTCACAGAAACTGTGGCAGGACTGAACCTACTACATAGCTACAGTACCAGAACCAAGCTTACAACATGGATATGGTACCAGAATAAAGCTTACTACATGGATATCACAACAAAATTTAGTCTAAATTACAGATACGGTAACAGAACCAAGCATTGTATAGGTTTTTGTATAATGAAAGTCAATAGCAGACATGTCAAAACATAAAGCATAAGTTTGCACAGTCCAGGTTTCCTGTTGCCAGAAGAAAATGTGTTCACTTCCATGGTAAGAAAAAGAGTTTAGCAAATGTATGTTCTTTTATTACTTGTACTTTAACAGATGAAGTGCCCACCTACTGGCTGTCATTGCCATATCATATATGTGCCGCTCAGGGGAAAGAGGTGAAACAGATATGCAGCCGGCCGGAGAGCAAAGTTGCGTGCAACAACAAGGTTTATTTTTTGGATAGAAGCCCATCAGGGGATCCACTGGCTCCTCGTTGGGCCAGTGCAAGCCTGGATGGGATGTGCAGTGGGATTAAAAGTTAGGAATGATGCATTTTCAAAAAGTTGGTGCATTTGCAAGGATTTATAACTTCAGATGTGGAAGCTATACAGACTTATATGTTACTGCATACAGACATATAAAGCCAACACTAAGGGGAGCTAACTAAATACAGATATATACAATCACCACTAGGGGAAGCTCACTGCAGTCAGATATATACAGCCACCACTAGGGGCAGCTCACAGCATGCAGATACATCACAAGTTACCCATTCAAGAAACAAAGTAAAAGTCTCAAAATAGGCACACAAAATCGAACAGCCCATCGGCAAACGCCTATCGATGAAAATTGAACCGTCCCAATAACAGCCCAACAATCGAATACTGTCAGGATGGACCGGAAGCCGATTCAATATTGTTTTTTGCCAACAGCGCCCCCATGCTATATGTATGTACCCATTTTACTGCAGCGTTAAATTACATATAAACCACCGAACAAAGTTCCGGGTCTATACCATCGTTCACCAACGCCCCTTTTGGGTACGGAAAATGGTAAATCAGCCGAAATTTATTTAGCTCCTTTTTAGGCACAACCCCCTATGGGGAAACAACAAGGTCGCTTTGAGGAAGGGTAGAAAAAGGGCCCGCCATACATCCCAACCTAACCTCCTTCTGTAATTTCTCCCTAACTACTCCCTCATGTTGAACAGCTGATTTCAAATTCTTGATCTCAAAAAGGACCAGGTGCACTGGAGGAGGGATCCAAAAACCCTCATTAAAACCAGCAAGCAACATATGCCATCTATCCAAATTTGGGTACTAATGTAGATAAGGGACCATCCTTTGAATATTCACTGGTGTCATCCCTTTTCCACTGCCCCCAACCCCTTTGCCTTTTTCTCGCTTCAAACAACGGGAAGAACTGTGCGGCGTACCTTCGCATACCAAACAGATGTGCTTGAATCTGCACGTAGATCCAAATTTGCACTTTCCCTCATTGAACTGCCAACATACCCCTGTCTTTTTTCCCATTGCCTGTTCCGACTGTTGCCCTTTACCAGTGTTGCTAACAGAGCCGACTCCACTCTGAAAGTGATGCCCGTAACGAGCAGGAGCCATCACCCTCAACCATAAACCAATGTCCTTATGGTCCCACCTATTGTTAGGCCTAACTGCTTTCTGTTGACGAAATAGCTCATCATACCGGAGCCACGTCCGGGCACCGTAAGCATGATTCGCTTCACCTATGGCATCCAAGTAACAAAACAAACCTGAACGATTCTCACTCACTTTTTCTCTGATAACACTGGCTAAAATTGCAACAGCCTGCAATTAATAGTTTTGAGGAATCAAGCGCCATTGTTTCTTTTTTTCCTCCTCCTTTTAAAAATCCGTCCTTTTTTTCCATATCCAAATTAAATGTTTCCAAAGAAAAAAGGGAAAAAATCTTGCCGTATTCATTGCGCCATATCTTTTATTTAACTTCTTCCTTTAAATGCGCCTCCAGTGGTCAAAGCTCACATAAACCTCCTCTTTTGCCTTGTGATCTAACCGAATCACATCCCTGTCCTTTTCCATTGTGTACTGCTACCAGTCGTCACCCGCAGACTACCCGATGTAGGCCCCCCATGTAAATTAGCCAGCATTTCTGAAGACAACCAGGCTGCCCCTGAGGATGGATAAACTGGCATCCCCTGCTCGCAATAAGACAATAAATTGTGCACACTACCCATCAATCTCCTCCTGATGCCCAAATATACCCCTCTCTGTGGGAGCTCACCTCACTGAAACACTATTGTATCCCCCAGAATAATTCGCAAAATTAGTATTGGACAAACACAACATAGAGACATGTTCACCAGGCTGCATGGGAGCTGTGAGCCCACCAGCTGGCACCAATAGATCCAGATGACGCACGTTGTTCCTCGCCATCTCCATTGATGATTCTTCCCGCTGCAACTGGACCGACGCTCGGATGTTGTCCCTCCGTGACTCCTGAACTGTCCAGGGCCATATTGCTGCCCGTCCCTCTGTGGCACGAACACCACCAACCTCATTTAACCACTCCCCAGCACCTCATCTTCTTTCGGACTAGGCCCCCTCAGCCGAGCTCACCATTACCCTAAACCAACCTTCATAGTGACAGGTCAGTTCCCTGAGAGAGCTGTCTGTGGCCCTGCTGCAATCCTCTGACCCATAGGTGGCGCTGCCTCCCTCCTCCTACGCTGACATACCTGCTCCCTGGCCTAAACCTCACCAAGGGAGCCAGCTGTGACATCATCTGCGTCATCTTGTGTGAAGAGCGAGGCCTATACTCCACTGTGTGACCCGGCCACCTTACAGAATTACTCCTGGATGGTCTCTCCCCATGCCCCTAGTGCTGGGAATGAGGCAACCGGGCAGAGGGTTTTCTGAAGGTCTCCTCACTCTGCGTCCGGTCCTGGGAACCTCCTCTGTTATGAAGTGCGCAGGAGGTTGGGCCCTGTGCTCACTCCTCCAATCCTGTAGCCGCGACCAGTTGCCACTTCTATGCCCGTGGGGCGTTTTAGTGTTGCTCACCCACTGGGTCCACACCGCTTTCTGCAATAGAGCTCCTGCACTTGCTTTCTTCTCTAACTGAAGCTCAATCTGCTCTCTGTCCAGAAACTGACCAGTGATTAGAGGAAGAGCAAACCACCCAGAGACTCATGCCATATTATGTAATCCTCCAATTACCCAGATGTCACACCATACTGAAATAACATGTAACATCATGGCTACACCCCCTTACAGTACTACTGGGTGGCGAAGGCTAAGATGTGGCAAATTTATAGTGTGGCGAGGGTGGCCCAGGTGCAATTGCAACCTTGTAACCCCTACAGGTATGTCACTAGTGGAGAACGGTGGCGGTGGGGACTTCATACAGTAACTAGTGTGTTGGCCATTCTCTGTGGGGCTATACAGGTAACCTGATGTTTTCTCCCAGTGTGAATCATAAACACAGCTATCATAAAGGGCTTAAACTGATGGTGTGAATATCACGGCCGCAAAATGGGACAAAATAAAACTGTTGATTTCAATGGTTTTGCTTCCACTATCGGGATTCTTGCATGCCAATACTATGTGCGAGGAAAGATTTATTTTTTTAAACTTGCTTGCACTAGCACAGACTTTGAATAGTTAAAGAAAAAATGGTTCATGTGCTAATACGCTCCATAGTGACCCCCTACAGTTTGGTTTCTACCCTCTGGACTCAACAGAAACCGCCCTGACTAAAGTGCAAACGACCTTCTGATGGCCAAGTCGAAAGGTAACTATTCCCTACTGATCCTCCTTGACCACTCTGCAGTGTTCAACCACAAACTCCTCCTCAACATGCTTCACTCCATCGGCCTAAAGGACCCTGCTCTCTCCTGGTTCTCCTCCTACCTATCTGACCACTCATTCAGTGTCTCTTTTACTGGCTCTACCTTCCCTCCTCTTCCCCTTGCTGTTGAGGTCCCCCAGGGCTTAGTCCTCGGCCCCCTCCTCTCCTCTTCTCCTTGCTGTTGGGGTCCCTCAGGGTGTGGTCCTCGGCCCCCTCCTCCTCCCCTTGCTGTTGGGGTCTCCCAGGGCTCGGTCCTCGGCCCCCTCCTCTCCTCTTCCCCTTGCTGTTGGGGTTCCCCAGGGCTTGGTCCTTAGCCCTCTTCCTCATCTAAGCAGCCCCTACTGAACAAACCATCAAGCGATTTGGCTTTCAGTAACAGCTCTATCCTGACAACACTCGGTTATACACCTCTTGCCGTGAAATCACAGCATTATTCCTCCAGAATGCCACTGACTGTCTGTCTGCTGTATTATGTCCTTTCTCTACCTAAACTGAACATCTCATAAACTGACTTACTGGTGATTCTGCCCTCTACTAACTGACCTCATCCTGACATCTCCATATCAGTGTGTGGCACCATAACTCTCTGCACACCCGCTGTCTTGGGGTCATATTTGACTTCGATCTTTCCTTTACCCCCTACATTGAATCTCTTGCCCGAACATGTCAGTTGCACCTCAAAAACATTGCAAGAATCTACAACTTTCTCACCGTGGACACGCTAAAAACTCTCACTGTTGCTCTCATCCACTCTCAGCTCGATTATTGCAACTCGCTGCTGATCAGCCGCGCCCTCACCAGACTCTCCCCTCTCCAATCCATCCTGAATGCAGCAGCCAGGCTCATCTACCTGTCCAGCCGCTACTCGGACACTTCTGCCCTGTGCCAGTCACTGCACTGTCTGCTTGTCAAATACAGAATTTAAATCAAACTCACCACCTTCATGCACAAAGCCCTTCACAGCACCGCACCACCCTACATTGTATCTCTCATCTCAATCCACCACCCAGTCCGTGCCCTCCACTCTGCTAACAAAATGAGATTAAATGCCCCTTTAACCCGAAACTCCTATTTCCAGCTCCAAGACTTCTCCAGGGCAGCACCAGTCCTCTGGAACAGGCTACCTAAAACTTTCTGGGCAATCCCATACACACAAAACTTCAGGCGTGTCCAAAAAATGCATCCCTTCAGGGAGGCAAACCACATCCCCTAAACCAACCACCTCTGCATTCCACCTGATAATATGCTCCCTGACCTACTGACTGCAATCCCTGCTAGCCATAACCAACTGCAGCTGCAGTCATACCGATCCTGCCGTCACACGGCTGAATATCTGACCATTGTCTATGTGTATAACATCCCTCACTCTCCACCTCGCCATACCGTGCACATCTCCAGCCCTTTACTTTCTGTATCACTCCATTACTTGTAGTATGTAAGCTCGTTGGAGCCCCTCGCCCCTACTATCTCCATCAACTGATTACTACATGTAACCACGGTTTTGTTTCTGTTCCCTGTCTTGTAAGCACTGCGGAATATGTGGGCGCTATATACATAAAGATTATTATTATGTGAACATGTGTTTTTGCCCAAAGTCTGAAAACTGGAACATATGCCGTGGAGCCAAGAATGTGAAAGTTTTAAGTTTCGCTTCTCCTCATTGTCATGAATTCCCCACCTCCCTTCCTCTTATTTAATTTCCTCTCACTTAATTTCCTCCCGTATGAAGTCTTTGGCTGCAGTCAGTGCTTATCTTAGATCTCCAGGAAGGTGACTGACTGGAAGGTAAGTGAGCGCTGTGGCTACCTCCTGCACTGCCATCACCCCCTGCAGCTGGTCTGGGAGTGTAAGGCTGGACTCACACATGGAGATTTTGGTGAGACAAAGCTAAAAATGGATGGAAAAGTATGTACAATATATGTGATTACAGTACCAGTAAGTTTAGTGATCACAGGTGATGCTTTCTCTGACTGGAATCATTCACGTTCCCTTTTCTTCCCCATTTGGTCCAGACTACCATGTAGACTTCTTCCAGCAAGAACTCATGCCTGTAGAATTTATCACACTGACATCTTTGGTTCCTAACTTTTATAGCATCTGCTCCACCTTTTCCCTACCTAACACTCCATCCATAATGCTGCAGACAGTATTAATGCCCCACCAGTGCCCTACACGGGAATATTATCCCTCATTTCATACCCACATAGTAAAAATGCCCACTTACAGTAGTAATGGCCTCCTTGTGCTGCTCCCCATAGTTAGTAACAATACACTTGTACAGACCCATATACAGTAATAGCGCTGACCCAATATATAGCAATAATACCCAGCATGTTCTGTCCCTAGAAATAGTATTAATGCCTTTCTTATGATGCCCTCCAAAAAGTGTAGTAATGCCCCTGATTAGGTAAAAGGAAAAATGCTTAGTACCAGTAGAAGATGTTTCAGTTCCATTTGTGTACGGTACATTCTGGTATTCTCCATTAGGTAAAACGAAAAAAGTTTCTTTTAATGAGATCGATCACACAATACTCTCATGTAGATGTCTCTAAAAATAGTAATAATGCCCCTTATGTGATGCTCCTATAGAGAATAGTAATCCCCCCATAAATAGTAAGCACGCCGCTCTCATATTATGCAACTGCATGCAGATATATACAGCCACCAATAGGGGGAGCTCACTGTAGTCAGATTTATACAGCCAGCTTTACAGAGAGTTTACTGCATGCAAACATGTACAGCCACCACTAGGGGGAGCTCACTGTAATCAGATTTACACAGCAACCACTAGGGGGGAGCTCACTGCATACATACATACATACATACATACACAACCACCATAAGAGGGAGCTCAATGGGCTACCGCTGCTACCGGTGACCCCATTGAATGCAATGAGTTGCCGGCAACCCCGCAGTGATTTTTTAAAAAATATATACCTCTCCGCCGCTGCCAGGGCTCAGGAGCGTGTAGCAGCATCTTCTCCTTACACTACTCTGCCTTTCTTTCATCAGGCGGGGATTTAAAATCCCCACCTGCTGAAAGAGCTATATCTGATTGGCGCTCAGCCAATCACAGACAGCGGTTAGTCATTCATTCAATGACACCTGAGTGCTGCCTGTGATTGGGCACAGTGCTCAGCCTGTGACAGCTGTGGCAGGGGATTCTTTACTCCCCACGGGGAGTCTCCTTGTCACAGTGCTGTCACAGTGTTCAGTGATGAGGGGACTCCCTGCATGGAATGCAAAGCAGGTTCATAAGCCAAGTTTTTGCTCTTAAATCAGATTTTTTTTTCTCTTTCATGCACAACTCCTGCGAGTCCCCCGAACGCATTGCGCACAAATTTGTGCAGGAAAATAGAGCATGCTGCATTTTTTTTGCATGATTGAAATGCACTGAAAAAATATGCGCATGTGAGCGAACCCGTTGTAATCAATGGCTTCTATTCTCTGCATATCTTGTGTCCAAGCAGCCAAAGTGTCTGGAACAGATAATGAAGATGGAGCAATGCCCGCTTACCAGGTTTTATTAGCACAAATTGAGACGACAAAACTCTGGCACATTCGGCTCAGTAAGGCAAGCCGTATTCTGCATGTGGGCTCCAGCTGTGACTTCAATGGAGGCCGTCCGCGCGGAGCTAGCAGCAAAATAGAGCATGCTGCGATTTTTCCTCCGTTCGTGGAATACGCAATTCATATCCATGAGTGTGAAGGAAAAAGCGAAAGTACATACCTTTCAATGCGTGCGATTTGCTGCGGATCCTTCGTGCAGACGCCAACCGCAGAATCCGCAATAGGAATCCAATCATGTAAAGCCGGCCTAAGTCTCCACCAATCTTTTGTCCTGGACTGAACCCCCTCAATTTACCCATTTGGGGCCGACTGCTAAATAGCAAGTTGCTTCTGACATTGCTCTCAGCCCTATATAACCGGATAACACTGCTGTACCATGACTACATGATACCGCCATACTGTGAGTGACTAACAAGATAGTAGTAGAGGGGTCCGAGTTATCATTATTTTTTAAATCAGGGCTTCCAATGCCTGAAAATAACAGGCAGTCCTATTCTCAGCTCCTCCGGGTCCCCACAGCTCCGGTGTCACAGGGGCGATCGCTGGTACTGTGGGGGAAGAGTGGCGAATAGGATTGCATATTATTTTTGGGCATGTGGCGCATGAATAAAAAAAACAACTCTGGCTTCCTCTTTAATAGTAATAATAGTGCCCACACATAGCAATAATGCCCCCACGATGGCCCCTTGTAGTGATAGAACCTCTCGCCAGCGCACTGTCATGATGCTGTTACGTCGCTCAAGCAGCATCAGAGCACGACTCTCCTGTTTCCTCTACTCCATACAGCCTGTTCTCAGCGCTGGAGATACAGGGAGGATTCGGGCTCCGATGCTGCCAGGTCATGTGACTGAGTGGCGTGATGGGATCTTCATGTGACAGTACTGAAGAGTCGCTGACCGGGGTATAGACAGGGTGACTCCCTATCCTCTGTGACCGCCTGACGCTCGAGTGTCGGTTTTTCCTCCTTCCTTTTAAAAAATGCTAACTCTTTTTTATCTGTAGATGTCTGAGGGTTCGATTTTTATGGGACGAGTTGTATTTTTCAGTGAACTATTTAATGTACTGGAAAAAATTCTAAGTGGAGTGTAATGCAAAAAAAAAGAAATTCCACCATCTTTTGGGGGGGCGGGGGTTGTTTCTACGACATACAGACTGCTACAAAAATGACATGATAACTTTATTCTATGGGTCGGTATTAGAGATGAGTGAGCATACTCGCTAAGGCAAACTACTCGAGTAGTGCCTTATGCGAGTACCTGCCCGCTTGTCTCCAAAGATTCGGCTGCCGGTGCGGGTGAGTGGTGAGTTGGGGGAGTGAGCGGGGGGTGGGGTGGGGTGGAGAGTGAGAGAGAGATCTGCCCCCCATTCCTCCCTGCTCTCCGCCGTTGCTCCTCACCCCTGCCGGCAGCCGAATCTTTAGAGACGAGCAGGCAGGTACTCACATAAGGCACTACTTGCTCGAGTAGTTTGCCTTAGTGAGTACACTCGCTCATCTCTAGTCGGTATGATTACTATTATATCAATTTTATATAGTTTTATTTAGTTGTACTACTTTTATTTTTTCTAAAGA
This sequence comes from Eleutherodactylus coqui, assembly GCF_035609145.1. Taxonomy (NCBI): domain Eukaryota; kingdom Metazoa; phylum Chordata; class Amphibia; order Anura; family Eleutherodactylidae; genus Eleutherodactylus; species Eleutherodactylus coqui. The sequence continues at coordinate 172,282,026 of NC_089844.1, forward strand.
TATAAAAATTTTTAATATTGTTTTTTGCCGCCAACTTCTGGCAGCCATACTTTTTTTATTTTTCCGTCGCCATAGTTGTGTGAGGGCTCCTTTTTTGCAGGACATCCCATAGTTTCTGTTGGTACCATTTTAGAATGCATGCGACTTTTTGATCACTTTTTATTACATTTCTTATTGCAGACTGTGTGACCAAAAAGCACAATTCTAGCGTTCTTTATTTTTTTCTGACGACGTTCACCATGAGGGGTAAATAATGCGTTACCTTGAAAGATCAGACTTTTACCTACCCCATGATACCAAATATGTATTTTTGTATTATTATTTAGATTCTTGTATTATAAATATGGCAAAAGGTTTTTATTAAAACTTTTATTACTCTTTATTTTTTAATAGTGAATAAAACTTTTAAAAACTAATTTTTACATCTTTTTTTAGTCCCCAGAGGGGACAAGAACTTGTGATGCTTTGATCGTTCCTGCAGTGTAATGTAATGCAATAGAATTACATCATACCACAATCTGACAGGGAATGTATCAAGCCACGTCGCAGGTATGCAATGGCAGTACTGGGGCCTATCAGAAAGCCCCTGGCTGCCCTGACACCTGCATGGCACCTGGCGATCTTATTGTGGGGGGCAGTGCAGGACCCCCGAACATCGATGGGAGCCTTTAAATTCAAAGGGGTAAGAGCTCCGATCAGCGGCGCTGATCCCCCTCCATACATACCCTCAACCTGCAGGATGTAACTGTATGTCCTGCAGCGTTATGGGGTTAATTACTAGAGATGAGTGAGCACCAAAATGCTCGGGTGCTCGTTACTCGGGACGAAATTATCGCGATGCTCGAGGGTTCGTTTCGAGTAACGAACCCCATTGAAGTCAATGGGCGACCGGAGCATTTTTGTATTTCGCCGATGCTCGCTAAGGTTTTCATGTGTGAAAATCTGGGCAATTCAAGAAAGTGATGGGAACGACACAGCAATGGATAGGGCAGGCGAGGGGCTACATGTTGGGCTGCATCTCAAGTTCACAGGTCCCACTATTAAGCCACAATACCGGCAAGAGTGCCCCCCCCCCTCCCAACAACTTTTACTTCTGAAAAGCTCTCATTAGCATGGCATACCTTAGCTAAGCACCACACTACCTCCAACAAAGCACAATCACTGCCTGCATGACACTCCGCTGCCACTTCTCCTGGGTTACATGCTGCCAAATCCCCCCCCCACGACCCAGTGTCCACAGCGCACACCAAACTGTCCCTGCCCAGCCTTCAGCTGCCCTCATTCCACGCCACCCTCATGTCTATTTATAAGTGCGTCTGCCAGAGGAACCGCAGGCACACACTGCAGAGGGTTGGCACGGCTAGGCAGCGACCCTCTTTAAAAGGGGAGGGGCGATAGTCCACAATGCTGTACAGAAGCAATGAGAAATCCAATCCTGTGCCACCTCCATCTGGAGTTGCACACGTGGGCATAGCAATGAGGAACGTATGTGCCACACACTATTCATTCTGTCAAGGTGTCTGCATGCCCCAGTCAGACCGCGGTTTTTTATAAATAGTCACAGGCAGGAACAACTCCGCAATGGGAATTCCGTGTGCACCTACAGCATGCGTGGCTCCCTGGAACCCACCGGCGGTACATAAATATATCCCATTGCATTGCCCATCACAGCTGAGGTAATGTCGTGGTTAATGCAGGTGGGCTTCGGCTCACACTGCATGCCCCAGTCAGACTGGGGTTCTTTACAAGTGGACAGATGTAGTAACAACTCCCTGTGGACCCACAGCATGGGTGGGTGCCAGGAAGCCACCGGCGGTACATAAATATATCCCATTGCATTGCCCAACACAGCTGAGGTAATGTCGTGCTTAATGCAGGTGGGCTTCGGCCCACACTGCATGCCCCAGTCTGACTGGGGTTCTTTACAAGTGGACAGATGTAGGTTAAACTCCGTGTGCACCTACAGCATGGGTGGCTCCCTGGACCCCACCGGTGGTACATAAATATATCCCATTGCAGTGCCCTACTCAGCTTCGGCCCACACTGCATGCCCCAGTCAGACTGGTAATATGTACCTTAACAGTAACCTCGTTGGTGGTAATGTGGTGGTGATTGCGGACCTAGTAGCGCGGTTTTATGTAGTTGGTTTTCGGAATGTGGCCATGATTAAGTGGGTCGTGGCGGGGGGATGGTGGTGGTGCACTCTTGTTGTGTCGTTAAAGGTGAAATTCTTGGACTGCCACCAGACGGACCAATGCAAAGGTATTTGCCAAGAATGTTTTCATTGTTGGAGGAGGAGGGGGATGTTTTGGAGGCACTATGTGTCCTCTCCACGTGTCCGTGGTTATATGCACCTTAACAGTAACAGCGTTGGTGGGAAATGGCCTCGCCGCCATCATGTCTTTGTGAAGCCTCTGTTTCCACACCCCAGTGACATACCATTAGCTGCGGTATAGGCAGAGCCCAGAATTATTAACATTTCAGCGGTAGCATTATGACAGGCCCCACTAACATATCACTAGCAGCAGTATAGGGGGAGCGCAGTCTTAGTTCCATTTCAGTAATAGTAGCACTCAAGACAGGCCCCAGTAACAATTCCGAAGCAGCAGTATAGGAGGAGCGCAGTCTTAGTTCCATTTCAATAATAGTAGCACTCAAGACAAGCCCCAGTAACAATTCCCATTGCAGCAGTTTAGGGAGATAACAGTCTCTTTCACATTTCAGTAGCTGCAGTATAGACAAGGCCCCAGTTACATTTATGTAGCAAAAGTGTAGGCCAACCCCACACACCTTTCTGTACCATGAGTGCAGGCGAAGAACATAGAAATTACAATGATTACACTGTAGGTGAGGGCCCAAAAAAATTGGTGTAGCAACAATACTAATGTACCTCAGAAAAAATTGGCCATGCCCAACCAAGATGGCAGGTGAAACCCATTAATCGCTTTGGTTAATGTGGCTTAAGTGGTAACTAGGCCTGGAGGCAGCCCAGTTTAACGAAAAATTGGTTCAAGTTAAAGTTTCATCGCTTGTAAGAGCATTGAAACGTATAAAAATTGTTTGGAAAAATTATATGAGTGAGCCTTGTGGCCCTAAGAAAAATTGCCCGTTCAGCGTGATTACGTGAGGTTTCAGGAGGAGGAGCAGGAGGAGGAGGAGGAATATTAGACACAGATTGATGAAGCAGAAATGTCCCCGTTTTGGATGGTGATACAGAACGATGCTTCCATCCGCGGGTGCAGCCTACGTATTGCTTAGGTATCGCTGCTGTCCGCTGGTGGAGAAGAGAAGTCTGGGGAAATCCAGGCTTTGTTCATCTTGATGAGTGTAAGCCTGTCGGCACTGTCGGTTGACAGGCGGGTACGCTTATCTGTGATGATTCCCCCAGCCGCACTAAACACCCTCTCTGACAAGACGCTAGCCGCAGGACAAGCAAACACCTCCAGGGCATACAGCGCGAGTTCAGGCCACGTGTCCAGCTTCGACACCCAGTAGTTGTAGGTGGCAGAGGCGTCACGGAGGACGGTCGTGCGATCCGCTACGTACTCCCTCACCATCCTTTTACAGTGCTCCCGCCGACTCAGCCTTGACTGGGGAGCGGTGACACAGTCTTGATGGGGAGCCATAAAGCTGTACAGGGCCTTAAAGAGTGTTGCACTGCCTGTGCTGAACATGCTGCTCGATCTCCGCACCTCCCCTGCTACCTGGCTCTCGGAACTGCACCTTCTGCCACTAGCGCTGTTGGATGGGAATTTTACCATCAGCTTGTCCGCCAGGGTCCCGTGGTATAGCAACACTCTCTAACCCCTTTCCTCTTCGGGAATGAGAGTGGAAAGGTTCTCCTTATACCGTGGGTCGAGCAGTGTGTACACCCAGTAATCCGTAGTGGCCAGAATGCGTGCAACGCGAGGGTCACGAGAAAGGCATCCTAACATGAAGTCACCCATGTGTGCCAGGGTACCTGTACGCAACACATGGCTGTCTTCACTAGGAAGATCACTTTCAGGATCCTCCTCCTCCTCCTCCTCCTCCTCCTCCTCAGGCCATACGCGCTGAAACGATGACAGGCAAGCAGCATGGGTACCGTCAGCAGTGGGCCAAGCTGTCTCTTCCCCCTCCTCCTCATCCTCCTCATGCTCCTCCTCCTCCTCCTCAACGTGCTGAGATATAGACAGGAGGGTGCTCTGACTATCCAGCGACATACTGTCTTCCCCCGCCTCCGTTTCCGAGCGCAAAGCATCTGCCTTTATGCTTTGCAGGGAACTTCTCAAGAGGCATAGCAGAGGGATGGTGACGCTAATGATTGCAGCATCGCCGCTCACCACCTGGGTAGACTGATCAAAGTTTCGAAGGACCTGGCAGATGTCTGCCAACCAGGCCCACTCTTCTGAAAAGAATTGAGGAGGCTGACTCCCACTGCGCCGCCCATGTTGGAGTTGGTATTCCACTATAGCTCTACGCTGCTCATAGAGCCTGGCCAACATGTGGAGCGTAGAGTTCCACCGTGTGGGCAAGTCGCACAGCAGTCGGTGCACTGGCAGATTAAGCCGATGTTGCAGGGTGCGCAGGGTGGCAGCGTCCGTGTGGGACTTGCGGAAATGTGCGCAGAGCCGGCGCATCTTTACGAGCAGGTCTGACAAGCGTGGGTAGCTTTTCAGAAAGCGCTGAACCGCCAAATTAAAGACATGGGCCAGGCATGGCACGTGCGTGAGGCTGCCGAGCTGCAGAGCCGCCACCAGGTTATGGCCGTTGTCACACACGACCATGCCCGGTTGGAGGCTCAGCGGCGCAAGCCAACGGTCGGTCTGCTCTGTTAGACCCCGCAGCAGTTCGTGGGCCGTGTGCCTCTTATCTCCTTAGCTGAGTAGTTTCAGCACGGCCTGCTGACGCTTGCCCACCGCTGTGCTGCCACGCCGCGCGACACCGACTGCTGGCGACGTCCTGCTGCTGCTGACACATCTAGATTGCGAGACAGAGGTTGAGGAGGAGGAGGAGGAGGAGGGTGCTTTAGTGGACGAAGCATACACCGCCGAACATACCACCACCGAGCTGGGGCCCGCAATTCTGGGGGTGGGTAGGACGTGAGCGGTTCCAGGCTCTGACTCTGTCCCAGCCTCCACTAAATTCACCCAATGTGCCGTCAGGGACATGTAGTGGCCCTGCCCGCCTGTGCTTGTCCACGTGTTCGTTGTTAAGTGGACCTTGGCAGTAACCGCGTTGGTGAGGGCGCGTACAATGTTGCGGGAGACGTGGTCGTGCAGGGCTGGGATGGTACATCGGGAAAAGTAGTGGCGACTGGGAACTGAGTAGCGCGGGGCCGCCGCCGCCATCATACTCTTGAAGGACTCCGTTTCTACAACTCTATACGGCAGCATCTCAAGGCTGATAAATTTGGCTATGTGGATGGTTAACGCTTGAGCGTGCGGGTGCGTGGCGGCGTACTTGCGTTTGCGCTCCAACACTTGCGCTAGCGACGGCTGGACGGTGCGGTGCGAGACATTGGTGGATGGGGCCGAGGACAGCGGAGGTGAGGGTGTGGGTGCAGGCCAGGAAACGGTAGTGCCAGTGTCCTGAGAGGGGGGTCGGATCTCAGTGGCAGGTTGGGGCACAGGGGGAGAGGCAGCGGTGCAAACCGGAGGCGGTGAACGGCCTTCGTCCCACCTTGTGGGGTGCTTGGCCATCATATGTCTGCGCATGCTGGTGGTGGTGAGGCTGTTGGTGGTGGCTCCCCGGCTGATCTTGGCGCGACAAAGGTTGCACACCACTGTTCGTCGGTCGTCAGGCGTCTCTATGAAAAACTGCCAGACCTTTGAGCACCTCGGCCTCTGCAGGGTGGCATGGCGCGAGGGGGCGCTTTGGGAAACAGTTGGTGGATTATTCGGTCTGGCCCTGCCTCTACCCCTGGACACCGCACTGCCTCTTGCAACCTGCCCTGCTGCTGCCCTTGCCTCCCCCTCTGAAGACCTGTCCTCAGTAGGCGTTGCACACCAGGTGGGGTCAGTCACCTCATCGTCCTGCTGCTCTTCCTCCGAATCCTCTGTGCGCTCCTCCCTCGGACTTACTGCCCTTACTACTACCTCACTGCAAGACAACTGTGTCTCATCGTCATCGTCCTCCTCACCCACTGAAAGGTCTTGAGACAGTTGCCGGAAGTCCCCAGCCTCATCCCCCGGACCCCGGGAACTTTCCAATGGTTGGGCATCAGTGACGATAAACTCCTCTGGTGGGAGAGGAACCACTGCTGCCCAATCTGAGCAGGGGCCCGAGAACAGTTCCTGGGAGTCTTCCCGCTCCTGAGCATGTGTCATTGTAGTGGAGTGAGGAGGCTGGGAGGAAGGAGGAGCAGCAGCCAGAGGATTCGGATTTGCAGCACTGGACGGCGCAGAACTGTGGGTGGATGATAGCTTGCTCGAAGCACTTTCTGCCATCCACGAGAGGACCTGCTCACACTGCTCATTTTCTAATAAAGGTCTCCCGCGTGGACCCATTAATTGTGCAATGAATGTGGGGACGCCAGAAACGTGCCTCTCTCCTAATCGCGCAGCAGTCGGCTGCGATACACCTGGATCAGGAGCTCGGCCTGTGCCCACACCCTCACTTGGGCCTACGCGTCCTCGGCCGCGTCCACGTCCTCTAGGCCTACCCCTCAGCATGCTGTATTACCAGTGATTTCCCAGCCAGGAAATAAATTGGCGCAAGCCTGCAGGCCAAATAGAATTTTTCCCTTTTTTTTTAAAGGAAAGGCCTACTGACTATATTCAATCAATAATAAATGTGTTCTGTGGCCCTGCTGTGTGTCACAGAACTGCAGTGTTATTAACTGCAGCAGAGCGGTGATTTCCCAGCCAGGAAATAAATTGGCGCAAGCCTGCAGGCCAAATAGAATTTTTCCCTTTTTTTTAAAGGAAAGGCCCACTGACTATATTCAATCAATAATAAATGTGTTCTGTGGCCCTGCTGTGTGTCACAGAACTGCAGTGTTATTAACTGCAGCAGAGTGGTGATTTCCCAGCCAGGAAATAAATTGGCGCAAGCCTGCTGTTAAACGTAGCTGGCTGCATATGATTTTTTTACTATCTCCACCCACCACACACGTACCCAGAACGCTGAGGACTGACAGAGGCAGGCCAAATAGAATTTTTCCCTTTTTTTTTAAAGGAAAGGCCCACTGACTATATTCAATCAATAACAAATGTGTTCTGTGGCCCTGCTGTGTGTCACAGAACTGCAGTGTTATTAACTGCAGCAGAGCGGTGATTTCCCAGCCAGGAAATAAATTGGCGCAAGCCTGCTGTTAAACTTAGCTGGCTGCGTATGATTTTTTTTACGTTCTCCACCCACCACACACGTACCCAGAACGCTGAGGACTGTCAGAGGCAGGCCAAATAGAATTTTTCCCTTTTTTTTTTTAAGGAAAGGCCCACTGACTATATTCAATCAATAATATATGTCTTCTGGCCCTGCCTACACAATTCTGTCCCTGTAGTATTACTGCAGGGCGCAATGCTCTGCACGGCCGATTTGGAAAAAAAAAAAAGTGCAACACTGCTAACAGCAGCCTGCACAGTACTGCACACGGTTAAATGTGGCCCTAAGAAGGACCGTTGGGGTTCTTGAAGCCTACACTCACTCCTAACACTCTCCCTGCCTAACCACCACTTCTGTCCCTGTAGTATTACTGCAGGGCGCAATGCTCTGCACGGCCGATTTTGAAAAAAAAAAAAAGTGCAACACAGCTAACAGCAGCCTCCACAGTACTGCACACGGTTAAATGTGGCCCTGAGAAGGACCGTTGGGGTTCTTGAAGCCTACACTCACTCCTAACACTCTCCCTACAGCAGCTCCAGCACGATAGCACTTTCCCTCAGCTAAGTCACAACGCATCTGAGGCGAGCCGCGGGAGGGGCCGATTTTTATACTCGGGTGACACCTGATCTCCCCAGCCACTCACTGCAGGGGGGTGGTATAGGGCTGGAACGTCGCAGGGGGAAGTTGTAATGCCTTCCCTGTCTTTCTATTGGCCAGAAAAGCGCGCTAACGTCTCAGAGATAAAAGTGAAAGCAACCCGAACATCGCGTGGTGCTCGTTAAGAGTAACAAGCATCCCGAACACCCTAATATTCGCCCGAGCATCAAGCTCGGACGAGTACGTTCGCTCATCTCTATTAATTACTTTAGCCTTTCAGCCGTACAACAGTTTCGTATTCTGCGCAGCGATTATATGTCAGCAATAACTATAAATCCGATCCCACTTCCGTCTCTTGAGCAAAAAAAAAACAGTCTTCTCGCTGAGCGAGTGTAACAGAAGTCTTATGTCCTTTAGTGCAGGAGGAGCACATGCCATGGAGCCAGGAATGTGAAAGTTAATGTTAGTTTTAAGTTTCGTTTCTCCCAATTGTTGTGAATTCCCCTCCTCTTATTTAATGTCCTCCCATATGAAGTCTCTGGCTGCAGTCAGTGCTGCTCATAGTACATCTCCAGGAAGGTGACTGACTAGAAGGTAAGTGAGCGCTGCGGCTGCCTCCTGCACTGCCATCACCCCCTGCAGCCGGTCTCGGAGTGTAAGGCTGGACTCACACATGCAGATTATGGTGAGAAGAAGGCAAAAGTGAATCAAGAAGGAAGAGTAAGTAGAACTGATAGAGCAAGGCACGTCCTTTCATTTTTATCCACACTTGTATTTGTCTCTAAAACTGCTGTGTGATTCCAGCCTTACGTAAGAGCTGCTGCCTGCCGCACTCGTCATCGCTTTCCTGCACCCTGGATGTATTGCTATATCCCCCTATAACATGGTCATTAATCAGGTTTTGCTGATGGCATTATGATTGGTGGGGCTCTACCTCTGTGGATGGGCTGTAGTTCCCTGCATAGCGGGTGGCTGGAAGCATCAGGTCAGCATGCAGGTAAAAACTGTGAAGGGCTGCGACGCTAAGTTAGAGGTACAGCCAGGGGCATAACTAGTATCCTATGGGCCTCAGGACAAATTTTAGAATCTGTACAGATTTATGCCCCCTCCCTAAAAATAATAGTGCAAATATATAGGCCACTTGCACACGGCCTGGCCAGATTACGGCTGCAAGAACATGGAGCAAAATCCAACCCTGTTCTGGTCAGTGACCCCCGTGTTCCTGTCTCAGATGCACTGCGCTTAGCTCTGCCCCCTCCTATTGCAATCAGCCGGAGGGGAGGAGAGAGACGGTGAGCCAGCGAGGGGGAGGGAAGCAGAAGGGGCAACGGCATGGCAGCCTCGGCGTATGTCATTATGTAGTGTTATTGACAGTGAGGCCTCTTTCACATGAGCATATATCGGCAGCTGTTTTCACAGCCGGCCGATATACGCTATTATTTGAGGTGTAAAAGCTCTTGAACGGGCGCACAAATCTAACATTTGTGCGCCCATTCAGATGGCATTGGCCTCAGTGCATATACGTCGAGGCTGCCATGCCGTTGGCCCTTCCTCTTCCCTACCCCTTGTTGGCTCCGCGGAGTAAGGAATGGTGGCGTCACCTGTGACAGAGTCTGGAGTCCGCCTACCTAAGTTTATTCAGGTGACCACTACACCAGCGTTGCGTGGAGAGGCCTGCCGGGGAGGAGTTGGTAGAGCCACCATAACATCCCTTATCGCTACCCCACCATCTCCTTAGTGGTGTGCCTCTTGTCTCGGTCACTGCACTAGTATCCTTAAACTGTGGCTATTACGGAAGTCCGGGGACTTCGGGGAGGTTCTCTGTGTATGAATAGTTATCAGACATCTTTGAGGTGCTAACCGGAATGGTTTATTAACCACTTAAGGATGCAGCCCTTTTTTCCCCCCTCCATTTTCCGTTTTTAAAGATCCCAAGACTGCCCTTCATATGATGACCCCATACATAGTAATAATGCTTCTAGTAGTGCCAATGAATATAAGAAAAGAAACTGAAATTCACCTGTCCGATTTCCATTGACAAGCAGGTGATCCTCTCTGCAGTCTGGGGTCCGGCACAGGCTGTGCGATGCAGTGACATCATCGTGTCAGCTGAAGTCCTCAGCATCCCTAGAACACTGTAAGGCTGAAGGCTTAAAACAGCTTACCAAAGTAAATTCCAATTGCTCCTTGCTTCACCGTGGTCTTTAATTGGATTTACATCCTGAGGATACCAATGCAGCTGAAAGTGGGGCTTGCCCAGACATCTTGGAAGGCTCTCTTCTAGATGTGTTGTGTGGTGGGAAAGCATGGAGCCAAAGATGTCTGTGTTACAAATTCTGCAGAGACAAGTGTTAGCTGGAAGAAGTCATCAGGGCAGTCTGGGCCACGTAGAAGTGAAAACCAAAAGTGAATGATACTAATCAGATATGATGTCACCTGTGATCACTGAAGGTAACTGCATTATGATCGCTATGATTGTGTAAACTAGTATCTAACCATTATATGCTAAGTTTACTATTAGAAGTACACTAGAGCCAAGCTGCTGTATCTGTTGTATCTTAGCATTGGTGTGAAAGTTATCTTATGTTGTCTTCAATGTGTATATACAGTATATTTTTTGCTTTTTGTAGGGAAACAAAACATATGGCTCGAGGCTCATGCTGCATTGATGAGTCACTTGAAAGGCAAGCCAGTGATGGTGCTCAAAGTCATGGGCGAAATATGGCCATGAAATGAAGCTGTGAGGGATAATAGAGGGACAGGGGGGCCCAAGCTGAACTTTTGCACCCGTGCTCACGAGCCTTCAGCTACGCCCCTTGGGTAACATGGCTTGGATGGCACCCTTTGCTTCCCTGTTAGAGTTTACAACAGTGTTGCATTTGGCTGCTTTTATGTTGAGTTAAGTCTTTAGGAGGCTTCAGTGATGATTTAATGCTTGGATGAATTATATGACCACTTGATATATTGTAGACCGGTTACTGTATCTATTCGCAGACTGTGACATAAGAACATTATGAATACGACCAGAGGAGCTTTGTGGATCGTAAAACATCTGAAATGGAAGCTAGCAGAGATCTTTGAGGAAGACGTGAATGGTTTCTTTGATGAACTGGACTCACTAGGCCTCATATCTCCGGACGAATATGTAGAATTCTGTCTGATGGATTCTCAGACAGGAAAAGCCACTGGGTTGATGAACCACATACTTCAGAATGGAGAATCGGCATGTGAGAAATTCCTCAACCACCTCGAGAACATGATTCCCAGGTTTCCCGCTTTGCCTGGGTTGTCTCCGTTATTTCTGCAAGGTGAGCACCTTCTCTGTTCCATTATGGCTTGTGTACCGGTCCATGTTACAGCTTAGTTTTGTACAAAGCGATGAGGTTTCTATACAGGTCCACAAGGCCTCTACTGCACCTCTACATGACTGATTTCATGGAGATTTTTTTACTGTCGAATTCCATACAAATCTTAAGGAGAAAAATAGGTTTGTTGGTTCAGCAGATGCCGTGTATGTATATATAGGTAAAGTCCCCTGGTGCAAGCACCGAGTCATGACTGATTTCTAGGGTAATGTCGTGAGGTTTTCTTGGCAGACTGTCTTTGCGGGGTGGTTTGCCATTGCCTTTCCCAACATGTATACATAAATAGAGATGAGCGAACGTACTCGGTAAGGCCGATTTCGCAATCGAGCACCGCAATTTTCGATTACTTCACTACTCGGGTGAAAAGTACTCGGGGGCGCTGTGTGGCGGGGCGTGGTGGAGCGGGGGGTAGCAGCGCGGAACAGGTGGGAGCTCTCTCTGTCTCCCCCCCACTCCCCTCTGCAACCCCCCGCTCACCCACAGCGCCACCGAGTACTTTTCACCCAAGTAGTGAAGTACTCGAAAATCGCGGTGCTCGATTGCGAAATCGGCCTTACCGAGTACGTTCGCTCCTCTCTATACATAAAGGTATAATAAAGCGTTGCTTTTAGGGGATAACATAAGGAGGACCCATCTAATCTTTGCTTCCATCTTCCTCACCTCACCCCCTCCCATCCCCATCTTACGTCTCGTATTCGATTCCGGTCTACCCTTTTATCTTGCCCTCTGCTGATTTTTAATCTTCCCAAAGGGTCCCTAGTGTCCTCCATTAGATACCAGGTTGTATATTGAAATGGAGAGACTGTTTTTCTGATTTCTTGGTCAGTGTAATGCGATTGAGGAAAAGTCTGCCAGTTTTTGAAAAATGCTTTTTGGATTATGCTTTTTCTTTGTGCCTTTTGTTCTCCACACTTCCGTGTTGAGTAAGTGTTTAAGTTGGGCTACCAGCTCTGTTATTTCTAGAAGCCAATGTTTGAGCAGAAATCTTTTTGCTACTAGAAGAACTATGTGGATGAATCTAGGGAATTTTAGAGGAGTAGCTCCATCTGGTCTGTCATTACAGTTTGTATCTCCCTGGGTATTACTATTCTCCATTGTTCCTATATATACTTTATGAGCTTCTTCGAGAAATCCTGCATCTGAGCGCAACTCCACATGCCATGCACTATATCAGTGGCTGGGGTTCCACATTTGGGCACTGTGTGATGCGCTCTATGAAGGACAAAGATGCTGGAAAAGCAAAGTCATATACAGCATAATGCATCATTTTGAAAAAAAGTTCCCCTCCAGGTCTCATTTATCAAGAAAGCTCGGATTTTTTACAACCCTTCAGGATCTTTTTTCCCATATCTGTATCTTGTGTTATTTTTTTCCATCTAGCAAATATTTTGAGCTTCTCGATTTTTAGAGTTTAGTCTTTTATTGCCCTTTGTACTGTAGAGAATGAGAATCTTCCGACTGATTGTGTGATTATATAATTAAAGTTTGTTTTGCCCACCTCTCCACTGAGATCTCTTAGCCTAGTTTTGCAAAGCCGAAGGAGAGGCTAGGTTGAATTCAAGAAGCCTATTGGAATATACATCTTTGCCTCTCACCCAGTCTACTATACGGTATGTCTTGTTAAGGCCCATCTTTTGAGCGATAATTGTTGAGTCTAAACGCACGGCCATCATGCACTATTCGTTCATCTGTCAATTTAAGCCAGCCTAAAAATCGTTGTGCGGTCTTATCAGTACCGCACACTGAGTTCTCTGTGGATAGCATTGTTTCAGCTACTTAACCCGCCGGGGAACAAAGGAGCTGAATGCGGATAAAGGCCCTCCAGCTGTTAACTACATACAGATAAAGGCTTCATTTGCATGCTAATAAGCTACTAAGTAGCTACTTAATAGTTTATGAAAAATGATATCTTTTGAACAAATTTTGAGTGATAATCACTGCGTCTAAGTCCTCATGACCGTGACGGACTCCGCCAGTTGAATATTGCAGCGGAGTCCATCACGGTGCCCCCCTAAAAGACCCTATACTCACCTCCCAGATCCCCGTGCGTGTCCAGCCTAGCAAGGCGGCATGATGCGCAGTACAGCGATGACACGCCAGCAGTGCAGGATGATGCAGTGGGCGGGGACGCGTCATCACGCGATACTTCCACTATGAACACAGCGGAAGTATGGTGTGACAGCCTCCTTCCATTAACTACAATTGAAGCTGGCCGCATGTTTTTCCGTGGCATTTAGAACATGATGTGGTTTCTTTCACATTGTGGAATTTACCAAAGCCTAAGAGCTGTGGCATAACCCTACGGATTTCCACCGTGTTTTACACGGTAGAAATCCGGCCATGGGCGTTAGCCCTAAATCACCCTTTAGGCATGCTATATTGTAGCTTCTGATGTTCGGGAAATTCACTCCTCCTTCACTCCTGCTTAACATTCTGCAAGGATATCCTCGGGCGTTTTCCTGCCCAAATAAATTTTGGAAAAGCTGAAATAAGATATAAAACGTCTGAGTGTTTGATTAGCATTGGTATCATTGGCATAGGGTACAACAAATTGGAAAGCTCATCATCTTGATGAGATAACATCTTCCCAACATTCAAAGAGGGAGATTTGAACATCTCCTCCCTTCTGCAGCTAATGGTGTGCAGTTTGTGTATAGGGAGGTGGGGTATTTACCTATTTTATCTCTAAATATGTAATATGTGATTTCAATGCTCTTTCTCTCAATCCCAGGGAAGTCCAGAAAGACTTAGGGCCAGATGCACCTATCTCTAGGATTTAACTTTTTGTTGGGTTGATTTGATAACCCGAGAAGGTCACAAATTCAGTTATGCCTGCTATTACTTTTTTCAAATGTGGCTTGGGGTCTGTCATATGAGAATGTTATCAACAAAGAGAGTGGTCTTAATTTCTTGTGTTCCCATTTTTATCCCTTGGAATACGGGAGAATCTTCTAGATGATTATTATTAGATGTTCCAACACTAGATCAAATGGTGAGGGCCCCTGCACACTAGCGTTTTAACACGCGTTTTATTTTCACGCGATATCGCTGCGTTTTTTTTACCGCGAATGTCATTGGACTTTCTAATGTTAAAAACACATTGCACAAAAATCGTAACGCACAAACCTGCATATTTTGTGCGATGCGTTTTTAACATTAGAAAGTCCTATTGACTTTCACATTAAAAAAACGCAGCAAAATCGCGTGAAAAGAGATTGCGGGCAGCCTTGCCTGGCACCTCTATATAATGAAAATGGATCTGATAAGGCTCTCAGTGTATGGGTTCTTGCTGTTGGGTTGCTATAGATGCTGTCAATGTAGGTGCAGAAAGGATTCTATATCGCTAGTTTATCCAGGACCATTCCCAGCCATCACTATTGCACATTATCAAATGCCTTTTTCAGCGTCTCAGGATATTAGCATTGGGTTTGATGTGTCCGGTGCCTTAGTGTGTCTAATACCGCTAGGACATTTTTAATATTTGCAACTGCTGAGTGATTTTTTATGAATCCAACTTGCGAGGGTCTCATTAGTATGGGCATCAGTGAACTTAACCATTTCACTAATATTTTTGCTGATATTTTCAGGTCTTTATGAGGAAAATAGGCCTGTATGATCCTGGTAATTGTGGATCTTTATTGGGTTTCGAAAGCGCTCTTATGTTTGCATGTTTTGCAATTTCTCCCTATGTAGTATGTGGTTATAGTATTTCGTCAGTACTGGTGAGATTTGGCCTTTTAAGGCTTTATAGAATTCCCCCAAGTACCCGCCTGGGCCTGGGGCTTTGTGGTTGTAGCGATTGCATGGTGAGCTTGAGCTCCTCCTCTGTTACGTCCCTATTGATGTATTAGCGCTCTGAGTTAAGGTTTGATACAGCATTTCATAGTATTTTTAGGACATTATTGATTTGCTTTGGTGTCTATGTATGCAGTCAGTGTTGTCTTTCAATGCTGCAATGTGGTTTGGCGGGTTACGTCCTTTGGCCAGTCGGGCTAGTAGTTATCCCGCTTTGCTTCCATATCTGAAGAGTTCTGCTTGGAAGTATATTTTGTATGACTTTTCTTTTCTATCTACCCAAAGACTGATTTTCCTATCTTCCAGGCTCTCCATTCTGTGTGGATGGGGATATCAGGAATGTGATGTGTTCTTCTTTGAGCTTCGTGCTCACCCTATTGAATTGCATGTTTATTGTCTTCCTAAGGTTGGACATGTAACTCAGGCGTTTACTCCGAACTACCGCTTTTACAGTTTTCCAATAGAGAGATGTGTTTGAGGAGTGCATCGCATTATAATAATTATATTCTATCCACCAAGCTTTTAGCATCTCCAAAAAGTTTTCATCTCGAATCAGGAAACAGGAAAATGCCACATAAAGTCGGTGCATTTTTGGTAGGTGTCGTGCATTGTCATGGATATTGGCGTGTGATCAGAGATCACTAGTTCCATGATTTCTGTTTATATAACTTTCTGGGAAAGATTATTGGATACCAGTATATAACCAATGAGTGACCAAGAAATATCTGAATGCAGAGAACACCATGAATCACATAAATCAGTGTTCTCTGCTAACAGTCACAATATTCGGTCCCTATAGTGTAGGCCCACACCAGCACATCTACGGTCCTCATCTAGTGACATGACTGTGTTTAAATCTCCTCCTACTATCTTGTGTGACCAAGTCACTGTGTACTGATTGTTCTAGCTGTTTGAAGAATTGTTTGCGCTCTCCATTTGGAGCCAATATATTGTATATGCTGTATCTACTACCTTCGTATTCGACCACCACGTGTGACTGCCTGCCCTCCTGGTCATGATTTTCTGAGATCACCTTTCCTGTAAATGATTTGTTTATCAATGTCGATACTCTGGCTTTCCAATTTATGGCCGAGGATCCCAGCACTCCCCCTACCCCGACAAACAAACTAAACTTTAGTAAAGCAAAATTTAATCAGCTTAGAACTACTATTGGTAACATTAAATGGGACAACGTCCTAACAAATAACAGTACAGAGGATAAAAGGATCCTAATCACCTCATGTGAGCAGTTCATTCCCTTTAAAAATAAAAGAATCTCAACTAAAAGGAAACCAATGTGGCTCGACAAGATGGTAAGAGGGGCAATAAACGAAAAAAAGGAAGCGTTCAAACTACTAAAGCAAGAAGGCAGCGAAGAAGCGCTAAAATCATACAGGGAAAAAAATAAAATATGCAAAGATAAGATCAAAACTGCCAAGGAGGAAGCAGAAAGACTGATCACCAAAGAGAGCAAAAACAACCCAAAGCTATTTTTCAACTATATTAACAGCAAAAGGATTTGCAGGGAGAGCACTGGCCCTTTAAAAAATAATGCAGGAGGAATCATTGAAGATGATGGAGGGAAGGCAAATCTATTAAATAGTTTCTTTTCAAGCGTATTCACAAACGAAAAGGAAATGCCACACGAGATGCAGGGGAATAAAATGAACCCCTCACAAAATGTCATACCTAACGGAAGAGGAAGTGCGGAACCGATTAAAGAAGATTAAAATCGATAAATCGCCAGGTCCAGATGGAATACACCCAAGGATACTAAGGGAACTAAGTGACGAGATAGCTAGGCCGCTATATCTAATACTTCTAGACACTATGAAGACCGGTGTTGTACCATTGGATTGGCGCATTGCCAACATGGTTCCAATTTACAAAAATGGGGCCCAAAAGTGAGCCTGTTAACTACAGGCCAGTAAGTCTCACTTCAGTAACGGGAAAAATTTTTGAGGGGATTCTGAGAGACACCATCGATTAGTACCTCAAGGAGAACAACGGAATAACTCCTCACCAGTATGGATTCATGAAGGGTCGCTCATGTCAGACAAATCTGATCAGTTTCTACGATGAAGTAAGCTCTAGGCTGGACCTGGGAGAATCTATTGATCTCGTATATCTGGACTTCTCTAAAGCATTTGACACCGTGCCACATAATAGGCTAATATACAAAATGAGACAGCTCGGATTGGGTGAAAACGTGTGTAATTGGGTAAAGAATTGGCTCAATGATAGAAAGCAGAGGGTGGTAATAAATTGTTCGTACTCTGATTGGACCCCAGTCACTAGTGGGGTGCCACAGGGTTCAGTATTGGGCCCCATTCTGTTCAATATATTTATCAATGACCTGATAGAGGGGCAAAATATCAATATTTGCAGATGACACAAAATTATACAAGATAATTAATGCAACGGAGGACAATGTGCGGCTACAAACGGACCTGGATAAGCTGGGGGCTTGGGCAGGAAAATGGCAAATGAAGTTCAATATTGATAAATGTAAGGTTATGAACATGGGCAGGAGAAACGGATGTCACCAATATACACTTAATGAGGTACAGCTAGGGAAAAGTGATATGGAAAAGGACCTGGGGGTACTAGCGGATAGTAGACTAAACTGGAGTAACCAATGCCAATCAGCTGCTGCAAAGGCAAATAAAGTTTTGGGGTGCATTAAAAGAGGTATAGGGGCGAAGGACGAGAACATTATCCTTCCATTGTATAAGGCACTTGTCAGGCCTCACATGGAATACAGTGTACAGTTCTGGTCACCGGTGCTCAGGAAAGATGTTATGGTATTGGAGGGGGCTCAAAGAAGAGCGAGTAAGCTAGTACATGGAATGACGGGACTGGAGGCTATCCAAATTGGGACTATTTACTCTAGAAAAAAGACGGCTAAGGGGCGATCAAATAACTATGTATGAATACATGAGGGGACAATACAAGGATCTCTCCCATGATCTGTTTACACCCAGGACTACGACAGCAACAAGAGGGCATCCGTTACGTTTAGAGGAAAGCAGGTTTCATCACGAACATAGAAAGGGGTTCTTTACTGTTAGAGCAGCTAGACTGTGGAACTCTCTACCTGAGGAAGTGGTGATGGCAAAATCCTTAGAGGAGTTTAAAAGGGGACTTGATGTCTTTCTGGAGTGGAAGGATATTACAGGATATAAATCTTAGGTTAATTGTTAATCCGGGTATACAGGCAGGTAGGAACTATTAGGGGCTGATCCAGGGAACAGTCAGATTGCCATTAGGGAGGCTTGAAATATAAGCCCTACCCCCAAAATAAGCCCTGGCTACACTGCATTTAAAAAAAAATGAAAATATTACCCAGCAGGCTCGATTTAAGTCCCTCACCTCACTCTCCAGAGGTCTGCGCTGTTCCCACAGCCCTCGCAGTCCTAGCCGCTCGTACAACATCACTTCCTGGTCTCAGGATTCATAAATCCTGCCTTTAGGAAGCGATGGTTGTGATTGGTTCTTGACCACTGCTCAGCCAATTAATGATGAACCAATCACAGACATCACATTGGCTGTGACGTGGTGCTCGAAGAACCAATCAATACAGCACTGGATGAACCAATGCAATGGCTGTGATTGGTTCATCAAGCGCTACATTGATTGACTGAACAGCACTCGAGAACCAATGACTGCCATACCATAATAGTTTTTAAGGTGCAGGGCAACCCGCCGAACTATTATGGAGTCATTAATAGGTTGCTGGTCTGCATGGTGCACTACATGTATCAGGATGGTCTGATACTTTGTATCTACTCTGTATGGGAGTATACACCAAGCAGGCACCCACTCTATATAGGAGGTTGTGTGCGTGGCTGTCTCATCGGTGTCCTCTACAGGTATAACTGGCTTCTTCATTTGGCATTTGGCTGCCTGCATGCTGAGGTGGTGTACATTTTTGCCCTCCTGTGTCAGTAAGTATATGGCCGTTTCCAGTGATTGTTTGCTTTTATATTTCCCTTTTATGGGATTGGCTTTATAGGAGCGTATATTTGCACATAACTAGAAATAGTCTCTGGTCTAGAATGTTCTGTCATTGAGTTCTGATGTAATGTACAGTATGTAAGTTGGGGTAGCACTTGTGATTGTAAGTGTAAATGTTCATGTGGATCTTATTTATACCCCAATCCGGGGATACTCACAACACCTCGTCCATCATCGGGAGACCTTGTCTTAGGCTGTTTGGTCATTCTTCTCAGTGGGATATAATTCTGTCACATGTTGAGTATTCATCGGGTGTCAGACACATGGCTGAAGCACTGTCGCATGTGGATAGTTCAATGAGTGGCAGAGGCGCGCGTTGTCCTGTTTCTTTTGTTGCGGAGGACTGTTGCTGTGAATGTTGTAGAGAAGAGATTCTTAAGGTGAGTTCCGCTGCTTCCGGCATGTTGAATATCTTAAGGGTTCCATCTGTGTTGAACACCTTTAGCTGTTCAGGGTATTGGAGCTGAAAATTGGCTGTCTTTTTGTATACGTCTGTACCTACAGTGCGGAACGCTCTTCTTCCCTTGGCGACTTCTGCTGAAAAGCCTTCAAATATTAGTAGTTCTTGATTTCTGATTCTAAGAGGCTTGTTTCTGGCCCAGAAAGCTTGTAGAAGAGAAATGTCATTGTAGTCGAGGAGTTTGAGTATCACCTGGCATGGACGTTGCGCGTGCATTTTTGCCCCTGGTTTATGATTGCTCAGGTCAAATTTGATGAGCCCTCTCTACTCTGCAGTACTAACCTAGGTCCAGCGCCTCTGGCAACTCTTATTCATAGATTCGCAGCAGATCTACTTGTTTCACTGTTTCACGTAAGCCCACTATTCTCAGATTGTTGTGCTGGACCTGTTTTCTAGATCTTCTATTTTGCCCATCATGCGTTGCATACACTGCGTGTTGTCTTCTAGTTGAGTTTCTAGGTGGTGCTTGTCCATTCATAGCTGGTTTACTGTGCTTTCTAACTCCTCTACCCTGTTGTTGATTGAAATTAGCTTCATATATAGTCGTACCAGGAAATTCTGCAATGCTTGCTCTATCATCTTCTGTCTGTTTTGCGCCACTTCCGCAGCTAGCTGCTTGCAATTGGATTGAATTCCTGAACCCTCTTGCTCTGTTTCTGACTATGCTGTACTTGAAAGAAAATACTGGGATAGCGCCTTGTGCAAGTGGCAATACATAGTATTAATGAATATTTAGTGAATAATTAAGACAACTTACTCATTGTGGACAGTCCTCCAAGAAGATTGTCCTCACACCTGAAGTCCAAGCAGAAAGATATGGGTCTTGTGCACACAAGCATCCTAGGATAATAGGAGAGCCACAGGACAAATCCAAAAATGGCAGTTTTTGGTCGATGCAAGATGAGGAAATAAATAGAAAAATTCTCACGCTCAACAAGAAACGTATATAAAGGAAAATTCCCCGAAAAAACAACCGTAGTTGTATTATATATATATATATATATATATATATATATATATATATATATATATATATATATATATATAATATACTACAAGGAGAGTAAAAAAGTACATATAGTACTTTGTATGTCCTTTGTACTTTTTTGGGGAGTAATGTTTCTCTATATTTATTGTACACTTCTACTGAGAGGCCATCTGGGCAAGGGGATTTTCCTTTAGTCATGTCAGAAAGTGCCTCCTACAGTTTTCTTAGTGTAAATGGGGCGTCCTTAACCCCTTAGTGACGGGCCCATTGCATTTTTACATCCTAGCTAAGTGGGCTTTAATCCTAGAGGACGTAAAAACACGCATCCTCTTTGGATTAAAGCCCTCTTGGCTGAGGACATGACAGCTCCATGCTGTCGGTACCCGCAGGTAGCCGACAGCATGGAGCTGTCATCCTGGGCTGCGGGCAGTACCCCCCGGCAATGCGATCGGCGCTATCCAATGTATAGCAATAAAGTTAAAAAAAGTTTTAAAAAGTTAAAGATTGAGCTGCCCTGATGGATCGGATCCCTCAGGGCAGCTGAAATTACTCACCTGCTTTGCCTGTGGTGTCCCGCGGTGAAGGGGTTCTCCAGGACCCAGCGCCGCTATTCTGTGCATGCACGCCAGACGAATGACGTTACGCGCATGTGCAGAAGGACGGGAGCCACGGTAATTTTAAAATCTCCTGGCTCCCGGTTTCTGAAGGTCACCGGGAACCAGGAGATGTCACCAGGGACCGTGGTGAGCGGTCCCCGGGTCCGTGATCGCCGCAATCCAATGGAAAGCAGCAATTGCAAAAAAGTTTTTAAAAAAAGTTTTAAAAAAGTTAGTTTCACCTCCCCTCATAGATCGGATTCATGAGGGAAGGTGAAAATACTCACCCCCGGTCCTCAGCGATGTTCCGGTCCCCCAGGACCTGAAGTTCCCTTCTCCGCATGTGCACCCGACGTCAATCATTGGGCGCGTGCACAGAGGGGCTCAGTCCCCGAGAAATTCAAAATGTGTAGCCAGGAGCAGAGAGAGGTTCACGGGGACATGATCACTGTTATCCAATGGATACAAAATAACAAGGATCAGCGCCTACTCACACAAAACGATTTAAAAGGATGTGAGATACTTTTAAGTACTCACCTGGTGCTCGGCCAAAACTCCTGTCCAGGAGATTGACCGGCACCTTGTATCCGAGCTGGCTCATAACGTCCCTGGAGTCCCGAATCCAGATTACCGGAGAGCGTCTCTGGGGTTGGCAGCCGTAACGGGCTGTTTATGCAATCACTCGTATCAGATAGGAAAAATTCCCCCGCGCTCGTGGGTTCCAGCAGAGATAAAGGACACACTGTCCGTAGATAACTTTAACTAATTTATTAATTCCTTTGCTACGCGTTTCTGCGGGCTTACCCGCTCTCATCAGGCATACATTTGAACAACACCGTACACAATTTATACATTTCTAAGGCTCACATGAGCGCTCAGACGCCGACTTTCGGAACCGCCCTCTGCTTCATGTGGAATAACACGTCACATCATTAATCAGTAACCCTTTACATACTACTATATTTCTCCATTCATAAAAAGCAGCAAAATATGCTATTTAAAAGTCCATTCGACTTGCTTAAACTCATCATAATCTGCTATATTTCACAATATTATTTAAAAACATAAATTATCCATAAATAACTACTACAATTACATTCTAAAAATAGGGATGTTACTATAAGCAAATTAACAATATATTGCATTTACCCAATTTATCAGCTATATATACTCTATGTACCTATCATTCATTTTTTCTCAAAATAAACCCCCTCCATTATGAAAGACAACGTTATATATATCTATATAATACCCAAATAATCAATAAATACATTCTAAAATTTTCATTTCTTTAAAAATTTTGTTCTAAAAAATCCATTCATATTATACTATTTTTTATATTGTTTATACCCTCTTCATTCTATTTTTATATATATCAAATTATACTTTATCGTAACATTAACCCTTTATAATTACCTCTTTGTAACTCACATCTCCTCTCATACGATTCAATCCCTTTAAATCAGATTTTTTCTAACACCTCATTGAGCCCTGTTGGTTGCAGGGTCTGGAGTTTATAAATCCAGAACATCTCTTTTCGTTTTAGTTCGTTCATCGATTTACTTTTTATCTGCTCTATTGGTGTAATTTTCAGAGTTTTCGATTGACATTTGTGTTGCGCAGCAAAATGTCTGGATACATTATGTTTTGTGTATCCTCGTTTGATATTATATTTGTGGTTAGCCAATCTGGCACGAATTGCATTTTTTGTTCTTCCAATATATTTTAACCCGCATTCACATTCCAGCAAATATACAATGTGTGTACTATCACAGTTTAATCTATTTTTATACTGAACTACAATATCTTTATCTTCTATTTTTAGTTTAAACGTATCTCTCTTCTGTTGTATATGTGTGCAACATTTGCATCTAATTTTATTACATCTAAAAACTCCTTTCTCTGATTCGATTTTCGTGAGGGAACTCTTTTTATTTTTGTCTTTTAATTCTGCCTTCGAGGGTGCAATGATGTTTTGTAATGTTTTATTTTTCCTGAAGATCAATCTAGGTTCGGCTTCTAAAACGGGTTTTAAAACGGGATCGTTAAGTAAAATGGGCCAATGTTTTTTTAAAATACCTCTTATACTGTTCGACTGGTTATTATACTTGGTTATAAAAGATGTTTTTTTATACACATTATTCTGTTTTTGTTTTTCTTTTACCGGGGTTGTTTTTAGATTCTTTTCTCTTTCTATCATTACTTTGTTTTGGGCTGCGTTGATAAGCGATTTGGGATAGTGTTTTTTTAAAAAATTTTTCTTTAAAATATTGGACTGTTGGACATAATCTTCCGTTTTTGTACAATTCCTTCCAATCCTCTTATATTGCCCGTAAGGGATGTTGATCTTCCAATACCGAGCATGACAGCTTGTAAAATCTATATAGTTGTTGCTGTCAACTTTTTTGAAATGCGTGACAGTAAAAAAATTTTTATTTTCCGAATGAAGTTCAAGATCTAAAAATATTACTTTCTTTTTATCTATATTAATAGTGAATTTTAAATTCTGATCATTACAGTTAAGTTGATTTGTAAATTCCTCTAGTTCTTTCGTTTCACCGTCCCATATGATTAAAATATCATCTATGTACCTTTTGAATAAAACTATCCTATTATCTAAAATATTATTCTCTTCGAACGCCCCGACATATAAATTTGCATATGTCGGGGCGAATTTACAACCCATTGCCGTCCCCCGCTCCTGTTTAAAAAATCTATTATTATATGTAAAATAGTTGTTTTCTAAAATAAATGAAATGGATTCTATTATAAATTGTACTTGGGCTTTGGGCATTAAAGGATGTGTATCTAAATATTTTTGGACGGATTGGATGCCTTTATTATGCGGTATGCAGGAATAAAGTCCTTCTACGTCTAGTGAACACCAGACATACGTATCTTTCCACTGAACTTCTTTAATGATATCTCTCAGATGACCAGAGTCTTTCAAATAGGATGGAAGACTCTGCATGTATTTTTGCAACTGTCTATCGATGTATTCAGCTAAACGGCTGGTGATGGATTGTATCCCCGCAATGATAGGTCTCCCGGGGGGATCTATACTGTTTTTATGTACTTTGGGAAGATGATGAAAATACGGAATCTCTGGTTGAATTTGCATAATATATTTGCCTTCTATCTTGGTAACTCCTAATTTATCAATACCTTTTTGTACTAACGTGTTTAGTGCCCTTTGTATACTATCTGTGGGATCTGTTTTTAATTCGCTATATTGTTCTTTATCTTCTAAAATCATTAAACTAACTTTGTTGTATCTTGTTAGATCCATAAGCACGATCCCCCCTCCCTTATCTGCTTTTTTTATTACTAGTTCATTATCATTCTTAAATCGTTTTATTGTGTTTATCTGAGTCCTAGTTAGATTCTTTTTTATGTTTTGTTTTTTAATAGCTCCTTCTAAATCAGTAAATTCTTTTAGAACATTATCATAAAAAATTCTTATATGGGGGCCTTTACTTTCTATAGGGTAAAAATTGTTAATAGGTTTAAGATCTGTTTGAATGGGTTCGTCTATATTAAATTCAACAGTTTTTTCTTCTAAACAATTATCTTTATTCATGATGTAGTACCTATTTAGGGTCAATTTCCTAATGAATTGATGAAGATCTATGAATATATCAAACAGATTTAAATTATTGCTAGGGCAAAAGGATAACAGTGGATAACAGTGATCATTTAAAGTAATAAAAAGTGTGAAAAAGTAAAAAAAAGTAGTTTGAAAAAGTAAAAAAAAAGTTTAAAAAGCTGATGTTTCATCTCATGGCCCCCAGATTTCTCCGTGGACCCTACCCCAGCTTCTGCGCACGTGCCTGTCGCCAAAACGGCAGACGCATGCGCAAAAGCGGTGGATTGCCAGGGTAATTTAAAAACTCCCTGCTCTTGGCTACAAAACTTAGCCGAGAGCCTGGAGATATCACGGGGGGGAGGGGGGGGGGGGCCCGTTGAGCGGTTCCTGGTCACATGTTCGCCGTTATCCAATGGATAATGGCGATCACGAAAAGTAAAAAAAAAAAGATGAAGTTTTATCTCCCCTCACCGATGCGATCAGTAAGAGGAGATGAAACGTTTTACCGGAGGCCTCCGTATTTGAACCCCGACACATTCCTCCTCAAAATGCTGGACCCATACGCAGGAGGCGGGGAGCCTAGGAAACTTAAAATCTCCTTGGTCCCAGCGACCAACGGTCGCCAAGAGCCTGGAGCAGTGAGCAGTTCTCGGTCACATGATTTTAAAAAAAAGCGATCTACCTTAGGCTGGTCTCCCATGACCGGATAGGAATTACGGATCCTGTATGCGTCTGATCCGCGGTAATACGCAAATCAAACGCATTGGATTACACAATTCCAGTCACATTAGCGGGTTGGAATTACGTAATCCTCTCACAGAAAACAGAACGCAGCAGGTTCTACAACTACATTGTATATGGGCTGCGGGTACCCACGTCATCGCTAAGCGACGGCACGGGAAATACAAACAAAAAAAAGGTGTACTGCGCATGACCGTCTGTATGAGTAGGCAGTTATGCGCAATACATTACGCAGGTGTCCGCAAGCGGATTTAACATACGGCTGTGTGGGCCCGGCGTTATTCAGACCACTACCTGTAATCCGTAATTTACAAGAAGCTCCGGAAACGCTTGCCTTCCTGCAGTTCAAGGAGCAGCTTGTTGAACGCCTTCTGTGTGAGGCCGCCGCACCTCATCAAGCTTACGGAGACTCACAGAGCGCCACTTTTTACACCCCATCCTTGCCGCTGGGGTCACGAAATACCCCCCAAAAAGAATAAGAGAAGGGGGATGTCAGATTTTATTGCCCCGTGTACCCATCCCAACCAGGCCCCCATAATTACCCATGTCTTCGAAAAAAAGCACACAGTTTACATTATTTGGGGAAGGCCAAAAAGGGCGCGGAGTTGGGGGGGGGGATTATTTTTAAGGAGTCAATTTTTTTTTTCCGCACAAGTAAGCAATGGGACCAAGAATTTATTCAGTTGTGCCCTGAAATCTGATATTCCATTATAGGCCTTGCCATGTGTCCTGTAAGTAGATTAGGGCCACAATGGGTATGTTTCTGAACACAGAACAAATGAGCGGATCCATTTTGGGTTGAATGTCTTCATTCCTATGTACACTGTACAAAATAACTGTTTTTAAATTGGCACAATTGCCAAAAAATGAAAATCGTCATTTTTTCCTTCTGCTTTGCTTCGATTCATTCAAATACTGCGAGGTCAAAATTCGCAGTACACCCCTAGATGAATTCGTTAAGGAGTCTAGTTTTCAAAATGGGGTCATTTGTGGGGGTTCTCTATCGCTTTAGCCGCTCAATGGCTCTACAAGTGGGCAATGGGGACTGGAATTTATTCCGTTGTACCCTGAAAATCCAATGGTTATTCCTACCATTATAGGCTTAGCCATGTGTCCTGTAAGCAGATTGTGGCCACAATGGGTATGTTTCTGAATACAGCACAAACAGGGGTATCCATTTTGGGCTGAAAGACTTCATTTATATTTGTGCTGTTCAAAGAAAACAGTTTTTAAATTAACACAATTGCCAAAAAAATGAAAATCGTAATTTTTTCCTACTGCTTTGCTTAGATTTATTCAAAAATTGTAGGGTATAAATTCTCAGTAGACCCATAGATGAATTCGTTAAGGAGTCTAGTTTTAAAAATGGGGTCATTTGTGGGGGTTTTGTATCGTTTTGGCCACTCAAGGGCTTTACAAGTGGGCGATGGGGCCTAAATCACCATCATGCTAAATTTCTGTTCTGAAAGCCACCGACTACTCCTTTCATTTTGGGCCCCTTTGTGCATCTAGACATAAGATTAGGGCCACAGTGGGTATGTCTCTGAAAACGGGAGAAACAGGGGTATCTATTTTTGGGTGCAAGTCCTCATTCATGTGTGGGCTGTACAAAAAAAAGCTGTTTTTAAAATGACAGAATTGCCAAAAAAACAAAACTCATAATTTTTTCCTTCTACTTTGTTTAAATTCATTCAAAAACTGTGGGGTCAAAATGGGCAGTACACCCTTAGATAAATTCATTAAGGGGTCTAGTTTTCAAAATGGGGTTATTTCTTGGGGTTCTCTGTGGTTTTGGCCGCTCTAGAGCTCTACAAGTGGGCAATGGGGCATAAAAGGCCTTCAAGCAAAATTTCTGTTCTGAAAGCCACCGACTACTCCTTCCATTTTGGGCCCCGTTGTGCATCCAGATATAACATTAGGGCCACAATGAGTATATTTCTGAAAACAGGACAAACAGGGGTATCCATTTTGGGGTGCAAGTCTTCATTCATATGTGTGCTCTGTTAAAAAAAAACTTTTTAAAAATGTCAGAATTGCCAAAAAAAAAGGAAAATCACAAATTTTTACTTCTGTTGTTCTTGAATTTATTCAAAAACTGTGGGGTCAAAATAGGCAGTTAACCCCTAGATAAATTTGTTAAGGGGTCTAGTTTTCAAAATGGGGTTATTTGTGGGGGTTTTCTATGGTTTTGGCCACTCAAGGGCTCTACAAGTGTGCTATGGGGCCTAAAAGGCCTTCAAGCAAAATTTCTGCTCTGAAAGACACTGACTACTCCTTTTATTTTGGGCCCTGTTGTGCATAGAGACATAAAATTAGGGCCACAATGGGTATATTTCCGAATTCAGGAGAAACAGGGGTATCTATTTTGGGGTGTCAATCCTCATTTTCATGTGCACTATAGAAAACAAATATGTCTTTAAAATGACATATTTGCAAAAATATAAAATTTTATTATTTCTCCTCTAAATTGCAATAATTCCTGAAAAAAACCTGTGGATTTAAAATACTCCTGACCTCCTCAGTGAATACACTAAGGGGTGTAGTTTTTAAAATGGGGTTATTTGTGGGGGAATCTATCATTCTGACACCTATGAGCCTTTGAAAACTTGGCTTGGTGTAGGAAAACAAAGTGTTCCTCAAAATGCGGAAAAGTAATGTTAAATTTGTAAGTCTCCTAAAAGGTTTAAAAAACGAAAGTTTTTCAAACATGCATTCAGAATAAAGTAAACAGATGGAAATATATATCTTAGCAAAAATTTGTACAGTATGTTTGCACATATTTGAGATATTACAGTTGAAAATGTGAAAAAATGACTACAATGTCAGAATCACTTGGATATACAAGGCCTTTACGGAGTTATGCTATGTTGAGTGACACATGTCAGATTTCCAAAATTTGGCTCCGTCACTAAGGCGCAAACAGGCTTCGTCACTAAGGGGTTAAATGTTTTTTGATCTGAAGTAAGAGTTGGAAATGGAGTGTTGGACAAAAAAATCATTAAATTCACTCTGGGAATGTTGGAGCCTGGAATTACAAAGGCCACTGTAAAACTGTCAAAATCAGGGGTTAAGTGTTCTTCTTAGAGACACACTATAAGGGGATTATAGCGACACCTTTGTGAAAAAATCATGCTGCGTTTTTTAGGGTTTCCCATTCCCCAAACATTCCAGGACATTATGGTAGGATACTGTTAGTGGCCAACATAGTTGAGCTCTGGGGTTCCAGGTGAACAACTGATTCCTAAAAGCAATCTGTGTTTGTCATGTTCTGAAGATAGTTGTGCAAACCTGGTAAGGCAATCAAGCCAAAGTAATAACGTAGAAATAACATGTCACTGCTTATCCAAGCGAGTAACTTAATATCAACTTTTGAAAGCTTGAAACTAAAAAGATTTTAGGGGTAGAGTGTGCACCCAATAGGTATTGTTATATACGGACACAGTCTAAGAGATTTCACTCCCCAAAGAAATATAAAAAAAATTTCAGACTCTTTTGTATTATTATTTGTTGATTAATTGTTGTGAAAGTCTTTTAATCCTTCGTACACACAATAGTGACAATTGGGATTAGTAAGAGACTCCTGATACCATGTCTAGGTTTGGCTGGTGAGTGCCTGCCCTTTAGCCATATTACTAATCCAGTCTAGAATTCAGAAAATACAAAGGTTTACCAAAATAATTTTGAAATCCCGTGTTTGTTTTGGTCTTTCCACAGATCGGTCTAAGAATTTTCAGGAACTCCTAGAGCAACTCAACATGAAGAACCATCTGGATTCAAAGTTGACATTGGGAGATGTACTTAGCATTGGAACAGATAATCTTCACATTGATCAACCCAAGGATATTCAAGACATTCCCTGGAATTTTTTAACAAAAATTATAGGGCTTAATAGAACGGCAAGAAACATCCAACTCCAAAAGCAGTTCCCTAAAGAAGAACCAGATGATGATAGTGAACAGTTTTTCTCTGTGAATGAAGTAGAAGATCCTTCATGTTCCATCCATCCACTAGATGTTCTCTGTGTTGTTCTTCATTGTTCAGACTTGTTTTTACAGCAAGAAATCATAACAAAAATGTCCATGTGTCAATTTTCTGTTCCACTTTTGCTTCCTGCTAATGATGGTCTAGATTGTACCTTTATGCTTTGGGCAATGAGAGACATTGTGAAGAAATGGAGACCTCAGTCACTAGCTGACAGTAAAGGGTTCATGGAAGACAACGTGGTCAATATTGAAATGCCGATCTTCTCTTTTGTCCGGCTGGGGCCAAGTAAGTTATCTAAATCTAAACTACTAAACCAAGTTTTGAATCCAGTTCAACAACATCATGACTTCTTCATACATGACAATATGGAAGGAGGTAACATCAAGAGGAAGATATCTGATGGGCTGGTGGAAATGTCCTGGTACTTTCCTTGCGGGAAATCTGATGTATTCTCAGAGCCTATTGCTGTGGCCAATCTACGGGGAGACCTGGAGTCCAACTGGGAACAATTCACATTTCTTACTAGAATCTCATCGGCCACCTTTATATTTATAGATAGTATGTGTGAAAGACAATTCCAATTATTATCCTCCTGCAGTCCCAATGAGACCAAGTTTTATTTAATTGTCACTCCAGGTAAAGACAAGGCAATTGACCCAGAGACACAAAAACATCTGAAAAATGTAATGGTAAATTTAAACATTCGTAAAAAGCAAATTGTAGTAAAAAGAACCAAGACAAATAATGCAGAATATGTTAAAAATATTCAGAACAGCATTGAGCAGTTCTTAAAGGAATATCCTAAAAAATCATCTATAGAGAAGCTAAAAGCACAACGATACGGACTTCCTATTAATGTTGATGAAGACTTACCGGAGTGCCAGAAAGCGAGAGCATGTGCTGTGAACATTACTTCACTCATAGACAATGTGGAAGATTATAAGAAGAAGTCACTAAACCTACAGGGGGATCTATGGAAGAAATTGTCCAAACTAGAAAAAGAATTTTGCAGGATGACAAACCTAAAGGGGAAGGATGTGCAACAATACCAGGCTGAACTCCAAGACGAACACATTGCTCTACACAAGATACAAAATGAACATGATCTCTCTGAGGGCATAATGTTGTTTATTAATGCAATCACCCATTTATCGCAGGCTGAGCGACAATATTTCCTGAAATGGCTGAAATTGGAACTGGAGTCAATATCTAGAAATAACGTGTCTGCATTGCAAGCTGAATACAAGGAAAGGTGTAGTAATACGTCTACTAATGTAGAGGAACTCAAACGTATAGATCAAAAAATCTCAGACAGTTCTTTGGGAATTGAACATTTTCTCCGTGAGTTGGGACAGTTTTATGAGGCTGAATGTTCAATGATAAAAGAAAATTTACTCTCTGAAGACAGAATACAGTTTTCTGGATTACCAGAAATTGTTTCTGACCTCCTGCATGATGGGTTTCCATTGGAGCTGATTGATGGAGATGCCTCCAACATCCCCTTACAGTGGATAACTGATGTCCTAACTGAGCTGGATAAGAGGACTGGAGGACAGTGTAGGATGAGAGTGATAACTGTGCTTGGAGTGCAGAGTACGGGGAAGTCTACCCTACTCAACACCATGTTTGGTCTGCAGTTCCCAGTGGCCAGTGGACGATGCACACGAGGAGCCTTCATGACTCTTATCAAAGTGAAGGAGAACTTCCAGGAAGAAACAGGCTGTGAATTCATTCTGGTGATTGACACTGAAGGGTTAAAAGCTCCTGAGTTGGCTTCTCTGGAGGACAGTTATGAACATGATAATGAGTTGGCCACATTAGTGGTTGGATTAAGTAATGTTACCATAATCAACATGGCCATGGAGAATACAACAGAGATGAAAGATATTTTACAGATGGTGGTCCACGCATTTCTTAGGATGAAAGAAATTGGGAAGAAACCCAACTGTCAATTTGTCCATCAGAATGTGAGTGACGTGTCCGCCCATGACAAGAATATGAGAGACAGGAAGAAACTTCTAGATCAGCTGAACGAAATGACAAAAGTTGCCGCAAGAATGGAAAAAAAAATTGGAATTACTCGTTTTGGTGACGTGATGAACTATGATTTTGAGAGGCACAACTGGTACATTCCAGGTTTATGGCAGGGCGTTCCTCCAATGGCTCCAGTAAACTGTGGTTACAGTGAAAATGTTCATAAGTTGAAGCAGGATTTATTTGCTTTTATGAAAACCCAAAATGCTCCTAGCAATATCCAGGACTTTATTACATGGGTGGAAAGCTTGTGGAATGCTGTAAAACATGAGAAATTCATCTTTAGTTTCAGAAACAGTCTGGTAGCTGACGCTTATGGTAAGTTGTCTATGCAGTTCTCACTATGGGAATGGGAATTCAATAAAAAAATTTACGAATGGATCAATGACACAGAAAATAGCATAAAAAATCAGATATCAGAATGCTTGGATCAAGAAATACATGACCAGTGTAGGCATGATCTTCATCAGCTGCTGCTTGAGGGGGAAAATAAGATGTTGGAACAACTGGAAAACTATTTCGAAAATAAAACCGAGAACGTTCACCTTGTAGAACGATATCGAGAAGAATTCAGATTGAGCATTAAATCCCTAAAAAAGGAGCTTGAAAGAAAGGCCATCAGCAAGTATGACAATGCTGTTGCTCTCCAGAAAGGGAAGGTTGAGGTTCAGCATATCCAGATGAAGTATCAACAGGTCATAGAAGAAAAAATTACAGAACTCGTGGAATCTGGAAGACTGAAGAATCATAAAATGACCGATCAAGACATAAAGCAGGAATTTGAGAACATGTGGGAGGAGACAATATCAAGAGCACAGATTGGAAAAATTAAACGGCGCAATGTGGGTCAAGCAATGTTACAGCTTGTGAGAAATGACCTGAGTAACAAAGGATCTGCCATAAGCCAAAGACTAGCAAAAATAACACAGTTAGTGTATAGGCAGCACCCTTTTGAAGTGAGTAAAAAGCACATTGATCAATCTTTTATCTCTAGTTTAAAATCATGGTTGTTTAGTGATCAATACATGACAGTGAAAGAATTTAATGACTCACTGATAGATACGTGTGATGAGTATATCACAGAGAAGGTGAATAGTGATGAAGACTATGATGATGCTTGCTGTCAGGAACTACTTCAGATAATCAATGAAAAGCTTGCAGGTAAAAATGCTAAAAAACTGCCCTTCACATTATTCTTTGACATGGATATCAAGGTGTTCATTTTTGGAAAAGCAGCTGAAGTGTTTCAAGAGATGCATGATAGGTTTGTCCAGAAACACGACGCAAGAAATCGTCTGGAAGAGTTGAAACCTCAGTATTGCACAATATTTCTCAGTATATTCAAAGAAAAAGATGAAAGTCAGAGCAGAGCCAAACAATTCTGTGAGCAGTGCCTGAAGCCGGCCATCACCCAGTATGTGTTCACTCATCTCGGAGAAGCAATAGTGGATGACATCCTACACAGTTCTGACAATAGGATATTCAGCACCAGAACCTTTTTCCAGTATACATTGCTGGAGAATTTACTGATGGAAATGGCTTTCCCAATATATGTAGATTATCTTCACTCTTATAAGAAGTTTTCAAAGGAGTGGATAACAAATTACATCTCAGAGAAGTATCACAATCCAGGAAGTTTGGACGAATTTCATGAGAACCTTCTGAGCTCAATTTGTGAGAGAGTCCAAATTGTTCTTCAGGATGAAACGTGTCTAATGAGCTCAACTATCTCACAATTTTTTAGTACTCTTTGTCAGAACTTGCAAACCGAATTAGTGATTCCACAAAATAAGTTAAAAGTCATTGTTTTTGGTAACACGTTAGATGTGGAACAGTTTTCCATAGATGTTCAGTCTTACCTAACAGACACAAAGGAGCAAATTTCAGCACAGTTGAGGTCTATGAGGTTGCAGTCAATACTTTCCAGACTCACATTAAAGCCTCAGGATGAGTTGTTGAAGAAAGTGATTGGATGTGGACAACAGTGTCCCTTCTGTAAAGTCCCCTGTGAGGCTGGAGGTGGTGACCACAAGGAACACTTTGCCTCTGTCCACAGACCAAGAGGACTTGGAAAATACAGGTGGTGTGCTGATGAAAAACTGGTCCCTGACATTTGCAGCTTGGCTGTTGTGTCTGAAACTAAATTCAAAAATTCAGACACTGATTGGAAACTCCACCCTTACAAAGAGTATCGCACTTACTATCCAGACTGGGCCATCCAACCCGACCCCAGCATCCAGTCCTCAGATTACTGGAAATACATTTTTGCGCAGTTCAATGAAGAGTTTGCCGATGCATTTAATGCAAAACCAGCTGATCTGCCATCCAACTGGAATAAAATAACCAAAGAACAAGGTCTAGCCAGCTTAAAGAAAATGTTCAATGTCTCCTAACCTGAGACGATGATGACATTTGTACAGCCAGTCACAATTTTAACTTTAATACTGCTGATTTTACATTCTACAGCATTATGATCATTTTTGCATTTTCTATGATTTGTACGGTGAAGCTGCCAATTATTGCTTACTCATCTTATTATAACCTTATGGAGGTCGCCCAGGAGGATGCACAGTTTTCCATTGGCCATAAGTGGCCATGTTACAGGGTATAGAATAACCTTGTAATTGGTTTTTATTACCTTGGGCCCGATGATTGGCTAGATACAGTTGGTCCAAAAAGACCCTTTCACTTTTTTTTGCATTTTGTTATGTTGTGGTCTTGTGCAAATATAAAAAAATCAGGTATTTCACCATCATTCTGCGCTCAATAAGCCATAATGACCAAGTGACAGCAGAATGTTAGAAATCTTTGTACAATTTAAAAAAATGAAAAACTAGTATTTTATATTGACATAAGTATTCACGCCTCATACTCAGTACTACTGAGGCAGCAGTTGTAGGGAGTGCAAAGACATTTAGGAGCTGACCAAAGAATTGGATGTAGTAGGGAGGAAGAGTCTTGTTATACATTTCCTTGCCTTTGGTTACCTGTTTGAAGGCGGCCAAATACAGCACATCCCCTAGATATCACATGTATACAATAAGTGTGCAGATTAGCATTCGCATGTATCTGCAATAATTCTTGTCTTTTGTAATGATGATTTTTATAGTCTTGGCTTTTAAATGTTTAATCGTAGTCAGTAGCAATTTACCGATCCTGTAGGACCCATTAAAGTGGTATCACCATCTTAGCTTTCCAAACTCAAAGGCAAATGCGATAATATAATTTCTGACCACTCGGCTGGTAACTATGAAAACAGTCGATCGCTTCATGCAGCGCTGTTTGTGTAGCTCCCATTGCACCGAACAGAAGTTATATAAACAGTGCGCTATTCTGTTTCCGTAATGGGAGGAGTTACAGAAACTGTTGGCTCGCTGTGCTATACTGTTTCCATGGCTCCCCTTCACTTCAATAAGCTCCCCTTCACACAAACAGCGCTGGGCTGAAACAATTGACTGTTTCCGACAGGTGGTTGGAAACAAAAGGCCAGATTATCCCTTGATGGTCATGTAATACCGAGATGGAAACACCCAGTTAAAGGGACTATGTCATCGGAAAATGACCTATCATATAAATAATGAAAAGTAAAAGAACTGACACAAGGTGCGACTCTCCAAGAATTACAATGCCAAATGAGCAAACATCAATTTTTTGTATAAGGGCTTAAATCAAGCAAAAAACGTGTTTCTCAGCCTCGGCCTCTTCCTCAGTCTAGCTGGGGTAATACACTAGATTTCCAAAGTACACACAGGTTACAATAGAATATGGAATAGCGGATAAAAGGAAAACAGGACAAAAACAAAAGTAAAAGGAAATCAAAATTAATATGTCAAAAAGAGGGGGACTTAAACTTAGTGTGAAGATAAATAGATCATAGGCGTACATGTAAAGATCATATAATTCATAAAGACATATGAAAAAGCACAATCTGGATAAATTGCATGGATGGACTTTAGGAGCGCACTGAAACGGGACTAACAAACATGGCTGCTGGAAGAGTCCTCAGTAGTGTATATCTACAGGCACGATAGATCTGGAAGGGTGACAATAAATGGCTGAAGGTAGAATGCAGGATAGCAGATCGGCAATAGTCATCTGTAACCTAAACTTACCACCTGTCATGGGGATCTAGTGCCAGGAGTGATAACCCTCTAAGACCTGATTTAGTGGTGATGACTCAATTAAGAAGGAGTAGCAGCATGGGATTTTGTGCACCTGCGTTCTCAGTTGTCAAGGATGCTAGCCTTGGTGGGAGTGCAGGGAAGACCCTAACACAGGCGGAGAGTAGCCAGAATTATTGCCATGGGGATTATTTTCAATGGGATTGTGAGGAGGATGCCAGAGCAGACCCAAGGGGGGCCACAAATATTGAGGACAGGTTTGCACCTACGCCAGAGGGGCCACGCGGTTAAAGGAACTGACTGGGCAAAGTAGGAGCGCCCAGATGGCAGTGTATATTAGGACTATGTAGTGAATAGTGGATGAATGAATAGGGGTGTGAGGTAGATGAATATATGGGGAAGGCGAAGGGCTCAAGTAGATATGTATGAAGTGAGAACTCTGTCCATTTTCTCCTGTTTTCCATTTATCTGCTATTCCATATTCTATTCTAACCTGTGTGTACTTTGGAAATCTAGTGTATTACCCCAGCTAGACTGAGGAAGAGACCATGGACTTGAAACACATTTTTTGGCTGGTTTTAATTCTTTATCCAATAAATTGATACATTTGCTCATATTTGGCATCGTAATTCACACCTTGTGCCAGTTTTTCTCTATTTTACCTCTCATTACCTATACATTTTCTCATCTATTGGGCGTTTACTGGTTGGCAGCACCTCCTCAGAACATACACAGCACAAAATGTGTTACAGACATCAGGTCCTAGTAGACAAAGGAACACAATCAGACGGCTGCTCCACCTCTTTTTCTATATCTATACTCCTATCATATAAACTACATTTTTAAGTTAAATATTTTTTAATTAATCTTTGGTGATTTTATTTTTCTTTTCGGTCACAGCCTATATTTAGAAAAAAAAAAGTCCTGCATTTTCCCCACTGACCACAGAGCCTACTACTAGTCTGTCATTTACTGCTCTGTAGAGAAAACTTTTCAGCAGTCATCTCACTGACATCCCAGGCAGGATTACACTGAGAGGTTACACCTGTATGTAGATAACAGAGGATCCACCCTTCACAATAGATGATCACCTGTGACCATCTACCTCTGCACATGTCACAGAGCTATCTAGAGTAGTCTCCCATATAAATCTGCCACTGTTCATTGTGTTAATGGCCCATGAAGCTGCTGTAAAGCACCACTATAAATGCTGTTACATGTAGCTCAGGCATGATGGCCGCCCCATAGTCATGTATAGACAACAGAATAAAAAAATTCTACAATTAGAAAATAAAAAGATTAGAAAAATGAAAAATGTTTCTCTATCATAAATAAAAAAAATTGCAATATAGTCCCTTTAAATGGCCGGTGAGGATTCTGTCGGGACATTGAGTTCAATGTGACTTCTACATTTTACCAACCCTGATTATACCAAGAGAACATTATCTGAAGGCCACCTGAACCTCCTAGCTTTGACCTGTAGAGTTATATAATTGACCTTGTATCATCTTGCATTGTATCTGTCATAACAATATGGAACGTATTAAATAAAAGTATTCATAAAAGTCTGCCGCCTTTATTGTGCTTTTATTCTATGGTCCATCGGTTCTGAGACGACAAGTACAATCAGATGAGAAGTCTTTTCATGGGATATGTCAGTCATGCATGGGCAATGGCATAGCTGAAGCCTTGTAAGGAATACCGGAAGACGGGTGACAATGTCACTGAGGTAGAGGTTGCAGTAAACTATGTCTTTACCATATCGGGCAACAACTACAGCAGTGTGACAGGCTCAGCAATGCAGAACATACATGTGTGCTCAACATTATTGGCACTTTGATTCCCTTGTCCCCAACTTGTCACCTTGTCAGCACTCACGTGACTTTAAAGGGGTTGTCCAGTTATAAATTATTGATGGCTTATCCTAAGAATTAATCAATAGATCATGCACTGAGATGATTTCAGAAAACAGACATCTCCGTTCTTACTGCAGTGGACAGGCTTGGCATTACAGGCCAAGCCACTATTGAAAAGAATAGGAACTTGGCTTGCAGTACCAAGCCTGGCCTTTATAGTAAGATCGGAGACGTCTGCTTTCTGCAGACATCAGTTCAGTGCATTAGTGCACTGGCCCAGCCAATAGCTGATCATGGGGGTCCTGAGTGACCAAGCCTGCCAATCTACTACTGTGACTGGGTCATCAATAGTTTAGAACTGGACAACCCATTTATTTAGCCTATGAATGGAAGCTTTGATATTTAACCCTTTAAGGACCGCCACCCTTTTTCTCATTTTCGGTTTTCCATCCCCACTTTCAAAAAATCATAACTCTTATTTATCCATCAACGTAGCTGCCTAAGGGCTCGTCTGTTGCAGGACGAGTTGTATTTTGTACAATGTAATGTACCGTATAATGTACTGAAAAACCTTCTAAAAATGCTAAGTGGAGTGAAATTGAAAAAATAAGGACAGTTACGCCAGAGACACATAGACTTCACCCACCCATCTCCTTCACCATCTCAAATCCTGTGTTCTATGAATGTAGTTGCTCTGATCTATTGCCCACTTCCTCACTCCGATACGAACTTGGCACATGTCCCAGAACTCTGCAGATGATGACTGCTGGACAGGTTTCTCAACTTCACTTGGCAGCTCTCTTGGCTTCAGAACTCTTCAATAGAACTCAAGCTGCTCTGACACAACTACACTTACGCTTCCTTCACCTGCTTCGGCTGCATATCTTTCTCCCATCCTGATCAGGACTCCTGTGCTCACTGCCAAGGTAACAAGTATACCTAATCTAGATGTACTGAGCTCAGGTACGAATGTTCAGCTTGCCCCTTCCCCATCCCCACCACCTGTGACAGAACCAAAATCTCACCCTCAATTTGTATAGATCATATAATTACATAGATTGAAAAAAGACCCAGGTCCGACATGTGCAACCCTTCTTTAATCTATTATATGCATAATTTACTACATTAATTATACCCCTCAATGCCATTAGTTATTACTCTGTTTCCCCGAAAATAAGACACTGTCTTATATTAATTCTTTCCCCAAAAGGGGTCTCTGGTGCTTCAGCAGGCTGACGTATCCTCCACACTGACAGCTTTCTCTTCCTGGTAATGGGGCTTTGAATATCCCACCTCTAGCAAGCAAGTGCTGTGATTGGATCATGAGCGCCACTTGCTCAGCTAATCAGAGGCGGCGCTCGATGAACCAATTACAGCCATTCAGTAATTCACTGAATAGCTGTGAACGATTGAGCACTGTGTGCTAAGCAACATTTTGTATAAGAACTGTACCATCTGGGTACTGGATGGGGCAACTCGTAACATAACATAGTAACATGGTTCGTTAGGCCGAATGAAGATAATGTCCATCTAGTCCAGCCTGTCTATCCTCCTGTGTTGATCCAGAGGAAGACAAAAAACCCCAAGGCCAGAAGCCAATTAGCCCTTTTAGGGGAAAAAATTCCTTCCCGACTCCCTAATGGCAATCAGACTGTTCCCTGGATCAACCCCTAATAGTTCCTACCTGCCTGTAAACCCGGATTAACAATTAACCTAAGATTTATAACCTATAATATCCTTCCTCTCCAGAAAGACATCAAGTCCCCTTTTAAACTCCTCTATGGATTTTGCCATCACCACTTCCTCAGGCAGAGAGTTCCACAGTCTAACTGCTCTTACAGTAAAGAATCCTTTTCTATTTTGGTGATGTAACCTGCTTTCCTCTAAACGTAATGGATGCCCTCTTGTTGCCGTCGTAGTCCTGGGTGTAAAACAGATCATGGGAGAGATCCTTGTATTGTCCCCTCATGTATTTATACATAGTTATTTGATCACCCCTTAGCCATCTTTTTCTAGAGTAAATAATCGCAATTTTGATAGCCTCCCGTGTCTGGTGCAATTCGCCAAAAGTTCCTGTTACCCTGGAAAACAAGGTATGGTATAAATGGTAGGGCAGTGCCTGCCCCCTGGCACATTAGGAGTAAACTGGTCTGAGTTGGTGTGCAGTGTGTACTGCTTGAGTAAGCACAAGGCCTAGTAGCAGCAATAGAGGTGGAGACAACCTTTTGACTCCACGGAGTGTGCCACCCCAGTGCCCACAGAGAAAAGCCATGCATCACGAAATGAAGTTTTGTCTAAAATTCATGGTGGATGTGGGGTTAGTTACGTCCTGTGGTGGTGAGTGCCAGAAAGAGAACCGGTACCCAAGAGCAGGAGACAAAACAGAGGCTAAGAAACTGTTGGTGAGTTGGCCGGATGAAGTGGACGCCAGGTTCCCTGTGGAGCATGCTGCATCTCCTTACACAGGTAGGTCCCTGACACCCGTGGACTACAAACCTGTTGACTGATCCAGATCCTAGGATGGAGGAGTCTACTGTAGCGCTTTGGTCTGCATCTAAAACACCTTTCCTCCACATATAATATATGACTCCTGGTCCTTTGTACAGTCCTTGGGAAGAATGAACCCTGCACCCATTTTTTGTACTGACTGCACAAATATTTCTACTTCTAAATGAGATCACCTCTAAGGCATCTTCTCCAAGCTTACCAAGCCTGATTTTTGCAGCCTCTCAGTACAAGGGCTCATACAAACAGGCGTGTTGTCATCGTGTATTACGCTCGCACATTTCCCATTTGTAACACGTGGTGAATAGAGGCATTTAAATTCAATGGACTTTCATTCCTCCATGCACATCGTATCATATGCAGCTCTAGTATGTTAAATTGTCAGTTTTCTTGCCGCTCATTAAAGCTAACTTTGAACATGTAAAACAATTGCTGCATGATTGTATGTTGGTTTGGTTGTAAGTAATTGCCCGGAAATGCTAGGGTGGGGCCAGGCACTTGAGAGGCCTTGGAGACTCTTGAATATGCATATTTCCAGATTAATCAGGCCTCCATATGCTGGAAGGGTACAATGTTGACCTCCTCGCAGTCTACGAGGTGCAACCCAACCTAATTGGTTTAAATATTTTTCTCTCCAACCTGAGTTTTTGAGGGGGGTTGATAGGCCAAGTAGGCTTCCTTAGCTTCCTCTGTGGTGGGTTTGGGCTTGGCTTTGAAGGCGGTAATATCCCCTACATGCAATGCTGTGTGCAGTGGATTTGTATCACAGGAGCAAAATAAATGTGAGATCCCTTTTTTTCCCTGCATTGGTGGTTTTGTTTATGCCTTCAGATGTCATGTTCATAACGATGGTTGTTATAAGTAAAGCTGTGACAACTCCACATTTCCCAGCAAACAGAGTCTCAGGCTACATTCATACAAGCGAGCCCAATATCGGGCCCAGGATCTCTGTCTAATATAGCGTTTACGAACATGTGATTGTCACAATGTGGGGATATATTTTTGCTTAAAGTTTGCATCACTGTGTGTAAAAACATAGCGACTGCGTCCCATTGACTTCAATGGGTAAAATTGCATTGCACTCGCATGTACATTACACAGCATGCAAATGCCATCTGATTTCTTTGAAGTCCCATTGAAAATAATTTACAATGCGTTTCAAGGGGTTGTAACGCCCCAAAGAACTTACTGTATCCTAGTCCTTGTTACGTGACGCCAACACTCTATCTGGACCCTCGGGGTGGTATGCCGCAGAAATAACAGAGTTGAGTCCAGTAATGGTTTAGCAATCTGAGAGTGTGTAGATATACTAACATTTGGGATTTGCAGTAACAACTTGAATGCACAGCTCTCTGTAAACGTATTTGCAGACAGTTCGCCAAAATGCAGCACCAAATAAGCAATTTGAGTACAACAAAAAGGAATAGCAGAATTGAATTGAAGATATTCTGACTTCAACGCTCTCTTGGTTTCCTTACTGTATATTGATTAACTAGACAATTTCCCCACTGGTGAATTTTTAGATGAGTAATTGAGTTGAATTTGACTGAAGGATTTATGAAGCAGAGGGAGAAGTGGCTGTAAGGCTAATCCTGGCTTTTTTACTTCACCGGGTAGCTGTAACTCACTGTTTGTGGAAGGTGGACTTCAGAAAGGTTCTTCTTTTCCTCCGCTGAGTGATGACAAGGAGTGGGTTTTCACCTCACTCCACTTTGGGTGACAAACATGCCTAAACATTAGAGATGAGCGAGCACCAAAATGCTCGGGTGCTCGTTACTCGGGACGAAATTATCGCGATGCTCGAGGGTTCGTTTCGAGTAACGAACCCCATTGAAGTCAATGGGCGACCGGAGCATTTTTGTATTTCGCCGATGCTCGCTAAGGTTTTCATGTGTGAAAATCTGGGCAATTCAAGAAAGTGATGGGAACGACACAGAAACGGAGAGGGTAGGCGAGGGGCTACATGTTGGGCTGCATCTCAAGTTCACAGGTCCCACTATTAAGCCACAATACCGGCAAGAGTGGCCCCCCCCCCCCTCCCAACAACTTTTACTTCTGAAAAGCCCTCATTAGCAATGCACACCTTAGCTAAGCACCACACTACCTCCAACAAAGCACAATCACTGCCTGCATGACACTCCGCTGCCACTTCTCCTGGGTTACATGCTGCCCAACCCCCCCCCCCCCGCACGACCCAGTGTCCACAGCGCACACCAAACTGTCCCTGCCCAGCCTTCAGCTGCCCTCATGCCACACCACCCTCATGTCTATGTATAAGTGCGTCTGCCACAGGAAAAGCAGGCACACACTGCAGAGGGTTGGCATGGCTAGGCAGCGACCCCCCCCCATAAAAGGGGCGGGCTGATAGTCCACAATGCTGTACAGAAGCAATGAGAAATCCAATCCTGTGCCACCTCCATCTGGAGCTGCACACGTGGGCATAGCAATGGGGAACCTATGTGCCACACACTATTCATTCTGTCAAGGTGTCTGCACGCCCCAGTCAGACCGCGGTTTTTTATAAATAGTCACAGGCAGGTACAACTCCGCAATAGGAATTCTGTGTGCACCCACAGCATGGGTGGCTCCCTGGAACCCACCGGCGGTACATAGAAATATCCCATTGCATTGCCCAACACAGCTGAGGTAGTAATGTCGTGCTTAATGCAGGTGGGCTTCGGCCCACACTGCATGCCCCAGTCTGACTGGGGTTCTTTTCAAGTGTACAGATGTAGTAAAAACTCTGTGTGCACCTACAGCATGGGTGG
Organism: Eleutherodactylus coqui; assembly: GCF_035609145.1. Taxonomy (NCBI): domain Eukaryota; kingdom Metazoa; phylum Chordata; class Amphibia; order Anura; family Eleutherodactylidae; genus Eleutherodactylus; species Eleutherodactylus coqui. The sequence goes on from NC_089844.1 coordinate 172,324,747, forward strand.
GTGCCAGGAAGCCACCGGCGGTACATAGAAATATCCCATTGCATTGCCCAACACAGCTGAGGTAGTAATGTCGTGCTTAATGCAGGTGGGCTAAAAATTTATTTGATTACACTGTAGGCGAGGGCCCACAAAAATTGCTGTATCAACAGTACTAATGTACCTGAAAAAAATTGGCCATGGCCAACCAAGAGGGCAGGTGAAACCCATTAATCGCTTTGGTTAATGTGGCTTAAGTGGTAACTAGGCCTGGAGGCAGCCCAGTTTAACGAAAAATTGGTTCAAGTTAAAGTTCCAACGCTTTTCAGAGCAATGAAACATCTAAAAATTGTTTAGAAAAATTATGAGTGAGCCTTGTGGCCCTAAGAAAAATTGCCCGTTCAGCGTGATTACGTGAGGTTTCAGGAGGAGGAGCAGGAGGAGGAGGAGGAATATTAGACACAGATTGATGAAGCAGAAATGTCCCCGTTTTGGATGGTGAGAGAGAACGTAGCTTCCATCCGCGGGTGCAGCCTACGTATTGCTTACGTATCGCTGCTGTCCGCTGGTGGAGATGAGAAGTCTGGGGAAATCCAGGCTTTGTTCATCTTGATGAGTGTTAGCCTCTCGGCACTGTCGGTTGACAGGCGGGTACGCTTATCTGTGATGATTCCCCCAGCCGCACTAAACACCCTCTTCGACAAGACGCTAGCCGCAGGACAAGCAAGCACCTCCAGGGCATACAGCGCTAGTTCAGGCCACGTGTCCAGCTTCGACACCCAGTAGTTGTAGGGGGCAGAGGCGTCACCGAGGATGGTCGTGCGATCGGCTACGTACTCCCTCACCATCCTTTTACAGTGCTCCCGCCGACTCAGCCTTGACTGGGGAGCGGTGACACAGTCTTGCTGGGGAGCCATAAAGCTGGCCAGGCCCTTAAAGACTGTTGCACTGTCTGGGCTGTACATGCTGCTCGATCTACGCACCTCCCCTGCTACCTGGCCCTCGGAACTGCGCCTTCTGCCACTAGCGCTGTCGGATGGGAATTTTACCATCAGCTTGTCCGCCAGGGTCCTGTGGTATAGCAACACTCTTGAACCCCTTTCCTCTTCGGGAATGAGACTGGGAAGGTTCTCCTTATAGCGTGGGTCGAGCAGTGTGTACACCCAGTAATCCGTAGTGGCCAGAATGCGTTGAATGCGAGGGTCACGAGAAAGGCATCCTAACATGAAGTCAGCCATGTGTGCCAGGGTACCTGTACGCAACACATGGCTGTCCGCACTAGGAAGATCACTTTCAGGATCCTCCTCCTCCTCCTCCTCCTCCTCAGGCCATACACGCTGAAATGATGACAGGCAAGCAGCATGGGTACCGTCAGCAGTGGGCCAAGCTGTCTCTTCCCCCTCCTCCTCATCCTCCTCATCCTCCTCCTCCTCCTCCTGAACGCGCTGAGATAAAGACAGGAGGGTGCTCTGACTATCCAGCGACATACTGTCTTCCCCCGGCTCTGTTTCCGAGCGCAAAGCGGCTGCCTTTATGGTTTGCAGGGAACTTCTCAAGATGCATAGCAGAGGAATGGTGACGCTAATGATTGCAGCATCGCCGCTCACCACCTGGGTAGACTGATCAAAGTTTCGAAGGACCTGGCAGATGTCTGCCAACCAGGCCCACTCTTCTGAAAAGAATTGAGGAGGCTGACTCCCACTGCACCGTCCATGTTGGAGTTGGTATTCCACTATAGCTCTACGCTGCTCATAGAGCCTAGCCAACATGTGGAGCGTAGAGTTCCACCGTGTGGGCACGTCGCACAGCAGTCGGTGCACTGGCAGATTAAAGCGATGTTGCAGGGTGCGCAGGGTGGCAGCGTCCGTGTGGGACTTGCGGAAATGTGCGCAGAGCCGGCGCACCTTTTACGAGCAGGTCTGACAAGCGTGGGTAGCTTTTCAGAAAGCGCTGAACCACCAAATTAAAGACGTGGGCCAGGCATGGCACGTGCGTGAGGCTGCCGAGCTGCAGAGCCGCCACCAGGTTACGGCCGTTGTCACACACGACCATGCCCGGTTGGAGGCTCAGCGGCGCAAGCCAGCGGTCCGTCTGCTCTGTCAGACCCTGCAGCAATTCGTGGGCCGTGTGCCTCCTATCTCCTAAGCTGAGTAGTTTCAGCACGGCCTGCTGACGTTTGCCCACCGCTGTGCTGCCACGCCGCGCGACACCGACTGCTGGCGACGTCCTGCTGCTGCTGACACATCTAGATTGCGAGACAGAGGTTGAGGAGGAGGAGGAGGGTGCTTTAGTGGAAGAAGCATACACCGCCGCAGATACCACCACCGAGCTGGGGCCCGCAATTCTGGGGGTGGGTAGGACGTGAGCGGTCCCAGGCTCTGACTCTGTCCCAGCCTCCACTAAATTCACCCAATGTGCCGTCAGGGAGATATAGTGGCCCTGCCCGCCTGTGCTTGTCCACGTGTCCGTAGTTAAGTGGACCTTGCCACTAACCGCATTGGTGAGGGCGCGTACAATGTTGCGGGAGACGTGGTCGTGCAGGGCTGGGACAGCACATCGGGAAAAGTAGTGGCGACTGGGAACTGAGTAGCGCGGGGCCGCCGCCGCCATCATAGCTTTGAAGGACTCAAGAGTGACGCGTCGGCCTCTGACGTCGGTCCCAGGACGCTCTACAGCGCGTCACTCTTGATGGAAATGTCATCTCCCGTCGCCAAAATGGCGCCCTACATCGGAAGCAGGCACAATTCCAGTGACCTCCAGTAAAGGGTATGTAATTAACTTTTGTGCTATTTATACCATGTTTTGTCTATTCTGTTTATGCTTGAGAAAGGTGTCTAGTACGCCGAAACGCGTCGCATATTGTTCCGCAAGTATTGCATGTTTTTTTTACATGAGGCTGTGACCTCTTGTTGTGCTAATAAATGTTTTGTCTCTAATCTGAGGTTGACCGTTGAAATCCTCTCTAATGAGAAGTAGCGCAGGATTACCGCTTTTTTCATGCTGCTATTAGAATATTTAAGAGTAAATTGCAGCTCTGGCCTAATGCTGTTGAGTTCCTGATGAAACAACAGTAATTTCTCAACAGAGCCGGACCAAACAACGAATATGTCATCGATGTATTGCAGCCAGGAGAACGCTAGGGGCCAATATGCAGATGTATAGACAAAAAGATCTTCAAAGATGCCCATATAAATATTTGCATAACTCGGGGCCATATTGGCCCCCATGGCGGTCCCCTGGCGCTGAGCTCTGCATAACACGTCTCCATGGCGACATAGCCACAAGAGGAAGTAAAAGGTTGCTACAACGCTCCACCATAGCTACAAACTCTGCAGCATGTGTGTGCCATAATGACATCAATGAATGCCGGTGAATTTTATCTTGTGATCTACTGTGATTGGCTTAATGTGATACTAGACACACTAAATATTTGTATGTTGTTCACTTGTTGTCCATACTTGACAAAGACTCTTGCAGTCGAAACGTCGTGTTTTTTCTGTCTGGGTGTAAGGACTGGCGGTTCGCGGGTCCGTCGTGCCCGCACCGCCGGTCCTGTCACACGTGCGGCTGCTGTTTCTAACTCCTGATACTGACCCTCTGCCTTTTGACCTGACGTTGCTTTTGCCTGACCCTCTTGTACCGCGTACCCTCTCGTTGCTGACCCGGATTGTCTGACTCTCCTTGCTGTTGTTTGTTCCAGTGTCTGTCTGTTTGTTAGTCCCAGTGTTCCCCTTCCTTAGTGAGTGTAGGGACCGTCGCCCAGTTGTCGCCCTGGGGCTTAGCCCAGGGGGGCAAGTAGGAAGGGACAGGGGTTGCGGGTATTTTCGGGGACCTCCAGTTTCCTGGACCCCGAGTCCTGACAGTAACACTGGCCGAACGGAAGTCGTATCCCTACATCCGACCAGCAACCTTGAACCCCACTATGGAGGCTGTGGCGGCCTTTGCCAACCAGGTACAGGTTCTGACGGACTTGGTCCAGGACCAGACTGCTCGCCTGCAGCATCAGGAGCAGCGAGGGGCTTCTAATATGATGCAGCTCCCTGCTACTCCTGGTACGGTTTCTGAACCCCGAGCAACACTATGAGGGTTAAAATTCTAAATACAGCACCAATCGGGCCCACCCCACTTGCCCCGTTGCCGGCCGTAAGGATAGACACCACACAGAGGTCTGGTATAGTTTCTCACACGGGACATGGCTCTCGGCTGACGTCGACGTGCTTTATTACAGATTACATGAGATCTTATACACTTTGTCCCCTCCCCACTACGGGGTGATGGGCTCATAACCATATATGGGAAGTCCGGATTTGCGGACTGAGACAGTGAAAATCATATAACAGCCATTATCTTGATACTGGCGCCTCTGGCTTACGTACAGAAAATCACGTATTCAATTAACTCCAGTACAAAGAATCACCCACTCAATTCTAAGAAGTCCGGATTTCGGGCCTGAGACAGTGAAAGTTATGTACATTTGAACATCTTGATATCTTGTTCCAGCGCTTCTGGGAAATCGGCCAAGTACATGCGGCCTTGTGTCTGGTTCCGTATCTTCTCTGAATTTAAAGAACATCTCTCTTGAAATATCTGATGTAAGGCGACATATAAATTTTTTTCATTTGGAATTGAATAAAACTTGCATATAGGTATAAAAGCATAAAAAACACATATGGCAATATATATATACCCTCACAAACCCCCCTAAAAAACTTAATATGGAGATCAAGCATCAGACTTTGCACTCTTCCTCGGTCGTCTCTCCCTTGCGTCAGGGTTTCTCCACTGCCCGTAAGTCCCTACTCCTAAAAGGGAGGGATCCCTACCTAACCTCAGAAGGAGGCCATGGATTCCCTGGGCTTATTTCCGGGCCTCCATACCCTCTATCTGTACAAGTTAACACCCCACAGGGTGTGCCCTCGCCGGAACCTAAGGTCTTCTGCACTTTCCCTAGGCAAATGGGAAGTCCACTGACAGTCCATCTTATGAGACTGAGGCAGACACAGTACTAGTCCATCTCTCCTTTCTTCTGGTAACGTACGTGATTGGCATTATCGGAACTGGCTCTTCATTTTTTTCAAACAAGGGAAACGTTGGTGTCATTATCCAGTCCCTTACTCATACTCTTTTTGATCAAAGGGAAAATACACAAACAGGAAATTACATACCCAACCTCTTTCTGCTAAAATCATATCCAGGGCTACCCTATTTTGGAACGACATGGATGCAGTGGGCCCTAATTGGTCAGCTAACCCTTGCGAAGCATCTCTGGTGTAGTTTACAAACCTCTGCTGATTGTAATAGATATAATTCATCCAATCTACATTATTATTAACAGTGACAAAAGCAAATAAGGAATCAAAACCTGCTTTAACCTGATCTCTAGAATTAAATTCATCTGGCACCCCCCTTGGCACTCCTATTGCATCTACGTATACGTGTGGATCAAAGTTACCACCTGGAGTCTCAACTTCTCTCTTAGCACGATGCGGTGTTGGATTGTGTAGTCTTCATATTGCACATTTAATTGTATTAATTTGTTCTGAAACAGGGGGCTAGTGTACAGTAGTCAAAGGTGTGTGTTAGAGGAATTGTACCACATTATAGCATTTAAAGGATATGCAGGATCATAAGTTCTTTCAGTGCGAAGTGTGGATCCAAGTGGGTTTTCCTTCGAGCTTGACTGCAGTTGGGGTGGTGAACAACATCTGGTAAGGACATTCAAACCGGGTTTGTCTCTCAAACTTTTTTACATAGACCCTGTCACCTGGTTTCAGATTGTGACACTCATCTGTAGGACCTGGGAGAAAAGCAGAGACTACAGAATACATTACTAACAATTCCTTGGAGAGGCTCATGACAAAATTAACAAGAAAATCATTCCCCAAACTCAGCTACTGAGGCATGTACCCTCCTAGAAAAAGAAACACTAATAGAAGACACTCAATTCAAAATTTACCCGTTTTCTTCATTGCCTTTTGTATCTACTTTCCCCCTACTCCGCGGACGGTAGGGTGTGTGAAAAGCCTGGAATATACCCAAAACAGACATGATGTGTTGCATTATTTCACCTGTGAAGTGTGTACCTTTGTTTGACTCAATCACTTCCGGTACCCCATATCTGCAGATTACCTCATTCATGAGCTTCTGTGCGGTTACCTGCTTTGGTTACAGGGTAGGTCTCCAACCTGAAAAGACATCAACAACAACAAGCACATATTCATGCTTCCCAACAAGTGGGAGCTGAGTGTAGCCAATTTGCAATCCCTGAAATGGGTAGAGTGGTCTAGGCAAGTGTTATGTGGCAAATTTACTTCTGCCCTGTTGCTTACGGCAAAGATCATGCAAAACTGGACAAATGATGCAGCAGCTACAGAAAACCAAGGAGCCACCCGTCCTTGTTCAAGCGTCGACATCATTACTGCTTTGAGAGGTGCGTCTTTTCGTGCGTCAGCTGGGCCATTATGAGGCACAGGGACTATGGTAAGCAAGTTCTGTTGACTGTTCACCATACGCCATCCCTTTTTAGTCCATTTGTAGTTTTAGTCAAAGTTCAAAGTTATAATCAAAGTCCAAGTTCATATCAAAGTCCAAGATTTTTATCAAAGTCCAAATTTATTGTCAAATTCTTCTTTTCTTCTTTCTTCCACGGCTTGAGGGCCGCTGCTTTTGCTGTGTGGCCTGTGATGGCGTTGCCTCTTGCTTCTCCGGTGTAGGAATTGGTGTGAGCTTTCCACTTTGTCAGGTAGCAGTAGGGTCTCCATGAGGCTCTGCACCATTGCATCATTCTTAATTGGCTGTCCTGCTGTGGTAAAAAACTGTCTGGCCTTCCATGTTGGGCCTTAATCATGAGCTATGCCAAATGCATACCGGGAGTCAGTGTAAATGTTTGCCGTCTTACCTGTGGCCACTCCACACGCCTCCGTGAGTGCTTTCAATTCCGCTTCTTGTACTGCGACATGCGGAGACATTCTGCTTTTTTAGGACATCTTGTTGTGTAACCACCGTATATCCAGTGTGGAGTCGTCAATCACCCTGGTATCATCTATAAAAAACAACTCAAAATATGCATTATTAACAAGGGCTTTCAGTAACTTTTTTTTTTTTTTTTTTAACTTAAATTTTCTTGTTGCATCAATGCTAGACAATCAGGCTGGTATTATATTTCAAAAAGATCAGAATCTTGTTGCAAAAAATTAAAAAATGACTTGCAAAAATTTTTTAAAAATGGCTGATTTGCAATACCTAAAATGGCTGACTTGCAATACCTAGATCACCTATGCCTTCTCCTCCCCCCCTTTAAACCAGGGTACGCAATTGGAACAATAGTAGCCGGGTTTAAGTTAGTACAACATTGTAAAAAGATTTGATGGATGCAGATAAGGCCTGTAAGATGTTAGCACCAATAACAGACATGAGTTACATCGGGGCAGAATAATCTACAAAACATCTACTCATATTTGAAATGTGATATCCCTTTAAGTGAATTCATTATTAGTCTGTTCCTGCCTGCAATGGAATGTATTCTGCAGAGAAAAAAAACAAAACAAAAACTTTTACTAGCTGCTCAAAATTCTCACCCCTCCCTTGTGGACAAGAGGGATGAAACATTACTACGTACTATTACATCATCTAGCTCCACCCCTTCGATATTGGCACATTGCGTCCGTCTTCTCAGCTTAATTTCAGCTTAACCGTCCACACGTCCACATCTCAACCAAGCAAAGTCCCATGCATGGGGAGAACCCCCATCCCCAGTCAATTATCCACATCACACATTCCACACTCACCGCAGCTTGAACACGGGTCACTAACTCTCATCCATCCATGCTCTCAAGTCTGCTCCGTCACCCCCCTTGAAGGTGTACCAGTCCATGCAGATGCACAGACAAAAAAAGTTTGACAAACATACATACATCAGCTGAAAAACACCGAGGTGAGTGCTATTATTTTTATAAAGTACATAATTCTATTGAGATGAGATTGTGAATGAGCGCTATCTTTGACAAATTATGTGAAAAAAAGTTTGCTGATACATTCTATATTTCTTATCTACTGAAGCTATTATATGCTGTATTAAACGCTAAAGTATTTAGTTTCTCTGGGTATTTTTCTGCCCCCCTTATCTCTCTTTCTCTGTATTTGACCCTGACTGTTATCTCTCCGCGAATATGAAACACATACTGAATAAGTTTTAGCTTAAACTATTGCCTGCATTTTGAAATCATAATTAACACATATCCTGGGACCTTGCAACATTCATTTTCAACCCCTGTATAAGTAAGAATATACATTAGAAATTACTATATTTCCCTGCCTACTAAGACAGTATAACTAATTAAATTCATTTCAATTCATTGCAAACAAGCCAAGATATTAACCAAGGTTGTTATTGCATTTTCTCTCTCGCTGTTATCTTCCTGACCTTGGAAGGCTACACAGAGACTCGCAGCTATATGTCAACAAAACTCTTCTCCCCTAAACGCAATCTCAGTTAACTATTTGCACTACAGTATATATATATATATACACACATATATCCACCTAGTATGGATTATACATATTATCTATTATCTATCTTGTATTATACACATTTTCTTTCTCTCTTTGCCAACCAATCACGTGCATTGTAACTTACTTATCGACTTGCTTGCTCCCCTTATTTCTCTTCCCTACCTGACTGCCAATATAACCTTTAATAGACACTCTCCTGACGCCCTCTTGATCACTTACTGTACTTTTCAACATTTCACTTACGGATACTTTCTTAAACAAATAATGTGTACATACTTAACTTACTCTGACTGTCTCTCTCTCTTTAGCAAACCTTGGTCTTCCAAGGCACCTCTGGGTCCTAAAGACCTCCCCCCAGACACCATTTTGTAATCTGCCGTGCGGGTCGGTGTCACACATTTTCATTAGACTTTTCTTACATTCTACAGATTCATCCACACGGCGGCAGCCCTTGAGGGGCTCTATCTTCTTTAATAAGATCTTACGCATATTACAACAACATCAATAATAATAATAACACGCTCCAAAGAATGCATCCCTCTTAATTTTCAAATTGTCAGCCCCTTATATACCGGCAGAACAACCGAGGGTCCCTTCTCCTTATGGAACCAGTCCCATAAAAATGCATCTCTCTGAAATCAAATCGTTAGCCCCATATATAAGGCAAACCGACCGAGAGTCCCTTTTTTTATGAAGCTTATCTCACAAAATGCATCCCTCTCTGCTAAACCATTAACAACTAACTAAACTAAACCCGAGGGTCCCTTCTCTTGTGAGATTAAATGAAAATAAAGAGAAAAAAAAATTCTGCAGATACAACAAACAATCAAACAATCTCCACTATCGCTAAAACGCTACGGACTTCAAAGTACAAATAAACTACAGACTAGTTTCTGGGTGAGCCATTGGTGCGCATATCACGGTCAGTGGTCCATGACGGCAAACCCGGAGCCCACACGAGTTACCGTGTAGAACTCTTAACCCAACCCGTCCGGTCACAAACCACAGATAGTCAGTCCTGCTGCAAGACTCGCAGTGTAAAACACAACATAAATATATGTTTGTCTTACCTGGAGTTCTAAGTGAGTTGATCAGGCTCGGTTTGCAGCAGGACGCTTCTCAGTAGCGTGGATCCGGGTGAATTGCGCTGTAAGCTCCTGGTTTTACCGCCGCACGTTCGGGCGCCATTTATGAGGGTTAAAATTCTAAATACAGCACCAATCGGGCCCACCCACTTGCCCCGTTGCCGGCCGTAAGAATAGACACCACACAGAGGTCTGGTATAGTTTCTCACACGGGACATGGCTCTCGGCTGACGTCGACGTGCTTTATTACAGATTACATGAGATCTTATACACTTTGTCCCCTCCCCACTACGGGGTGATGGGCTCATAACCATATATGGGAAGTCCGGATTTGCGGACTGAGACAGTGAAAATCATATAACAGCCATTATCTTGATACTGGCGCCTCTGGCTTACGTACAGAAAATCACGTATTCAATTAACTCCAGTACAAAGAATCACCCACTCAATTCTAAGAAGTCCGGATTTCGGGCCTGAGACAGTGAAAGTTATGTACATTTGAACATCTTGATATCTTGTTCCAGCGCTTCTGGGAAATCGGCCAAGTACATGCGGCCTTGTGTCTGGTTCCATATCTTCTCTGAATTTAAAGAACATCTCTCTTGAAATATCTGATGTAAGGCGACATATAAGTTTTTTTCATTTGGAATTGAATAAAACTTGCATATAGGTATAAAAGCATAAAAAACACATATGGCAATATATATATATACCCTCACAACACCTCCTGACTTCTTTTCCGGGGAGAGAAGTCAGTTTTTTGTGTTCAGAGAAGGCTGCAAGCTTTATTTTGACCTCCGACCCCACACCTCTGGCACAGAATACCAGAAGGTGGGTTTTGTGATAACTCGCCTGAGGGGAGAACCCCAAAATTGGGCCTTCTCCTTATCAGCTGACTCCCCCACCCGACAGTCACTAGACGCCTTTTTTTCTGCTTTGGGCCAGCTGTATGATGAACCTGACCATGCTGCCCTCGCAGTCTCTAAACTCCTGGCCTTGCGACAGGGGCTGAAGGTGGCTGAGGACTGTTGTTCACAATTTCGGCAACACTGCACGGAGTCTGGGTGGAATGACGCGGCCTTGAAGGATCTGTTTTTGGCCGGTCTGTCGGAGGGCCTCAAGGACCTCTTGGTGGCGCACCCGGAGCCTAGAACTTTGGAGCAAGCCATGTCTCTGGCCATCCGGGCTGACCGACGCTTGAGGGCCAGACGCTCGACTCGGACCAGCCCTGTCCGTATGTCTACATCCTCGGTGGTTCCGACCTTAACCCCTCCCTCCACAGAACCCATGGAGCTGGGAACCATGACCCCGAAGCAACGTCAGGAATATCGTCTCAGGATGAACCTCTGTCTCTACTGTGGGGAGCCAGGTCATCGTATTGGGACCTGCGAGAAAAAGCCGCGGTCAGGAAAACTTCCGCTCCTAGGCAGTTGTCGGGAGGACTGTCTAGGAGCTAAGGTACTATCTGTAAGGTCTAAAATGTTGCTGCCCTGCACCTTGGAATTCCGGTCTTTCTACCGTGCTGGGCAAGAGTTTCTTGATTCTGGACCTGCTGCTAGTTTTGTTAATTTCGATTTTGTTGCTAAACTGTCTGAGTATTTTTTCCGTGTAGACCCCCCTATCCTGGTCCCTGGTGTCGACTCTACTCCCTTGCAGGCTGGTCTTGTAAATCTGGTTACCCCGGAGTTACAGTTCACTATTGGGGCCTTACATATGGAGTCCTGTACATTTTTGGTTATGAAGAACCTGTCTGTGGATGTTGTGCTGGGGCTACCCTGGCTAAGGGAGCACAACCCTGTAATTAACTGGGACACGTTGGAACTGGTCAAGTGGGGTTCTCGCTGTGACAGCCACGTGCGCCCAGTGGGGGTGGGTGTCTCCACCTGCGAGTGAGTTGAACTACCTGACTACCTCTTTGAGTTTGCGGACGTCTTTTCTAAACAGCTATCAGAAGCCTTACCTCCCCATAGAGAATGGGATTGTAAGATAGAGTTGATTCCAGGGGCCAAACTTCCTAAAGGTCGCATCTATAATGTTCCGGTTCCGGAGAGGGAGTCTATGAAGGAGTATATCCAGGATAGTTTGTCCCGGGGGCACATCCGGCCCTCCGAGTCTCCAGTAGGGGCTGGTTTCTTTTTTGTGGAGAAAAAGGATGGGGGTCTCAGACGCTGTATTGATTACAGGGAGTTAAACAAAATCACTGTCAGGAACCAATACGCCCTTCCGCTCATCCCTGACCTCCTCAACCAGGTCACCGGTGCCCAGTGGTTCTCTAAACTCAACCTAAGGGAAGCTTACAACCTCATTTGTATTCAGGAGGGGGATGAGTGGAAGACAGCATTCAATATGCCCCTCGGTCACTTTGAGTACCTGGTCATGCCTTTTGGGTTGTGTAACGCCCCTGCTATATTTCAAGGGTTCAGGAACTCAGTTTTTCAGGACATCATGGGGGTGTTCGTCGTAGTGTATCTAGATGATATTCTGATCTTTTCCTCCGACTGGGAGACACACCAGGTACATGTTCAAACGGTCCTGACTCGACTCAGGGCTAACCAGCTGTTTGCTAAGCTTGAAAAATGTGTTTTTGGGGTGCAGAAGATAACCTTTTTAGGGTATATCATTACTCCATGGGATATCCAGATGGATCCGGGGAAGGTGAAAGCCATCACAGAGTGGGCCCAACCAGTCACTCTAAAGGCCCTCCAGCGCTTCTTGGGCTTCGCTAATTATTACCGGAAGTTCATTAAGAACTTTTCTGTGGTGGCTAAACCCTTAACGGATCTCACCAGGAAAGGGGCAGAGGTCAGTACCTGGTCTCCAGATGCGCTGGCGGCCTTTGCTACCCTGAAAGCTGCCTTTTCCTCCGCACCCGTTCTTGTCCAACCAGACCTGTCGTGCCCGTTTGTGGTGGAGGTGGATGCCTCTGAGTTTGGAGTAGGGGCGGTACTTTCTCAGGGGCTGTCTACACTCACAAATCTTAGACCGTGCGCTTACTTTTCTAGAAAATTTTCCCCTACTGAACAAAATTATGATATAGGCAATCGTGAGTTACTTGCTATAAAATGGGCGTTCGAGGAGTGGAGGCATTTTTTGGAGGGAGCACGCCATCAGATCATGGTACTCACAGACCATAAGAACCTTATATATTTAGATTCTGCTAAAAGGTTGAATGCTCGACAAGCTCGTTGGGCTCTTTTCTTTTCTCGTTTTAATTTTCTGGTTACTTACCAACCCGGTTCAAAGAATGTTAAGGCAGATGCCCTATCTAGGAGTTTTGGTATTCCGGAACCTCCCGAGTCAGAGCCTGAGACTATCCTTTCCCCTGGGGTGGTTCTCGCAGCTGTCTCCTCTGACCTCTCGCCGCTAATTCAGGCTGCGCAGCAATCAGCTCCTGAAGCACTTCCAGAAGGCAAACTCTTTGTTCCCTTACCATTAAGGTTGAAGGTGCTAGAAGAGACGCATGCCTCGGTCCTTGCGGGGCACCCCGGTATCTGGGGAACTCAGGAATTACTTTCCAGAACTTATTGGTGGCCTCATATGAGTAGGGATGCTCGGGCGTTTGTCACTGCTTGTCCGGTGTGCGCCAGGGGGAAGAGTGTCAGGAGACGTCCTGAGGGGCCTCTTCTTCCCTTGCCCATTCCGTCCAGGCCCTGGACACACCTGTCCATGGACTTCATCACAGATTTGCCGCCGTCACAGGGGAATACGGTCATTTGGGTCATTGTAGATCGGTTCTCCAAAATGGCACATTTCGTTCCTCTGAGCAAGTTACCAAACGCCAAACTGTTATCTGACATGTTTATTAAGGAGGTGGTGCGGTTGCATGGGGTTCCTGAGGACGTGGTCTCAGATAGAGGTGTACAGTTTGTCGCTCGCTTCTGGCGAGCTTTCTGCAGGAAATTGAATATTGGTTTGTCCTTTTCGTCTGCTTTTCATCCCGAGTCAAATGGGCAAACTGAGAGGATGAATCAAGAATTAATCCAATACCTGCGACTGTTCGTTTCTGACAATCAACATCTGTGGGTTAACTTCCTACCTCTCGGCGAGTTTGCCATTAACAACCATGTAAATTTGTCTTCTCATGTGTAACCGTTCTTTTGTAATTATGGTTTCCATCCTCTATTTTCTTTTTGTGCGCCCTCAGTTACTGACACGCCGTCTGTGGACTCTGCCATTAATGAACTGTGCACAGTTTGGGCCCAGGTTCATAAGAACCTTCAGGGTTCCCAGGATAAACTTCTTGGTCAAGCAAATAAAAGACGCACGATCTCTGCACCATTCGTGGTTGGGGAGCAGGTATTGCTGGCCTCAAAAAATTTGAGACTCAAGGTTCCATCCCTAAAGCTGGCTCCCCGCTTTGTTGGTCCGTTCACCATCTCCCAGGTGATCAATCCTGTTGCGTACAGACTATCTCTTCCGCAGTCGTGGAAGATTCATGACGTCTTCCACAAGGGGCTGCTGAAGAAATATGTAACCCCAGTTCTGCCCGCCCAGAGCCCGCCCTCTCCTACTCTTGTACAGGGGGAACTGGAGTATGAGGTAGAGCGTTTGATTGATGCTCGGCGTGTGAGAGGAATTTTGCAATATCTTGTACATTGGAAGGGTTTTGGCCCTGAGGACCGTACATGGATTCTTGCCCGGGACGTACATGCACCCCTATTGGTTCGACGGTTCCACAGAGCCTTTCCCTTCAAGCCTGCTCCGGGCTGTGGGGGTCCAGTGTCCCCCCGTAGAAGGGGGGTACTGTAAGGACTGGCGGTTCGCGGGTCCGTCGTGCTCGCACCGCCGGTCCTGTCACACGTGCGGCTGCTGTGCGGCGCAGGGGGGCCCCGGTCCTTGTCACCTCCCCTGGCCGCCGGGCTCCGCCTCACCGCCGGGTTGCCAGGGACGCAGTGGGTGTTGCCCCGCGTCGCGTCCTAGGTGTCTTGGCAACCAAACATGTGTCTCCTGTCCTGCCTCCTGCAGGGCTGGGGGCGGGTTCCCCAGTGCTGCTGGGTGCACTCAGCTGCTGTCAGGCTCCCTGCCCCAATCAGCTGCTGGGGCAGGAGCTCTGACAGCATTTAAACCTGCTGGTGTCTGCAGACCAGTGCCAGTGTTAGTTTTGGATTTCCTGCTACACCAGCGTACCTTGTATTTCTAACTCCTGATACTGACCCTCTGCCTTTTGACCTGATGCTGCTTTTGCCTGACCCTCTTGTACCGCGTACCCTCTCGTTGCTGACCCGGATTGTCTGACTCTCCTTGCTGTTGTTTGTTCCAGTGTCTGTCTGTTTGTTAGTCCCAGTGTTCCCCTTCCTTAGTGAGTGTAGGGACCGTCGCCCAGTTGTCGCCCTGGGGCTTAGCCCAGGGGGGCAAGTAGGAAGGGACAGGGGTTGCGGGTATTTTCAGGGACCTCCAGTTTCCCGGACCCCGAGTCCTGACACTGGGAGGAAGGAAATAAAGAAACTTCATTGCTTTGCACCTTGATCTGCTGTTTTCACTACTTCATCAACATTTGTAGCAGAAGTATAGGCAGACCCCAGTGACATTTCTGTAGTAAAAGTAGAGGCGGACCCCAGTAACATTTCTGTAGCAAAAGTAAAGGCAGACCCCTGTAACATTTCAGCAGCATAAGTATAGGCAGACTCCTGTAACATTTCTGTAGAAAAAGTAAAAGCGAACCCCTGTAACATTTCTGTAGTAAAAGTAGAGGCGGACCCCAGTAACATTTCTGTAGTAAAAGTAAAGGCAGACCCCTGTAATATTTCTGTAGCAGAGGTATAGGCAGATCCCAGTAACATTGCTGTAGCAGAAGTATAGGCAGACCCCAGTAACATTTCTGTAGTAAAAGTAGAGGCAGACCCCTGTAACATTTCTGCAGCAGAAGTATAGACAGACCCCTGTAACATTGCTGTAGCAGAAGTATAGGCAGACCCCAGTAACATTTCTTTAGTAAAAGTATAGGCAGACCCCTGTAACATTTCTGTAGCAGAAGTATAGGCAGACCCCAGTAACATTCCTGTAGTAAAAGTATAGGCAGACTCCTGTAACATTTCTAACATTTCTGTAGCAGAAGTATAGGCAGACCCCAGTAACATTTCTGTAGTAAAAGTAGAGGCGGACCCCAGTAACATTCCTGTAGTAAAAGTATAGGCAGACTCCTGTAACATTTCTAACATTTCTGTAGCAGAAGTATAGGCAGACCCCAGTAACATTTCTGTAGCAGAAGTATAGGCAGACCCATGTAACATTTCTGTAGTAAAAGTAAAGGCAGACTCCTGTAACATTTCTGTAGAAAAAGTAAAGGCGAACCCCTGTAACATTTCTGTAGTAAACGTAGAGGCAGATCCCTGTAACATTTCTGTAGTAAACGTAGAGGCAGATCCCTGTAACATTTCTGTAGTAAAAGTATAGACAGACTTCTGTAACATTTCTGTAGGAGAAGCACAGGCAGAAACCCATTAACATTCCTGTAGCTAAGGCATAGGCAGACCCCTGTAACATTTCTGTAGTAAAAGTAGAGGCGGACCCCAGTAACATTTCTGTAGTAAAAGTAAAGGCAGACCCCTGTAACATTTCTGCAGCTGAAGCATAGACAGACCCCTGTAACATTGCTGTAGCAGAAGTATAGGCAGACCCCAGTAACATTTCTGTAGTAAAAGTAGAGGCGGACCCCAGTAACATTCCTGTAGTAAAAGTATAGGCAGACCCCTGTAACATTTCTGTAGCAGAAGTATAGGCAGACCCCAGTAGCATTTCTGTAGTAAAAGTAGAGGCAGACCCCAGTAACCTTTCTGTAGCAGAAGTATAGGCAGACCCCAGTAACATTTCTGTAGTAAAAGTAGAGGCGGACCCCAGTAACATTTCTGTAGTAAAAGTAACGGAAGACCCCTGTAACATTTCTATAGCATAAGTATAGGCAGACTCCTGTAACATTTCTGTAGCAAATGTAGAGGCAGACCCCAGTAACATTTCTGTAGTAAAAGTAGAGGCGGACCCCAGTAACATTTCTGTAGTAAAAGTAAAGGCAGACCCCTGTAACATTTCTGTAGCAGAAGTATAGACAGACCCCTGTAACATTTCTGTAGCAGAAGTATAGGCAGACCCCAGTAGCATTTCTGTAGTAAAAGTAGAGGCGGAACTCAGTAACATTTCTGTAGTAACGGTATAGGCAGACCCCTGTAACATTTCTGTAGCAGAAGTATAGGCAGACCCCAGTAACATTTCTGTAGTAAAAGTATAGGCAGACCCCTGTAACATTTCTGTAGTAAAAGTAGAGGCAGACCCCAGTAACATTTCTGTAGTAAAAGTAGAGGCGGACCCCAGTAACATTCCTGTAGTAAAAGTATAGGCAGACCCTTGTAACATTTCTGTAGCAGAAGTATAGGCAGGCCCCAGTAACATTTCTGTAGCAAGAGTATAGGCGAACCCCTGAAACATTGGTGTACCATGAGTGTAGGCAAAGGCCGGAAAAATTAGTAGGATAAGAGTATAGGCGAGGGCCTGAAAAATTAGTGTACCAAGAATACAAGTGTACCCCTGAAAAATTGCTCACCGAGAGGGCACGTGAAACCCATAAATATTTTTTAAAGATACAGCTCACTGTTGCTTAATTTGTAACAGAGCCTGGAGGCAGCCCTGTGGAAAAAATTTGTTTATGTTAAAGTATCAAAACTTATGAAACTTTGAAAAATTGTTAAAAAATTGTAAGCAGCGTGAAGACATGATGTTTCAGGAGGAGGAGGACTAATGTCCGAGAGTGATTGACAAAGCTAATTCCCCCATTTTTACGGTGATAGAGAATGCTTTTTTCTCCGGTTGCAGCGAAAAGAATCTTTAGGTTCCGCTGCTCCCCGCCGGTGGAGAAGAGAAGTCTGGGGAAATCCAGGCTTTGTTCATCTTTATGAGTGTAAGCATGTCGGCACTGGCAGTTGACAGGCGGGTATGCTTATCCGTGATGATTCCCCCAGCTGCACTAAACACCCTCTCTGACAAGATGCTAGCGACAGGTAAGCCACCACCTCCAGGGCGTACAGCGCAAGTTCGTGCCACGTGTCCAGCTTTGACACCCAATAGTTGTATGGAGCAGAGGCATCACGGAGGACGGTGGTACGATCGGCTACGTACTCCCTCACCATCGTTTTACAGTGCTCTCTACGACTTCGCCTTGACTGGGGAGTGGTGACACAGTCTTGCTGGGGAGCCATAAAGCTGGCAAAGGCCTTGGAAAGTGTTCCCCTGCCTGCGCTGTACATGCTGCCTGATCTCCGCACCTCCCCTGCTACTTGGCCCTCGGAACTGCACCTTCTGCCACTAGCGCTGTCATATGGGAAGTTTAGCATCACTTTTTCCACCAGGGCTCTGTGGTATTGCATCATTCTCGTACCCCTTTCCTCTTCGGGAATGAGAGTGGCAAGGTTCTCCTTATACCGTTGGTTGAGAAGGGTGTACACCCAGTAATCCGTGTTGGCCAGAATGTGTCTAACATGAGGGTCACGAGAAAGGCAGCCTAACAGGAAGTCAGCCATGTGTGCCAGGGTACCAGTACGCAAGACATGGCTGTCCTCACTAGGAAGATGACTTTCAGGATCCTCCTCCTCCTCCTCCACAGCCCATACACGCTGAACAGATGAGAGGCAAGCAGCATGGGTACCCTCTGCAGTGTGCCCAGCTGTCTCTTCCCCCTCCTCCCCCTGCTCCTGCCCCTCCTCCAGATACCAGCACCGAGGTAGAACCCTCTATTCTGGGTGTGGGTAGGACGTGAGCAGTCCAAGGCTCTGACTCGGTCCCAGCCGCCACCAAATTCACCCAATGTGCCGTCAAGGAAATATAGTGGCCCTGCCCGCCTGTACTTATCTACGTGTCCGTGGTTAAGTGAACCTTCCCAGTAACCGCGTTGGTGAGGGCACGATTTATGTTGCGGGAGACATGCTGGTGTAGGGCTGGGACGGCACACTGGGAAAAATAGTGGCGACTGGGGACCGAGTAGCGCGGGACGGCAGCATCTCGAGGCTGATTAATTTGGCAATGTGCACATTTAAAGCTTGTGCGTGCTGGTGCGTGGCGGCGTACTTGCGCTTTCGATTCAACGCTTGTGTTTGCGACAGCTGAACGCTGCGCTGAGAGACATTGCCTAATGGGGTGGAGGACAGTGGAGGTGAGGGTGTGGGAGCAGGCTGAGAGGTGCTCATGCCTGTGTACTGAGAGGGGAATTGGATCTGTGTGGCAGGTTGGGGCACAGGGGAAGAGGCAGTGGTGTGACTCTCAGGCGGGGAACGGCCTTCGTCCCACCTTGTGGGGTGCTTGGCCATCATATGCCTGCGCATGCTGGTGGTGGTGAGGCTGGTAGTGGTGGCTCCCTGGTTGATCTTGGTGCAACACAGGTTGCACACCACTGTTCGTCGGTCGTCCACGCTCTCACTGAAAAACAGCCACACCTTTGAACACCTGCACGAAGGCTTGCCTCAAGGGGGCAGTTTGGGAAAAAGTTGGGGGATTCTTCGCGCTGGCCCTGCCTCTACCCCTGGCCACTCCACTGCCTCTTCCAACCTGTCCTGCTGCTGCACTTGCTTCCCCCTCTGAAGCCCTGTCCTCAGTAGGCTTAGCAAACCAGGTGGGGTCAGTCACCTCATCGTCCAGCTGCTCTTCCTCCGAATCCTCTGTGTGCTCCTCCCTCGGACTTACTGCCCTTACTACTACCTCACAGACAGACAACTGTGTCTCATCATCATCATCCTCCTCACCCACTGTGACAAGTTCTTGAGACAGTTGCCGGAAGTCCCCAGCCTCATCACCCAGACTCCGGGAACTTTCCAAACGTTGGGCATCGGTCACAACAAACTCCTGAGGTGAGAGAGGAACCAGTTTTTCCCACTCATGGCAGGGACCTGAGAACAGTTCCTGGGAGTCTGCCCGCTCAGAATATGTCATTTTCATGGAGGGAGGTGGCTGGGAGGAAGGAGGAGCAGCAGACAGAGGATTCAAAGTTGCAGTCCCTAGGCCAGGAGTAGTGGACTGCGTAGAAGACTGGGTGGTCAATACATTGCTGGATGCATTTTCTGCCATAATGATAGGATCTGCTCACACTACTCTGTTTGTAATAAAGATCTACCACGTGGACCCATAAATTGTGATATGAAGCCGGGGACCCCAGAAACTTGCCTCTCTCCTTATTCCGCAGCAGCCAGCTGTGATTCACCTGGACCAGGAACTCTGCCTGTGCCCACACCCTTACTTGGACGTCCGCGTCCACGTCCTCGACCCTTACCCCTACTCCTCATCATGGCGGATTACAAATAGAGCAGGGGCCAAATAAATTACCCCACTGTACAGCACTGACAACTGGGCCTTAATTCACTGCACACAGAGACTTGTAGATAGCGGAGGCTCTATGCTGTAACAAGGAAAAAGTAACCCGCTGTCTTGCGCTGATACCTAGGGGGAAATTTACTGCTCGCAGAGACTTGTAGATAATAGAGGCTGTGTGGAGTGGGAGAAAACTCTAAAGCCAGTAGATAGTGCTGCTAACTGCGGCTATCTCAACCCCACCAATGGAAATGGTATTGTGAGACGCTCTGCACAATGGCTGAGCTGAAATACTTTGCAGTGGTCCCGGTAATATTACAGTACTGTTTAGCAGTAAGACCTCTGTCTAATTCACTGCAGATACAGAACGGTATAAATAAGTTTGTTCGCAGCAGGCTAGGAATTATTTGCGTGCACTTTCACAGTGAGAGCTGTATTGTTCGGCACTGCAGCCTAAATAAAAATTTTACTGAAAGGCTGCAAACAGGCCTAGCTGCGTAATACAAAAATGGAAGCACTACAACTCCCAGCAGGCACCAAGTAAAATGCACACGGTGAGATGTAGCCCAACGAAGGAGCTTTTGGTTTTTTGCACAGAGGATACGGACTGTATAGTGCAAATAACTTTCCCTCTTAAGTGGCTGTGGCCCAACGCTCTGCGTCTAATGCACTGCAGACACAGAACGGTATAAATAAGTTTGTTCGCAGCAGGCTAGGAATTATTTGCGTGCACTTTCACGGTGAGAGCGGTATTGTGCTGCACTTCAGCCAGAAAAAAATATTACGAAATGCTGCCAATAGGCCTAGCTGCGTAATACAAAAATGGAAGCACTGTAACTCCCAGCAGGCACCAAGTAAAATGCACACGGTGAGATGTAGCCCCTAAGAAGGACTGTTAGGGTTCTTGAAGACAAGATCCTACAGTAACACTTTCCTTATATCAGCAGCAGCACTTTCCCTATACTCTGTATAATACACTGCAGACTGAGAACGCTATAGCTGTAATAGCCTGCACAGCCCGAGATGAAAAAAAAAATTGTGCAAAACTGCTCCCAGCAGCCACAACTATAATGCACATGGTCAAATGTAGCCCTAAGAAGGACCGTTGGGGTTCTTGAAGACGCTAACACTATCCCTGAATGAGCAGCAGCACTTTCCCTAATCTCTGCCAGCGTGTGTCTGAGGCGAGCCGCGGGGGCGGGATCGCTTTAAGTACTCGGCAGTCACTTGATCTCGCCAGCCACTCACTGCAGGGGGTAAGATACGGCTGGCACGTCACAGGAGGAAATGGTAATGCCTTCCCTGCATGTCTATTGGCTAGAAAATGTCGCTAAACATGCCGGGAAGGAAATGGAATTGACTCGAGTACCGCGTGGTGTTCGACTCGAGTAACGAGCATCTTGAGTACCCTAATGCTTGAACGAGCATCAAGCTCGGACGAGTGTGCTCGCTCATCTCTAGAGAGGATGCATATTTCTCCTGCTGCAGCTAAAAGAATCTTTGTGATCCGCTGCTTTCCACCGGTGGACAAAAGAAGTGTGGGGAAATCCAGCATTTGTTCATATTAATGAATGTAAGCATGTCAGCGCTGTCAGTTGACAGGCGGGTATGCTCATCCATGATAATCCCCCCAGCAGCACTAAACACCATCTCTGATAAGATGCTAGCGACAGGGCAGGCCAGCACTTCCAGGGTGTACAGCGCGAGTTTGTGCCACGTGTCCAGCTTTGACACCCAATAGTTGTATGGAGCAGAGGCATAACGGAGGATGGTGGTATGATCGGCTATGTACTCCCTCACCATCTTTTTGCATTGCTCCCACAGACTCAGCCTTGACTGGGGAGTGGTGACACGGCCAGGCTGGGATGTCATAAAACTGGCAAAGGCCTTGGAAAGTGTTCCCCTGCCTGCGCTGGACATGCTGCGTGATCCCCGCGCCTCCCCTGGTAGGTGACCCTCTGAACTACGTCTTCTACCGCTAGCGATGTCAGAGGGGAACTTTTGCATCAGTTTTTCCACCAGGGCCCTGTGGTATTGCATCACTCTCGTACCCCTTTCTTCTTCGGGAATGAGAGTGGATCGAGAAGGGTGTACACCCAGTAATCCATGTTGGCCAGAATGCGTCTAACGCAAGGGTCACGGGAAAGGCAGCCTAACATGAAGTCAGCCATGTGTGCAACACATCGCTGTCCTCACTAGAAGGATGACTTTCATGATCCTCCTCCTCCTCTACAGCCCATACACACTGAACAGATGAGAGGGAAGCAGCATGGGTACCCTCTGCAGAGTGACCAGCAGTCTCTTCCCCCTCCTCCTCCAAAACGCGCTGAGAGACAGGCGTGAGGGTGGTCTGGCTATCAAGCGACATACTGTCATCCCCAGTCTCCTGTTCTAACCGCAAAGTGTCGGCCTTTATGCTTAGCAGCGAACTTCTCAGCAGGCAAAGCAGCGGAATGGTAATGCTAGTAATGGCCGCATTGCCACTCACCATTTGGGTAGACTTCTCAAAACTTCCGAGGACCTGAGAGATGTCTGCCATCCATGCCCACTCCTCTGTGAAGGACTTCGGAGGCTGACTGGCACTCCGCCGGCCATGTTGCAGCTGGTATTCTAAAATTGCTCTACACTGCTTGTACAGCCCTGTCAACATGTGCAGCGTAGAATTCCAGCACATGGGCATGTTGCACAGCAGTCAGTGCTTTGGCAGCTGAAACCAACATTGCAGTGTCCTGAGGGTGGCAGCATCTGTGGTGAACTAGCGGAAATGTGCGCACATGCGGCGCACCTTGCCGAGCAGGTCAGACAAGTGGGGGTAGTTTTTCAGAAACCACTAAACCCCCAGATTGAAGACGTGGACCAGGCATGGCATGTGTGTGAGGCTGCCAAGCTGCATAGCCACGACCAGGTACGTTTGTTGTCACACATGACCATGTCCGGTTGGAGGCTTAGCAGCAAAAGCCAGAGGTCGGTCTGCTCGGTTAAACCCTGTAACAGCTGTGGGGTGGTGTGCCTCTTGTCACCTAAGCAGATTAGTTTCAGCACAGTTTGCTGACGTTTCCCCACCGCTGTGCTGCCGCGCCGCACGCTGCCGACTGCTGGCGACGTGCTCACACTTCTTAATTGAGAGGTGGAGGTGGCGGAGGAGGAGGAGGGGAGGGTTTGCAGGAGGTGGCATAATGCGACGCAGAAACCATCACCGAGGTAGGACCCGCTATTCTCGGTGTAGGTAGCACGTGAGCGGTCCCAGGCTCTCACTCGGTCCCAGCTTCCACCAAGTTCACCCAATGTGCCGTCAGGGAGATTTAGTGTCCTTGCCCTCCAGCACTTGTCCACGTGTCCGTCGTTAAGTGGACCTTTCCAGGTACGGCGTTGGTGAGGGCACGGTTTATGTTGCGGGAGACATGCTGGTGCTGGTGCACCGGGAAAAATAGTGGCGACTGGGGACCGAGTACTGTTTTTGAAAGCCTTCGTTTCTACTAGCCTGTATAGCAGCATCTCCAGGCTGAGTAATTTGGCAATGTGCACGTTTAAAGATTGTGCATGCGGGTGGGTGGCGGCATATTTCCGCTTTCGCTCCAACGCTTGTGTTAGCGACAGCTGAACGCTGCGTTGGGAGACATTGCTGGAGGCAGTGGAGGACCGTGGAGGTGAGGGCGTGGGTGCAGGCCGGGAGGTGCTCGTGCCTGCATCCTGAGAGGGTGATTGGATCTGTGTGGCAGGTTGTGGCACAGGGGAAGAAGCAGTGGTGTGACCCGGAGGCGGTGAATGGCCTTCGGTCCACATCGTGGGGTACTTGGCCATAATATGCCTGTGCATGTTAGTGGTGGTCAGGCTGGTAGTGACGGCTTCCCGGCTGATCTTGGTGCGGTACAGGTTGCACACCACTGTTCGTCGGTCGTCCGTGCTCTTACTAAAAAACATCCACACCTTTGAACACCTAGCTCTCTGCACAGAGGCTTGCCACGAGGGGGTGCTGTGGGAAACAGTTGGGGGTTCTTGTTCTGGCCCTACCCCTACCCCTGGCCAACCCACTGCCTCTTCCAACCTGTCCTCCTGCTGCACTTACCTCCCCCTCTGAATCCCTGTCTTCAGTAGGCTTAGCAAACAAGGTGGGGTCAGTCACCTCATCATCCAGCAGCTCTTTCTCTGAATTCTCTGTGTGTTCCTCCCTCGGACTTACTGCCTTTACAACAACCTCACTGATAGACAACTGTGTCTTATCATCCTCATCCACACAAAGCTGTTGAGACAGTTGCCGAAAGTTCCCAGCCTCATCACCCTGACTCTGGGAACTTTCCAAATGTTGGGCATCAGTCACGACAAACTCCTCAGGTGAGAGAGGAATCATTTTTTACCACTCAGGGCAGGGACCCCTGTTCCTGGGAGTCTGCCTGCTCAGAATATGTCATTTTCATGGAGTGAGGAGACTGGGAGGAAAGAGGAGCAGCCAGAGGTTTCAGAGGTGCAGTCCCTTGGCCGGGAGTAGTGGACTGCGTAGAAAACTGGGGGTTCGATACATTGCTGGACGCGTTATCCGCGATCCACGACAGGACCAGCTCGCACTGCTCTGCTTGTAATAAAAGTCTACCACGCGGACCCGCAAATTGTGATATGAAGCTGGGGATTCGAGAGACCTGGAGAGACTCTCCTAATCCCTCAGCAGCTTGCTGTGATTCACCCCACCCAGGACCTCGGCCTGTGCCCACACCCTCACTTGGACGCCCGCGTCCACGTCCTCGACCATTACACCTACTCCTCATCATGTCGGATAAAGGATACAGCAGGGCCCAAATAAATTACCCCACTGTATAGCGCTAAGACCTGGGGCTAATTCACTGTACACAGAGACTGGTAGATAGCAGAGGCTCTATGCTGTCACAGGAAAAAATTAAACCGCTGTCTTGCGCTGATACCTAGGGGTAATTTACCGCTCACAGAGACTTGTAGATAAGAGAGGCTGTATGGAGTGGCAGGAAACTATTAATAGTGGATAGTGCTAATAACTGCGGCTACTTCACCGCACCCAAGTAAAGAGTATTGTGAGATGCTCTGCACAGGTGCAGAAAACTATTAACCCAGTGGATATTGCTGCTGATAACTGCGCCTACTTCACCGCACCCAAGGAAAGGGTATTGTGAAATGCTCTGCACAGGGGCAGAAAACTATAAAGCCAGTGGGTAGTGCTATTAACTGCGGCTACTTCACGGCACCCAAGGAAAGTGTATCGTGAAATGCTCTGCACAGGGTCAGAAAACTATTAACCCAGTGGAAAGTGATGATAACTGTGGCTACTTCATTGCACCCAAGGAAAGGGTATTGTGAGATGCTCTGCACAGAGGCAGAAAACTATAAAGCCATTGGATAGTGCTGATAACTGCGGCTACTCCACCCAACACAGAGAATGGTATCTGTGAAATGCTCTGCAGGGGCCCAGGGAATATTAGTGTATTGGTTAGCGATGAGAACTCTGCCTAATGCACTGCATACCGAGAATGGTAGATGTGTAATGCTGTGTACAGGCCTAGATGCTTGAAAGTACAAATTGGTGCACTACTGCTCCCAGCCAGCTACAAAAGTAATGCACACAATGAGGAGTAGCCCTAAGAAGGACTGTTGGGTTCTTGATGTCTGGAGGATCCCTGCCTAACCACACCCTACTCTAACACTTTCCCTATATCAGGAGCAGCACTTTCCATAACCTCTGCCAGCATGCATCTGAGGCGAGATGTGGGCAGCACCAGTTTAAGTACTTGGCGGTCACCTGATCCCGCCAGCCACTCACTGCTGTAGACGTGCAGAGGGCTGGCACGTCACAGCAGAAAGTGGTAATGCCTTCCCCGCATGTTTATTAGCTAAACAATGGCGCTAAACATGTGGGGAAGGGAAATTAAATTTTCTCGAGTACAGCGTGGTGCTCGACTTGAGTAACGAGCATCTCGCGTAGCTTAATACTCAAACGAGCATCAAGCTCGGACGAGTGTGCTCGCTCCTCTCCACTGGTGACCTACATATATGGACTTCCCCTTTTATAGCCTTTTAATGGGGCTTCCAAACATAAATAGTCCCCGGGGAAATAAGAAAAATAAGGGATGGTGTATAGAAGGGGGATTTTGGTGGTACTTATCCCTCTTCAGTGATCTTTTGATCTTTTTCCCTCAGGGCTCAGCACTGACATTCTGCTGTAGGGGGCTGTAAATCACTGCAGGGTCTGGTGGGTTTCTGACAGGAATTGGCAGGGCTCTGGGCTCCTCCAATGTCCCCACAACAGCTCTTACTGCTACTAACTCTTATTTGATGACTGCTTCCCTATGAAAACGCCTACAACGCTCAGCAGTATACTGCTGTTTTTCCTAATAACAGATTACCAGACAATCACTATTCTACTGACACTCTCTTGTACTGACACTGACTTATTCTCTGTTGTGTACACTGACTAACAACTGGTTGTATATTTACTAACTGATCTATCTTAATATTTCTCATTGGACTATCTCTCTATTCTTATGTGAGCTCATACACACTGCATTCATAACACTCTCTTGTACATTAATTATCTTCCTCTCTGTCTGGCAGTTGACTCATTGACTGACTAACATTAGTTTCATTCTAGGGGGATGACTGACCTGACTCCTCTCTCTGTCCTCCTCTGACTGGACTTATTGACACCCCTCAATATATGCACACTTGTTATTTCTTCCACACTCCTGTTGCCTCACCATTTAGCGGCTAATCAGAGCCCATGACTCATTCCTGCATCTGACCAATCAGAATTGTATCTGCTGGCACACAATGAGATATGGCTGGTTTCTGGGCAGACTATAACTAGAGTCTCCATAACAGGGTTTTATTCTGGGCCACTACAACTCCTCCTTACTTTAAAGACAGCCGTCCTCCGCATCTTCTCCTGCAAGATGAGGCAGGTGAATGGCTGGGAAATGGCAATTTGTCAGAATACGAAGATCTTCTACTAACCCCTTAAGGACCAGGCTGTTTTGCACCTTAAGGACCAGACACTTTTTAGGGATTTTACACATGTGGTGGTTTTACTGCCCTATTTTTATTCGTTTAGCTATCAGAATTATTTTTGCTGTGTTGTTATGCTATTTTTTTATCATCTTTTTCATTGACTTTTCCCCCCCATTTTTTTTAGTTTTATTGGAGGTAAAAAGCTAAAATAACATTTCTAAATTAGTATATTTACGTTAAAATAAAGTATGGGAACTGGTTTCACATTTTGTTTCGGATGTTTTGATATATAATATGTATGGTTTTGGTTTACAGTGAGCTTATAGCGACTGTTTTGGTTGGCATCAGTTGGGTTATTTTCTTTCTTATGTATATGTTGTTGTTTTATTCTGTAATTTTGTTTTACTTAATTATGTAATTATATTTTTCACTATCTATGTTACCCATGACGACAGGTACGACCTCTGGGGGACATTTACATGTTTTTTTTTTTTATTTGACACTTTCCCACTGTAGATGGGGCATCTAGAGGAGTCCCAGTTACAGAAGGAAACAACCCCTGTAGTGACATTAGTCACTGGCAGAGCTGGTCAGGGTCTTGTATGATCCTACAGCTCTGCGGTAGCAAGAAAATCCAGCGGTCACGTTACCTCTTTCACTTTCACGTTTCAGTACACCATACTCATTGAGCGCTGTGTACTCGGGGAAGGAAAACGCAGAAAGGGTTAAAACTCCCACCTGCCTTCTCCTCCGCGTTATCAGCTGTTACTAACAGCTGACAACCCATCCTACCTCTGATTTATTGCAGAGAGGCAGGAGGCTTAAATCCTTGCTGCAATTTTACATATGGCTGGACTTTAACCCCTTAACGACCAGCCCATAGTGTTTTTACGTCCTCCTGAAGTGGGCTTTATTCTCTGAGGACGTAAAAACATGTGTCCTGCAGAGAATAAAGCCCCTCGGGCTGTGGACGTGACAGCTCCATGGTGTCGGTGTCCGCAGGTAGCCGACAGCATGGAGCTGTCATCCCGGGCTGTACCGATGCCCCCCCCCCGGCATTGCGATCGGCGCTATCCGATGGATAGCGCCGATCGCAAAAAGTAAATAAAAGTACAAAAAAAGGGCGCGTGCACAGAGGGGCTCGAGCCCCGGGAAATTCAAAACCCCTCTGCTCCTGGCTGCCATGTGTAGCCAGAAGCAGAGAGATTATACCGGGGACATGATCACTGTTATCCAATGGATAGCAGTGATCATGTAAAGTAAAAAAAAATGTAAAAAAGTTAAAAAAAAAGAAAATAAAAAAAGTTTTAAAAAGTAAAAAAAAAAGTTAAAAAAGCGTACGTTTCATCTCCCCTCACGGATCATATCCGTGAGGGAGGATGAAAGTACATACATAAGGCCCGCGGATTTATCCGCGGACCTTACCTCAGCTTCTGCGCACGCGCCCGTCGCCAAAATGGCGGGCGCATGCGTAAAAGCTGTGGATTGCCAGGATAATTTAAATTCTCCCTGCTCCTGGCTACAAAACGTAGCCAAGAGCCTGGAGATTTCACGGAGGGCCGCGGTGAGCGGTTCCTGATCACGCGTTCGCCATTATCCAATAATGGCGATCACGTAAAAGTAAAAAAAAAAAATTTAAGTTTCAACTCCCCTCACCGATGCGATCGGTGAGAGGAGATGAAACTTTTTACCGGAGGCCTGCATATTTGAACCCCGACGCGATCCTCCTCCGTGAACCTTCCCAAATTCTGCACATGCGATTGCCGGCAAAATGCTGGACACATGCGCAGGAGTCGGGGAGCCCAGAAAATTTAAAATCTCCTTGCTATCAGCGACCAATGGTCGCCGAGAGCCTGGAGCAGTGACGGGTGGCCTCGTTGAGCGGTCGCCGGTCACGTGATAAAAAAGTAGCGCTCTAACATAGGTCGGGCTCACATGACCGGATAGAATTCTCAGAAGGTAGGCAGTTAAAGTCAAACTAATAGAATAAGGCCCAATTCACAGACGTGACTTATACTAAAACTATAATTTTATTAAGATAAGATTAAAAAATGCGGAATAAGGGCACAACACTGACAAACATACATAGACCAGGTATAGTAGACCACTTATTGATCGTCGTAGTACCTGTGGTAACCTGGATTATGACACTCAATGGGTAATTTTTGTCTAAAATGACAGACACTCCACTGAGACAAGGATCAAAAAAGAACCCAGAGGTACAAGAAAGAAAATTATGAAGGCTCTTTTGATTATAATTATGTATGAGCCTATTAAGATCCTTTGGGTTCTTTAATTCCCAAACGGCCCCTATACAAATCGTGTCTGGTGAGTATCTATTTTATGATCCACATCGGACAATTGTAGTTTGATGTAAATACATAAATTCTGTAGGTCCTATATGGATGATCTTTAATAAGGTGCTGTAACACGGTACCAGGCACCGATACTTTATGGAACACCCAAAATACACGATTTATGACAGAGCTACTACGGGTCGGTTAGAACTCGATATATTGTAGTAGGAGTGTATTTTCTCCAGGTATCAGATTCAGAACTGTAGGTAGCCAGGAGAGAATATATATACAGTTGTACTTTCTCCTCTATTTGCTGAAAACAGCTGTAGGATAGTGGTGCAGTGATGGTATCTGCTTTTCACAGTTGATACGTAAAAATAGTACTTTAGACTCTACGCGTTTCACCACACGGTCTTTGTGGATCATCAGGAGATATAGTACTCAAGGACTTAAGATGACAAGGTTGGATATAATGCCAGAGTATCATAATAGATTCACAGAGGGTAGGCAGTTGAAGTCAAACTAGGTAAATTTAAAGCCCAATTCACAGACGTGACTTATATTAAAACTCAAATTTTTAATAAGATACGGTTAAAAAACGAAAAAAGGGCACAACACTGACAAACATACAAAAACAAAGAACCAGGTGAGGTAGACCACGAAACAAATAGTGGTACCTGTAGCGACCTGGATTATGACACTCGATGAGTGTTTACAAACACTCCACTAGGACAAGAATCTTAAAGACCCCAACAGAGCAAGAGTGGAGGTTAAACGGGCTCATTTAATTGTGATAGTATCGGAGCCCGGATAGAGTTTTTGGAATCTCTAAGCTCCACTCTGTCTCTGTAAAGAAGCGTATTAGACAGGTATCTATTCGCATCGAACGTGTATCGTTCGGTGCAAATTAAGATTTATAGGTCCTATATGGACAAAATTTGGTGGGGTGTAATAGTGTAATCACCCAGCACCAATATTTATAGAGCACCTGTATGTAATAGAAAAATGCTTAGGGTCAGTTAGAACCCAATATATTGTACTGGTGGTGTTTATTTTCTCTAGATATTTGAATACAAGACTCTAGATAACCAAGAGGAAATGTATATACGATTGTACTTTATTCCTCTATATGCTAAAAGAAGCTGAGAATTGATGATGCAATGATGGTATCTGCTTTAAGCAGTTAATGCGTGGGAATAGTACTCTAGACTCTACGCGTTTCACCACATAGTCTTTGTGGATCATCAGGAGATGTAGTACTCAAGCTATAGATAACGAATTTGTGTATAATCACTAGAAGATGAGATTGTATCACGTCACGGAGTATCATGAAGGATTAACAACTGAAATGGGTGATAAACTCTCAGTTTCGCTAATAAGAAAAATAAGTCACTTAAAGTAAGTGACCTATTTAAAGAGTCTTAGGAGATAGATCCTGACTCAAAAATGCCAATAGCTCCTGCTCCTAACTGAGGAAAAATGAGCTATTTCTAGGTCAGAGGGATTATAGCGTGATAGTCATGCTATCGAAGTTATCAAGCGGCCTGGTATTAGCAAAAGTGGAGCACTAGAGGGGGAGACAACGATATGTGTCTGTTAGCCCCAATCTTAGTTGAATGTCAAAAAAGACAAAAGGAGAGAAACTAGTGCTTAAAAATAAGCCTGAAGGCTGCCGCAATGTCTAAGTCTCAAATCCCAATGATGGATTTTGAGGTAAGCAAGAGAGAAACTAGTGCTTCTTGTTAGACAAAATAAGCCTAGAGGCTGCCGCAAGGTCTAAGTCTCAAATCCCAATGGTGGATTTTGAGATAAGCAAGTTGGTTAGAAACCCCTCAAGTAGTAGCTAATGCCCTCATGCAAAAGAAAAAAAGAGCCCCAGCAGGAGCATAGCGGAGAGAGTAACCCGTCGCCTTGATGGTAGGCTAGGGAATGAGGATGGTCAATGACTGAGCTCCTTATATATAAGTGGCTCCTCCCACAATGGGTTGGTCAAGACAGATCCCTCCAATAAGATCATTAGAAAACATCAACAATAACCATGTGCAACAAATTGCCGATCCTGAGGAAGTAATAACACATCTCTATCCAACAATTAGTACATGCGTGATCGCACGCCATAGGAACCGATCGCAGTGCAGATCTACTCTGACCGCTTGATGTGAATATCAGATCGTAGCCAGTAAACCAGCGGACGGGGCTGGTAGGCGTGACAGAGGCGACTGACGTCGCCGAAGAGGCTGGGCAGAGCGTGTGACGTCACCACGCAAGGGGGAGTGCCTGCGGACTGAATCTCAGTCCGCAGGCGGCGTGACGTAGGACGCAACTCACTGCCGGTGCGGCGTGTATGATGTCACCACGTCAGGAGCGCGCCTACCGATAGAGTCTCGCCCATAAGGGGCGTGTGTGCGCTGCGTCTCACCGCCGACATCATGTGAGAGCGCCATGACGCCTAAGCGTCAGGGGGCGTCTCGTTATTGCTGCGCTGCTATCAGAGATTGATACGTAACTGGCGTATCTATAGTAGTGCAGCGTAATGGTAACTGCACTGTTCAATGTACATAACTGTTAAATTAAGGTATTTGGCTTTTGATTGCACGTGAGGTATATGACTAGCAATCTTGTAGGTAAGTATTATTGCTAGTATATCTTTATTGTCACCAAGGAAGGAGGAGTTGATGAGAAAGTGTATACTGATGCAACAAGTACATACTCATATAAAGAA
Source organism: Eleutherodactylus coqui (assembly GCF_035609145.1). Lineage (NCBI taxonomy): Eukaryota > Metazoa > Chordata > Amphibia > Anura > Eleutherodactylidae > Eleutherodactylus > Eleutherodactylus coqui. The sequence goes on from NC_089844.1 coordinate 172,356,588, forward strand.
TATATAGAATATACAGAAGCTCAGTTTTATTTAAACGTAGGATGCTGAATGCACTGAGATCACAGGTCGTTAATTATGAGTATATTCTAGTATTTTACCCTTTTTCTTATAGACTGATAGTATGCATCGATTCATAAATAAAGATATAATTTGATACCTGATAAGAGATAGAGGCTCAATTAGAGCATATACAGTTAGGGCCAGAAATATTTGGACAGTGACACAAGTTTTGTTATTTTAGCTGTTTACAAAAACATGTTCAGAAATACAATTATATATATAATATGGGCTGAAAGTGCACACTCCCAGCTGCAATATGAGAGTTTCCACATCCAAATCGGAGAAAGGGTTTAGGAATCATAGCTCTGTAATGCATAGCCTCCTCTTTTTCAAGGGACCAAAAGTAATTGGACAATGGACTCTAAGGGCTGCAATTAACTCAGAAGGCGTCTCCCTCGTTAACCTGTAATCAATTAAGTAGTTAAAAGGTCTGGGGTTGATTCCAGGTGTGTGGTTTTGGATTTGGAAGCTGTTGCTGTGACCAGACAACATGCGGTCAAAGGAACTCTCAATTGAGGTGAAGCAGAACATCCTGAGGCTGAAAAAAAAGAAAAAATCCATCAGAGAGATGGCAGACATGCTTGGAGTAGCAAAATCAACAGTCGGGTACATTCTGAGAAAAAAGGAATTCACTGGTGAGCTTGGGAGCTCAAAAAGGCCTGGGCGTCCACGGAAGACAACGGTGGTGGATGATCGCCGCATACTTTCTTTGGTGAAGAAGAACCCGTTCACAACATCAACTGAAGTCCAGAACACTCTCAGGGAAGTAGGTGTATCTGTCTCTAAGTCAACAGTAAAGAGAAGACTCCATGAAAGTAAATACAAAGGGTTCACATCTAGATGCAAACCATTCATCAATTCCAAAAATAGACAGGCCAGAGTTAAATTTGCCGAAAAACACCTCAAGAAGCCAGCCCAGTTCTGGAAAGGTATTCTATGGACAGATGAGACAAAGATCAACCTGTACCAGAATGATGGGAAGAAAAAAGTTTGGAGAAGAAAGGGAACGGCACATGATCCAAGGCACACCACATCCTCTGTAAAACATGGTGGAGGCAACGTGATGGCATGGGCATGCATGGCTTTCAATGGCACTGGGTCACTTGTGTTCATTGATGACATAACAGCAGACAAGAGTAGCCGGATGAATTCTGAAGTGTACCGGGATATACTTTCAGCCCAGATTCAGCCAAATGCTGCAAAGTTGATCGGACGGCGCTTCACAGTACAGATGGACAATGACCCCAAGCATACAGCCAAAGCTACCCAGGAGTTCATGAGTGCAAAAAAGTGGAACATTCTGCAATGGCCAAGTCAATCACCAGATCTTAACCCAATTGAGCATGCATTTCACTTGCTCAAATCCAGACTTCAGACGGAAAGACCCACAAACAAGCAAGACCTGAAGGCTGCGGCTGTAAAGGCCTGGCAAAGCATTAAGAAGGAGGAAACCCAGCGTTTGGTGATGTCCATGGGTTCCAGACTTAAGGCAGTGATTGCCTCCAAAGGATTCGCAACAAAATATTGAAAAAAAAATATTTTGTTTGGGTTATGTTTATTTGTCCAATTACTTTTGAGCTCCTAAAATGTGGAGTGTTTGTAAAGAAATGTGTACAATTCCTACATTTTCTATCAGATATTTTTGTTCAACCCTTTAAATTAAACGTTACAATCTGCACTTGAATTCTGTTGTAGAGGCTTCATTTCAAATCCAATGCAGTGGCATGCAGAGCCCAACTCGCGAAAATTGTGTTACTGTCCAAATATTTCTGGCCCTAACTGTAAGTATAATGATGCAGAATCAAAGAAATATTTTGCACACAAACAGACTACGTGGATCAGAATTACAGATTATGCCAACGGCAGTCGACATTAGAGAAAGCAGTTAAACAGAAGTTGTTCATTAAGACCAGCAGGTTGAACTGTATCGCATCTATAGATCCAAGCTGCTTCTTTTTGCAGAAGCAGTGAATCTATATTACCTCTTCTCCCATCGGACTTAACAATTTCCATCCCCTGGAACTTTAAACAGTTAGCATCCCCCCCATGTTGCTCCAACACATGGGTGGAGACTGAAGTTGCTTCATTTCTGCCAATGTTGCCTACGTGTGCCAGGATCCTACGGCGAAATTGCTGCCTTGTTTTCCCAATATATTGTTTCTGACAGACACAGGTGATAATGTAGACAACATTGGTAGAGAGACAGTTAACAAAATCTCGTATAGTGTATTCTGTCCCCGTTGTACTTGATCTGAAGGTGTCTCCTTTTTTGATAAATCCACAAGCTAAGCATTTAGCGCATGAGAAGGTCCCATTGGGGATGGAGCGTGAAAGCCAGTCACTTTGAGGTGTAGATGGTTTTAGGAAGCTTTTAACTACATGGTCTTTAATATTACGGCCCCGACGGTACGTCACTTTCGGATATGCTGGAATACAGGTACTAATGTCTTTGTCATTTTGAAGGACATCCCAATATGTATGTAAAATCTCAAGTATTTTTTCCCGTCCAGTATCGTAAGTTCCCACAATACGCATTTCTGATGTCTCATTCCTTGTTTTTGGGATAAGCAGCTCATTCCTGTTGCAACTGCGTGCAAAGTGTTCTGCTTGATCCAAAATGTGTATGGGATAGCCTCTTTGTAGGAACCTATCCCTCAATTTTTTACATTCAGTGTTAAAGGTACTTTCTTCGGAACAATTCCGTCTGATTCTCAAGAATTGCCCCTTAGGGATTCCCTTTTTAAGGGGTTGTGGGTGGAAACTGTTCCAGGAAAGTGAGCTATTGTTAGCTGTACTTTTACGATAAAGGTTGGTCGAGATTTTGCCATCTGGTTGGATTACAATAGTTATGTCAAGGAAAGTCATGGATGTTTTACTGATATCGGCCGTGAATCTCAGATTAAGCTCGTTGCTATTGAGCCAAGTCACGAACTCAGAAAACTGTGATTCAGAACCTGTCCACAAGATGAGTATGTCATCGATATATCTTATCCAAGACAAGATATACGTGGACCAGGCACAGTTCTCGGTGGAGAAGACACATTTCTCCTCCCACCAGCCCAGGAGCAAGTTGGCATACGTGGGGGCACATGGTGTCCCCATCGCGGTGCCCCTGAGCTGGTGGAAGAACTTCCTGTTAAACAGGAAATAGTTATGTGTCAACACGAATTCTAATAGTTGTAGAATAAATTCGTTTTGAGCCAGATACAGCATCCCTCTCTGAGATAGAAAGTGAGTAACAGCTTGTAATCCCATTTGATGGGGGATTGAGCTGTAAAGTGCCTCGACATCGAGACTTGCCACCCATGTATCCGAACTGACTGTGATTCCTTCAATTTGACGAAGGACGTCCATCGTATCCTGTGCGAATGATGGGAGTGCTGAGACAAATGGTCTCAGCATACGGTCCAGATAAACACTGGAATTCTGGGTGATATTATCAATGCCGGATACGATCGGACGTCCTTTCAACGGGCTAGTGCCCTTGTGAATTTTAGGTAAAGCGTAGAAAACTGCTATTCTCGGAGTTACTGGGGTCATAAATTTGAATTCTGTATCACTGATGCACTTCAATTCTTTACCCCCAAGTAGAATTTTATTAAGGGCTGTTTGGAAGGCATTGGTTGGATCTTCTTTAAGTGTGGCATATGTAGATCCATCACTCAGGAGATCCATACACATTTGGATATACTTGCTCCTGTCTAATACGACTACATTACCCCCCTTGTCGGATTGTTTAATCACCAAACTTTCGTTCCTTTCAAGATCCCTTAGGGCTGACTTTTCGAGTCTTGTCATATTTAGAGCTTTACTGTGTTCTGGCCTGATTTTTTTCAGGTCTCTTAGCACCAATTTTTCAAATAAGTCCAATTCTGGACAATTAATGGCTGGTGGGTTGGTTTTATTACGAAGTTTACAATCGGTACTCGCTAGGGGTATAGTCATCTCGTCTTCAAGACTCTGGAGGATTCTGACTGCTGGAATATCAGATTTGTCAATGCCAAGATCCTTGGCTAATTTCTCATCCTGAATGGAGAAAAATTTCCTCCAGCGCAGTTTTCTCACGAAGAGGGAGATGTCCTTTGCCCAGACGAACGGTTGGTAACGGGTCGTCGGGACAAAGGACAGCCCCCTCTTCAGCACTGTAGTTTCTTGACTAGTTAATACGTGTGAGGATAGATTGACAATTTTCATTTCTTCGTCAGCTGACGAGTTACTAGAAATTGCCTGATTTGTCTCAGGCTCCTCAGATAGTGTCAGTAGCTCGGTGGCTGATCTCTGCGCCCCCGTAAAAAATACTGTGAGATAGGGAAGTCTTGAGGTGGTTGTTGGTGTGGTCGTCCCCTGCCTCGACCTTTGTTGCGTACTCGATTGGGACGTGAGTAATTTAATGTACGAGATCGAGCAACCTCAGTATCGGACTGTTCCGTTTCTGAGGAACTTGGCTCCGTCCCCGAGTATTTATTTGTACCAAAATAAGCCCGATTTTCTCTAAAGTCTGCCAGATCTCTCATGAACAAAGAATGCTTTCTATCCTTGATATGTTGGGTGTACTTTGAGATGTTATCTTGTAAAGTTTTTTCTAGGGTAGAATACTCGGGGTCTGTCAGAAAGATTTTTGATTTTTCTATTAGATCCTCAAGTTGTTTCTGATTTTTAACGAGGGTGATTTTTTCCTCTTCAAGTAAGAGGTTGATGAGTCTGAGTGATGAATTAGTTGCTTCGGTCTCCCATTTTTTGAGGAATTCGGGGTTACGGCAACGAACAGGAGGCAGCACTGAGACTCTCAAACCTCTTGGTACAATTTTATGTTCCTGATACTTAGACAGACCCTGTATCTCCCACCAACATCGGACGTATTCCTTATACACTTTTGTTAGCTCTTTGAAAGTAGGTCTAATGGAGATATTATCAATACTGGGGGTGTAGCCTTCTTCGGAGAAGACAGAATTGGCTTCGGATACCCAATCGGATGTGCAAATATTTCGGGCATCTCGGGTTACTCTCTCCACTATGTTCCTGCTGGGGCTCTTTTTTTCTTTTGCATGAGGGCATTAGCTACTACTTGAGGGGTTTCTAACCAACTTGCTTATCTCAAAATCCACCATTGGGATTTGAGACTTAGACCTTGCGGCAGCCTCTAGGCTTATTTTGTCTAACAAGAAGCACTAGTTTCTCTCTTGCTTACCTAAAAATCCATCATTGGGATTTGAGACTTAGACATTGCGGCAGCCTTCAGGCTTATTTTTAAGCACTAGTTTCTCTCCTTTTGTCTTTTTTGACATTCAACTAAGATTGGGGCTAACAGACACATATCGTTGTCTCCCCCTCTAGTGCTCCACTTTTGCTAATACCAGGCCGCTTGATAACTTCGATAGCATGACTATCACGCTATAATCCCTCTGACCTAGAAATAGCTCATTTCACCTCAGTTAGGAGCAGGAGCTATTGGCATTTTTGAGTCAGGATCTATCTCCTAAGACTCTTTAAATAGGTCACTTACTTTAAGTGACTTATTTTTCTTATTAGCGAAACTGAGAGTTTATCACCTATTTCAGTTGTTAATCCTTTATGATACTCTGTGACGTGATACAATCTCATCTTCTTGTGATTATACACAAATTTGTTATCTATAGCTTGAGTACTATATCTCCTGATGATCCACAAAGACTATGTGGTGAAACGCGTAGAGTCTAGAGTACTATTCCCACGCATTAACTGCTTAAAGCAGATACCATCATTGCATCATCAATTCTCAGCTTCTTTTAGCATATAGAGGAATAAAGTACAATCGTATATACATTTCCTCTTGGTTATCTAGAGTCTTGTATTCAAATATCTAGAGAAAATAAACACCACCAGTACAATATATTGGGTTCTAACTGACCCTAAGCATTTTTCTATTACATACAGGTGCTCTATAAATATTGGTGCTGGGTGATTACACTATTACACCCCACCAAATTTTGTCCATATAGGACCTATAAATCTTAATTTGCACCGAACGATACACGTTCGATGCGAATAGATACCTGTCTAATACGCTTCTTTACAGAGACAGAATGGAGCTTAGAGATTCCAAAAACTCTATCCGGGCTCCGATACTATCACAATTAAACGAGCCCGTTTAACCTCCACTCTCGCTCTGTTGGGGTCTTTAAGATTCTTGTCCTAGTGGAGTGTTTGTAAACACTCATCGAGTGTCATAATCCAGGTCGCTACAGGTACCACTATTTGTTTCGTGGTCTACCTCACCTGGTTCTTTGTTTTTGTATGTTTGTCAGTGTTGTGCCCTTTTTTCGTTTTTTAACCGTATCTTATTAAAAATTTGAGTTTTAATATAAGTCACGTCTGTGAATTGGGCTTTAAATTTACCTAGTTTGACTTTAACGGCCTACCCTCTGTGAATCCTTTACTTGACTATTCATGGCAGGTTTCCTTTCCCGAAATATTTGCACATCCGATTGGGTATCCGAAGCCAATTCTGTCTTCTCCGAAGAAGGCTACACCCCCAGTATTGATAATATCTCCATTAGACCTACTTTCAAAGAGCTAACAAAAGTGTATAAGGAATACGTCCGATGTTGGTGGGAGATACAGGGTCTGTCTAAGTATCAGGAACATAAAATTGTACCAAGAGGTTTGAGAGTCTCAGTGCTGCCTCCTGTTCGTTGCCGTAACCCCGAATTCCTCAAAAAATGGGAGACCGAAGCAACTAATTCATCACTCAGACTCATCAACCTCTTACTTGAAGAGGAAAAAATCACCCTCGTTAAAAATCAGAAACAACTTGAGGATCTAATAGAAAAATCAAAAATCTTTCTGACAGACCCCGAGTATTCTACCCTAGAAAAAACTTTACAAGATAACATCTCAAAGTACACCCAACATATCAAGGATAGAAAGCATTCTTTGTTCATGAGAGATCTGGCAGACTTTAGAGAAAATCGGGCTTATTTTGGTACAAATAAATACTCGGGGACGGAGCCAAGTTCCTCAGAAACGGAACAGTCCGATACTGAGGTTGCTCGATCTCGTACATTAAATTACTCACGTCCCAATCGAGTACGCAACAAAGGTCGAGGCAGGGGACGACCACACCAACAACCACCTCAAGACTTCCCTATCTCACAGTATTTTTTACGGGGGCGCAGAGATCAGCCACCGAGCTACTGACACTATCTGAGGAGCCTGAGACAAATCAGGCAATTTCTAGTAACTCGTCAGCTGACGAAGAAATGAAAATTGTCAATCTATCCACACACGTATTAACTAGTCAAGAAACTACAGTGCTGAAGAGGGGGCTGTCCTTTGTCCCGACGACCCGTTACCAACCGTTCGTCTGGGCAAAGGACATCTCCCTCTTCGTGAGAAAACTGCGCTGGAGGAAATTTTTCTCCATTCAGGATGAGAAATTAGCCAAGGATCTTGGCATTGACAAATCTGATATTCCAGCAGTCAGAATCCTCCAGAGTCTTGAAGACGAGATGACTATACCCCTAGCGAGTACCGATTGTAAACTTCGTAATAAAACCAACCCACCAGCCATTAATTGTCCAGAATTGGACTTATTTGAAAAATTGGTGCTAAGAGACCTGAAAAAAATCAGGCCAGAACACAGTAAAGCTCTAAATATGACAAGACTCGAAAAGTCAGCCCTAAGGGATCTTGAAAGGAACGAAAGTTTGGTGATTAAACAATCCGACAAGGGGGGTAATGTAGTCGTATTAGACAGGAGCAAGTATATCCAAATGTGTATGGATCTCCTGAGTGATGGATCTACATATGCCACACTTAAAGAAGATCCAACCAATGCCTTCCAAACAGCCCTTAATAAAATTCTACTTGGGGGTAAAGAATTGAAGTGCATCAGTGATACAGAATTCAAATTTATGACCCCAGTAACTCCGAGAATAGCAGTTTTCTACGCTTTACCTAAAATTCACAAGGGCACTAGCCCGTTGAAAGGACGTCCGATCGTATCCGGCATTGATAATATCACCCAGAATTCCAGTGTTTATCTGGACCGTATGCTGAGACCATTTGTCTCAGCACTCCCATCATTCGCACTGGATACGATGGACGTCCTTCGTCAAATTGAAGGAATCACAGTCAGTTCGGATACATGGGTGGCAAGTCTCGATGTCGAGGCACTTTACAGCTCAATCCCCCATCAAGTGGGATTACAAGCTGTTACTCACTTTCTATCTCAGAGAGGAATGCTGTATCTGGCTCAAAACGAATTTATTCTACAACTATTAGAATTCGTGTTGACACATAACTATTTCCTGTTTAACAGGAAGTTCTTCCACCAGCTCAGGGGCACCGCGATGGGGACACCATGTGCCCCCCACGTATGCCAACTTGCTCCTGGGCTGGTGGGAGGAGAAATGTGTCTTCTCCACCGAGAACTGTGCCTGGTCCACGTATATCTTGTCTTGGATAAGATATATCGATGACATACTCATCTTGTGGACAGGTTCTGAATCACAGTTTTCTGAGTTCGTGACTTGGCTCAATAGCAACGAGCTTAATCTGAGATTCACGGCCGATATCAGTAAAACATCCATGACTTTCCTTGACATAACTATTGTAATCCAACCAGATGGCAAAATCTCGACCAACCTTTATCGTAAAAGTACAGCTACCAATAGCTTACTTTCCTGGAACAGTTTCCACCCACAACTCCTTAAAAAGGGAATCCCTAAGGGGCAATTCTTGAGAATCAGACGGAATTGTTCCGAAGAAAGTACCTTTAACACTGAATGTAAAAAATTGAGGGATAGGTTCCTACAAAGAGGCTATCCCATACACATTTTGGATCAAGCAGAACACTTTGCACGCAGTTGCAACAGGAATGAGCTGCTTATCCCAAAAACAAGGAATGAGACATCAGAAATGCGTATTGTGGGAACTTACGATACTGGACGGGAAAAAATACTTGAGATTTTACATACATATTGGGATGTCCTTCAAAATGACAAAGACATTAGTACCTGTATTCCAGCATATCCGAAAGTGACGTACCGTCGGGGCCGTAATATTAAAGACCATGTAGTTAAAAGCTTCCTAAAACCATCTACACCTCAAAGTGACTGGCTTTCACGCTCCATCCCCAATGGGACCTTCTCATGCGCTAAATGCTTAGCTTGTGGATTTATCAAAAAAGGAGACACCTTCAGATCAAGTACAACGGGGACAGAATACACTATACGAGATTTTGTTAACTGTCTCTCTACCAATGTTGTCTACATTATCACCTGTGTCTGTCAGAAACAATATATTGGGAAAACGAGGCAGCAATTTCGCCGTAGGATCCTGGCACACGTAGGCAACATTGGCAGAAATGAAGCAACTTCAGTCTCCACCCATGTGTTGGAGCAACATGGGGGGGATGCTAACTGTTTAAAGTTCCAGGGGATGGAAATTGTTAAGTCCGATGGGAGAAGAGGTAATATAGATTCACTGCTTCTGCAAAAAGAAGCAGCTTGGATCTATAGATGCGATACAGTTCAACCTGCTGGTCTTAATGAACAACTTCTGTTTAACTGCTTTCTCTAATGTCGACTGTCGTTGGCATAATCTGTAATTCTGATCCACGTAGTCTGTTTGTTTGCAAAATATTTCTTTGATTCTGCATCATTATACTTACAGTTAGGGCCAGAAATATTTGGACAGTAACACAATTTTCGCGAGTTGGGCTCTGCATGCCACTGCATTGGATTTGAAATGAAGCCTCTACAACAGAATTCAAGTGCAGATTGTAACGTTTAATTTAAAGGGTTGAACAAAAATCTCTGATAGAAAATGTAGGAATTGTACACATTTCTTTACAAACACTCCACATTTTAGGAGCTCAAAAGTAATTGGACAAATAAACATAACCCAAACAAAATATTTTTTTTTCAATATTTTGTTGCGAATCCTTTGGAGGCAATCACTGCCTTAAGTCTGGAACCCATGGACATCACCAAACGCTGGGTTTCCTCCTTCTTAATGCTTTGCCAGGCCTTTACAGCCGCAGCCTTCAGGTCTTGCTTGTTTGTGGGTCTTTCCGTCTGAAGTCTGGATTTGAGCAAGTGAAATGCATGCTCAATTGGGTTAAGATCTGGTGATTGACTTGGCCATTGCAGAATGTTCCACTTTTTTGCACTCATGAACTCCTGGGTAGCTTTGGCTGTATGCTTGGGGTCATTGTCCATCTGTACTGTGAAGCGCCGTCCGATCAACTTTGCAGCATTTGGCTGAATCTGGGCTGAAAGTATATCCCGGTACACTTCAGAATTCATCCGGCTACTCTTGTCTGCTGTTATGTCATCAATAAACACAAGTGACCCAGTGCCATTGAAAGCCATGCATGCCCATGCCATCACGTTGCCTCCACCATGTTTTACAGAGGATGTGGTGTGCCTTGGATCATGTGCCGTTCCCTTTCTTCTCCAAACTTTTTTCTTCCCATCATTCTGGTACAGGTTGATCTTTGTCTCATCTGTCCATAGAATACCTTTCCAGAACTGGGCTGGCTTCTTGAGGTGTTTTTCGGCAAATTTAACTCTGGCCTGTCTATTTTTGGAATTGATGAATGGTTTGCATCTAGATGTGAACCCTTTGTATTTACTTTCATGGAGTCTTCTCTTTACTGTTGACTTAGAGACAGATACACCTACTTCCCTGAGAGTGTTCTGGACTTCAGTTGATGTTGTGAACGGGTTCTTCTTCACCAAAGAAAGTATGCGGCGATCATCCACCACCATTGTCTTCCGTGGACGCCCAGGCCTTTTTGAGCTCCCAAGCTCACCAGTGAATTCCTTTTTTCTCAGAATGTACCCGACTGTTGATTTTGCTACTCCAAGCATGTCTGCCATCTCTCTGATGGATTTTTTCTTTTTTTTCAGCCTCAGGATGTTCTGCTTCACCTCAATTGAGAGTTCCTTTGACCGCATGTTGTCTGGTCACAGCAACAGCTTCCAAATCCAAAACCACACACCTGGAATCAACCCCAGACCTTTTAACTACTTAATTGATTACAGGTTAACGAGGGAGACGCCTTCTGAGTTAATTGCAGCCCTTAGAGTCCATTGTCCAATTACTTTTGGTCCCTTGAAAAAGAGGAGGCTATGCATTACAGAGCTATGATTCCTAAACCCTTTCTCCGATTTGGATGTGGAAACTCTCATATTGCAGCTGGGAGTGTGCACTTTCAGCCCATATTATATATATAATTGTATTTCTGAACATGTTTTTGTAAACAGCTAAAATAACAAAACTTGTGTCACTGTCCAAATATTTCTGGCCCTAACTGTATATGCTCTAATTGAGCCTCTATCTCTTATCAGGTATCAAATTATATCTTTATTTATGAATCGATGCATACTATCAGTCTATAAGAAAAAGGGTAAAATACTAGAATATACTCATAATTAACGACCTGTGATCTCAGTGCATTCAGCATCCTACGTTTAAATAAAACTGAGCTTCTGTATATTCTATATATTCTTTATATGAGTATGTACTTGTTGCATCAGTATACACTTTCTCATCAACTCCTCCTTCCTTGGTGACAATAAAGATATACTAGCAATAATACTTACCTACAAGATTGCTAGTCATATACCTCACGTGCAATCAAAAGCCAAATACCTTAATTTAACAGTTATGTACATTGAACAGTGCAGTTACCATTACGCTGCACTACTATAGATACGCCAGTTACGTATCAATCTCTGATAGCAGCGCAGTAATAACGAGACGCCCCCTGACGCTTAGGCGTCATGGCGCTCTCACATGATGTCGGCGGTGAGACGCAGCGCACACACGCCCCTTATGGGCGAGACTCTATCGGTAGGCGCGCTCCTGACGTGGTGACATCATACACGCCGCACCGGCAGTGAGTTGCGTCCTACGTCACGCCGCCTGCGGACTGAGATTCAGTCCGCAGGCACTCCCCCTTGCGTGGTGACGTCACACGCTCTGCCCAGCCTCTTCGGCGACGTCAGTCGCCTCTGTCACGCCTACCAGCCCCGTCCGCTGGTTTACTGGCTACGATCTGATATTCACATCAAGCGGTCAGAGTAGATCTGCACTGCGATCGGTTCCTATGGCGTGCGATCACGCATGTACTAATTGTTGGATAGAGATGTGTTATTACTTCCTCAGGATCGGCAATTTGTTGCACATGGTTATTGTTGATGTTTTCTAATGATCTTATTGGAGGGATCTGTCTTGACCAACCCATTGTGGGAGGAGCCACTTATATATAAGGAGCTCAGTCATTGACCATCCTCATTCCCTAGCCTACCATCAAGGCGACGGGTTACTCTCTCCGCTATGCTCCTGCTGGGGCTCTTTTTTTCTTTTGCATGAGGGCATTAGCTACTACTTGAGGGGTTTCTAACCAACTTGCTTATCTCAAAATCCACCATTGGGATTTGAGACTTAGACCTTGCGGCAGCCTCTAGGCTTATTTTGTCTAACAAGAAGCACTAGTTTCTCTCTTGCTTACCTCAAAATCCATCATTGGGATTTGAGACTTAGACATTGCGGCAGCCTTCAGGCTTATTTTTAAGCACTAGTTTCTCTCCTTTTGTCTTTTTTGACATTCAACTAAGATTGGGGCTAACAGACACATATCGTTGTCTCCCCCTCTAGTGCTCCACTTTTGCTAATACCAGGCCGCTTGATAACTTCGATAGCATGACTATCACGCTATAATCCCTCTGACCTAGAAATAGCTCATTTCACCTCAGTTAGGAGCAGGAGCTATTGGCATTTTTGAGTCAGGATCTATCTCCTAAGACTCTTTAAATAGTTCACTTACCTTAAGTGACCTATTTTTCTTATTAGCGAAACTGAGAGTTTATCACCCATTTCAGTTGTTAATCCTTCATGATACTCCGTGACGTGATACAATCTCATCTTCTAGTGATTATACACAAATTCGTTATCTATAGCTTGAGTACTACATCTCCTGATGATCCACAAAGACTATGTGGTGAAACGCGTAGAGTCTAAAGTACTATTCCCACGCATTAACTGCTTAAAGCAGATACCATCATTGCATCATCAATTCTCAGCTTCTTTTAGCATATAGAGGAATAAAGTACAATCGTATATACATTTCCTCTTGGTTATCTAGAGTCTTGTACTCAAATATCTGGAGAAAAGAAACACTACCAGTACAATATATTGAGTTCTAACTGACCCTAAGCATTTTTCTATTACATACAGGTGCTCTATAAATATTGGTGCTGGGTGATTACACTATTACACCCCACCAAATTTTGTCCATATAGGACCTATAAATCTTAATTTGCACCGAACGATACACGTTCGATGCGAATAGATACCTGTCTAATACGCTTCTTTACAGAGACAGAGTGGAGCTTAGAGATTCCAAAAACTCTATCCGGGCTCCGATACTATCACAATTAAACGAGCCCGTTTAACCTCCACTCTTGCTCTGTTGGGGTCTTTAAGATTCTTGTCCTAGTGGAGTGTTTGTAAACACTCATCGAGTGTCATAATCCAGGTCGCTACAGGTACCACTATTTGTTTCGTGGTCTACCTCACCTGGTTCTTTGTTTTTGTATGTTTGTCAGTGTTGTGCCCTTTTTTCGTTTTTTAACCGTATCTTATTAAAAATTTGAGTTTTAATATAAGTCACGTCTGTGAATTCAGAGTATCATAATAGGTTTACAAACTAAAGTAAACAGTGGGATCTCAGCTTTGATTATAAAGCAAAACAGGTCGCCCAAGATAAATCGGTGACCTATTTTAAAAGTCCAAGGAGATAAATCCTAGCTATAAATGCAAATAGCTACTGCTCTTCTAGTGAAGCTCAGCGGGCTGCTTCTAGATCTGAGGGACTATGACACAATAGTCATGCGATTAGAAGTATGCAGCAACCTGACACTAACATAAAGGAGATTGAAGCACTATGGGGGAAGACAGCAATGTGTGTCTTTTAACCCCAGTCTTAGTTGTATGCCAACAAGACAAGTGCTTCTTCTTTATAAAAATGGACCAAGGGAATGCAGCAAAATCTGTATCCCAAATCTCAATAGTAGATTTTAAGGCCAACAAGTTAGTTCAGAGCGCCCTCAGATAATGGTTAGTGCCCTAATACCTGAAAGTGTATCCCTCTCTGGGATAAAAAATGAGTGATAGCTTGTAATCCCACCTGATGAGGGATCGAGCTGTAAAGTGCCTCGACATTAAGACTTGCCAACCATGTACCCGGACTAACTGTGATTCCTTCAATTTGACGTAGGACGTCCATCGTATCCTGTGCAAATGATGGGAGTGCTGAGACAAATGGTCTCAGCATGCGATCCAAATAAACACTGGAATTCTGGGTGATATTATCAATGCCGGATACGATTGGACGTCCTTTCAGTGGGCTGGTGCCCTTATGGATCTTAGGTAGAGCATAAAAGACTGCTATTCTCGGAGTTGCTGGAGTCATAAATATTGAGTATTGAGACGCACCGCAACCACGCCCCCTATGGACGGGATTGAGCCGCAAGCACGTTCATTACGTGATTACGTCTTGTACGTCGTGCCGTCAGAGAGACGTGCTCCAGCCACGTCCCCTACGGACTGGATTGAACCGCAAGCACGCTCCGTTACGTGGTTACACCACACGCATGATTGCCGCCCCTCTGGCAACGTCATGCGCTTCTGGTACGCCCATAATCTTCGTCCTTGCACCTATCTGCTACGATCTACAATCGGCAATAAAGGATCGCTTTACTGCGACCAGGTACCAACATATAGTGACATAATACTTACCCTTTGATGTACATAGATGCAATTAAGCATCATTAGGATGATCATTTTATAGCACATGGCTATTGTTTATAGACTTCAGCGACCCAATTGGAGGTACTTGCTAAGACCAACCCATAATGGGAGGAGTTACCCTATATATAACTGACTCAGGAAATGACCACCTTCATTCCCTAGCCTACCATCAAGGCGACGGGTTATTCTCTCCATTATGCTCCTGCTGGAGCTCTCTTTTTTTCTTTTGGATTAGGGCACTAACCATTATCTGAGGGCGCTCTGAACTAACTTGTTGGCCTTAAAATCTACTATTGAGATTTGGGATACAGATTTTGCTGCATTCCCTTGGTCCATTTTTATAAAGAAGAAGCACTTGTCTTGTTGGCATACAACTAAGACTGGGGTTAAAAGACACACATTGCTGTCTTCCCCCATAGTGCTTCAATCTCCTTTATGTTAGTGTCAGGTTGCTGCATACTTCTAATCGCATGACTATTGTGTCATAGTCCCTCAGATCTAGAAGCAGCCCGCTGAGCTTCACTAGAAGAGCAGTAGCTATTTGCATTTATAGCTAGGATTTATCTCCTTGGACTTTTAAAATAGGTCACCGATTTATCTTGGGCGACCTGTTTTGCTTTATAATCAAAGCTGAGATCCCACTGTTTACTTTAGTTTGTAAACCTATTATGATACTCTGGCATTATATCCAACCTTGTCATCTTAAGTCCTTGAGTACTATATCTCCTGATGATCCACAAAGACCGTGTGGTGAAACGCGTAGAGTCTAAAGTACTATTTTTACGTATCAACTGTGAAAAGCAGATACCATCACTGCACCATTATCCTACAGCTGTTTTCAGCAAATAGAGGAGAAAGTACAACTGTATATATATTCTCTCCTGGCTACCTACAGTTCTGAATCTGATACCTGGAGAAAATACACTCCTACTACAATATATCGAGTTCTAACCGACCCGTAGTAGCTCTGTCATAAATCGTGTATTTTGGGTGTTCCATAAAGTATCGGTGCCTGGTACCGTGTTACAGCACCTTATTAAAGATCATCCATATAGGACCTACAGAATTTATGTATTTACATAAAACTACAATTGTCCGATGTGGATCATGAAATAGATACTCACCAGACACAATTTGTATAGGGGCCGTTTGGGAATTAAAGAACCCAAAGGATCTTAATAGGCTCATACATAATTATAATCAAAAGAGCCTTCATAATTTTCTTTCTTGTACCTCTGGGTTCTTTTTTGATCCTTGTCTCAGTGGAGTGTCTGTCATTTTAGACAAAAATTACCCATTGAGTGTCATAATCCAGGTTACCACAGGTACCACGACGATCAATAAGTGGTCTACTATACCTGGTCTATGTATGTTTGTCAGTGTTGTGCCCTTATTCCGCATTTTTTAATCTTATCTTAATAAAATTATAGTTTTAGTATAAGTCACGTCTGTGAATTGGGCCTTATTCTATTAGTTTGACTTTAACTGCCTACCCTCTGAGAATTCGTTAATTGACCATTCATGGCAGGTTTCCTCTCACGAAATATTTGCACGTCTGAATGGGTATCCGAAGCAAATTCTGTCTTCTCCGAAGAAGGCTACACCCCCAGTCCTGATAACATCTCTATTAAACCCACTTTCAAAGAGCTAACAAAAGTATACAAAGAATACGTTAGATGTTGGTGGGAGATACAAGGTTTGTCCAAATATGAAGAACACAAGATCGTACCAAGAGGTTTGAGAGTTTCTGTGTTGCCTCCAGTTCGCTGCCGCAGCCCTGAATTTCTCAAAAAATGGGAGACTGAAGCAACTAATTCATCGCTCAGACTCATCAACCTCTTACTAGAAGAGGAGAAAATCACCCTCGTTAAAAATCAGAAACAATTAGAGGATCTTATAGAAAAATCAAAAATTTTTTTTACAGACCCTGAGTATTCTTCTCTAGAAAAAACCCTACAAGATAACATCTCGAGGTATACTCAACACATAAAGGACAGAAAACATTCCTTGTTTATGAGAGACCTTGCAGACTTTAGGGAGAATCGGGCTTATTTTGGTACAAACAAATACTCGGGAACAGAGCCAAGTTCCTCAGAGACGGAACAGTCTGATACTGAAGGCACTAGATCTCGCATACTAAATTATTCACGTCCCAATCGAGTTCGTAACAAAGGTCGAGGTAGGGGACGATCACATCAACAACCATCTCAAGATCTTCCTATCTCACAATATTTTTTACGGGGGCGCAGAGATCAACCCCCGAATTACTGACGGTATCCGATATGCCTGAAAATAATCGGGCTATTGCCGGTAATTCATCAGTTGACGACAAAATGAAAATTGTCAATCTATCTACTCATGTACTCACCAGTCACGAAACCACAGTACTGAAGAGGGGGCTGTCCTTTGTCCCGACGACCCGCTTCCAACCGTTCGTCTGGGCAAAGGACATCTCCCTCTTCGTTAGTAAACTACGCTTGAAAAAATACTTTTCTATCCAAGATGAGAAATTAGCTAATGATCTTGGTCTTGACAAATCTGATATGCCAGCAGTTAGAATCCTTCAGAGTCTTGAGGATGAGATGACGATGCCTTTAACAAATACCGACTGTAAACTCCGCAATAAATCCAATCCACCCGCCATCAATTGTCCAGAATTGGATTTATTTGAAAAATTGGTTCTGAGGGACTTGAAGAAAATTAAGCCTGAATACAGTAAAGCCCTAAATATGACGAAATCAGAAAAGTCAGCTTTGAGAGATCTTGAAAGTAATGAAAATTTGGTGATCAAACAATCCGATAAAGGGGGCAACGTAGTCCTATTAGACAGGAGTAAGTACATCCAAATGTGTATGGATCTTCTAGGTGACAACTCCACATATGCCATACTTAGAGATGATCCAACACATGCGTTTCAAACAGCCCTTAACAGAATTCTGCTTAGGGGTAAAGAATTGAAGTGCATTAGTGATGCAGAATTTAAATTTATGACTCCAGCAACTCCGAGAATAGCAGTCTTTTATGCTCTACCTAAGATCCATAAGGGCACCAGCCCACTGAAAGGACGTCCAATCGTATCCGGCATTGATAATATCACCCAGAATTCCAGTGTTTATTTGGATCGCATGCTGAGACCATTTGTCTCAGCACTCCCATCATTTGCACAGGATACGATGGACGTCCTACGTCAAATTGAAGGAATCACAGTTAGTCCGGGTACATGGTTGGCAAGTCTTGATGTCGAGGCACTTTACAGCTCGATCCCTCATCAGGTGGGATTACAAGCTATCACTCATTTTTTATCCCAGAGAGGGATACACTTTCAGGTCCAAAAGGAATTCATTCTACAACTGTTAGAATTCGTGCTGACACATAACTACTTCCTTTTTAACAGGAAGTTTTTCCACCAGCTCAGGGGAACCGCGATGGGGACGCCATGTGCCCCCTCTTATGCCAACTTGCTCCTGGGCCGGTGGGAAGAAAAGTGTGTCTTCTCCACCGAAAATTGTGCTTGGTCGACATATATCCTGTCTTGGATAAGATATATTGACGACATACTTATTCTATGGACTGGTTCTGAAACACAATTTTTTGAGTTCGTCACCTGGCTTAACAACAACGATCTCAATTTGAGATTTACAGCTGACATTAATAAAACGTCCATGACTTTCCTCGACATAACTATTGAAATCCAACCAGATGGCAAGGTCTCAACCAACCTGTACCGTAAAAGTACAGCTACCAATAGCCTACTTTCTTGGAACAGCTTCCACCCACAACCCCTTAAAAAAGGTATCCCCAAGGGGCAGTTCCTGAGAATCAGACGGAATTGCTCGGAAGAAAGTACCTTTAATATTGAATGCCAAAAACTAAGGGGTAGGTTCCTACAAAGAGGCTATCCCACCCATATTTTGGATCAAGCAGAACATTTTGCACGCAATTGCAATAGAAATGAGCTGCTAATTCCAAAAACAAGGAATGAGACGGCAGAAATGCGGATTGTGGGAACCTACAATACTAGAAGTAAAAAGATACTAGAGATACTGCAAACTTACTGGGATGTCCTCCAAAATGACAAGGATATTAGCACCTTTATTCCAACATACCCGAGAGTGACTTATCGCCAGGGTCGTAATATCAAGGACCACGTAGTTAAAAGCTTTCTAAAACCGTCAATACCCCAAAGTAACTGGCTTTCGCGTTCTATCCCTAACAGCACCTTCACATGTGCCAAATGTCTAGCATGCAAATTCATCAAAAAAGGAAGTACCTTCATGTCAACTACAACAGGGACAGAATACACTATACGAGATTTTATTAACTGTCTCTCTACCAATGTTGTCTATATCATCACCTGTGTTTGCCAGAAACAATATATCGGGAAAACGAGGCAGCAATTCTGCCGAAGGATCCTGGCACACGTAGGCAACATTGGTAGAAAAGAAGCAACTTCAGTCTCCACTCATGTTCTGGAACAACATGATGGTGACGCTAATTGCTTGAAGTTTCAGGGGATGGAAACTGTGAAGTCGGACGGTAGAAGAGGCGATATAGACTCACTGCTTCTGCAAAAAGAAGCGGGTTGGATTTATAGGTGCAATACTGTCCAACCTGCTGGTCTCAATGAACAACTTTTGTTCAACTGCTTTCTCTGAGGAAGATCGCTGTCGCTATATTGCGTAGCTTCGGCCTATATATTCCACTCATGCATGTGCAAATGTTTCATTATCGGTGCATCATAACATCATACGCTTTAATTGAGCCTTCATCCTTTATCATGCATCAATGTGCATCCTTAAGCAAATTTAAATATGTGTGTACAATATCTGTCTATAGTAAAAGGCAAGACACTAGAACATACTCATAATTATTGCTTTAATATGAGATCTCAGTGTGCTAACGATTCGTTGTTTCAATAAAGACTGAGTCTTTATACACCATATAAAGATATGAA
The DNA here is from genome assembly GCF_035609145.1 of Eleutherodactylus coqui. Lineage (NCBI taxonomy): Eukaryota > Metazoa > Chordata > Amphibia > Anura > Eleutherodactylidae > Eleutherodactylus > Eleutherodactylus coqui. Next base: position 172,376,404 of record NC_089844.1, read on the forward strand.
CTTTTTTCATCAGTATATACTCTCTATCAATTCTCCCCCTAGGGGGCTTTTACAAGCTACTTTAGCAAAACAAATGCCTACCTTGAAGGTCGCTATTTATACACCTTATGTACAATTCAAAGCTGAATATGTCACTAGGATCAAATAGCCATTTATATCTGGTTCCGTAGTTATTCTACACTATTATGCCGCACTACCGGCAATAGTCCTGACGTATATCAAGTTCTGGCAGTAGCGCAGTAACATAGGCACGTCTACTGACGTAATGGCGTCACAGGCACCCCTCCACCATGCCTGTATTGAGACGCACCGCAACCACGTCCCCTACGGACTGGATTGAACCACAAGCACGCTCCGTTACGTGGTTACACCACACGCATGATTGCCGCCCCTCTGGCAACGTCATGCGCTTCTGGTACGCCCATAATCTTCGTCCTTGCACCTATCTGCTACGATCTACAATCGGCAATAAAGGATCGCTTTACTGCGACCAGGTACCAACATATAGTGACATAATACTTACCCTTTGATGTACATAGATGCAATTAAGCATCATTAGGATGATCATTTTATAGCACATGGCTATTGTTTATAGACTTCAGCGACCCAATTGGAGGCACTTGCTAAGACCAACCCACAATGGGAGGAGTTACCCTATATATAACTGACTCAGGAAATGACCACCTTCATTCCCTAGCCTACCATCAAGGCGACGGGTTATTCTCTCCATTATGCTCCTGCTGGAGCTCTCTTTTTTTCTTTTGGATTAGGGCACTAACCATTATCTGAGGGCGCTCTGAACTAACTTGTTGGCCTTAAAATCTACTATTGAGATTTGGGATACAGATTTTGCTGCATTCCCTTGGTCCATTTTTATAAAGAAGAAGCACTTGTCTTGTTGGCATACAACTAAGACTGGGGTTAAAAGACACACATTGCTGTCTTCCCCCATAGTGCTTCAATCTCCTTTATGTTAGTGTCAGGTTGCTGCATACTTCTAATCGCATGACTATTGTGTCATAGTCCCTCAGATCTAGAAGCAGCCCGCTGAGCTTCACTAGAAGAGCAGTAGCTATTTGCATTTATAGCTAGGATTTATCTCCTTGGACTTTTAAAATAGGTCACCGATTTATCTTGGGCGACCTGTTTTGCTTTATAATCAAAGCTGAGATCCCACCGTTTACTTTAGTTTGTAAACCTATTATGATACTCTGGCATTATATCCAACCTTGTCATCTTAAGTCCTTGAGTACTATATCTCCTGATGATCCACAAAGACCGTGTGGTGAAACGCGTAGAGTCTAAAGTACTATTTTTACGTATCAACTGTGAAAAGCAGATACCATCACTGCACCACTATCCTACAGCTGTTTTCAGCAAATAGAGGAGAAAGTACAACTGTATATATATTCTCTCCTGGCTACCTACAGTTCTGAATCTGATACCTGGAGAAAATACACTCCTACTACAATATATCGAGTTCTAACCGACCCGTAGTAGCTCTGTCATAAATTGTGTATTTTGGGTGTTCCATAAAGTATCGGTGCCTGGTACCGTGTTACAGCACCTTATTAAAGATCATCCATATAGGACCTACAGAATTTATGTATTTACATCAAACTACAATTGTCCGATGTGGATCATAAAATAGATACTCACCAGACACGATTTGTATAGGGGCCGTTTGGGAATTAAAGAACCCAAAGGATCTTAATTAGAGATGAGCGAACACCAAAATGTTCGGGTGTTCGTTATTCGGAACGAACTTCCCGCGATGCTCGAGGGTTCGTTTCGAACAACGAACCCCATTGAAGTCAATGGGCGACCAGAGCATTTTTGTATTTCGCCGATGCTCGCTAAGGTTTTCATGTGTGAAAATCTGGGCAATTCAACAAAGTGATGGGAACGACACAGCAACGGATAGGGCAGGCGAGGGGCTACATGTTGGGCTGCATCTCAAGTTCACAGGTCCCACTATTAAGCCACAATACCGGCAAGAGTGCCCCCCCCCCCTCCTAACAACTTTTACTTCTGAAAAGCCCTCATTAACATGGCATACCTTTGCTAAGCACCACACTAGCTACAACAAAGCACAATCACTGCCTGGATGACACTCCACTGCCACTTCTCCTGGGTTACATGCTGCCCAACCGCCCCCCCTCCCCCCCACAGCGCACACCAAAGTGTCCCTGCGCAGCCTTCAGCTGCCCTCATGCCACGCCACACTCATGTCTATTTAGAAGTGCGTCTGCCATGAGGAGGAACCGCAGGCACACACTGCAGAGGGTTGGCACGGCTAGGCAGCGACCCTCTTTAATAGGGGCGGGGCGATAGCCCACAATGCTGTACAGAAGCAATGAGAAATAGAATCCTGTGCCACCGCCATCAGGAGCTGCACACGTGGGCATAGCAATGGGGAAGCTATGTGCCACACACTATTCATTCTGTCAAGGTGTCTGCATGCCCCAGTCAGACTGGTAATATGCACCTTAACAGTAACCGCGTTGGTGGTAATGTGGTGGTGACTGCGGACCTAGTAGTACGGTTGTATTTTGTTGGTTTTCGGAATGTGGCCAGGATTAAGTGGGCCGTGGCGGGGGGATGGTGTGGGGGCTCTCTTGTTGTGTCGGTAAAGGTGAAATTCTTGGACTGCCACCAGACGAACCAATGCAAAGGCATTTGCCAACAATGTTTTCCCTGTTGGAGGAGGAGGGGGATGTTTTTGAGGCACTACGTGTCCTCTCCACGTGTCCGTGGTTATATGCACCTTAACAGTAACCGCGTTGGTGGTAATGTGGTGGTGACTGCGGACCTAGTAGCACGGTTGTATTTTGTTGGTTTTCGGAATGTGGCCAGGATTAAGTGGGCCGTGGCGGGGGGATGGTGTGGGGGCTCTCTTGTTGTGTCGGTAAAGGTGAAATTCTTGGACTGCCACCAGACGAACCAATGCAAAGGCATTTGCCAACAATGTTTTCCCTGTTGGAGGAGGAGGGGGATGTTTTTGAGGCACTACGTGTCCTCTCCACGTGTCCGTTCCATGTCAGCAATAGTAGCACTCAAGACAGGCCCCAGTAACAATTCCGAAGCAGCAGTATAGCGGGAGCGCAGTCTTCGTTCCATGTCAGCAATAGTAGCACTCAAGACAGGCCCCAGTAACAATTCTGAAGCAGCAGTATAGCGGGAGCGCAGTCTTCGTTCCATGTAAGCAATAGTAGCACTCAGGACAGGCCCCATTAACAATTCTGAAGCAGCAGTATAGCGGGAGCGCAGTCTTCGTTCCATGTAAGCAATAGTAGCACTCAGGACAGGCCCCATTAACAATTCTGAAGCAGCAGTATAGCGGGAGCGCAGTCTTCGTTCCATGTAAGCAATAGTAGCACTCAGGACAGGCCCCATTAACAATTCTGAAGCAGCAGTATAGCGGGAGCGCAGTCTTCGTTCCATGTAAGCAATAGTAGCACTCAGGACAGGCCCCATTAACAATTCTGAAGCAGCAGTATAGCGGGAGCGCAGTCTTCGTTCCATGTAAGCAATAGTAGCACTCAGGACAGGCCCCATTAACAATTCTGAAGCAGCAGTATAGCGGGAGCGCAGTCTTCGTTCCATTTCAGTAGCCTTAGTATAGCCAAGGCACAAGTTACATTTATGTAGCTAAACTGTAGGCCAACCCCACACACCTTTCTGTACCATGAGTGCAGGCGAAGAACATAGAAATTACTATGATTACACTGTAGGTGAGGGCCCCAAAAAATTGGTGTACCAACAGTACTAATGTACCTCAGTAAAAATTGGCCATGCCCAACCAAGATGGCAGGTGAATCGCTTTGGTTAATGTGGCTTAAGTGGTAACTAGGCCTGGAAGCAGCCCAGTGAACTTGAAATTGGTTCAAGTTAAAGTTCCAACGCTTTTAAGCGCATTGAAACTTATAAAAATTGTTCTGAAAAATTATTTGAGTGAGCCTTGTGGCCCTAAGAAAAATTGCCCGTTCAGCGTGATTACGTGAGGTTTCAGGAGGAGGAGCAGGAGGAGGAGGAGGAGGAATATTAGACACAGATTGATGAAGCAGAAATGTCCCCGTTTTGGATGGTGAGAGAGAACGTAGCTTCCATCCGCGGGTGCAGCCTACGTATTGCTTACGTATCGCTGCTGTCCGCTGGTGGAGAACAGAAGTCTGGGGAAATCCAGGCTTTGTTCATCTTGATGAGTGTTAGCCTGTCGGCACTGTCGGTTGACAAGCGGCTACGCTTATCTGTGATGATTCCCCCAGCCGCACTAAACACCCTCTCCGACAAGACGCTAGCCGCAGGACAAGCAAGCACCTCCAGGGCATACAGCGCGAGTTCAGGCCACGTGTCCAGCTTCGACACCCAGTAGTTGTAGGGGGCAGAGGCGTCACCAAGGATGGTCGTGCGATCCGCTACGTACTCCCTCACCATCCTTTTACAGTGCTCCCGCCGACTCAGCCGTGACTGGGGAGCGGTGACACAGTCTTGGTGGGGAGCCATAAAGCTGGCCAGGCCCTTAAAGACTGTTGCACTGCCTGGGATGTACATGCTGCTCGATCCACGCACATCCCCTGCTACCTTGCCCTCGGTACTGCGCCTTCTGCCACTAGCGTTGTCGGCTGGGAATTTTACCATCAGCTTGTCCGCAAGGGTCCTGTGGTATAGCAACACTCTCGAACCCCTTTCCTCTTCGGGAATCAGAGTGGGCAGGTTCTCCTTATACCGTGGATCGAGCAGTGTGTACACCCAGTAATCCGTCGTGGCCAGAATGCGTGCAACGCGAGGGTCACGAGAAAGGCATCCTAACATGAAGTCAGCCATGTGTGCCAGGGTACCTGTACGCAACACATGGCTGTCTTCACTAGGAAGATCACTTTCAGGATCCTCCTCCTCCTCCTCCTCCTCCTCCTCCTCCTCAGGCCATACACGCTGAAAGGATGACAGGCAATCAGCCGGTGTACCGTCAGCAGCGGCCCAAGCTGTCTCTTCCCCCTCCTCCTCATCCTCCTCATGCTCCTCCTCCTCCTCCTGTACGCGCTGAGAAATAGACAGGAGGGTGCCCTGACTATCCAGCGGCATACTGTCTTCCCCCGCCCCCGTTTCCGAGCGCAAAGCAGCTGCCTTTATGGTTTGCAGGGAATTTCTCAAGATGCATAGCAGAGGAATGGTGACGCTAATGATTGTAGCATCGCCGCTCACCACCTGGGTAGACTCCTCAAAATTACCAAGGACATGGCAGATGTCTGCCAACCAGGCCCACTCTTCTGAAAGGAATTGAGGAGGCTGACTCCCACTGCGCCGCCCATGTTGGAGTTGGTATTCGACTATAGCTCTACGTTGTTCATAGAGCCTGGCCAACATGTGGAGCGTAGAGTTCCACCGTGTGGGCACGTCGCACAGCCGTCGGTGCACTGGCAGCTTAAAGTGATGTTGCAGGGTGCGCAGGGTGCGCAGGGTGGCAGCGTCCGTGTGGGACTTGCGGAAATGTGCGCAGAGCCGGCGCGCCTTAACGAGCAGGTCTGACAAGCGTGGGTAGCTTTTCAGAAACCGCTGAACCACCAAATTAAAGACGTGGGCCAGGCATGGCACGTGCGTGAGGCTGCCGAGCTGCAGAGCCGCCACCAGGTTACGGCCGTTGTCACACACGACCATGCCCGGTTGGAGGCTCAGCGGCGCAAGCCAGCGGTCGGTCTGCTCTGTCAGACCCTGCAGCAGTTCGTGGGCCGTGTGCCTCTTATCGCCTAAGCTGAGTAGTTTCAGCACGGCCTGCTGACGCTTGCCCACCGCTGTGCTGCCACACCGCGCGACACCGACTGCTTGCGACATGCTGCTGCTAACACATCTTGATTGCGAGACAGAGGAGGAGGAGGAGGAGGAGGAGGGTGCTTTAGTGGAGGAAGCATACACCTCCACAGATACCAGCACAGAGCTGGGGCCCGCAATTCTGGGGGTGGGTAGGACGTGAGCGGTCCCAGGCTCTGACTCTGTCCCAGCCTCCACTAAATTCACCCAATGTGCCGTCAGGGAGATGTAGTGGCCCTGCCCGCCTGTGCTTGTCCACGTGTCCGTAGTTAAGTGGACCGTGGCAGTAACCGCGTTGGTGAGGGCGCGTACAATGTTGCGGGAGACGTGGTCGTGCAGGGCTGGGACGGCACATCGGGAAAAGTAGTGGCGACTGGGAACTGAGTAGCGCGGGGCCGCCGCCTCCATGATACTTTTAAAGGACTCCGTTTCCACAACCCTATACGGCAGCATCTCAAGGCTGATGAATTTTGCGATGCGGACGGTTAACGTTTGAGCGTGCGGGTGCGTGGCGGCGTACTTGCGCTTGCGCTCCAACAGTTGCGCTAGCGACGGCTGGACTGTGCGGTGCGAGACATTGGTGGATGGGGCCGAGGACAGCGGAGGTGAGGGTGTGGGTGCAGGCCATGAGACGGTCGTGCCTGTGTCCTGAGAGGGGGGTTGCATCTCAGTGGCAGGTTGGGGCACAGGGGGAGAGGCAGGGGTGCAAACCGGAGGCGCTGAACGGCCTTCGTCCCACCTTGCGGGGTGCTTGGCCATCATATGTCTGCGCATGGTGGTGGTGGTGAGGCTGTTGGTGTTGGCTCCCCGGCTGAGCTTTGCGCGACAAAGGTTGCACACCACTGTTCGTCGGTCGTCAGGCGTCTCTGTGAAAAACTGCCAGACCTTAGAGCACCTCGGCCTCTGCAGGGTGGCATGGCGCGAGGGGGCGCTTTGGGAAACACTTGGTGGATTATTCGGTCTGGCCCTGCCTCTACTCCTGGCCACCGCACTGCCTCTTGCAACCTGCCCTGCTGATGCCCTTGACTCCCCCTCTGAAGACCTGTCCTCCTGAGTAAGCGTTGCACACCAGGTGGGGTCAGTCACCTCATCGTCCTGCTGCTCTTCCTCCGAATCCTCTGTGCGCTGCTCCCTCGGACTTACTGCCCTTACTACTACCTCACTGCAAGACAACTGTGTCTGATCGTCATCTTCCTCCTCACCCACAGAAAGTTGTTGAGACAGTTGGCGTAAGTCCCCAGCCTCTTCCCCCGGACCCCGGGAACTTTCGAATGGTTGGGCATCAGTGACGATAAACTCCTCTGGTGGGAGAGGAACCGCTGCTGCCCAATCTAAGCAGGGGCCCGAGAACAGTTCCTGGGAGTGTTCCCGCTCCTGAGCAGGTGTTATTGTAGTGGAGTGAGGAGGCTGGGAGGAAGGAGGAGCAGCAGACAGAGGATTCGGATTGGCAGCAGTGGACGGCGCAGAACTGCGGGTAGACGATAGGTTGCTCGAAGCACTTTCTGCCATCCAGGACAGGACCTGCTCACACTGCTCATTTTCTAATAACCGTCTCCCGCGTGGACCCATTAATTGGGCGATGAATGTGGGGACGCCAGAAACGTGCCTCTCTCCTAATCGCGCAGCAGTCGGCTGCGACACACCGGGATCAGGAGCTCGGCCTGTGCCCACACCCTGACTTGGCCCTCCGCGTCCTCGGCCGCGTCCACGTCCTCTAGGCCTACCCCTACCCCTCAGCATGCTGTATTACCAGTGATTTGATTTCACAGGCAGGAAATAAATTGGCGCAAGACTGCAGGCCAAATATAATTTTTGCCCTTTTTGGAAAACGAAAGGCCCCACTGCCTCTAGTGAATGAATTATCTAAGTTTAATAACTGTGCTGTGTCCCTGCTAATGTGTCACAGAACGTGAGGGTAGCAGAGTTATTATAACTCTTGGAGAGCAGGTATTTTTTTCCCAATTAAGGAAAGCAAATGGCGAAGCCAGCAGTAAAGCGTAGCTGGGTGCGTATGATTTAGCACTGTTCTTCACGCAGCTCACACGTCTCCACAGCCCTTAGGACGGACAGAGGCTGGACAAATATATTTGTTTTCAGTTTTTTTCCACCAAAAGGCAGCACTGCGTATATTCAATGAACATGAGAAGTTTAATAACTCTGCTGTGTCCCTGCTTATGTGTCACAGAACGTGAGGGTAGCAGAGTTATTATTACTCTTGGACAGCAGGTATTTTTTTTCCCAATTAAGGAAAGCAAATGGCGAAGCCAGCAGTAAAGCGTAGCTGGGTGCGTCTGATTTAGCAATGCTGTTCACGCAGCTCACACGTGTCCACAGCCCTTAGGACGGACAGAGGCTGGACAAATAGATTTGTTTTCAGTTTTTTTCCACCAAAAGGCAGCACTGCGTATATTCAATGAATAATAACTGTGTTGTCGCCCTGCCTATACAATTCTTTCCCTGCAGTATCAATGGAGGGTGCAATGGTCTGCAGAGGCGATTTTGAGAAGCAAAAAAAAATGCAGCACAGCTAACAGCAGCCTGGACAGTACTGCACACGGATAAATATGGCCCTAGAAAGGACCGTTGAGGTTCTTGAAGGCTACACTCACTCCTAACACTCTCCCTGCCTATGCAGCACTTCTGTCCCTAATGCCAGGTGCAACGGTCTGCAGAGGTGATTTTGAGAAAAAAAAAATTGCCACTGCTAACAGCAGCCAACACACAGCTATCAGTGGCCCTAATAAGGACCTTTGGGGGGTCTTGAAGCCTACACTAACTACCAATTCTTTCCCTACAGCAGCTCCGGTACAAACAGCACTGTCCCTCATCTAACTCACACGGCATCTGAGCCGAACCGCGGGAGGGGCCGACTTTTATGTTCGGGTGACACCTGATCTTCCCAGCCACTCACAGCAGGGGGGTGGTATAGGGCTTGAACGTCACAGGGGGAAGTTGTAATGCCTTCCCTGTCTTTCAATTGGCCAGAAAAGCGCGCTAACGTCTCAGGGAAGGAAGTGAAAATAACCAGAACACCGCATGGTGTTCGTTACGAATAACGAACATCCCGAACACCCTAATATTCGCACGAATATCAAGCTCGGAAGAACACGTTCGCTCATCTCTAATCTTAATAGGCTCATACATAATTATAATCAAAAGAGCCTTCATAATTTTCTTTCTTGTACCTCTGGGTTCTTTTTTGATCCTTGTCTCAGTGGAGTGTCTGTCATTTTAGACAAAAATTACCCATTGAGTGTCATAATCCAGGTTACCACAGGTACCACGACGATCAATAAGTGGTCTACTATACCTGGTCTATGTATGTTTGTCAGTGTTGTGCCCTTATTCCGCATTTTTTAATCTTATCTTAATAAAATTATAGTTTTAGTATAAGTCACGTCTGTGAATTGCACATGACCGGATAGGAATTACGGATTCCGCATGCGTCTGATCCGCGCTAATATGCAGATCAATCGCATTGGATTACACAATTCCGCCCACATTAGCGGGTTGGAATTGCGTAATCCACTTGCAGAAAAGAGAACGCAGCAGGTTCTATTTTACCGCGGCTATCCCCAACATAGAGCCCATTGTGCTCCATGGTCGCGGATATACCCGCAGCCCATACGCAACTACGTTGTATACGGGCTGCTGGTACCCGCGTCATCGCTAAGCGAGGGTTCGGGAAATTCAAACAACAAAAAAGGTGTACTGCGCATGACCGCCTGTGTGAGTACGCAGTTATGCGCAGTACATTACGCAGCCATACGCAGGGTCACAGCCCCGGGAACGCTTGCCTTCATGCATTTCCAGGAGCAGCTTGTTGAGCGCCTTCTGTGTGAGACCGCCAGCTTACGGAGACTCACGGAACGCCACTTTTTACACCCCATACCCGCTATTGAGGTCACTAAATACCCCCAAAAAGCATGAGAGGAGGGGGGATACACGGTTTTATTGCCCCATGGGCCCATTTCAACCAGCCTCCGTAATTACCCCTGTCTTCGGAAATACTACACAGTTCACATTATTACTTTTATCTAAGATTTGCGAACGCCGAAAAGGGCGCGGAGTGTGTGTGTGTGGGTTTAAGGAGTCAATTTTTATTCCGTACAAATAAGCAATGGGGCCTGCAATTTATTCAGTTGTGCCCTGAAATCCAACGGGTGTTCCCTCCTTTATAGGCCTTGCCATGGGTCCTGTAAGTAAATTAGGGCCACAATGGGTATGTTTCTGAACACGAGACAAACGAGGGTATCCATTTTGGGGTGAACGTCTTCATTCCTATGTACACTGTACAAAAAAACTGTTTTTAAATTTAAAAAATTGCCAAAAAAATTGAAAATCGTTACTTTTTCCTTCTGCTTTGCTTAGATTCATTCAAATACTGTGGGGTCACAATACACAGTACACCCCTAGATGAATTCGTTAAGGAGTCTAGTTTTCAAAATGGGGTCATTTGTGGAGGTTCTTTATAGTTTTGGCCGCTCAATGGCTCTATAAGTGGGCAATGGGGCCTGGAATTTATTCCGTTGTAGCCTGAAATCCAACGGTATTCCTTTCATTGTAGGCCTAGCCATGGGTCCTGTAAGTCTATTAGGGCCACAATGGGTATGTTTCTGAACACGGGACAAACAGAGGTATCCATTTTGGGGTGAAAGCCTTCATTTATATGTGTGCTGTACAAAAAAAACTGTTTTTATATTGACGCAATAGCCCAAAAAATGAAAATCGTAATTTTTTCCTACTGCTTTGCTTAGATCTATTCAAAAATTCTAGGGTTAAAATACACAGTACACCCCTAGATAAATTCGTTAAGGGGTCTAGTTTTCAAAATGGGGTCATTTGTGGGGGTTCTCTATGGTTTTGGCCGCTCAAGAGCTCTACAAGTGGGCAATGGTGCCTAAAAGGACTTCAAGCAAAATCTATGTTCTGAAAGCCACTGATTACTCCTTTCATTTTGGGCTCCGTTGTGCATCCAGACATAAGATTAGGGCCACAATGGATATGTCTCTGAACACGGGACAAACAGGGGTATCCATTTTTGGGTGCAAGTCTTCATTCATATGTGTGCTGTACAAAAAAAGCTGTTTTTAAAATGACAGAATTGCCGAAAAAACAAAAATCACAATTTTTTCCTTTTGCTTGGCTTGAATTCATTCAAAAACTGTGGTGTCAGAATATGCAGTACACCCCTAGATAAATTCCTTAAGGGGTCTAGTTTTCAAAATGGGGTCATTTGTGGGGGTTTTCTATGGTTTTGGGCACTCAAGAACTCTACATGTGTGCTATGGGGCCTAAAAGGACTTCAAGCTAAATTTCTGTTTTGAAAGACACTGACTACTCCTTTCATTTTGGGCCCCTTTGTGGACTCAGATATAAGATTAGGGCCACAATTGGTATATTTCTGAACACGGGAGAAATAGGGGTATCCATTTTAAGGTGTAAATCCTCATTTTCATGTAAACTATAGGAAAAAAATATGTCTTTAAAATGACAGATTTGCAAAAATATGAAAGTTAACTTTTTTCTCCTCTAAATTGAATTAATTCCTGATAAAAAACTGTGGGGTCAAAATACTCATGACACCCCTCAGTGAATACACTAAGGGGAGTAGTTTTTAAAATGGGGTCATTTGTGGGGTTATCTATTATTCTGACACTCATGAGCCTTTCCAATCTTGGCTTGGTGTAGGAAAACAAAGTGTTCCTCAAAATGCTAAAAAGTAATGTTAAATTTGTACGTCTCCTAAATGGTTAAAAAAACCGAAAGTTTTTCCAATGTTCGCCCAAAATAAAGTAAACGGGTGAAAATATAAATCTTAGCAAAATGTTCTATATTATGTTTGTACATATTTAAGATATTGCAGTTGGAAATGTGAAAAAAATGACGATTTTTTCAAAATTTTCCCAGTTTTGGCGCTTTTAATAAATAAACACAAATTCTATCGGTCTATTTTTTCCGCCTAAATGAAGTACAACATGTGGCGAAAAAACAATGTCAGAATCGCTTGGATATGCAAAACCTTTCTGGTGTTTTTCCATGTTAAAGTGACACATGTCAGATTTGCAAAATTTGGCCTGGTCATTAAGGCGCAAACAGGCTTGGTCACTAAGGAGTTAAGCCCAAAACCAGGCACCGTATATTTACAGTGTCTAGTCCTAAATGGGTTTAAAGAACATTTGATTTGAGTAGGGGCTAAGCTGCCGGATCTGAAAAGGCTATGTCAAACTCATGGACAGTCAGTTCAGTCTTTGTTTCTGTCTCAACTGGGAAAGATATAGTTTTTGGGAATGTCTGTAGGAGTTTTGTCTAGGAAGCAAGTCTTAAATTTATTTCTGTGGACTAGTTTTGGGTCTTTTTCATCCTGAGCAATTCAGTATAAGTCTTTGTCAGGGAACTGAAGATCCATAATTGTATAGGGTACATCTTCCCAGTGAGTATCTCATTTTCTCAACTGTTGCTTTTTCTTGAGCCATACTTTTGATCCCTTCTCTATGGGTTCTCCCTTGGCATGATGATTAAAGTCTTGTTCTTGTTTCCTTCTAATGTCCTCCATAGAGGTATCTACTATTTCTGGGGCCTCCTTTAAATGCCTCTGATGGTCATGAACCCAGTCAGTAGTGTGCAAGGGATTTAGATCATCCATTACTTATATTCCTAAGGACAGGTCAGCAGTAAGTTTTCTTCATCGCCTGAACATTATACCTCGTGTATCCAGTCAAACAATGTTCCGTGTTGTTATAGTGTAAATTAACTTAGGCAGAATATTAGGCCAATCACTTTTCTTGGATGTCCCATAGACCCCTGCATAAAAAAATGCTGCGAATTTCGCAGTGAAAAAAAAACTGTAGTGGGTAGTCACCCTCAGGCTTATGGAGTAGATCTGAAGATAGGTAGAGGAGTAAAAGGCAATTTCAAATCTCTACATCACAGGAGAATTTGGGAGTACAAAATGTTTAACTACCTTTGGCATTTTCCAGAATTAAGTGAATGTCAGAGGGGACTTTCTACACCAGTGGAGAATAAAAAAAAATCTGTAGCAGAGATAACACGCTGGCCTGGTGACCCCCTAACACAAATTCAGAGGCCATAAAAGGGCTCAAGTGCCTGCTCATATATATGTATACATGCATGTTTTTTCAGATCTACTCCATAAGTCTGAGGAAGAACTCTACGTAGGTTTGAAAGCTCGCTATAACAACATGGATTTTGCTAGCCATTAAAAAGGTATCATATCTACAAAATTACTTGGTTTCTCTTGCTGAGAACAATCACACTCTGCTCTATTGGCTAACATGGTACCAAACTTTTTTTTGTTTTGAGTAGTATTTTAAACACTTCAGCGAAATGTTTTAGATGATCCTCATCGCTTTTTGATTATGACATCTTGATATAAGAGCACTGTCTCAAAGTTCTTGTGCCCAAAGCACCTCTCTATTAGGCACTGGAAAGTGCCAGGAGCATTACAAAGTCTAAAAGGCATGCTGTTAAACAGCCCCATTGTTGTCATTAAGGTTGTTTTCTCCTTGTCTTCCTGGTCTATTGTCACTTGCCAATATCCACTAGTAGGTTCAGGGTCAAGAAATAAGCAATTGAACCTAAGGCCGTAAAGGACTCCTCAATTCTAAGTAGCGGGTCACCATATTTATGGGTGAGGTTGTTTAACTTTTACTAGTCCATGCAGAACCTGATGCTTCCATCTTTTTTCTTTACAAGTACTAATGATGCTGCCCACAGGCTATGACTTTCTCTTATGACATTGGCTTCTTTCATCTCTTTAATTAGTTTCTCAGCTGGCTGGTACATGGCTTGTGGTATAGGTCTGTAATTTTTCTTTATGGGGGGGATTAGATCCAGTTAGAATGTTATGACAGACATCTTTAGCTCTCTCAAAATCTGAGCCACTCTTACTACTACTCCTACCATTGGAGTTGATGTACAAGCATCCCCAATTTGTAGTTCTGTCCACCACGGGGCATTAGGTTCGTTACTGGTCCTTTGGGTATGCTGTGTGGTTTGTAGGACCTCTGCACTCAAGGGGATCAAGACATCCTCAGCGAGTAGGAGTGAGATCTGCGCCACTGGGTAGTACTTCTTCAACTGTACTGTGTATTTGCCAGTATTCAGCATATGGATGGGGACTCTTCCGGCAGAGACCATCCCCACACTTCTGGCTGCCATGATAAAAGGGTACTCCTCCAATTTGATTGGCTCCACAAGTGCTTGGTAAACTTTTCCCTGTAAACCTGGTTTGGCACTATATCAAGGTCTCAGTCCTAGGTTGCAGGATTACGGGTCGTCTGTCACATACCCATGAATGTCCGACTTGACCCATCATATTTGTAAACTGCTGCTGAGCGGACAGGGCCTTTTGGCCTTTTGTAGAGCTCTTTGCTGTGCTTGAGAGGTAGATGGTACAAAACTCTGTAGGGTTTCCAGCATCTCATTATAACAGTTCCTGAGAACATTCATGCCTAGGATTACAGCTGGATCATCTTTTTCTAAACGTCCCCTAAGAGGATCGCTTGATTGGGTAACTCTGCTCTCCTGGCCAATACAGTGGCCTCCAAGTATCCTTCAAGGGGACAGCTTGTCTGTTGGTAGCTAATACATCTAATATTTTTTCTGGTAGTTGCATCAATTCCTTAGCAAACCAATATTTTTGGAATATGTCTCTTCGAATGGTGGTGACTTGAGATCGAGTATCCAGTAGGGCTGGATCTGGTATGCCATTAAAGTATACGGTAACCTCTGGGAATGGTCCCTTATACATAGAGAGTCATCTGGGTGTTTCTGGACCTAATCTTCGTGCACCCGAGGGACTTCTAGCAGTTTTTCTTGATATGCCCTCTCTTTTGGCAAAACTTGCAGATCCTGGGTCCTGGCCCATCTTGTCGTACTTCAGTTTGTCTTTTTGCTGGAGGGGTTTGTGATCTCTGCGGGTGGAAGGTGGGTATCTTGTTAGATCAACAGTCAGTCTTCACTTTCAGTTCTTTCACTTTCTGGCATGTTCTTCTGTACTGATTGCTAAAGGAGTCATCCATGTCAGTTTGAGACTGACCCGACTGCAAAGCTAGAACATGCTTTAGGGGTTTAACTTGAGTGTGATCTTCTCGCCAATAAAAGGGGATTTCTGATGCCTCTTCTATCTTGGCCAGAACCTCGTGGCCCAGAACCTGGATGGACAATTCTTTGAGGGTCCAAGAAAAATGCATCTGCATTTTGGACAGACAGCATCCTTAATTGTCTTCTCGCTTCATCTGTGGATGCTCTTTCCACAAATTGCTCACGGAGCATCTGATCTGCCCCTGTGGCTTCTGTAGGGTTAGCCTGTATCACCACCTTCATGCTCTCTTGTAAGGATTGTGCATATTCCCTCAGGGTCTCGTGTGGCCTCTGCTTTTTGTCAAAGAATTGCTTTTTCACCCCTGAGGCTCAACTGGTCTCAAACATACTCTGCAGCCTGTCAAAAAAAAAATGGTCCACTGTTTTTATGTTTTTTTGGCCATGATTTGACTTCAGAAGCTGCAACTCCTTCAAGTTGGCCCACCAACATTTCTAATATTTACTTGTTGGTAATTGAACACAAACGATACTTCGCCTTCATCCGATGCTTAAATTCACAGAGGTTGTGTATTTTTGCTGTAAAAGGGCATGGTGATTGCCATCATGGGAGGTGGAGCAGTTGTAGAAGATTCAGCAGCACTACTCTTCTTGTTATCACTTGAGTCAGACATTTTCTTTACTACATCTGTGAAGAGACATTTCTTCCATGTACATAGAAAATGGCAGTTTCAATTTAATATGGCAGTCAGCAAAGTTACAGAGTCCCTATATCCTGTTCATGATGCCACTTTTTGTAGAAATGGCGGTTGGTTATGGCGACGCGGGTCTGCTTTCTTCCTTCTATACTGTTGGCTATTTCCCAGCATCTACCTGGCAGCTTCTGTAAAAATGGCCTCATAAATGGATGTTGCGGAATATGTTTACTATACCCATTAATGTGTTCATGACGCCAGCGCTTTACAGTGCAAAATGCAGTGGGTGATGAAAATGATGAATAAATCACACCAAGCCAGGGATCAGTAAAATATACATAATTAATTATTCTCTTTTGTTTTTCCTCTTTTGTACTGGAGATGATAACCGTAATTATATGTGAGTACAGTACATTCAATCCACAGCAATTATACACTTTTAACAGATCCACAAACTGGTAATCTATATGTATGGACTTTACTTTTACAGCCCTGCAAATGGGGGTCTCCTGACATAAATAGTCTCCAAGGAAATCCCAATAAGGAATGTTGTATAGCAAGGGGGTGTTGATGGTACTTATCCCTCTTCAGTGATTGCTTGGTCTCTTTCCCTCCAGGGCTCAGCACAATTACTCCACTGAAGGGAACTGTAAATCACTGCAGGGTGTGGTAGCTCTCCTGTCTGGTTTCTGTCCCAACAACAGCTACCACTGCCACTAACTCTCTTCCCTATCCGACAACTGCATCCCTATGACAACTCTTACAGGCACTCGCTACTATACTTCTATTTCACCCTATTACAGACTACCGAGCTATCATTATTCTATTGACACTCTCTCCTATACGATCATCGATTCTCTGCTGCACACACTGACTGACAGCTGACTGTACATTCACTAACCGATCTATTTCACTATGTCTCATCTAACTCTCTCTCTCTATTCTCCTGCTGGCTCCTTCACACTGCACTCTCTGGTACATTAACTATCTTCCTCTCTGTCTAGCAGTCGACTAACTGACATTAGTTTCTATCTTTTCACAGGGATGACAAACCTAACTCCTCTCTCTGTTCTCCTCTGACTGGACTAACTGACACCCTCAGCATATGCACACTTCTTATTTCTCCTCCAGTTCAGGCTCTGGTGTCTGCAGGCAATGGGCTCTCCCATGATAGGTGTTGGGTATAGTCCAGGAACCCCAAAGGATATGTTGCCGAGTTCCAAATTATTATTGTATATCCGTCCAGAAGGAATCAATGAGACACAGACCATTCTCTGTATTCCCAAGAATTCTAAAATTTATTGTAAGACATAGACCTTTATGGAAAAAGAAAGAGAATGGCTTTATGCCAAAGCTGTATACAAGTCATTTCTCATTGATAGAAAGTGTAATTATGACAACTAAACATTTGATTGAAAAACAGACAAACAATACATTTTCTCACTAAACTTCAAGACATAACAACTGATACATGAGCCTGAGAATCCTCTGTACTAGTGATGCTGGCTGCACGCCTAGAAAATTTGTAAAAGGGAATAGATCTAAAAGGGCAATAACATTCCTAAAGGAAACACTAGATAGTTTGCAAAGAGAATTAATCTGAAGCTTATAAGATGGCTGACTGGAGACAAGATGGATAGTTGAAGACCAAATTCCTAACATAGGCATCCACACTCCTGTTGCCTCACCGTTTAGAGACATCGACTAATCAGAGCCCGAAGCTCATTCCTGCATCTGACCAATCAGAGCTAGAGATGAGCGAACATGCTTTTCCGAGTTTGATGCTCGTTCGAGTAGTAGCATACTAGATGGTGCTCGTTACTTTAGCAAGCACCACGCCGTGTTCGAGAAAAATGCTAGAGTCTCCATTGACTTCAATGGGGTTCGTTACTCGAACAGAGCTCTCGAATATTACGAAAGGCTTGGCTCAAATAACGAGCACCCGAGCATTTTGGTGCTCGCTCATCTCTAATCAAAGCTATATCTGTCAGCAGCAAATGAGGTATAATGGGTTTCCAGGCAGACTATAACTAGCTCTCTGTAAGGGTGACTACCCACTACAGTTTTTTTTTCACTGCGAGATTCGCAGCGTTTTTTTTTCTGCAGGGGTCTATGGGACTTGTAATGTTAAATCGCGGTAAATTGTGACTTTGCGCAATCGCGATTTTAACATTACAAGTCCCATAGACCCCTGCTGAAAAAAAACGCTGCAAATTTCGCTGTGAAAAAAAAACTGAAGTGGGTAGTCACCGTGACAGGGCTTATTAACCTGCCATTTAACCCCTGCTTGCCCAGGGATTTTTGCATATGTTGCAAAATAGAACAAACGCTCTGTAGGATCCATTTTTGGGCCACTACATGTGTAATCTCGGCTGAACCAGATGAGAGTATTTGGTATACTTTTTGTGCCTTAAAGCAAGCACTTTGGCATACACATTAAACAAAGGGCACAAATTGTGGTGAAATGTGGTGAAATGTGGTGAAATGTCTTCCATACCTTGGGCCCAAAAATGGTCCACCTTATGAGCTCAGGTTGAGCGAAGTACAGTAATCTCTTCCGAATTCACTCAAGAACCATTAACATTTTTAATCCTCAGTGCGTGTAAATAAAGCCTGCCATGGCAAGCAAACCAAGTCAACCATGTGAAGGGTTTAACAAAAAGCCTGTAAGCTAATATGAGGCCCCGTTGTTGGAGTCCCGCCAGGCATCAACAAGCACAGTCTTTATTTCTAGAAGTGCAGCCTTCTTTGGCCACCCTATAGTTAAAATCCCTGTAGCATGAAACCCAGGGTGTATAGTAACCAAATGCAATTGACAACCCGACCTTTAACCAGAATCATTGGACTATGGTTGTCCCTAAACCACCCATACACCACGTTTCAGACAACAACATTATCCTACTTTAAGTAACGGACCTTTGTCCAAAAAAAAAGGCAAAGTCCTGAAACCTATAAAAAAAACTTTGACCCCTCAAAAAATTTACACCACAGAGAACATTAAAGTCTGGACACAACAATTTTGAACTGAATTTTTTTTATTCAGAAAAGATCTGAACAAAATAATGGGCATCATGGCCAACTCTTCAAAGGCTAAATTAAAATAATGGATGCGGCCTGCACTTTTACAGTCCTACCCCAACTGGCCAGGCCTCTGGCTGCTGGATAGCTGCAAGCCCTGGCCAGTTCGATGTGGGGCAAGCCTCTAGGCTTGCAGGTTCCGCAGGCTAAATGGCCCCGCTTGTCTCCTGGCCCTCTGTGATAGGCCTCCTGTGCCCATCATTATCTGCGGGTGCCCTGTATACTCCAAGCCTGTGCTGGTGAATGGCATACCCTAAGCTTGGGCTGGGGTACAGCATACCCCAACTGGCACTGGGGGACTCCTTGCCCCAGCTAGGGCAAAGGGACGCCATTCCTCAGCTGGGGCTGAGGGACGCCATTCCTCAGCTGGGGCTGAGGGACGCCATTCCCCAGCTGGGCCTGAGGGATGCCATTTCCCTGCTGGCCTGAGGAACGCCATTCCCCTGCTGGGCCTGAGGAATGCCATTCCCCAGCTGGGCCTGAGGAACGCCATTCCCCAGCTGGGCCTGAGGAACGCCATTCCCCTGCTGGGCATGAGGAACGCCATTCTCCTGCTGAGCCTGAGGGATGCCATTCCCCAGCTGGGTCTGAGGGATGCCATTCCCAAGCTGGGCCTGAGGGATGCCATTCCCAAGCTAAGCCTGAGGGACGCCCTGCCCCAGCTGGGGCTGAGGGACGCCATTCCCTAGGTGGAGCTGGGGGACGCCATTCCCCAGCTGGGCCTGAGGGACGCCATTCCCCAGGTGGTGCTGAGGGACCCATTCCCCAGGTGGGGCTGAGGGACGCCATTCCCCAGCTGGGGCGGAGGGACACCATTCCCCAGCTGGGGCGGAGGGATGCCATTCCCCAGCTGGGGCTGAGGGATGCCATTCCCCAGCTGGGGCTGAGGGACGCCATTCGCCACCTGGGGCTGAGGGACGCCATTCCCCAGCTGGGGTTGAGGGACGCCATTCCCCAGCTGGGGTTGAGGGACGCCATTCCCCAGCTGGGGTTGAGGGACGCCATTCCCCAGCTGGGGTTGAGGGACGCCATTCCCCAGCTGGGGCTGAGGGACGCCTTTCCCCAGCTGGGGCTGAGGGACGCCATTCCCCAGCTGGAGCTGAAGGATGACATTCCCCAGCTGGGGCAGATGAATGCCATTCCCCGGCTCGGGCTGAGGGATGCCATTCCCCAGCTCGGGCTGAGGGACGCCACACCCAAGCTGGGGCTGAGGGATGCCACACCCAAGCTGGGGCTGAGGGATGCCACACCCAAGCTGGGGCTGAGGGATGCCACACCCAAGCTGGGGCTGAGGGGTTTCCATACCCAAGCTGGGGCTGAGGGATGCCATTCCCCAGCTGGGGATGAGGGACGCCACTTCCCAGCTGGGGCTGAGGGACGCCATTCCGCAGCTGGGGCTGAGGGACGCCTTTCCGCAGCTGGGGCTGAGGGACGCCACTTCCCAGCTGGGGCTGAGGGACGCCATTCCGCAGCTGGGGCTGAGGGATGCCATTCCCCAGCTGGGGCTGAGGGACGCCATTCCCCAGCTGGGGTTGAGGGACGCAATTCCCCAGATGGTGCTGAGGGACACAATTCCCAAGCTCGGGCTGAGGGACGCCACTTCCCAGCTGGGGCTGAGGGACGCCATTCCGCAGCTGGGGCTGAGGGACGCCATTCCCCAGCTGGGGCTGAGGGACGCCATTCCCCAGCTGGGGTTGAGGGACGCAATTCCCCAGATGGTGCTGAGGGACGCAATTCCCAAGCTCGGGCTGAGGGACGCCATTCCCAAGCTCGGGCTGAGGGACTCTATTCCCAAGCTGGGGCTGAGGGACGCCAATCCCCAGCTGGGGCTGAAGGACGCCAATCTCCAGCTGGGGCTGAAGGACGCCATTCCCCAGCTGGGGCTGGGGGTCGCCATTCTCCAGCTGGGGCTGAGGGACGCCATTCCCCAGCTGGGGCTGAGGGACACTGTTCCCCAGCTGGGGCTGAAGGACGCCAATCTCCAGCTGGGGCTGAAGGACGCCATTCCCCAGCTGGGGCTGAGGGATGCCATTCCCCAGCTGGGGCTGAGGGATGCCATTCCCCAGCTGGGGCTGGGGGATGCCATAGACTATTTGGGGGCTGGTGTACTCCAGCTGATGGTAGGGATGAGCAGCATCAGCCACAGGGAGGTGGGGGTGGGCACCAACAGCGACAGGGGATGGAGTGGTAGCATGAGAATTGGGACTGGTAGGAGGTTCCTGAGCGCCACTGCAGATTTGGGGGAGGGGTGTGTAAGTATCCCACAGCGGGGAGGAGAGGGAATGTCGGCTGGTGAGCATACCCAATGCCTGCTCAGCTCCGGCTAAACTCTGGGGCTCTGGCTGCTGGACTGCTTCAAATAGCATCTCAATGGCCACCCTCATTTTTGAGATGAGACGCTCAGGCAATTTGCGGAAATTGTCCGCAAGTCCCCGGCAGAAGCGGTCTGCCCAATCCTCTTCACTCCTTGTCCGTAGGTAGCCCAAGATAGCCAGCTCTGCCTGCAGATTAGGAGGAGGAGTGGGCAGGACTGGCAAGTTTGCTTGAGGGGGGGCACTGGGTTCGAGCTGTGTCGGTGATGAGCCAGCCAGTTTCTCCTCCTCCGCTGCCCCCTGCAGAGGAGCCTGACCTGACTCCACCCCCACAGTGATGCCCACCCCCAGCTCCTGCTCCTCTGTGACATCTGGACTGGACTCTGAGATATTGCTGGATGACCTAATGGGAAAATGGAAAAAATGAACAATATTAAAGTTTCACCAAAAAAAAAAAGAGAGTCAAGCAAGCAAATAGTTCACCAAGTGGAAAATATAATTATTTGGCATGGGTAGACTAGCCATGCTAGCTGGCGGATTATCATTTTTCAAACACGTGAGCTATTAAATGGATAGTATATAAGAAAGGTATGAATGTGGCTGTTTATATTCACACCATTTGCAGGAGCTAGTTCAGAGGCCACAAATCGGCACATAATGTGACCGATTACTTTCAGTGGCTGCACGCACGGCTTGCCTACTTGCAGCAGCCAAAAATATCAACCAAACCAATGAAACTTTTTATCCTTTAGTTTTTACAGGGATATGTGGAGACAACAGTGGAAGTGCCTGCAAGAGACATTCGGACATGTACAGATTAGAATGACGACAACAGTGTGCAAAAGAGTCACCTTCCAAAGCCCCCCCCCCCACCCAAATTCCCTATTATACTTACGGGGACGGATTGTCGATCAGGGGAAAGAATGACGGAGGTTTTCTGTTTCTTCTGCGCTTGGCTCTATCCTGCGATTGGAAAAAACGATGTTTCTTTTTTTCCGAGTACAAGATCCTCATGTAAGCTACAATCAGGTGTGCATTTGTTCCCCACAAAAAAAGACAACACATTATTAGTCAAAAAATGAAACATTAATACCGGTCTATGTTTTAATATACTTTAGCAAAAAATAATATTCCAACAAAGAAACCAAACATCAACCTTCAGGGGTAAGGTAAAGAGCAAGTGCATATAGGTGCTGGCGACAATGAGAAAAGGCACACCAAAAAGGTTCCCGGAGCACTAATAAATTGGAGTGACAACCGAATGCGAGTACAAAGTGGCCCAAGTGCAGCCACGCAATAGATGTAGTAAACACTGTTTGGGTCACAGAGGTGCTTTCTAGATGTCAGACACTGCAATAGGTTAATCATATACTGATCATGGGAAAAGACATCACCCAAAATATACTCACCATACTTTTTGCGGATGTGCCAGTCTCCTAGCGGGAACTACACATGCTTTGGCGCACCTGCTTCCATAAGGCTGGGTGCACACGGGGTGGAATTTCCATATCATGTTTTCATGGGGATGTTATTTTTTGGTCTTTTGCAGGAATGCTCTGGCACTATAAATGTCTGCCGGGCCAGAGGAGACATTCACTGGAGACTTTTAAACATCCTTCACACAAGCGTGAAAATCACACAAAAGTTTTGCGCACAAAAAAATAGCGAGAATCACTGCCGAAAAATCGTATGAATGGATGATTTTCCGTGATCAAGTTCCAACCTGCAGCCGCGTTTTTTCACCCATTCAAATGGCCTGCTGTGAAGTTTTGTCAAAACTGCTGATCAGAATTCCCAGGGTCGACAGAAATCCTTCTAATGATTTATAATGGCTTAAATGAGGCACCTGTCTTTTTTCCTCAGCCTTGGACGCAGCTAAACGCCCTTCCCATCAAAGATCCAAAGATAGGGCAAAACATATATTTTGGCAAAGCAGGGAATTTTGGTCGCAAACTTCAGTTGCTGGTGTTCTATCTTTTTAGGCACAATTTTTTTTGCGCGACTGAAAATTGTTCGTCTGAATTAGAGATGAGCGAACTTGATATCCGTGCGGATATTAGGGTGTTCGGGATGTTCGTTATTCGTAACGAACACCATGCGGTGTTCGGGTTACTTTCACTTCCTTCCCTGAGACGTTAGCGCGCTTTTCTGGCCAATTGAAAGACAGGGAAGGCATTACAACTTCCCACTGCGTCGTTCAAGCCCTATACCACCCCCCTGCAGTGAGTGGCTGGGGAGATCAGGTGTCCGCCTGATATAAAAGTCGGCCCCTCCCGCAGCTCGCCTCAGATGCCTGGTGAGTTAGATGAGGGACAGTGCTGTTTGTACCGGAGCTGCTGTAGGGAAAGAATTGGTAGTTAGTGTAGGCTTCAAGACCCCCAAAGGTCCTTATTAGGGCCACTGATAGCTGTGTGTTGGCTGCTGTTAGCAGTGGAAATTTTTTTTCTTTCTCAAAATCGCCTCTGCAGACCGTTGCACCCGGCATTAGGGACAGAAGTGCTGCATAGGCAGGGAGAGTGTTAGGAGTGAGTGTAGCCTTCAAGAACCTCAACGGTCCTTTCTAGGGCCATATTTAACCGTGTGCAGTACTGTCCAGGCTGCTGTTAGCTGTGCTGCATTTTTTTTTTGCTTCTCAAAATCGCCTCTGCAGAGCATTGCACCCTCCATTGATACTGCAGGGAAAGAATTGTATAGGCAGGGCCACAACACAGTTATTATTCATTGAATATACGCAGTGCTGCCTTTTGCTTGTAAAACAAGTGAAAATAATTCTATTTGTCCGGCCTCTGTCCGTCCTAAGGGCTGTGGACACGTGTCGGCTGCGTGTGCAACGTTTAAAAATCAGACGCACCCAGCTACGTTTTACTGCTGGCTTCGCCATTTGCTTTCCTTAATTGGGAAAAAAAATACCTGCTCTGCCAGAGTTATAATAACTCTGCTACCCTCACGTTCTGTGACACATTAGCAGGGCCACAGCACAGTTATTAAACTTCTCATGTTCATTGAATATATGCAGTGCTGCCTTTTGGTGGAAAAAAACTGAAAAAAATTGTATTTGTCCTGCCTCTGTCCGTCCTAAGGGCGGTGGACACGTGTCGGCTGCGTGTGCAACGTTTAAAAATCAGACGCACCCAGCTACGTTTTACTGCTGGCTTCGCCATTTGCTTTCCTTAATTTGGAAAAAAAATACCTGCTCTGCCAGAGTTAATAACTCTGCTACCCTCAAGTTCTGTGACACATTAGCAGGGCCACAGCACAGTTATTAAACTTCTCATGTTCATTGAATATACGCAGTGCTGCCTTTTGGTGGAAAAAAACTGAAAACAAATCTATTTGTCCTGCCTCTGTCCGTCCTAAGGGCTGTGTGTACGTGTCGGCTGCGTGTGCAACGTTTAAAAATCAGACGCACCCAGCTACGTTTTACTGCTGGCTTCGCCATTTGCTTTCCTTAATTTGGAAAAAAAATACCTGCTCTGCCAGAGTTATAATAACTCTGCTACCCTCAAGTTCTGTGCCACATTAGCAGGGCCACAGCACAGTTATTAAACTTCTCATGTTCATTGAATATACGCAGTGCTGCCTTTTGGTGGAAAAAAACTGAAAAAAATTGTATTTGTCCTGCCTCTGTCCGTCCTAAGGGCGGTGGACACGTGTCGGCTGCGTGTGCAACGTTTAAAAATCAGACGCACCCAGCTACGTTTTACTGCTGGCTTCGCCATTTGCTTTCCTTAATTTGGAAAAAAAATACCTGCTCTGCCAGAGTTAATAACTCTGCTACCCTCAAGTTCTGTGACACATTAGCAGGGCCACAGCACAGTTATTAAACTTCTCATGTTCATTGAATATACGCAGTGCTGCCTTTTGGTGGAAAAAAACTGAAAACAAATCTATTTGTCCTGCCTCTGTCCGTCCTAAGGGCTGTGTGTACGTGTCGGCTGCGTGTGCAGCGTTTAAAAATCAGACGCACCCAGCTACGTTTTACTGCTGGCTTCGCCATTTGCTTTCCTTAATTTGGAAAAAAAATACCTGCTCTGCCAGAGTTATAATAACTCTGCTACCCTCAAGTTCTGTGCCACATTAGCAGGGCCACAGCACAGTTATTAAACTTCTCATGTTCATTGAATATACGCAGTGCTGCCTTTTGGTGGAAAAAAACTGAAAAAAATTGTATTTGTCCTGCCTCTGTCCGTCCTAAGGGCGGTGGACACGTGTCGGCTGCGTGTGCAACGTTTAAAAATCAGACGCACCCAGCTACGTTTTACTGCTGGCTTCGCCATTTGCTTTCCTTAATTGGGAAAAAAATACCTGCTCTGCCAGAGTTAATAACTCTGCTACCCTCACGTTCTGTGACACATTAGCAGAGACACAGCACAGTTATTAAACTTAGATTATTCATTCACTAGAGGCAGTGGGGCCTTTCGTTTTCAAAAAAGGGAAAAAATTATATTTGGCCTGCAGTCTTGCGCCAATTTATTTCCTGCCTGTGAAATCAAATCACTGGTAATACAGCATGCTGAGGGGTAGGGGTAGGCCTAGAGGATGTGGACGCGGCCGAGGACGCGGAGGGCCAAGTCAGGGTGTGGGCACAGGCTGAGCTCCTGATCCAGGTGTGTCGCAGCCGACTGCTGCGCGATTAGGAGAGAGGCCCGTTTCTGGCGTCCCCACATTCATCGCCCAATTAATGGGTCCACGCGGGAGACGGTTATTAGAAAATGAGCAGTGTGAGCAGGTCCTGTCCTGGATGGCAGAAAGTGCTTCGAGCAACCTATCGTCAACACGCAGTTCTGCGCCGTCCACTGCTGCAAATCCGAATCCTCTGTCTGCTGCTCCTCCTTCCTCTCAGCCTCCTCACTCCACTACAATGACACCTGCTCAGGAGCGGGAACACTCCCAGGAACTGTTCTCGGGCCCCTGCTTAGATTGGGCAGCAGCGGTTCCTCTCCCACCAGAGGAGTTTATCGTCACTGATGCCCAACCATTCGAAAGTTCCCGGGGTCCGGGGGAAGAGGCTGGGGACTTCCGCCAACTGTCTCAACAACTTTCTGTGGGTGAGGAGGACGATGACGATCAGACACAGCTGTCTTGCAGTGAGGTAGTAGTAAGGGCAGTAAGTCCGAGGGAGCAGCGCACAGAGGATTCGGAGGAAGAGCAGCAGGACGATGAGGTGACTGACCCCACCTGGTGTGCAACGCTTACTCAGGAGGACAGGTCTTCAGAGGGGGAGTCAAGGGCATCAGCAGGGCAGGTTGCAAGAGGCAGTGCGGTGGCCAGGGGTAGAGGCAGGGCCAGACCGAATAATCCACCAACTGTTTCCCAAAGCGCACCCTCGCGCCATGCCACCCTGCAGAGGCCGAGGTGCTCTAAGGTCTGGCAGTTTTTCACAGAGACGCCTGATGACCGACGAACAGTGGTGTGCAACCTTTGTCGCGCAGAGCTCAGCCGGGGAGCCAACACCAACAGCCTCATCACCACCACCATGCGCAGACATATGATGGCCAAGCACCCCACAAGGTGGGACGAAGGCCGTTCAGCGCCTCCGGTTTGCACCGCTGCCTCTCCCCCTGTGCCCCAACCTGCCACTGAGATGCAACCCCCCTCTCAGGACACAGGCACTACCGCCTCATGGCCTGCACCCACACCCTCATCTCCGCTGTCCTCGGCCCCATCCAGCAGTGTAGTTCAGCGCACCGTCCAGCCGTCGCTTGCGCAACTGTTGGAGCGCAAGCGCAAGTACGCCGCCACGCACCCGCACGCTCAAACGTTAACCGTCCGCATAGCAAAATTCATCAGCCTTGAGATGCTGCCGTATAGGGTTGTGGAAACTGAGTCCTTCAAAAGTATCATGGAGGCGGCGGCCCCGCGCTACTCAGTTCCCAGTCGCCACTACTTTTCCCGATGTGCCGCCCCAGCCCTGCACGACCACGTCTCCCGCAACATTGTACGCGCCCTCACCAACGCGGTTACTGCCACGGTCCACTTAACAACGGACACGTGGACAAGCACAGGCGGGCAGGGCCACTACATCTCCCTGACGGCACATTGGGTGAATTTAGTGGAGGCTGGGACAGAGTCAGAGCCTGGGACCGCTCACGTCCTACCCACCCCCAGAATTGCGGGCCCCAGCTCGGTGCTGGTATCTGCGGAGGTGCATGCTTCCTCCACTAAAGCACCCTCCTCCTCCTCCTCTGTCTCGCAATCAAGATGTGTTAGCAGCAGCATGTCGCCAGCAGTCGGTGTCGCGCGGTGTGGCAGCACAGCGGTGGGCAAGCGTCAGCAGGCCGTGCTGAAACTACTCAGCTTAGGCGATAAGAGGCACACGGCCCACGAACTGCTGCAGGGTCTGACACAGCAGACCGACCGCTGGCTTGTGCCGCTGAGCCTCCAACCGGGCATGGTCGTGTGTGACAACGGCCGTAACCTGGTGGCAGCTCTGCAGCTCGGCAGCCTCACGCACGTGCCATGCCTGGCCCACGTCTTTAATTTGGTGGTTCAGCGCTTTCTGAAAAGCTACCCACGCTTGTCAGACCTGCTCGTAAAGGCGCGCCGGCTCTGCGCACATTTCCGCAAGTCCCACACGGACGCTGCCACCCTGTGCACCCTGCAACATCACTTTAAGCTGCCAGTGCACCGACTGCTGTGCGACGTGCCCACACGGTGGAACTCTACGCTCCACATGTTGGCCAGGCTCTATGAACAGCGTAGAGCTATAGTCGAATACCAACTCCAACATGGGCGGCGCAGTGGGAGTCAGCCTCCTCAATTCCTTTCAGAAGAGTGGGCCTGGTTGGCAGACATCTGCCATGTCCTTGGTAATTTTGAGGAGTCTACCCAGGTGGTGAGCGGCGATGCTACAATCATTAGCGTCACCATTCCTCTGCTATGCATCTTGAGAAATTCCCTGCAAACCATAAAGGCAGCTGCTTTGCGCTCGGAAACGGGGGCGGGGGAAGACAGTATGCCGCTGGATAGTCAGGGCACCCTCCTGTCTATTTCTCAGCGCGTACAGGAGGAGGACGAGGAGCATGAGGAGGATGAGGAGGAGGGGGAAGAGACAGCTTGGCCCGCTGCTGACGGTACACCGGCTGATTGCCTGTCATCCTTTCAGCGTGTATGGCCTGAGGAGGAGGAGGAGGAGAATCCTGAAAGTGATCTTCCTAGTGAAAACAGCCATGTGTTGCGTACTGGTACCCTGGCACACATGGCGGACTTCATGTTAGGATGCCTTTCTCGTGACCCTCGCGTTGCACGCATTCTGGCCACAACGGATTACTGGGTGTACACACTGCTCGACCCACGCTATAAGGAGAACCTGCCCACTCTCATTCCCGAAGAGGAAAGGGGTTCGAGAGTGTTGCTATACCACAGGACCCTTGCGGACAAGCTGATGGTAAAATTCCCAGCCGACAGCGCTAGTGGCGGAAGGCGCAGTACCGAGGGCAAGGTAGCAGGGGAGGTGCGGAGATCGAGCAGCATGTACATCCCAGGCAGTGCAACAGTCTTTAAGGGCCTGGACAGCTTTATGGCTCCCCACCAAGACTGTGTCACCGCTCCCCAGTCAAGGCTGAGTCGGCGGGAGCACTGTAAAAGGATGGTGAGGGAGTACGTAGCCGATCGCACGACCGTCCTCCGTGACGCCTCTGCCACCTACAACTACTGGGTGTCGAAGCTGGACACGTGGCCTGAACTAGCGCTGTATGCCCTGGAGGTGCTTGCTTGTCCTGCGGCTAGCGTCTTGTCGGAGAGGGTGTTTAGTGCGGCTGGGGGAATCATCACAGATAAGCGTACCCGCTTGTCAACCGACAGTGCCGACAGGCTAACACTCATCAAGATGAACAAAGCCTGGATTTCGCCAGACTTCTCTTCTCCACCAGCGGACAGCAGCGATACGTAAGCAATACGTAGGCTGCACCCGCGGATGGAAGCTACGTTCTCTCTCACCATCCAAAACGGGGACATTTCTGCTTCATCAATCAGTGTCTAATATTCCTCCTCCTCCTCCTCCTCCTGCTACTCCTCCTGAAACCTCACGTAATCACGCTGAACGGGCAATTTTTCTTAGGGCCACAAGGCTCACTCAAATAATTTTTCTAAACAATTCTTAAAAGTTTCAATGCGCTTAAAAGCGTTGGAACTGTAACTTGAACCAATTTTTCGTTACACTGGGCTGCCTCCAGGCCTAGTTACCACTTAAGCCACATTAACCAAAGCGATTAATGGGTTTCACCTGCCCTCTTGGCTGGCCATGGCCAATTTTTGGGATGTACATTAGTACTGTTGATACAGCAATTTTTGTGGGCCCTCGCCTACAGTGTAATCAAATTAATTTTTAGCCCACCTGCATTAAGCACGACATTACTACCTCAGCTGTGTTGGGCAATGCAATGGGATATTTTTGTGTACCGTCGGTGGGTTCCAGGGAGCCACCCATGCTGTAGGTGCACACGGAGTGTAACCTACATGTGTCCACTTGTAAAGAACCCCAGTCTGACTGGGGCATGCAGTGTGGGCCGAAGCCCACCTGCATTAAGCACGACATTACTACCTCAGCTGTGTTGGGCAATGCAATGGGATATTTCTATGTACCGCCGGTGGCTTCCTGGCACCCACCCATGCTGTCGGTCGACAGGGACTTCACAATAGGGAGTTGTACCTGCCTGTGTCTATGAATTAAAAAGCCCGGTCTAACTGGGGCATACAGACACCTTGACAGAATGAATAGTGTGTGGCACATAGGTTCCCCATTGCTATGCCCACGTGTGCAGCTCCTGATGGCGGTGGCACAGGATTCTATTTCTCATTGCTTCTGTACAGCATTGTGGGCTATCGCCCCGCCCCTTTTAAAGAGGGTCGCTGCCTAGCCGTGCCAACCCTCTGCAGTGTGTGCCTGCGGTCCCTCGTCATGGCAGACGCACTTCTAAATAGACATGAGGGTGGTGTGGCATGAGGGCAGCTGAAGGCTGCGCAGGGACACTTTGGTGTGCGCTGTGGGGGGGAGGGGGGGGCGATTGGGCAGCATGTAACCCAGTAGAAGTGGCAGTGGAGTGTCATGCAGGCGGGGATTGTGCTTTGTTGGAGGTAGTGTGGTGCTTAGCAAAGGTATGCCATGCTAATGATGGCTTTTCAGAAGTAAAAGGTGTTGGGAGGGGGGGGGGGCACTCTTGCCGGTATTCTGGCTTAATAGTGGGACCTGTGTACTTGAGATGCAGCCCAACATGTAGCCCCTCGCCTGCCCTATCCGTTGCTGTGTCGTTCCCATCACTTTCTTGAATTGCCCAGATTTTCACACATGAAAACCTTAGCGAGCATCGGCGAAATACAAAAATGTTCTGGTCGCCCATTGACTTCAATGGGGTTCGTTGTTCGAAACGAACCCTCGAGCATCGCGGGAAGTTCGTTACGAATAACGAACACCCGAACATTTTGGTGTTCGCTCATCTCTAGTCTGAATGTTTCCAAAAGAAACCATTGGTTCTCATAGTTGCGGTTTTTTCGTGCGGGTAATTTAGCCTCGCAAAATTGCTCATATGAGCAAGGCTTTATAGTGGACGTCAAGAAAGGCGCAGCTGTGCGTATAACTATGCAGAGTAACTTTAGCCAAAAGATCATTTTGTTTTTGGAAAACCAGAGCAAAATATGGGGGCGTAGTAGCTGTCAAAACACCTGCGAAATACAGCGCAAGACAGATTTTCACTGTGCTGCTTTTTTTGCGATGAAAAAGCCGATTCACGCTTGCATCTAGCACCCTTCCCATGGCTTAGAATGGCAATTAAATGCCTAATTATGGCGAGCTCTGTTGTTTCCCCAGTGTTGGAGGCAGCAAAACACACTCCCTTTTCTTGCAGCTCCCATAGCAGCCACCAGTGTTTTTCTGTGAAAAGATAGGGCAAGACCTATCTTTTTGACAGCGTCAAATTTCGGTTGCCGATTTTGGTCACACATGTGCTGTTTTTCCAGTCCAACGTTTTTGCACTGCTAACGATCATTTGTTTGAATGAAAGCATTAGAATCCAATGCTTTGGATAGTCACAATTTTCAGCCGATGATTTTTCATGGCTAATTAGACACATAAAATCGCTCATGTGAATAAGGCCCTAGGCCTCGTTCAGACAAACAATTTTGCATTGCTAAGTTACCCACCCAATAATATTGCGACTATTAGAACCAATGGATTCCTGTGGAAGCATTCAGAATAGAGATGAGCGAGCATACTCGTCCGAGCTTGATGCTCGTTACTCGAGACGAGCACCACGCGGTACTCGAGTCAATTCCATTTCCTTCCCTGCATGTTTAGCGCCATTTTCGGGCCAATAGAAATGCAGGGAACATAGTAACATAGTTCGTTAGGGCGAATGAAGACAATGTCCATCTAGTCCAGCTTGTCTATCCTCCTATGTTGATCCAGAGGAAGGCAAAAAAGGCATTACAACTTCCTCCTGTGACGTTCCAGCCCTATCCTACCCCCCTGCAGTGAGTGGCTGGTGAGATCAAGTGACCGCCGAGTACTTAAAGCTGTCCTGCCAACGGCTCGCCTCAGACACACACTGGGAGAGATCAGGGACAGTGCTGCTGCTGCTGCTATAGGGAAAGTGGTAGTGTAGGTTCCTGTCTTCAAGAACCCCAACAGTCCTTCTTAGGGCCACATCTGACCATGTGCATTACTGTTGTGGCTGCTGGGAGCAGTTTTGCACCCAAATTGTTTTTTCCATCTCAGGCTGTGCAGGCTATTACAGCTATAGCGTTCTCAGTCTGCAGTCAATTATACAGAGTATAGGAACAGTGCCGGTGAGACAGGGACAGTGGTAGTGTAGAATCCAGTCTACAAGAATCCCATCGGTCCTTCTTAAGGCTACCTCTCACCGTGTGCATTCTACAGGGTGTCTGGTGGGAGTTGTAGTGCATCACTATTGCAGAACCAGACGTTTTTGCAGCCTTCCATATAATTTTTTTCTGGATGCAGTTTGCGTTACAGTACTGCTGTCAGCCTCCAACTGTACGCCCATAATTCCATAATTTTTTACACCGGTCTGTATCTGCCGTGAACTTCACGCACAGCGTATGGCCACAGCCACTAATAGAGGGAAAGTCATATACACGCTATATAGCCTGTATTCTTTTTCAAAAAAATGTTAAAAAAAGCTCCTTCGTTGGGCTACCTCTGACTGTCTGAAATTTACTGGGTGTCTGGTGGGAGTTGTAGTGCATCACTATTGCACGGCTAGACCTGTTTGCAGCCTTCCGTATTCTTTGTTTCTGCCTGGAGTTAGCATTACATAACCGCTGTCAGCCTCCAACAGTACGATAATAATTCCATAATTATTTATACCGCTCTGTGTCTGCCATCAACTTCACGCACAGCGTACGGCCATAGCCACAGATAGAGGGAAAGTCATATGCACGCTATATAGCCTGTATTCTTTTTCAAAAATTTTTTTAAAAAAGCTCCTTCTTATGGCTACCTCTGACCGTCTGCATTTTACAGGTTGTCTGGTGGGAGTTGTAGTGCATCACTATTGCAGAGCCAGACCTTTTTGCAGCCTTCCGTATAATTTCTTTCTGGCTGCAGTTTGCGTTACATTACCGCTGTCAGCCTCCAACTGTACGCCAATAATTCCATAATTTTTTTCCACCGGTCTGTGTCTGCTCTATTTGTTATCCACCATGCTGAGGGGTAGGGGTAGGGCTAGAGGACTTGGCGAGCGAAGATGCGGAGGTCCAAGTCAGGGTGTGGGCACAGGCCGAATTACTGGTCCAGGTGAATCACAGCCGGCTGTTGCTGGATTAGGAGAGAGGCAAGTTTCTGGGGTCCCCAGCTTCATATCACAATTTATGGGTCCACGTGGTAGACCTTTATTACAAAGAGAGCAGTGTGAGCAGGTCCTGTCATGGATGGCAGAAAATGCATCCAGCAATGTATCGACCACCCAGTCTTCTATGCCGTCCACTGCTGCAACTCTGAATCCTCTCGCTGCTGCTCCTCCTTCCTCCCAGCCTCCTCACTCCATGAAAATGACACATTCTGAGGAGCAGGCAGAGGTGACTGACCCCACCTGGTTTGCTAAGCCAACTGAGGACAGGTCTTCAGAGAGGGAGGCAAGTGCAGCAGCAGGACAGGTTGGAAGAGGCAGTGGGGTGGCCAGGGGTAGAGGCAGGGCCAGAGCGAAGAATCCCCCAACTGTTTCCCAAAGCACCCCCTCGCGCCAAGCCACCGTGCAGAGGCCTAGGTGTTCAAAGGTGTGGATGTTTTTCAGTGAGAGCACGAACGACCGACGAACAGTGGTGTGCAACCTGTGTCGCGCCAAGATCAGCCGGGGAGCCATCACTACCAGCCTCACCACCACCAGCATGCGCAGGCATATGATGGCCAAGCACCCCACATGGTGGGACGAAGCCCGTTCACCGCCTCCGGGTCTCACCACTGCCTCTCCCCCTGTGCCCCAACCTGCCATTCAGATCCAACCCCCCTCTCAGGACACAGGCACAAGCGCCTCCCGGCCTGCACCCACACCCTCACCTCCACTGTCTTCGACCCCATCCAGCAATGTCTCTCAGCGCAGCGTCCAGCTGTCGCTAGCGCAAGCGTTGGAGTGAAAGCGCAAATACGCTGCCATGCACCCGCACACTCAAGCTTTAAACGTGCACATTGCCAAATTGATCAGCCTGGAGATGCTGCCGTACAGGCTTGTGGAAACTGAGGCTTTCAAAAACATGATGGCGGCGGCGCTCCCACGCTACTTGGTCCCCAGTCCCCACTATTTTTCCCGGTGTGCCGTCCCAGCCCTACACCAGCACGTCTCCCGCAACATCAAACGTGCCCTCACCAACGCGGTTACTGGGAAGGTCCACTTAACCACGGACACGTGGACAAATACTTGCGGGCAGTGCCACTATATCTCCCTGAGGGCACATTGGGTGAATTTGGTGGAGGCTGGGACCGAGGCAGAGCCTGGGACCGCACAAGTCCTACCTTGACCAAGAATAGCGGCTTCTACCTCGGTGCTGGTATCTGCGGCGTTTTATGCCACCTCCTCTAAACCCTCCCTCTCCTCCTCCTCCTACGCAACCTCTACCTCTCAATTAAGAAATTTGAGCAGCTCGGCAGCCCTACACACGTACCATGCCTGGCCCACGTCTTCAATCTGGTGGTTCAGCGGTTTCTGAAAAACTACCCGCACTTGTCTGACCTGCTCGGCAAGGTGCGCCGCGTCTGCGCACATTTCCGCAAGTCCACCACGGACGCTGCCACCCTAAGGACCCTGCAAGATCGGTTTCATCTGCCAGAGCACCGACTGCTGTGCGACGTGCCCACATGGTGGAATTCTACGCTGCAAATGTTGGCCAGGCTCTATGAGCAGCGTAGAGCAATAGTGGAATACCAACTCCAACATGGGCGGCGTAGTGGTAGTCAGCCTCCCCAATTCTTTACCAAGGAGTGAGCCTGGATGGCAGACATCTGCCAGGTCCTCGGAAACTTTGAGGAGTCTACCCAGATGGTGAGCGGCGACGCTGCAATCATTAGCGTAACCATCCCACTGCTGAGGAGTTCGCTGCAAGGCATAAAGGTTGGCGCTTTGTGGTTGGAACAGGAGACGGGGGATGACAGTATGTCGCTTGATAGCCAGACCACCCTCATGTCTATATCTCAGCGCGTTTTGGAGGAGGAGGAGGAGGGGGAGGAGCAGGACGAGGAGAAGGGGAAGAGACAGCTGGGCGCACTGCAGAGGTTTTCCATGTTGCTTGCCTCTCATCTGTTCAGCGTGTATGGCCTGTGGAGGAGGAGGAGGAGCCTGAAAGTGATCTTCCTAGTGAGGACAGCCATGTCTTGCGTACTGGCACCCCGGCTGACTTCATGTTAGGCTGCCTTTCTCGTGACCCTCGCGTTAGACACATTCTGGCCAACACGGATTACTGGGTGTACACTCTTCTTGACCCACGGTACAAGGAGAACCTTTCCACTCTTATTCCCGAAGAGGAAAGGGGTACGAGAGTGATGCAATACCACAGGCCCTGGTGGACAAAGTGATGCTAAATTTTCCATCTGACAGCGCTAGCGGCGGAAGGCGCAGTTCCAAGGGCCAAGTAGCAGGGGAGGCGCGGAGATCAGGCAGCATGTTCAGCGCAGGCAGATGAACACTGTACAAGGCCTTTGCCAGCTTTATGGCTCCCCAGCAAGACTGCGTCACCCCTCCCCAGTCAAGGCTGAGTTGGAGGGAGCACTGTAAAAAGATGGTGAGGGAGTACATAGCCGATCGTACATAGCCACCGTCCTCCGTTATGCCTCTGCTCCATACAACTATTGGGTGTCAAAGCTGGACACGTGGAACGAACTTGCTCTGTATGCCCTGGAGGTGCTGGCTTGCCCTGCCACTAATGTCTTGTCAGAGAGGGTGTTTAGTGCAGCTGGGGGAATCATCATGGACAAGCGTACCCGCCTGTCAACTGCCAGTGCCGACATGCTTACAGTCATAGAGAGGAACAAAGCCTGGATTTCCCCACACTTAGCAGCGGAACCTAAGGAATCTTTTCGCTGCAACCGGAGAAAAAAACATTCTCTATCACCGTAAAAAAAAAGGGGGAATTAGCTTTGTCAATCTGTCTCTGACATTAGTCCTCCTCCTGCTACTCCTCCTCCAGAAACAACATGTCATCGCGCTGAACGGCCAATTTTTCTGTGGCCCAAAAGGCTCATCTACCAAAATTTTTTTACAATTTTTTCAACAGGGCTGCCTCCAGGCTCTGTTACAAATTAAGCAGCAGTGTGGAGCCTGGCTGCTGAGCTAGATGGTGGTCTGAGTACAGAGCTCCCTCTCAGCGGTGCCTTCCAGGGCTAAATACAGCAGCTACAAGCAGCGCAGATGGGGAAGATTACAAGGGAGAGAGGAGGGGAACCCTCAGGAACACCCCGATCGCAAAAGGGACAAACAGATATGCAGAAATACCTTAAAGAACGGAGCGCACCCTCCCCCCCGCTCCCAGCTAAAGATGGTGTCGGCCCGGGAACCTGCAGCATCTGCAGCAGCTCACAGTAAGGCAGAGGAGGAGGGGGGGTCATCAGAGGAGGAAGAGGGAGAGAATGTCTCTAGAGCTTTTATGAGAGACTTATTCTCCCAAGCCCTACTTCCACTCAAGTCAGATCTCACAGAGATCAAGGAGGACCTGAAGCAAATGGGGTGACGTGTAGAGGACTTAGAATCCACCTCTGCCTCCATTATCTCACACTCATGTGAGATGGAGAAAATCATAAAAGAACAGCATGAGCAGCTTAACAAAACCCTGATAATGCAGGAAGATCTGGAGAACAGGAGCAGGCGCAGCAACGTGCGCATCAAAGGGCTCCCTGAATCCTGGGCTACTGACTGCCTCCACAAAGTTGCAACAGAGATTTTCACCTCATTATTAGGAGCAGAAAGAGCCGCAGCTATTAACATTGAGCAGATACACAAAGCCCTGCGCCCTTTACCCCCTGCATCAGACCCCCCCAAGGGACGTGGTCTGCAAACTGCTCATGTTTCCAGATGCTGTAGCAATACTGAGAGCAGCAAGACAGCAAAAAGATCTTCGCTATGCCGACACCCCTATACAGCTATACCAGGACTTAGCGCCCTCAACCCTGGCGAAGCGCTGGGCACTGCGTCCGCTCCTGGAAATATTAAGAGAGAACGGCATAAAATATGCCTGGTTGTTCCCGTTTGGGCTGGGAGTTACTTACAAAGGTTGCAGGCTCAATGTACGAACCCCAGAAGATCTGCAACAGCTATGGCAACTAATAGAGGTAGAACCCGTACAGCTTCAAGGATGGTTACCTTTGCCCGATTTACCAAGATTCCCCAGCCTAGCTGTGCAGGAGAATTAGCAGACTGTGAGCAATCCGAAATCGCCGAAGAATAGAAGGAAAAAATCACAAATTAAGCAGCAGTGAGCTGCATCTTTCAAAAAATATTTATGTGTTTCACCTGCCCTCTCGGTTGATAAATTTTTCAGAGATACACTGGTACTCTTGGTACACTAATTTTTCAGGCCCACGCCTACACTCGTATCCAACTAATTTTTCCAGCCTTCGCCTATGCTCATGGTACCCCAATGTTTCAGAGGTTGGCCTATACTATTACTAGAGAAATTTTACTGGGGTCTGCCTGCCTATGCTTAGGCGACAAAAAAGATAGAGGGGTCTGCCTATACAGCTGCCAATTAAATGTTACAGGGGTCTGCCTATACTGCTGCCACTTAAATGTTACAGGGGTCTGCCTATACTTCTACCACGTAAATGTTACAGGGGTCTGCCTATACTGCTGCCACTTAAATGCTACAGGGGTCTGCGCATACTGCCGCTACAAGAATATCACTGGGGTCTGCCAATACTGCTGCTACAAGAATGTTACTGGGGTCTGCCTATACTGCTGCCACTTAAATGTTACAGGGGTCTGGCTATACTTTTGCCACGTAAATGTTTTAAGGGTTCTCCTATACTGCTGCCACAAGGATGTTACTGGGGTCTGCCTATACTGCTGCCACTTAAATGTTACAGGGGTCTGCCTATACTGCTGCCACTTAAATGTTACAGGGGTCTGCCTATACTTCTGTCACTTAAATGTTACAGGGGTCTGCCTATACTGCTGCCACAAGGATGTTACTAGGGTCTGCCTATACTGCTGCCAGTTAAAAGTTACAGGGGTCTACCAATACTGCTGTCACAAGGATTTTACTGTGGTCTGCCTATACTACTGCCACGGAAATGTTACAGGGGTCTGCCTATACTGCTGCCAAAAGGATGTCACTGCGGTCTGCCTATACTGCTGCCACAAGGATGTTACAGGGGTCTGCCTATACTTCTTCCACATAAATGTTACAGGGGTCTGCGCATACTGCCGCTACAAGAATATTACTGGTGTCTGCCAATACTGCTGCTACAAGAATGTTACTGGGGTCTGCCTATACTGCTGCCACTTAAATGTTACAGGGGTCTGCCTATACTTTTGCCACGTAAATGTTTTAAGGGTCTTCCTATACTGCTGCCACAAGGATGTTACAGGGGTCTGCCTATACTTCTGCCACGTAAATGTTTCAGGGGTCTTCCTTTGCTGCTGCCACAAGGATGTTACTGGGGTCTGCACTTACTGCTGCTACAAAAATGTTACTGGGGTCTGCCTATACTTCTGCCAGTTAAATGTTATAGGGGTATGCCTATACTTCTGCCACGTAAATGTTACAGGAGTCTGCCTATACTGCTGCCACAAGGATGTTACTAGGGTCTGCCTACACTGCTGCCAGTTAAAAGTTAGAGGGGTCTGCCTATACTGCTGCGACAAGGAAGTTACTGGGTTCTGCCTATACTGTTGCCATGTAAATGTTATAAGGGTCTGCCTATACTGCTGCCAAAAAGATGTTACTGGGGTCTGCCTATACTGCTGCCACGTAAATGTTACATGGGTCTGCCTATACTGCTGCCACTTAAATGTTACAGGGGTCTGCCTATAATTCTGCCACGTAAATGTTACAGGGATCTGCCTATACTGCCGCTACAGGAATGTTACTGGGTTCTACCAATACTGCTGCTACAAGAATGTTACTGGGGTCTGCCTATACTGCCTGTTCAAGAATGTTACTGGGGTCTACCAATACTGCTGCTACAAGAATGTTACTGGGGTCTGCCTATACTGCTGCCACTTAAATGTTACAGGGGTCTGCCTATAATTCTGCCACGTAAATGTTACAGGGGTCTGCCTATACTGCCGCTACAGGAATGTTACTGGGGTCTACCAATACTGCTGCTACAAGAATGTTACTGGGGTCTGCCTATACTGCCTGTTCAAGAATGTTACTGGGGTCTACCAATACTGCTGCTACAAGAATGTTACTGGGGTCTGCCTATACTGCTGCCACTAAAATGTTACAGGGGTCTGCCTATACTTCTGCCACGTAAATGTTATAGAGGTCTGCCTATAATGCTGCCACAAGGATGTTACTGGGGTCTGTCCTTACTGCTGCAACAAGAATGTTACTCGGGTCTGCCTATACTGATGCCACTTAAATGTTACAGGTGTCTGCCTATACTGCTGCCACATGGATATTACTAGGGTCTGCCTGTACTGCTGCCGGTTAAAAGTTACAGGGGTCTGCCCTTACTGCTGCCACAGGGATGTTACTGGGGTCTGCCTATACTTCTGTGACATAATTGTACAGGAGTCTTCCTATACTGCTGCCACAAGGATATTACTAGGGTATGCCTATACTGCTGTCACTTAAAAGTTACAGGGGTCTCCCTATACTTCTGCCACGTAATTGTTACAGGGGTCTGCCTATACTGCTGCCACAAGGATGTTACTGGGGTCTGTCCATACTGCTGCCACTTAAACGTTACAGGGGTCTGCCAATACTGCTGCTACAAGAATGTTACTGGGGTCTGCCTATACTGCTGCCACAAGGATATTACTGGGGTCTGCCTTTACTGCTGCCACTTAAATGTTACAGGGGTCTGCCTACAATTCTGCCACGTAAATGTTACAGAGGTCTGCCTATACTGCCTGTACAAGAATGTTACTGGGGTCTGCCAATACTGCTGCTACAAGAATGTTACTGGGGTCTGCCTATACTGCTGCCACTTAAATGTTACAGGGGTCTGCCTATACTTCTGCCACGTAAATGTTACAGAGGTCTGCCTACACTGCTGCCACAAGGATGTTACTGGGGTTTGTCTTTACTGCTGCTACAAGAATGGTACTCGGGTCTGCCTATGCTGATGCCACTTAAATGTTACTGGAGTCTGCCTATACTTCTGCCACGTAAATGTTACAGGGGTCTGCCTATACTGCTGCCACATGGATGTTACTAGGGTCTGCCTGTACTGCTGCCAGTTAAAAATTACAGGGGTCTGCCTTTACTGCTGCCACAGGGATGTTACTGGGGTCTGCCTATACTTCTGCCACATAATTGTACAGGAGTCTTCCTATACTGCTACCACAAGGATGTTACTAGGGTCTGCCCATACTGCTGTCACTTAAATGTTACAGGGGTCTGCCTATACTTCTGCCACGTAAATGTTACAGGGGTCTGCCTATACTGCTGCTACAAGAATTTTACTGAGGTCTGCCTATATCGCTGCCACTAAAATGTTACAGGGTTCTGCCTATACTTCTGCAACAGAAATGTTACTGGGATCTGTCTATACCATTACTACAAAAATGTTACAGGGTCTGCATATACCTCTGCTACAAAAATCGCTCTTGGGTCCGCCTTGCTTCTGCTACATAAATGTTACAGGGGTCTGCTTATACTTCTGCTACAGAAATGTTACTGGGGTCTGCCTATACTTCTCCAGAAATGGTACTGGGGTCTGCCTATACTGCTGCTAAAAAAATGGTACTGGGGTCTGCCTATGCTTTTGCTACATAAATGTTACAGGGGTCTGCTTATACTGCTGCTACAGAAATGTTACTGGGGTCTGCCTATATTGCTGCTACAAAAATTGTACTGGGGTCTGCCTATGCTTCTCCTACCTAAATGTTAGAGGTGTCTGCTTATACTGCTGCTACAGAAATGTTACTGGGGTCTGCCTATACTTCTACTACAGACATGTTACAGGGGTCTGCCTATGCTACTGCTACATAAATGTTACAGGGGTCTTCTTATACTGCTGCTACAGAAATGTTGCAGGGGTCTGCATATAGTTCAGCTAAAGAAATGTTACTGGGATCTGTCTATACTGTTACTATAGAAATGTTACAGGGGTCTGCCTATACTTCTTCCACATAAATGTTACAGGGGTCTGCGCATACTGCCGCTACAAGAATATTACTGGTGTCTGCCAATACTGCTGCTACAAGAATGTTACTGGGGTCTGCCTATACTGCTGCCACTAAAATGTTACAGGGGTCTGCCTATACTGCTGCCACGTAAATGTTTCAGGGGTCTTCCTTTGCTGCTGCCACAAGGATGTTACTGGGGTCTGCACTTACTGCTGCTACAAAAATGTTACTGGGTCTGCCTATACTTCTGCCACTTAAATGTTACAGGGGTATGCCTATACTTCTGCCACGTAAATGTTACAGGGGTCTGCCTATACTGCTGCTACAAGGATGTTACTAGGGTCTGCCTACACTGCTGCCAGTTAAAAGTTACAGGGGTCTGCCTATACTGCTGCGACAAGGAAGTTACTGGGTTCTGCCTATACTGCTGCCATGTAAATGTTATAGGGGTCTGCCTATACTGCTGCCAAAAAGATGTTACTGGGGTCTGCCTATACTGCTGCCACTTAAATGTTACAGGGGTCTGCCTATACTTCTACCACGTAAATGTTACAGGGGTCTGCCCATACTGCGGCCACAAGGATGTTACAGGGGTCTGCCTATTCTGCTGCCACTTAAATGTTACAGGGGTCTGCCTATAATTCTGCCACGTAAATGTTACAGGGGTCTGCCTATACTGCCGCTACAGGAATGTTACTGGGTTCTACCAATACTGCTGCTACAAGAATGTTACTGGGGTCTGCCTATACTGCGTGTACAAGAATGTTACTGGGGTCTACCCATACTGCTGCTACAAGAATGTTACTGGGGTCTGCCTATACTGCTGCCACTTAAATGTTACAGGGGTCTGCCTATACTTCTGCCACGTAAATGTTATAGAGGTCTGCCTATAATGCTGCCACAAGGATGTTACTGGGGTCTGTCCTTACTGCTGCAACAAGAATGTTACTCGGGTCTGCCTATACTGATGCCACTTAAATGTTACAGGTGTCTGCCTATACTGCTGCCACATGGATGTTACTAGGGCCTGCCTGTACCGCTGCCAGTTAAAAGTTACAGGGGTCTGCCCTTACTGCTGCCACAGGGATGTTACTGGGGTCTGCCTATACTTCTGCGACATAATTGTACAGGAGTCTTCCTATACTGCTGCCACAAGGATATCACTAGGGTTTGCCTATACTGCTGTCACTTAAATGTTACAGGGGTCTCCCTATACTTCTGCCACGTAAATGTTACAGGGGTCTGCCTATACTGCTGCCACAAGGATGTTACTGGGGTCTGTCTATACTGCTGCCACTTAAACGTTACAGGGGTCTGCCTATACTGCTGCTACAAGAATGTTACTGGGGTCTGCCTATACTGCTGCCACAAGGATATTACTGGGGTCTGCCTTTACTGCTGCCACTTAAATGTTACAGGGGTTTGCCAACAATTCTGCCACGTAAATGTTACAGAGGTCTGCCTATACGGCCTGTACAAGAATGTTACTGGGGTCTGCCAATACTGCTGCTACAAGAATGTTACTGGGGTCTGCCTATACTGCTGCCACTTAAATGTTACAGGGGTCTGCCTATACTTCTGCTACGTAAATGTTACAGAGGTCTGCCTATACTGCTGCCACAAGGATGTTACTGGCGTCTGTCCTTACTGCTGCTACAAGAATGTTACTCGGGTCTGCCTATACTGATGCCACTTAAATGTTACAGGAGTCTGCCTATACTTCTGCCACGTAAATGTTACAGGGGTCTGCCTATACTGCTGCCACATGGATGTTACTAGGGTCTGCCTGTACTGCTGCCAGTTAAAAATTACAGGGGTCTGCCCTTACTGCTGCCAAAGGATGTTACTGGGGTCTGCCTATACTTCTGCCACATAATTGTACAGGAGTCTTCCTATACTGCTACCACAAGGATGTTACTAGGGTCTGCCCATACTGCTGTCACTTAAATGTTACAGGGGTCTGCCTATACTTCTGCCACGTAAATGTTACAGGGGTCTGCCTATACTGCTGCCACAAGGATGTTACTGGGGTCTGTCTATACTGCTGCCACTTAAATGTTACAGGGGTCTGCCTATACTTCTGCCACGTAAATGTTACAGGGGTCTGCCTATACTGCTGCTACAAGAATTTTACTGAGGTCTGCCTATATCGCTGCCACTACAATGTTACAGGGTTCTGCCTATACTTCTGCAACAGAAATGTTACTGGGATCTGTCTATACCATTACTACAAAAATGTTACAGGGTCTGCGTATACCTCTGCTACAAAAATCGCTCTTGGGTCTGCCTTGCTTCTGCTACATAAATGTTACAGGGGTCTGCTTATACTTCTGCTACAGAAATGTTACTGGGGTCTGCCTATACTTTTCCAGAAATGGTACTGGGGTCTGCCTATACTGCTGCTAAAAAAAATGCTACTGGGATCTGCCTATGCTTTTGCTACATAAATGTTACAGGGGTCTGCTTATACTGCTGCTACAGAAATGTTGCTGGGGTCTGCCTATCTTGCTGCTACAAAAATTGTACTGGGGTCTGCCTATGCTTCTGCTACCTAAATGTTAGAGGTGTCTGCTTATACTGCTGCTACAGAAATGTTACTGGGGTCTGCCTATACTTCTACTACAGACATGTTACAGGGGTCTGCCTATGCTACTGCTACATAAATGTTACAGGGGTCTTCTTATACTGCTGCTACAGAAATGTTGCAGGGGTCTGCCTATAGTTCAGCTAAAGGAATGTTACTGGGATCTGTCTATACTGTTACTATAGAAATGTTACAGGGGTCTGCGTATACTTATGCTACAAAAATGTTACTGGGGTCTGCCTATACTTCTACAGAAATGGTAATGGGGTCTACGTATACTGCGCCTACAAAAATGGTACTTGGGTCGGTCTATACTTCTGCTACATAAATGTTGTAGGGCTCTGCCTATACTGCTGCTTCAACAATGTTAGAGGGGTCTGCGTATAAATAATAAAACATTGAACAGTATTTAAAAACACACTAACGAAAAAATATAGAAACAATCTTTAAAAATGTACACATGTTAATTTTAAATAGGTGCCTTCCGGCGAAAGGAAAACAAGTGTTTAAATCAAGAACTTTGGATTATTATTATTACTTTTTTTTAACACTGTAGATATGAATGCCCTTCATTAAGGACATAACGCTACAATTATTTTGTTTTTAAAACGTATAAAGGTTAAAAGCAGATGGATTATAAATGGTCGATGGATTAAACATGGCAGCTGGGTTATTATCATAAGAGACAGGAGCCTGAAAACTGGGTTGCAAAGGATATGATGGTCAAACAGGGGCTGTTCCTTGTATGGGGTTTGGCTGGTTATCTGGGGGCACACTATGAAAATTATTGTTGTTCTGGATTGCAATCTCCTGCTGGTTATTTGACAGTAAACACATAAGGTTTATCAGCTCTGGCATACCCACTTCTGCCAACACAGTGCTCTGCTGCCCTACAGCTGGAAGGCATTGTTCTGCCATCAGGTTCTCCTCTCTTTGGACATCTTCTAATATAGATAAGAATTTGTCATCTGGAACATCCAGCTCCTTCTGTCTTTGTATCTTGCGGACTTTTCTGGGACAAGAAGACCAACATGGATGGTTTGGAAGAAGTAGGACCAATAAAATATTAGGATGATGATCATCTAGACCTGGCCCCCCCTAAGGGTTGAAGTTTGGAAGGTAATGGTTGGCATGCTGCCAGTGGAATAATGAAGGCTTCCATCTTATTGGTACTGATAATTACATATTTTAGTTTACAGCTGAGGTAGGATTAAAGCCGACTATAGAACACAGCATCCCTGGAGGTCTGGGGACAGAGTTACAGCAGGCACATATCCTTGGTGGAAGCAGGCCAGATGAGATCCACATACTCCCAGACTGATTCTGGACTGATGAAGCCTTTACTTGTGATCATCTTTGGTAATTCCTGACAAAGATGAG
The DNA here is from genome assembly GCF_035609145.1 of Eleutherodactylus coqui. Taxonomy (NCBI): domain Eukaryota; kingdom Metazoa; phylum Chordata; class Amphibia; order Anura; family Eleutherodactylidae; genus Eleutherodactylus; species Eleutherodactylus coqui. The sequence goes on from NC_089844.1 coordinate 172,421,063, forward strand.
TGGTATAGCCAGAAACTTGCATTGCAAACACTTTGAAATGCTTAATAGAAAACATATGTGGGGGGGCGTGGCCTGGACGGCTCTAATGGCGGCTGCTTTTTGCTGAGCTCCGTTTGGAACATCAACCCAAGCAACTTCTAAGCTACAAGGAAGATCCCAGAGGATCTCAAACTTACAGAAAAGGTGCCGGAGGAGCTGCTGCACGCACCGATGAGCAGGAGAAGACAAGCCAGAACGGGACCCAAGAGGCTGACTGACTTATTCCCGGCGCGCGGCGCTGAAGGGGAGCCGTCAACGGAGGACAGAGCACTGAGCGGTGAGGAGGCAGGGGCGGCGGGAGGGGGGGACCTTGCTCCTGACAGCGGCGGGAAGCGGGCTTCCCCCGGCCCCTCGCCCCAACAGCATTCCAAAATGAATAAGAAGAATAAAAATCAGTGCACACACACAGCTCCACAAGAGCAAGCTCCTGCGGAGCGGCAGGAGCAGGAGAGGGACATGTCAACTCTGCAGAGCGCAGTGGAGGGGGAAGGGGGGGCTCACCGGCTCAGCGCCATCTTCCTCCTATTCCCCACTGTGTAAGCAGCACCAACAACCCCTCCAAGTTGCCCTAGAGGAGGAAAATGTTAACACAGACTCCCCTAGTACAAGCCCAGAAAAGAGGAGACCAAGGAGAGAGGAGCCTGGCCAGAATACGCCTATGTATCATAAAATCACTGGAGAAGCTGCATTAGACCCCATACTAAATATAGCTTGCTCCAGTCAAGCCACTTCTGAATTTTTTATCAGAGACATGGTACTTGCATTAATGGGATCCCTCAAAAATGACTTATCAGCGCTCAACACACAAGTAAGCTCAGCAATTAACGGCCTGGGTGAGAGAGTTGATCATTTAGAAAACAAGACAGGCGAGATAACAAACTCTCACAATGAACTCATCAACGCCCATTATAAATTAGAGGAAGAGGTGGAGATGCTGAAAAACAAAATGGCCGACATGGAAGACCACAATAGGCGCAACAATATTAAGTTCAGAGGGATCCCTGAAGAAGTGAGTCCAGAGAAACTTAATAGCTATGCACAAGATATTATTAAGGCGCTATTGCCAAATTCCACACCAGAAGAAATCATACTAGATAGAATACATAGGCTCCCCAATCCCAAAAGTCTACCAGACAACATCCCCAGAGATGTGATAGCCAGAGTGCATTTTTATCACATTAAAGATGAACTGATGCGAGTCTCCAGGAACCTAAGAGAACTCCCGCAACCTTTTAACAACATTAAATTGTTCTCGGACTTTTCACAAATTACTATGCAAGCTCGGAAAAAACTCTCCCCTATAACGGCAATACTGAGAGACAATAAGATCCCATACAGGTGGGGCTTTCCAACAAAGCTATATGTAAACAAGGAGGGCTCCCCCAACATCATTACTTCATTCGAAGAAGGCGCATCTTTGCTAAAAAAATGGGGCCTTCCAGCACCACAAGGAAATGCTCCCTCCCATGTACCCAGGGACTGGTCACATAAACAAGCCTCCAGACCCGAAAGACAGCCTCCGGCCCACCGCTAGGGCATCCGGCATAACATTACCTCGGATAGAGGTCTTCAGAAAATTGAAGGGGTGCCATCCGTCCAGAGGCCGAAACTCAAACAAACCCTTTCAATGGCCTTTATTTGCAGGGCCATGGCAGGCCCTAAGATCTACAAAGGTCCTTTTTTGTTATACTCTCACGGGAATTCAACCCAAACATTGAGAATCCAAAGCATTATTTCGTTGATAAACCTTATCCTTTCCCACAACCTACTTCCCACCAAGATCCTACCACAAGAACCACAACTCACCAAGTCTTCATCCAACCTAAACAAACCTAACCAGCCAAGAAACGTCTGGGGAATTCACAAGACACCACCAGCTTACAAATCCATGCATAAATGGAGTTAAATCTTCTATCAATAAACGCCAGAGGCCTCAACTCCCCCTATAAGAGATCCGCACTATGGAGAGAAGCATTGGCCTCCAGGGCGGACATACTTTGTGTCCAGGAGACCCATTTTGCAAACGACAGGGCCCCCAGCGCGTCACATCGCAAATTCCCGAAGATTTTTCATGCTAACGCCACCAGGAAAAAAGCAGGAGTACTAGTCGCAGTTAGAGACTCTGTGGACTTTCATCTTATAAAAGAAATAGCAGACGAAGAAGGAAGATATCTAATTTTGATCTGCAAAATAAGAGACATTCTTATCACTCTGGTTAACATCTACGCCCCAAATTTTAAACAACTCAGATTCCTTAACAGAGTGATGAGGAAGATCAAGAATGAGCAGAAAGGTGATTTGATCATATGCGGGGACTTCAATCTTATTGCAGATAAGAAGGTGGACACCAGCTCTTCAGATAGACGAAGAGGCCCTACTCTATTGCCTTGGATCCAGAAGACAGATATGTATGACTCATTTAGATGTTGCAATGCAGGCTCAAGGGAATACACCTACTATTCATCTTGTCATAGATCCTTCTCCAGGATCGACATGTTCCTGGTGGATTTTCAAATTCTTAAGAGAGTGCAAAAAGCAAATATAGGCGTAACATCCTGGTCGGATCATGCACCGTTCACATTAAAATTAAAACTAGACACCCAGGTTCCCCTCTACGGAAACTGGAGAAACAACACATTTTTAATGAAAATGCCAAAATTTCAGGAGAAAATACACAACGCACTCAAAGAATATTTCGAGTTCAACGATTCCCCAAGAGCATGTCGATTCAATTTATGGAACGCTCATAAATCTGTGATTAGGGGTGTGATGATCCAGCAGGGGTCCATTTACAAAAAAAGAACAGGAAAAATTACTTAAAGATACCCTTTCAAAACTAGCCACATTAGAAAAAGAACTCCAAGATTCACCATCCCCGGGTAAACATGACATGCTAATAGAAACAAGATTAAAGGTTAGAAACATTCTTACAGACAAGCATGAAAAAAATCTGAAACACTTAAGATCCACATACTACATGAGTAACAACAAATTCACGCGCGTAACGGCCAACAGAGTCAAACAAAAAAGGATTAAAACAAAGATCCCCTACATAATAGACCCATCCTCAGGTAACAAAATATCCAACCCGCTAGAAATAGCGGAAATATTTAGGAAGTTTTATGAATCACTGTATAACCTTGACAGGGAGTCTTCCACTTCGCAACCTACAGAGGAGGAAATAAATTGTTTTCTGTCCTCCATCCAGCTGCCAAAACTGAGCGAGTCCCAACAGGATAAACTAAACGCACCTATTTCCCTACAAGAAGTATTACAAGTTATTAATAAATCCAAAAGGGATAAAGCCCCGGGACCGGATGGTTTTTCATCCGAGTACTACAAAACATTCCAAAAACAATTGGCACCCCACATGCATGACGTCTTTAATCAAGCTATGCAAAAAGGCCATCTCCCCCAAGAGATGTTGCAAGCAAATATAGTCACATTACCAAAGCCAGGCAAGGATACCTCATCTCCTGTCAATTTTAGACCGATATCATTACTTAATAATGATACCAAATACTACGCATAAATTTTAGCCCTACGACTCCTTGAGGTAATCCCAGACCTAATTCATAGTGACCAATCGGGGTTTGTGAAGGGAAGACAGACATCGGACGCCACTAGGAGACTGCTGGACGTGTTGGGGGAGGTGGAGGCCTGTCAGACGCCTTGTCTGCTCCTTACTTTGGACGCGGAGAAGGCGTTCGACAGGATCCACTGGGGTTACGCCTTTTCGGTGTTGAGGAGGTTAGGTTTCGGGGGAACATTTTTTGGGGCGATCCAAGCCTTGTACGGAAACCCCACAGCAAAAATTCTTATCAATGGAGTTATATCAAACACATTTACGATTACGAATGGAACTAGGCAGGGGTGTCCTCTTTCCGCCGCCTTATTTGTATTATCAATGGAACCCCTGGCCGAGGCAATTCGCATGGAGGCCAACATCAGGGGCGTCCCCTTGTCCTCCAGACAGCATAAGGTGAGCTTATTCGCAGATGATGTCATCTTAATGCTAACCTCCCCCATTGAGTCTCTAAGAATAGCTTACGACCTACTACAAAAATTTGGGAAGATCTCATATTATAAAATAAACCCTACAAAATCCAAGATATTAGCCTTTAATATACACCCAGAACTCCAGTCCCAACTTAAGAAGGAATTCCCATTCGCGATGGAATCCAAAGATATACAATACTTAGGTATATCAGTGACATCGCCGGTGAGGAACATAATGAAATCTAACATTACGTCCTTGATAGAGGAGATTCAGGGCGACCTCCGGAAATATGGTGGGGCGGAATTCGCCTGGGTAGGGAGAATTGTACTATATAAGATGCTAGTCTTGCCAAAAATATTGTATAAGTTCCGCACACTAGCAATTAATTGTCCCTCCAATCTTCTTAAGGAGCTACAAAAGCAGATGATGACGTTCATTTGGGGAGGAAAAAGACCAAGAGTAGCGGCATCTATTATGTACAGTCCTAGAAGACACGGAGGAATGGGAGTTCCCAACTTAACTGCATATTATAAAGCAAACATAATCTCCCAACTAAGAGCACGGTGCATACCACAACCAGGGATTAGCTGGCCAAACGTAGAGCAAAGCATAATGGGGAAGAAATCCCTTAAAAACCTTCTTCTAGCGACAAGTTTAAATCCCAATATCAGACCAACAAAAAACCTTTCGATCAACACAGCATTAACCACATGGAAACTTTTGATACAAAAATCTGGGAAGCACGCCCCCAGAAGATTAGTTCCCCTCCCGATAGACATACTAGAATATTGGTCAAAAAACCTATGCGTACGTACGTGGTCAAATAAAGGCATTAAAATAATTTCAGATTTAATGGAGGAAAATGGAACAACCATGAAACCATTTTTATCTTTACAAAAAGAATTTGGTCTCGCAGAGAGCGAGTTCCTAACATACTCCCAAATCCGTGGAATCCTAGCATCAGTAACCTCTTGGAAACTATATTTACCATCCTATCTATATAGCTTTATTTTCAATCCCCCACCGTATAAATTAAAGCTTAAAAACATTTACGAAGTGTTCTGCGGGGAGGCAGAATGCGACCCCAACCCACAAAAGAAAATCCACATTCTGAACTGGGAGAGAGAACTGGGCCAATCGTTTCCAACAGAAAAATGGAACATTGCTCACCAGTGGGCCATTAAAGCATCCTCAAGCGCATCATTGTTAGAGGTCCATAATAAGGTGATAACCAGATGGTATAGAACACCAGTTAGGCTTTCGGACTTCTTTGCAGAAGTGTCTGACAGATGTTGGAGAGGATGCGGAGGCCGTGGTTCGCTCCTCCACATCTTTTAGGATTGCCCCAGTATCCAAACATTATGGAAGGAGTATTTCACTCTTTTCAAAAGAGTCACAGGAGTGGGAATGCCACCCATACCTGAATTGGCAATCCTACTACTGGGAATAAATGAGATCCCAAGGGAAGTTATAAAATTGGCGTCGCACAGTCTTCTTTCCATTAAACTATTAATCACGAGGAACTGGAGAACGGCCCACGTACCTTCAGTAACTCAGCTAACCCAACTACTCTCCGAACATTGCATTTATGAAAAAATATTTGCTTACAGAAACGATAAAGTCAAACAATACGGGGAGCCTTGGAAACCCTGGCTGAACCATACCCAATTAAATAACTTCCAGCCTCAATATACAACATGCTAACACCCGGGAGGTTCATGAATCATCAGCACAACAGGATACACCAGAAAAATTCTTGGCTTCAACATATAATAGCTAGACGCTGAGTTGTGGATCAAATCACCTGACAGCACCCCCCCCACACACTTCCCCCCCCCCCTTTTTTCCTACTCCACCCCCTTAGCATTTATCTCTAATGTTCTATTATGTTCCAGTTTTTTTTCAGTAGATGTAACACAATACTAGAATCAAGAGACATATCTACGAATAAAGCTTATAGCATTTTGATTGTTAAACGCAAGGAACTTTATGTTAAAAGATTTGCATATGTTTGAATGTAAAGTCATGTTGATATCCAATAAAAAACTTATTGAACACTAGAAAACATATGTGTCATGTACCGGACACAGAAGAGGGAGAGGGGGGACGACACCTATCGATCCCACCTTAGTCCTTGATCACTCTAGCGGTATTGTAAGCCTGGAGTCGTTAGAATTCAGGCTGATTTGTACCTGGCTTTCTCGGGGTTTCTGCACGCATACGAAGCAAAAGCTCAAATCACCACCTGATCCGTTCCAACGCACTCCAGAGCTGTACAATACCCATAAACAGCTGCCACCACCACCAATGCTCACGGACATTGGATCTGATCTATAAATTATTAACACAATCTTCGGAGTATTGTGGTTCGTTGTTAAAACGGACAAGGCTTGAATAATAAATTGTAGTTTTATTCTAGAAAAGGGCTAGCAGTGCAATATATACAGAATGTACAAAGGTATACAAAGAAAAAGGTTGTTACATGGGAGAATAAGGAATACAGTATGAATACACACTCAGCAGATTTAAAATAAAACAGGAGAAATTAAAAGAAAGTTACCAGATTTTGGGATACACGGCCCAAGGGGGTCTGGGCGGCGGAGAGCCAGAACATAGGAAAGTCCATATACCACAGTATAGCTCCGTGGATCGACAAATGGGACCTGAGGGGGCCCACATTTTAAAGAGTCCCTAGTACACACCTCCTCTCCGCCCCTACTGAGGTCATACAGAGAATGGAGGGTTGGTCTTGTAGGAACTCTGAGGAATCATATTTATTTATGTTTGGTCATATCTCGTCAGGAGAGCCTCTGATCGTGAGGACATGCCCGCCATATTTCCGTTTATGATTTTAGCTACGTGTGAGTACCAAACGGACAGGCGCAATCCCAACCAGTGATGGGGTTATGTAATTTGAAAGGGTTCCTGAGCACTTAACGCACCGTGAGTGGATGCGTTTTGTCCGTCTGGGACACACGATTTTGAAAATCTAAATCCGTCTGGGACCTTCACACGACCAAATGTTCTTATTAAAGATTTCCTTAATATGGATTCTTTCGGCCCCGGCTTGTCTGGAAGAGGAAATTAATACAAGAAGGGTTTTCCTAAACCTAATTAACACCTGCTGAGTCAGCATCCTCATGCTAATACCACCCAACACATACAGGTGGGAGAGAGAGAATGTGGGGGTTATTTACAGCACAGCACAGCTCTTGTCCAGGCAGGTGAGACAAGGCTTTTCCTACATGCACATATTGACAGGCTGGGGAAAAAGCTGCAAAACCTGTCGCTCCTTTCCACCTATTCAGGGATTATCTAGTAGATACCAAATGGATTGCTGAATATAAGGCAAGGTACATAGAACAAAATGGCTGATGGCCTAACGACTCTGGGTACAAAATCTGATACCTCATCACACCTCCCCTTTTTAGATGGGCCACGGTAACTGATCTTTACAGATCACTTCCAGATCCCGTCTCTGTCACTTCATCTCGACGGGACAGTCCGTCCGCGTTGCCATGTTCACTTTCCTTCTTGTGCTGGATAGTGAAGTCGTAGGACTGCAGTGCCAGGCTCCAGCGGAGAAGCTTGCCATTTTCTCCGGCCACACGGTTCAACCAGCTGAGTGGATTGTGATCTGTGATTACCGTGAAGTTTCGCCCGTACAGATATGGTTGTAACTTCTGGAGGGCCCAAACAATGGCTAAACATTCCTTCTAGACCGTGGCATATGCCACCTCTCTAGGCAGGAGCTTACGGCTGAGGTAAAGCACAGGGTGTTCTTTTCCCTGAGCATTGATTTGGCTGAGGACAGCCCCAAGGCCATAAACTCTGGCATCAGTTTGCACCACAAACCTCCGGGTGAAGTCTGGGGCCTGCAGGACCGGAGAGCTGGACAGAGCAGTCTTTAGGGCTGCAAAACGACCGCTCGGATTCTGAGGTCCATATTTCAGATTGAGATGAGGAGGAGTTCTGACTTTTAGTGCCTAGAATATCCTTTTCATTGCTAGCAAATACCCTTCTTGTCTCAAAAAATAGTAGCTTTTCCACATAGCTGTTGTCACTTCCACTTTTGTTCTGTGGCTTTACTTTTGTCTATTGGCTCATATTCGTATTTGAAGGTTTGATTTTGCCCATGAAGGCAAAATTCAAGGTGGAGGCGCGGAACCGAGCCTGACCCTGGGCCCACTAACGTGCTTCCCACACAGACTATAGCGGGTCCTGGTCATGGTCTCTTGGCCTTGTAATGCCACCTCCTCCTCCTGCTTGGGGTCAGGGATCAGCACTGGGCATCATGTATTTTCTCCCGTGTTACCACAGTTATCTGAGACACTGGTTTGGGCCAAGAGGAGCGTAACTGCATTGATGAGACCTTCACAGCTGTACTAGCATCGGAGTCTGCTCTATGCCCACGATTGCTGAGGGTGTGTGCAGAGGCCTATGTCCTCGGCACAGTGAAAGTCTGGCATGTTTGGGCACTATCATTTCTTCATGTTTATTATTGTCTTTGGGCTCATTCGGCTCGCCTATGTTGTGGGTGCACAAAGACTTCCCATAGCGGTGATTTATCTGTCCGGCACAAAGTCACTGACTGACTTGGGTAGGGTGCATAGCGCAGATGGCTTTCCCCTTGCGGTGTCGATAGAGCTAACCGACACCTGGACAGAATGAATACTGTGTGGGCACATGGACTTCCCATTGCTATGTCAGTCGCAGCACCTTGGGTCTCACAAGGTGTTTGCTGGGAGCAAGCCTGGCCACGGGCCCGCTCACATCCTTTCAACACAGGCTACAGCGGGTCCTGGTCATGGTTTCTTGGCCTTGTAAGGCCACCTCCTCCTGCTTGGGGTCAGGAGATCAGCGATGCGCATCATGCATTTTCTCTCGTGTTACCAAAGTTATGTGAGAAACTCGTTTGGGCCAAAGGAGAGGACGGAGCTTTACTGCATTAATGAGACGTTCACTGCTGTACTAGCAGCATTGAAGTCCGCTTCATGCTCGCGATTGCCTAGGCCAATGATGGCGAACCTTTTAGAAACCAAGTGCCCAAACTGCAACTCAGAACCCACTTATTTATTGTAAAGTGCCAACATGTCAGGCGGCGGGTCTTATCACGACGTATGATTTTTACCTCCGTCGTTCTTAAAAGGACAAGGCTATTTCAAAATAACCCCCCCCCCCCAGAGCAGCCCCAGCGCTAATAGTGACCCCCCCCCCCCCCCCAGAGCGGCTTTAGTGGTTATAGTGACTCCGCACAGCGGCCTCAGCGGTGATATTGACACTGCACTGTGGCCCCAGTTGTAATAGTGACATCCCGCAGTGGCCTCCAGTAGTAATAGTGACACCACACAGTGGTCTCAGTGGAAATAGTGACATCCCACAGTGGCCCCAGTAGTAATAGTGACATCCCACATCAGCCCCCAGTAGTAATAGTGACATCTCACAGTGGCCCCAGCGGTAATAGTGACACCCCACAGCGGCCCCAGCAGTAATAGTGACACCCCACAGTGGTCCTCAGTAGTAATAGTGACACTTCACTGCGTCCCCAGTAGTAATAGTGACATCCCACAGTAGCCAGTAGTAATAGTGACATCCCACAGTGGCCCCTGTAGTAATAGCACCCCCCCCCCCCCCCCACACACACACACACACACTTCCCCTGCTTGGCGCTGTTGCTGCCACTGCTCCCAGGAGCACACTGTGACGTGCTGCCGGACACCTCTTCCCCTCCCCTGCTCTTGCGGAACCAAGTAGGAGACGTTAAAGGAGGGGGGAAGAGGATCCCGGCTGCACACTGACATCACAGTGTGCGCCGGGATCAGCGCCCCCCAGTAGCGCTGCTGAATGAATACCAGCAGGGGAGCTGCGGCACCCCTGCCGGTATTTACTAATGTGGTGAGCGGCCGACGGCGGCGAGTGCCAGCTGGGAAGCCTCTGAGTGCCACCTCTGGCACGCGTGCCATAGGTTCGCCACCACTGGCCTAGGCTGTGGGCCGAGGCCTATGTCCCGGGGGAACTGCAACTGCGCCAGGTTGGGCCTGTGGAACTTTTTCCTGGCTAATCCAGTCTTTGCAGTGGTGAAAGAAAACGTAACCGATTTAATGAGACCTTCACAGGTGTACTAGCATCGAAGTCCGCTTCATGCCTACGATTGCTGAAGCTGTGGGCCGAGGCATATGTCGTCGGCGCAGTGTAAGTCTGCCATGTTTGGCCACTCTGATTTCTTTATTGTTCATGACTTAGGTTGCGAAGGACTCACCTATGCTGTGGGTGCACACAGACTTCCCATCGCGGTGTTTGACCTGTCTGGCACAAAGTCACTGACTGACTTGGGTAGGGGGCAGAGTGCAGATGGCTTTCCCCTTGCGGTGTCGATTGAGCTATCTGACACCTAGACAGAATGAATACTGTGTGGTCACATGGATTCCCTATAGCTATGTAACTCATGCCCACGTTTGCAGCTCCTGACGGAGGTTGGCACTTTATTGGAATGAAGATCGAACGTCAATTTCTTATTGATTCTCAACAGCATTGTGGGCTATCGCCCCCCCCCCTCCTTTTAAAGGAGGTCGCTACCTGGCCCTGCCAACCCTCTGCAGTGTGTGCCTCCGGTTCCTCCTCATGGCAGACGCACTTATAAATAGACATGAGGGTGGTGTGGCTATGAAGCGAGCATGTGGCATGGGGGCAGCTGAAGGTTGCGCAGGGACACTTTTGTGTGCGCTGTGGACGCTGGGTCGTGCGGGGGGGTTGGGCAACATGTAACCCAGGAGAAGAGGCAGCGGTGTGACCTGCAGGCAGTGATTGTGCTTGGTTGGAGGTAGTGTGGTGCTTAGCTAAGGTGTGCCTTGCTAATGAGGGTTTGTCCGAAGTAAAAATTGTTGGGGGGGGGGGGCACACTCTTGCCGCTATTGTGGCTTAATAAAAATGAGACCTGGGAGCCTGAGATGCAGCCATGCATGCTGCCCCAGCCCTGCCCTATCTGTTTCTATGGCGTTTCCATCACTTTTGTAGGTTTTCCAGATTTTCACAAGCGAAAACCTAAGAGGAGTATCGGTCATATACAAAAATGCTCGAGTCGCCTATTGACTTCAACTCGAGCAACGAGCACCCAAGCATTTTGGTGCTCGCTCATTTCTAGTATCTATCTATCCATCTGCTATCTATTTATGCATCTGCTATCTATCTATCCCCTATCTATCTATCCATCCATCTCCTATCTATCTATGAACTGCTATCCATCTATCTATCTATCTATCTATCTATCCATCTCCTATCTAATTATCATTCTATCTATTTCTCCATATCTATATCTGTCTGTCTATCCATCATCTATATATCTAACTATTAGAGATGAGCGAGCACACTTGTCCGAGCTTGATGCTCGTTCGATCAGTAGGGTGTTCGAGATGCTCGTTACTCGAGACGAGCACCATGCGGTATTCAAGTCAATTCCATTTCCTTCCCTGTGTGTTAAGTGCCATTTTCTGGCCAATAGAAATGCAGGTAAGGCATTACAACTTCCTCCTGTGATGTTCCAGCCCTATCCCACCCCCCTGCAGTGAGTGGCTGGCGAGATCAAGTGACCACCGAGTATTTAAAGCGGTCCTGCCCGTGGCTCGCCATAGACACACGCTGGCAGAAATCAGGGACAGTGCTACTGCTGCTATATGGAGAGTGTAAGGCTACTGTTAGCATCTTCAAGAATCCCAACAGTCCTTCTTAGGGCCACATCTGACCGTGTGCATTACTGTTGTGGCTGCTGGGAGCAGTTTTGCACAATTTTTTTTTTCTCATCTCGGGCTGTGCAGGCTATAGCGTTCTCAGTCTGCAGAATATTATACAGAGTATAGGGGCAGTACTGGTGAGGCAGGGACAGTGGTAGTGTAGAATCCTGTCTAAAATAACCCCAACGGTCCTTCTTAGGGCTACCTGTGACCGTGTGCATTTTACTGCCTGGCTGCTGGGAGTTGTAGTGCATCACAATTGTAGAGCCAGACCTTTTTCCAGCCCTCCGTATAATTTTTTCTGGCTGCAGATTGCATTACATAACCGCTGTCAGCCTCCAACTGTACGTCAATAATTCCATAATTTTTTACACCGCTCTGTGTGTGTCGTCAACTTCACACACAGTGTGCGGCGACAGCCCCTGATAGAGGGAAAGTTATATAGACGCTATATAGCCTGTATTCTTTTTGCAAAAAATTTAAATAAAAGCTCCTTCGTTGGGCTACCTGTGACCGTGTGCATTTTACTGCCTGGCTGCTGGGAGTTGTAGTGAATCACTATTGCACGGCTAGGCCTGTTTGCAGCCTTCTGTATTCGTTGTTTCTGCCTGGAGTTAGCGTTACATAACCGCTGTCAGCCGACAACTGTACGCCAATAATTCCATAATTATTCACACCGCTCTGTGTCTGCCGTCAACTTCACGCACAGCGTACGGCAACAGCCACTGATAGAGGGAAAGTCATATGCACGCTATATAGTGTATATTCTTTTTCAAAAACATTTTTAAAAAAGCTCCTTCATTGGGCTACCTGTGACCCTGTGCATTTTACTGCCTGGCTGCTGGAAGTTGTAGTGAATCACTATTTCATGGCTAGGCCTGTTTGCAGCCTTCTGTATTCGTTGTTTCTGCCTGGAGTTAGCGTTACATAACCGCTGTCATCCTCCATCTGTACGCCAATAATTCCATAATTATTTACACCGCTCTGTTTCTGCTGTGAACTTCACGCACAGGGTACGGCGACAGACACTGATAGAGGGAAAGTCATATACACGCTATATAGCCTGTATTCTTTTTCAAAAAATTTTTAAGAAAAGCTCCTTCTCATGGCTACCTCTGACTGTCTGAAATTTACTGGGCGTCTGGTGGGAGTTGTAGTGAATCACTATTGCACGGCTAGGCCTGTTTGCAGCCTTCCCTATTCTTTGTTTCTGCCTGGAGTTGGCGTTACATAACCGCTGTCAGCCGCCAACTATACGCCAATAATTCCATAATTATTCACACCGCTCGGTGTCTGCTCTATTCGTTATCCACCATGCTGAGGGGTAGGGGTAGGGGTAGAGGATGTGGACGTGGACGCGGGCGAGGACGCGGAGGTCCAAGTGAGGGTGTGGGCACAGGCCGAGTTCCTGGTCCAGGTGAATCGCAGTCGGCTGCTGCGGGATTAGGAGAAAGGCAAGTTTCTGGGGTCCCCAGGTTCATATCACAAGTTTTGGGTCCACGTGGTAGACCTTTATTACAAACTGAGCAGTGTGAGCAGGTCCTGTCGTGGCTGGCAGAAAATGCATCCAGCAATGTATCGACCACCCAGTCTTCTATGCCGTCCACTGCTGCAACTCTGAATCCTCTTGCTGCTGCTCCTCCTTCCTCCCAGCCTCCTCACTCCATGAAAATGACACATTATGATGAGCAGACAGACTCCCAGGAACTGTTCTCAGGCTCCTGCCTTGATTGGGAAAAAATGGTTCCTCTCTCGCCTAAGGAGTTTGTCGTGACCGATGCCCAACCTTTGGAAAGTTCCCGGGGTCCAGGTGATGAGGCTGGAGACTTACGGAAACTGTCTCAAGAGCTTTCATTGGGTGAGGAGAACGATAATGATGAGACGCAGTTGTCTATCAGTGAGGTACTAGTACGGGCAGTAAGTCCGAGGGAGGAGCGCACAGAGGATTTGGAGGAAGAGCCGCTGGACGATGAGGTGACTGACCCCACCTGGTTCGCTAAGCCAACTCAGGACAGGTCTTCAGAGGGGGAGGCAAGTGCAACAGCAGGACAGGTTGGAAGAGGCAGTGGGGTGGCCAGGGGTAGAGGCAGGGCCAGAGCGAAGAATCCCCCAACTGTTTCCCAAAGCACCCCCTCGCGCCAAGCCACCTTTGCGAAATTGATCAGCCTGGAGATGCTGCCGTACAGGCTTGTGGAAACGGAGGCTTTCAAAAACATAATGGCGGTGGCGGTCCCACGCTACTCGGCCCCAGCGCCACTATTTTTCCTGGTGTGCCGTTCCAGCCCTACACCAGCACGTCTCCCGCAACATCAATCGTGCCCTCACCAACGCGGTTACTGGGAATGTCCACTTAACCACAGACACGTGGACAAGTACTGGCGGGCAGGGCCACTATATCTCCCTGACGGCACATTGGGTGAATTTGGTGTAGGCTGGGACCGAGTCAGAGCCTGGGACCGCACACGTCCTACCCACACCCAGAATAGCGGGTCCTTCCTCGGTTTTGGTATCTGCGGTGGTCTATGCCACCTCCTCTAAACCCTCCTCCTCCTCCTCCTCCTTCTATGCAACCTCTACCTCTCAATTAAGAAATGTGAGCAGCACATCGCCAGCAGTCGGTGTGGCGCGGCGTGGCAGCACAGCGGTGGGCAAGCGTCAGCAGGCCGTGCTGAAACTAATCAGCTTAGGAGAGAAGAGACACACGGCCGCCGAACTGTTGCAGGGTCTGACAGAGCAGACCGACCTCTGGCTTTCTCCCCTGAGCCTCCAACCGGGCATGGTCGTGTGTAACAACGGCCGTAACTTGGTGGCAGCTCGGCAGCCTCACACATGCGCCATGCCAGGCCAACGTCTCCAATCTGGTGGTTCAGCGGTTTCTGAAAAACTACCCACACTTGTCTGACCTGCTCGGCAAGGTGCGTCGCATCTGCGCACATTTCCGCAAGTCCACCACAGACGCTGTCACCCTGCGGACCCTGCAACATCGGTTTAATCTGCCAGAGCACCGACTGCTGTGCGACGTGCCCACACTGTGGAATTCTACGCTCCACATGTTGGCCAGGCTCTATGAGCAGCGTAGAGCAATAGTGGAATACCAACTCCAACATGGGCGGCGTAGTGGTAGTCAGCCTCCCCAATTCTTTACAGAAGAGTTGGCCTGGTTGGCAGACATCTACCAGGTCCTTGGAAACTTTGAGGAGTCTACCCAGATGGTGAGCGGCGATGCTGCAATCATTAGCATCACCATTCCCCTGCTATGCCTGCTGAGAAGTTCGCTGCAAAGCATGAAGACTGACGCTTTGTGGTCGGAACAGGAGACGGGGGAAGAGAGTATGTGTCTTGATAGTCAGAGCACCCTGATGTCTATATTGCAGCCCGTTTTGGAGGAGGAGGAGGAGAGGAAGGAGCAAGAGGAGGAGGAGGGGGAAGAGACAGCTGGGCCCACTGCAGAGGGTACCCATGCTGCTTGCATCTCATCTGTTCAGCGTGTATGGGCTGTGGAGGAGGAGGAGGAGGATCCTGAAAGTGATCTTCCTAGGGAGGACAGCGATGTGTTGCGTACTGGTACCCTGGCACACATGGCTGACTTCATGTTAGGCTGCCTTTCTCGTGACCCTCGAGTTACACTGCGGATTACTGGGTGTACACCCTGCTGGACCCACGGTACAAGGAGAACCTTGCCACTCTCATTCCCGAAGAGGAAAGGGGTTTGAGAGTGATGCAATACTACAGGGCCCTGGTGGACAAACTGATGGTAAACTTCCCGTCTGACAGCACTAGTAGCAGCAGGCGCAGTTCCGAGGGCCAAGTAGCAGGGGAGGCGCGGAGATCAGGCAGCATGTTCAGCGCAGGCAGGGGAACACTCTCCAAGGCCTTTGCCAGCTTTATGGCTCCCCAGCAAGACTACGTCACCACTCCCCAGTCAAGGCTGAGTCAGGGGGAGCACTGTAAAAAGATGGTGGGGGAGTACGTAGCCGATTGTACCACCATCCTCCATGATGCCTCTGCTCCATACAACTATTGGGTGTCAAAGCTGGACACGTGGAACGAACATGCGCTGTATGCCCTGGAGGTGCTTGCTTGCCCTGCCGCTAGCGTCTTGTCAGAGAGGGTGTTTAGTGCAGCTGGGGAAATCATCATGGATAAGCGTAACCGCCTGTCAACTGCCAGTGCCGACATGCTTACACTCATAAAGATGAACAAAGCCTGGATTTCCCCAGACTTCTCTTCTCCACCGGCGGAGAGAAGCGGAACCTAAAGATTCTTTTCACTGTAACCGCAGATAAAAGCACTCTTCTCTATCACCGGGAAAAAGGGGCATTTGTCTTTGTCAATCTGTCTCTGATATTAGTCCTCCTCCTGCTCCTCCTCCTCCATAAACAACATGTCATCGCGCTGAACGGCCAATTTTTCTGCGGCCCAAAAGGCTCATCTACATCTACTAATGTTTTTACAATTTTTCTAAGTTTCAAAAGTATTGAGACTGTAACATGAACCAATTTTTTCAACAGGGCTGCCTACAGGCTCTGCTACAAATTAAGCAACAATGTTTATGGGTTTCACCTGCCCTCGCGGTTGATAAATTTTTCAGAGGTACGCTTGTACTCTTGGTACACTTATTTTTGGGACCCACGCCTACACTGTTATCCAACTAATTTTTCCGGCCTTTGCCTATGCTCATGGTATCCCAATGTTTCAGAGGTAGGTCTATACTATTATTACAGAAATTTTACTGGGGTCTGCCTGCCTATACTTCTGCTACAAGAAAGTTACAGGGGTCTGCCTATACTGCTGCCACTTACATGTTACAGGGGTCTGCCTATACTTCTGCCATGTAAATGTTACAGGGGTCTGCCAATACTGCTGCCACAAGGATGTTACTAGGGTCTGCCTATACTGCTGCCACTTAAATGTTAGAGGGGTCTGCAAATACTTCTGCCACGTAAATGTTACAGGGGTCTGCCTATACTGCTGCCACAAGGAATTTACTGGGGTCTGCCTATACTGCTGCCACGTTAATTTTACAGGGGTTTACCTATACTGCTGCCACAACGATATTACAGGGGTCTGCCTATACTGCTGCTACAGAAATGTTACAGGGGTCTGCCAATACTGCTGCTACAGAAATGTTACAGGTGTCTTCCAATACTGTTACTACATAAATGTTACTCGGCTATGTCTATACTGTTACTACAGAAATGTTGCTGGGGTCTGTCTATACTGTTACTACTGAAAATTTACAAATACTGGGCTCTCTCTGTACTGCTGCTACGGAAATGTTAATAGGGGTCTGCATATACTGCTGCTACACTAATGTTACAGGGGTCTGCCAATAGTGCTGCTACATAAATGTTAATAGGGGGTCTGCGTGTACTTCTGCTACTAAAATGTTACTGGGGTCTGCCTTTACTCTGGCACGTAAATGTTACAGGGGTCTGCCTATACTGTTACTACATAAATGTTACTCGGCTATGTCTATACTGTTACTACAGAAATGTTGCTGGGGTCTGTCCATACTGTTACTACAGAAATGTTACTGGGGTCTCCCTAGACTTCTGCAACATAACTGTTACTGGGGTCAGCTTATGCCTTTGCAACAGGAATTTTACAGGGGTCTGTGTATACTATGGGTGCACTATCCATCCATCTATGTATCTATCCATCCATCTATCCATCTATGTATCTATCAATCCATCTATCTATCCATCTATGTATCTATCCATCCATCTATCTATCCCTCTATTTATCTATCCATCCATCTCCTATCTATGTATCTATCCATCCTTCTCCTATCTATCCATCCATCTCCTATCTATCCATCCATCCATCTATCTATGCATCTCTCTATCCATCTCTCTACCCATCTATCTATCCATCCATCTATCCATTTATCTATCCATCCTTCTATCCATACATCCATCTATCAATCTATGTATCCATCTATGTATCTATCCATCCATCTATCTATGTATCTATCCATCCATTTATCTATGTATCTATCCATCCATCTATCTATCCATCTATCCATCTGCTATCTATCTGCTATCTATCTATGTATCTATCTATCCATCATCCATTATCTATCCATCCTGTCTTACCTGCTCAAGATTTGGCAATTCTACAACCTCATTAGCATACAAACTAAGCAAACTGAGACAGTGTTGAGGTAAAACAAATATAAAACATGAGTTTATTTACTCTTTAGTATATAAATGTAAGTGAAACTGCTAATTAACATATAAAGCATACAGATCACATGGGTAACAAAGATAAGCATCAATACATCACCGGATATTGTAGCATCACTCCGCAATCGGGGAATCTCCACGTACGATTGGTAGGAGGAATCCGGGAAAACGCCAGCACGTCTGCTAGACAACAAGTTGAGTCCCAAAGCTGCACAGAAGATCACCCCCCTTTTATACTACTTTTTCATTATGTGACATATCCGCTTCTGCGTAGTTATGAGTATATATGTCATTCTTATATAACTAATCAAGCTTTACGCATGCTCCATAGTACTCTGGCAATAATTTATCTCATGGTTTCTCCATGAGATAATAAACATCTGCAGTCTATTACTTTACAACATCTGGTGACTATGAGTCATTCTAGCTAGTTTTATCTGGAATATGCTGCTTTTCTGCAGTTCTTTTCAGGCCAGTTCAAAAGTTTATTGAACGTAGAACACAAATGGAAAGTCACAGGCAACTATTTAATGGTCACTACCTACCTATACCTTTACTATACACAATCTCTCACTCAATCGTGTCCCACACGTATCACACACCCATCTATCTATCTATCTATCTATCTATCTATCTATCTATCTATCTATTTATCCATCCATCAATTTATCTATCTATGTATCTATCCATCCATCTACTAGTCATCTATCTCCTAGCTATCTATCTGCTAGCTATGTATCTATCTACCTATCATCTATCTATCTATGTATCCATCCATTATCTATCCATCCATCTCCTATCTATCCATCCATCTATCTATCCATTCATCCCCTAACAATCCATCTATCCATCCATCTATCCATCTGCTATTTATCTATCTGCTATATATCTATATATCTATGCGTCACCTATCTATCCATCCATCTCCTATCTATCTATCCATCCATCTCCTATCTATCTATCCATCCATCTCCTATCTATCTATCCATCTCCTATCTATCTATCCATCCATTATCTATCTATCTATCTATCTATCTATCTATCTATCTATCTATCTATCTATCCATCTGCTATGTATCTCCTATCTATCTATCTATCTATCTATCTATCTCCTATCTATGTATCCATCTCCTATCTATGTATCTATCTATCTCCTATCTATGTACCTATCTATCCATCTATCTCCTATTTATTTATAACTATCTATCTATCCATCCATTATCTATCCATCTCCAATCTATCTATCTATCTATCTATCTATCTATCTATCTATCTATCTATCTATCTATCCATCCATCTCCTGTTTATCTATCTATCCATCCATCTCCTATTTATCTATCCACCTATCTATCTATTCATCCGCTATCTATCTATGTATCTATCTATCCATCCATCCATCCATCCATCTCCTATCTATCCATCTCCTACCTATCCATCCATCCATCCATCCATCTCCTATCTATTTATCATTCTATTTATCCATTATCTATCTATCTGCCAACTATCTATCTATCCATCGATCCCCTATCTATGTATCTATCTATCAATCTCATATCCAGCGCTGCGGAATAAGTTGGCGCTATACAAATAAAGATTATTATTATTATTATTATTATCCATCCCCTATCCATCCATCTCCTACCTACCTATCTATCTATCCATCCATCTCCTACCTACCTATCTATCTATTTATCCATCAGCTATCTGTCTATCTATCTGCCTATCTATCTGCCTATCTATCTATCTGCCAATCTATCTATCTGCCTATCTATCTATCTATCTATCAAAAAACATGAACCACCCCAAGGCTACTCTCGCATGCATTCAGAAAACGCAGCTTGTAATCATGGCATTTTTACCGGAAGTTCGAGCATCGTCACTGAACACATGGCACAGTGACATATCCTTTGCAACCCAGTTTTCAGGCTCCTGCCTCTAATGACAATAACCCAGCTGCCATGCTTGGTCCATCGACTATTTATGTTCCATCTGCTTTTAACCCTTATACGTTCTAAAACCAAAATACCTGTACCGTTATGTTCTTAGTGAAGGGCATTCATATCTAAAGTGTTAAAAAAAGGAATAATAATAAATAATCCAAAGTTCTTGATTCTAACAGTTGCTTTCCTTTTGCCGGAAGGAACCCATTTAAAATTAACAAGTGTATATTTTTAAAGATTGTTTCTATATTTTTCGTTAGTGTGTTTTTAAATACTGTTCAATGTTTTTATTGTTTATACGCATACCCCTTTAACATTGTTGTAGCAGCAGTATAGGCAGATCCCTGTAACATTTATGTAGCAGAAGTATAGACAGACCCCAGTACCATTTTTGTAGGTGCAGTATACGCAGACCCCGTTACAATTTCTGTAGAAGTATAGGCAGACCCCAGTAACATTTCTGTAGCAGCAGAATAGGCAGACCCCTGTAACATTTACGTGGCAGAAGTATAGGCAGACCCGGTAACATTTTTACAGCAGAAGTATACACAGACTCCTGTAACATTTCTGTAGTAGCAGTATAGACAGATCCCAGTAACATTTATGTAGCAGAAGTATAGGCAGACCCCTGTAACAGATCCGTAGCAGCAATATAAGCAGGCCCCTGTAACATTTATGTAGCAGAGGCATAGGAAGACCCCTGTAACAAGTCTGTAGTAGAAGTATAGGCAGACCCCAGTAACATTTCTGTAGCAGCAGTATAGGCAGACCCCAGTACCATTTCTGTAGTAGAATTATAGGCAGACCCCAGTAACATTTCTGTAGCAGCAGTATAAGCAGACCCCTGTAACATTTATGTAGCAGAAGCATAGGCAGACCCCAGTACAATTTTTGTAGCAGCAGTATAGGCAGACCCCAGTACATTTCTGTAGAAGTATAGGCAGACCCCAGTAACATTTCTGTAGCAGCAGTATAGGCAGACCCCTGGAACATTTACGTGGCAGAAATATAGGCAGACCCCAGTAACATTTTTGTAGCAGAAGTGTACGCAGACCCCTGTAACATTTCTGTAGTAACAGTATAGACAGATCCCAGTAACATTTCTGTAGAAGAAGTATAGGCAGACCCCTGTAACATTTAAGTGGCAGCAGTATAGGCAGACCCCAATAATATCCTTGTGGCAGCAGTATAGGCAGACCCCAGTAATATTACGTGGCAGAAGTATAGGCAGACCCCTGTAACATTTAAGTGGCAGCAGTATTGGCAGACCCCAGAAACATTCTTGTAGCAGCAGTATTGGTAGACCACAGTAACATTCTTGTGGCAGCAGTATAGGCAGACCCCTGTAACATTTAAGTGGCAGCAGTATAGGCAGACCCCAGTAACATTCTTGTAGCAGCAGTGTAGGCAGACCCCTGTAACATTTAAGTGGAAGCAGTATAGGTAGACCCCAGTAACATCCTTGTGGCAGCAGTATTGGCAGACCCCTGTAACATTTACATGGCAGAAGTATAGGCAGACCCCTGTAACATTTACGTGGCAGAAGTATTGGCAGACCCCTGTAACATTTACGTGGCAGAAGTATTGGCAGACCCATGTAACATTTAAGTGGCAGCAGCATAGGCAGACTCCAGTAACATTTCTGTAGTAGAAGTATAGGCAGTCCCCTGTAACATTTACGTTGCAGAAGTTTGGGAAGACCCCTGTAACATTTACGTGGCAGAAGTATAGGCAGACCCCTGTAACATTTCCGTGGCAGAAGTTTGGGCAGAGCCCTGTAACATTTACGTGGCAGAAGTATAGGCAGACACCTGTAACATTCTTGTAGCAGTAGTATAGGCAGACCCCTGTAACATTTAAGTGGCAGCAGTATAGGCAGACCCCAATAATATCCTTGTGGCAGCAGTATAGGCAGACCACAGTAATATTACGTGGCAGAAGTATAGGTAGACCCCTGTAACATTTAAGTGGCAGCAGTATTGGCAGACCCCAGAAACATTCTTGTAGCAGCAGTATTGGTAGACCCCAGTAACATTCTTGTGGCAGCAGTATAGGCAGACCCCAGTAACATTCTTGTAGCAGCAGTGTAGGCAGACCCCTGTAACATTTACGTGGCAGAAGTATAAGCAGACCCCTGTAACATTTAAGTGGCAGCAGTATAGGCAGACCCCAGTAACATCCTTGTGACAGCAATATAGGCAGACCCTTGTAACATTTACATGGCAGAAGTATAGGCAGACCCCTGTAACATTTACGTGGCAGAAGTATTGGCAGACCCCTGTAACATTTACGTGGCAGAAGTATTGACAGACCCATGTAACATTTAAGTGGCAGCAGTATAGGCAGACTCTAGTAACATTTCTGTAGTAGAAGTATAGGCAGTCCCCTGTAACATTTACATTGCAGAAGTTTGGGCAGACCCCTGTAACATTTACGTGGCAGAAGTATAGGCAGACCCCTGTAACATTTAAGTGGCAGCAGTATTGGCAGACCCCAGAAACATTCTTGTAGCAGCAGTATTGGTAGACCCCAGTAACATTCTTGTGGCAGCAGTATAGGCAGACCCCTGTAACATTTAAGTGGCAGCAGTATAGGCAGACCCCAGTAACATTCTTGTAGCAGCAGTGTAGGCAGACCCCTGTAACATTTAAGTGGAAGCAGTATAGGCAGACCCCAGTAACATCCTTGTAGCAGCAGTATTGGCAGACCCCTGTAACATTTACATGGCAGAAGTATAGGCAGACCCCTGTAACATTTACGTGGCAGAAGTATTGGCAGACCCCTGTAACATTTACGTGGCAGAAGTATTGGCAGACCCATGTAACATTTAAGTGGCAGCAGTATAGGCAGACTCCAGTAACATTTCTGTAGTAGAAGTATAGGCAGTCCCCTGTAACATTTACGTTGCAGAAGTTTGGGAAGACCCCTGTAACATTTACGTGGCAGAAGTATAGGCAGACCCCTGTAACATTTCCGTGGCAGAAGTTTGGGCAGAGCCCTGTAACATTTACGTGGCAGAAGTATAGGCAGACACCTGTAACATTCTTGTAGCAGTAGTATAGGCAGACCCCTGTAACATTTAAGTGGCAGCAGTATAGGCAGACCCCAATAATATCCTTGTGGCAGCAGTATAGGCAGACCACAGTAATATTACGTGGCAGAAGTATAGGTAGACCCCTGTAACATTTAAGTGGCAGCAGTATTGGCAGACCCCAGAAACATTCTTGTAGCAGCAGTATTGGTACACCCCAGTAACATTCTTGTGGCAGCAGTATAGGCAGACCCCTGTAACATTTAAGTGGCAGCAGTATAGGCAGACCCCAGTAACATTCTTGTAGCAGCATTGTAGGCAGACCCCTGTAACATTTACGTGGCAGAAGTATAAGCAGACCCCTGTAACATTTAAGTGGCAGCAGTATAGGCAGACCCCAGTAACATCCTTGTGACAGCAATATAGGCAGACCCTTGTAACATTTACATGGCAGAAGTATAGGCAGACCCCTGTAACATTTACGTGGCAGAAGTATTGGCAGACCCCTGTAACATTTACGTGGCAGAAGTATTGACAGACCCATGTAACATTTAAGTGGCAGCAGTATAGGCAGACTCTAGTAACATTTCTGTAGTAGAAGTATAGGCAGTCCCCTGTAACATTTACATTGCAGAAGTTTGGGCAGACCCCTGTAACATTTACGTGGCAGAAGTATAGGCAGACCCCTGTAACATTTACGTGGCAGAAGTTTGGGCAGAGCCCTGTAACATTTACGTGGCAGAAGTATAGGCAGACGCCTGTAACATTCTTGTAGCAGCAGTATTGGCAGACCCCAGTAACATTCTTGTAGCACCAGTATAGGAAGACCCCTGTAACATTTATGTGGCAGAAGTATTGGCAGACCCCTGTAACATCCTCGTGACAGCAGTATAGGCAGACCCCTGTAACATTTACGTGGCAGAAGTATAGACAGACCCCAGTAACATTCTTGTATCAGAAGTATAGGCAGGCAGACCCGAATAAAATTTCTGTAGTAATAGTATAGGCCAACCTCTGAGACATTGGGGTATCATGAGCGTAGGCGAAGGCCGGACAAATTAGTTGGATAAGAGTTTAGGCGTGGGCCTGAAAAATAAGTGTACCAAGAGTACAAGTGTACCTCTGAAAAGTTTATCAACCGAGAGGGCAGGTAAAACTCATAAATATTTTTTGAAAGATACAGCTCTCTGTTGCTTAATTTGTAACAGAGCCTGTAGGCAGCCCTGTTGAAACAATTGGTTCATGTTAAAGTATCAATACTTTTGAAACTTTGAAAAATTGTAAAAACATTGGTAGATGTAGATGATCCTTTTGGGCCGCTGAAAAATTGGCCGTTCAGTGCGATGACATGTTGTTTCTGGAGGAGGAGTAGGAGGAGGAAGACTAATGTCAGAGGCAAATTGACAAAGCTAAATGCCCCATTTTCCTGGTGATAGAGAAGAGTGCTTTCATCTGTGGTTGCAGCAAAAAGAATCTTTAGGTTCCGCTGCTCTCCGCCGGTGGAGAAGAGAAGTCTGGGGAAATCCAGGCATTGTTCATCTTTATGAGTGTAAGCATGTCGGCACTGGCAGTTGACAGGCAGGTACGCTTTTCCGTGATGATTCCCCAAGCTGCACTAAACACCCTCTCTAACAAGCCAGCACCTCCAGGGCATACAGTGCAAGTTCGTGCCACGTGTCCAGCTTTGACACCCAATAGTTGTATGGAGCAGAGGCACCACGAAGGACGGTGGTACGATCGGCTACGTACTCCCTCACCATCTTTTTACAGTGCTCCCTCCGACTCAGCCTTGACTGGGGAGTGGTGACGCAGTCATGCTGGGGAGCCATAAAGCTGGCAAAGGCCTTGGAGAGTGTTCCCCTGCCTGCGCAGAACATGCTGCCTGATCTCCACGCCTCCCCTGCTACTTGGCCCTCGGAACTGCGTCTTCTGCCGCTAGCTCTGTCGGATGGGAAGTTTAGCATCACTTTGTCCACCAGGGCCCTGTGGTATTGCATCACTCTCGTACCCCTTTCCTTTTCGGGAATGAGAGGGGAAAGGTTCTCCTTGTACCGTTGGTCGAGAAGGGTGTACACCCAGTAATCCGTGTTGGCCAGAATGCGTCTAACGCGAGGGTCACGAGAAAGGCAGCCTAACATGAAGTCAGCCATGTGTGCCAGGGTGCCAGTACGCAAGACATGGCTGTCCTCACTAGGAAGATGGCTCCTCCTCCTCCTCCACAGGCCATACACGCTGAACAGATGAGCGGCAAGCAGCATGGGAACCCTCTGCAGTGTGCCCAGCTGTCTCTTCCCCCTCCTCCTCCTCCAAAACGCGCTGAGATATAGACATGAGGGTGGTCTGGCTATCAAGCGACATACTGTCATCCCCCGTCTCCTTTTCCAACCGCAAAGCGTCGGCCTTTATGCCTTGCAGCGAACTCCTCAGCAGGCATAGCAGCCCATTAGCTTTTCCTATTTATGACATAATCAATGCTCGTGCTAAATTTCAAGTTTCTATTACATTGGGAAGTGAGAGAATTAGATTCTGTATGTAAAATTTAGATGCTAATTTTTTTGCGCTTGGAATTGAATAATCGAGTTGTGGCCTATTAACTTTTCCTATTTATGCTCCAGGACGTGCAGCACGAATGTCAGCTGTTTATTACAGCTGACACCCATGGGCAATAGCTGCAATCCGCCGTACGGCCGATCGCAGCTTTTAAACCTTTAAATTCTGCTGTCATTTCTGACAGCGGCATTTAAATCCCCCGAACGATGTTTGGGGGTCCCATATGCCCCCCCCCCCTGCGTTGAGATCGGGGCAGTAGAGCAGGTGTCATGGCTGCCGGGGCCCTTCTGAAAGGCCCCAGGGCTGCCTTGAGAGACTGACTATCAAGCCATCTCTGTGGGGTGGCTTGATAGGCTGCCTGTCAGAATGCAGTATGACAAAATGCTTTAGCAATCAAAAAAGAAAAATACATGTTTGGTATCGCCGCGTCCGTAGAAGTCCGATCTATAAAAGTAGCATATGATTTGCCCTGCATGGTGAACGTCGTCCAACAAAAAAATAAAGAATACCAAAAATGCACTTTTTCAGTTACCTGTCTCCCAGGAAAAAACATAATAAAAAGCGATCAAAAAGTTGTATGTATTCACAATTGGTACTAACGGAAACTACAGAACATCTCACAAAAAATGAGCCCTTGCGGAACTACGTCGACGGAAAAATAAAAAGTTATTGCATAAGATTGCGGCAGAAAAAAAATGTAATGTCTTCGAAAAAAAAAAAAAAAGAGTAGTAAAGTAAAAAAAACCTATACAAGTTGGGGGGGAGGGCGTGGCTAGGCATGGAAGAGTGAATTCGCAGGCTCCGGAGCTCCGCTGCCGCTAAACTTTTGCCATCAGGGAAATACACCAGGAAACAACCCCACGGAGGATGACAAGAGTGGGGAAACGTAGGGCAAGCCAGCCGCAGACCCACGGATCCCCATTGAGCAAATTCCTGCACGGGACAAGCGCCAGAGCAAATAGAAAACTCGCTGGCATGACGCCGGGTCTCAACGAGATGCCCGCACCGCACCCGCCCGGAAACTCAGGGGCTCCCTCCTCACCTTCATACAGGGGAACAGAGAAGCTGCCTGTAACAAAAACCTTAGGACAACAAGGGGAACCCAGCCAGCTGCAGTGCAGAGGCACAGGCGCTCCGTATCTGGATGCTGTAAGCGCAGAGAAGCGCCTCACCACCCCGGCGCCGGGTCCACATGTGAAGCCCGCAGGGGACTTGGAGGTATCGGATCCAAGCATCGCCGGAGCAAGTAAACTCCCTGCCAACAAGACTTCGAGGGGACTCTGGCAGCTTACGGTACAGCCAGTCGGGGATGCAGAAGCCCCATCTTCAAGCACCAAAGGTGCAGAGAGATCCCCCGCCCTTCCAACATGGCGCTAAGGCAACACGTGACGCCAGGATTACAGACTGTCGGTGGCGCAGGAACCCCACTCCCAGGAGGGACACCAGAAACGGTCAGTAGAGGGATTAGGGCAAAATACTCAGAAACAATCCAGGAGCCCCCTGCACTCCCTATATACCACACAGGGGGAAGTGAAGCTTATGAAATCTCCAGACAGGGGCACAATACCACTACAAAGGCCAGCAGGGATGGTCCTGAGGCACCCCCTCCCAACCAACAGAAGTCTCCATGGCCATAATTTAGGCAAAGAGAAGTGGGGCTCACGAAACCCCCAGACAGGGACACAACTTCAGCGCAAAGACCAGTTTATACGGGTTGGAGGCTGCCCCCATCCAACCTACGAAAGACACTCCATCCACAATTTCAGAAGAGCAGGTCGGCACCATGGCCTAACACGCAATCGCCATCCACTGAACCGGTTAACGCAGGAGTCAATCATACGACACCAGGCCCTCTCTCTCCACAACCACTCATTATGACGACCTCTAAAAGCCTAACGATGCCGCCTGCAGATGACTCTCAAACACTACAAGCCCTATGGGTTATGATTTGTGCCTTACCCACCAAGACAGCTCTAGAGATGCAATTGCGACGTATAGAAGAGAAACACGATAAGACCATCGCCACAGTGAATCACTCAGTACAGGCCCTTACAGAGCAGGTTACGGCCCTAGAAGAGAACCCCGAGGTCTCGTCTACGGACTTTCAACAGCTCACCCTTGCAGTAGAAAAACAACAGAAACAGCTCAAGGACCTGACCTTTCACCTCGACGACATCGAGAACAGAGGCCGCCGTAACAACTTAAAGCTAAGAGGCCTCCCAGAAGAAATACCCTCAGACGCACTTTACGAATGCGTAATGGCCATTTTCAACAAACTGCTGCAGCGTCCGGAAGACAGAACAATAGAACTGGACAGGGTACACAGAGCAGAACACGGAACTCTAACCTGCCGAGGGACGTAATTTGCCGAGTGCATTTTTACAGACAAAAGGAGGAAATCCAGCGACTGGCCTGGGAAAGAGGCCCAGTCAAATTCCAGGGTGCCGAGATCACTATCGTGCCAGACGTGTCCAGATTGACCCTCAACAGCCGGAGGCTGATCCGCCCCCTGCTCGAGGCAGCTCGTAGAGCGGACACGACGTACAAATGGGGTCACCCTTTCCATTTGATCCTCCGAAAGTGGGGTCACATCTACATAGTCAGATCACCGACAGACCTGGAGGGGGTGTTCAGGTTCTTAGAGGTCCCAGCAGTCCCAGTTCCAGATTGGACTGAGCCCATGGTCTTTACCCCGACAAATCCATGACTCAAAAGATCCCCATGATGCGGGCTCCAACAGCACAGGAACAGAATCCGGCCGATAGAACCCAAACATCAAACCTGAGACTTAATGTTTTCGTCGTTGAAACTTTTTCAGTAGACACTCTCTCTTTGAAATAGTTTCCCAGTTGGTGGTCCATACCGTGCCATACCCTCCCACACTTTCCCATATTGTTAGTTTTTTTGTCTGCGGCGATCCGGAGCTCCCAGGCAGGATTGCAAAGAAAAGTAGCATACTACAAGAAAATAATATTGTTTCTATAGTGTTTTATATTTCTAGCTAACAATATTGGAGTTCAACAGCGGCTCCTCTGATTCGCTGCACTTCCACGCTTTCCCCAGTAGGGTATCAGGGGTCCTGCTTCCACCCTTTGGTTTCGGGGTGACAGGCTCCCTGAATAAAATATAGGTACCAGCCACTAGGTTGGGTTAAGGTTTGTTTGTTCTTGCCTTGTTTTCCCTAGTGTGTCGCGTGTTTCCCAACTGTTCTCCTCCCTCCCCCCACCTCTCTCTCTCCTATTCTTTTCTTCTTTTGTCTCTTTCCTTCTTTCTTTCTCCTTCTTTAATAATCGCAGGGTCCTCTGACAAAAATGAAATAGATTCCAATAACCTCTCGATATTCTCAATTAACGCGCAGGGTCTGAACACACCAGAGAAACGGTCCTCCATCCTCCATCTTCTATGGAAGAAGAGAGCACAGGTGGCCTTTATCCTCGAAACCCACTTCCGCACGAACGCCTGCCCTAGGTTCTCAGACACCCGAATGCCTACCACAGTACAAATGCGGAGTCCAAATCCAAGGGAGTCTCAATCCTACTCGCCAACACCATCCCATGGGAGCCACAATTTATTCTCCTAACTCCAACCAGGTGTCCTTTCTTGAAAGGATCCTGGAGGACCTGGACAAATTCAAAGAGGGTACCCTGGTGCTAGTGGGAGACATCAATGCCCTCCTAGACCCACGGCTAGACACATCCAAAGGCTCTGACAGTCTCTCCTCGTCCGCACACCGCAGGATTAAAAGAACACTCCACAAGCACCAACTTCTAGACGCTTGGAGGGTACTGCACCCCACCACCAAAGACTACACATTCTTTTCCCACCCACATAACAAATACTCTAGAATTGACTACTTTCTCCTCCAACACTCCACCCTGTCGTCCTTAGTCTCAGCAACAATCCATAACATCACCTTTTCAGACCATGCCATGATCACACTAACGTTAAAGTTACCCTCTCTGTACAATAGAACATGGCACTGGCGGTTTAATGAATCGTTCCTTCATGACCCGCTGATTTCAAATGAAATCCGTAAAGCCTTAAGAGACTACTTTGACCACAACAACACATCAGATGTAGAGCCACTAACAATCTGGGAGGCACACAAATGCGTAATTCGGGGGCTTTGCGTTAGCCTTGGCTCTCGTATTAAGAAAGAGCGTTCTGCACACCTTAGGTGGCTGCTGGATCAGATCCAGATGCTAGAGTCCACCCACAAATCTACTCACGACAGCGCCAGAGGAACTGAGCTGATCCAACTTAGAGAGAAGGTCCGCTCACATTGCATGGGACAGGCCAAAGCGTGTCTAGCGAAATGTAAATGTCACTTTTATGAATTTGGAGACAAACCCAGCCTTGCGTTAGCTCGGGCACTGCGTACCACAAGAGCCAGAACCTATGTCCCGCATATCACTTCCTCCAATGGCCATACACGGTACTTACCTACAAACAAATATCTGAAGCGTTCCAGTAATACTACCACTCCCTTTACAACCTATCTCCACCACAGTCAATCCAGAATAGAGAACAAAAGAGAGTTGCTATCCGAGAATATCTCCAGCACTCGAATCTACGTAAATTCCCCCAAGAGGCAATAGACATGATGGAAGCACCAGTCTCCCCAACTGAACTAGCAGAAGCGCTCGCAGACTCTCGGCCTGAAAAAGCCCCAGGTCCAGATGGGCTTACCTTAACATACTATAAGAAATTTGCAGAAACCCTGTCCCCCAACTTCATCCAGGCATTTAACTCCATAACCACGGGGAGTAAAATACCCAGAGACACCTTTACAGCGCATATCGCGGTTATCCCTAAGGAGGGGAAGGACCCATCACAATGCCAAAGCTACCTCCCAATCTCCCTGCTGAATGCCGACCTGAAACTGTTTGCTAAAATTCTTGTGAACAGGATCTCCCCTTACCTTCAGACAACAATTCACAAAGATCAAGTCGGCTTCGTTCCATTAAGAAAAGCGAGGGACAATACAACTAAAGCCATTAATCTAATACATCTAGTACGCAAACTTTCTATCCCAGTATGCCTATCGTCCACAGATGCAGACAAGGCATTTGACAGGGTGGAATGGGACTTCCTGTTCGCAACCATGACCCACATGGGAATGGGGCCGAACATGATGCATTGGATTACAAGCTTATATTCCCACCCAACTGCGTCAGTTAGGGTAAATGGTCAACTCTCAACACCATTCACTATCTCAAATAGCACCAGGCAGGCTGCCCTCTATCCCCCTTGATTTTCATTCTATGCCTACAGCCATTACTAACGCGGATCCGAGCCAACCCAAACATTCGTGGGATCACTGCGGGTGACACAGACCACAAGATAGCGGCCTATGCAGACGATCTCCTATTTTTCATCTCTGACCCGCGAATCTCCTTGCCAAACCTAATGTCCGAGATCAACCAATACTCCACACTGTCTAACTTTAAGATCAACTATCACAAATCAGCAGCGCTCAACGTCTCTCTTACACAACCCCTAATAAACAAGCTTAAGGACTTCTTCTCATTTACATGGGCAAGGGACCACATTCACTATCTGGGGATCAACTTAACACCAAATAGTGAGGACTTATACCCGGCCAACTTTCCACCCCTATTAAATAAGATCAGATAGGACCTTAATTCCTGGACCAAAGGCACATTTTCCTGGTTTGGCAGAGGGGCAATCATTAAAATGAATATTCTTCCCAGAGTCCTGTATTCTTTCCTGGGCAGGAAAGGCTTCCCGGATAGCGCGGAATACGCTGTCCACACCGAAAAAAGAGGGCGGCATGGGACTCCCAGATTTTGTGAAGTACCACTAAGGAAGCCCATCTGGTACGTATCATAGACTGGCACCGGCACTCAGCACTCAAGCAATGGGTCACCATCGAACAAGCTGCGTCTCCAGTGCCACTGGTGGTTCTTCCTTGGTCTGGCAGCACAGGCTCCATGGATCTGGCGCTCCATCCCACTATCCGTCCTACGTTGTCGATTGCCACCAGAGTACTTGCAAGGGCAGATATATTCCCCAGGCCTTCCCCAATGTTTCCGGTCCTAGGCAATCCAGAATTTCCACCAGGCAGTGAGAATGGAGTATTTCGTATATGGCCTACAGAGGGCAGATTTAGGGCAGAACAAGATGGCCAGTGGCTCTCGATGGAAACGTTAAGAGGAACTACTGTCCCAGCACCACTCCCAACTTGGCAGATGCTACAGTTGAGACATTTCCTACAGTCCCTACCTCACCCTAACGCATTTACCCGCCCAAAAACACAGTTTGAATCAATCTGTAGTGAAGAGGGCCCCTCTGGACACACCCTATCCAGACTATACAACATCTTCAATACACAGCTGGATCCCTCTCCCCCAAGATACATTGAGAAATGGGAAGAGGAGCTGGGAATCAATTTCACCCCGGAGGAAAGAGACAGAATCTTCACCATCACACATTCTTCATCAATATCCATCAAAATACAGGAATATGGATTTAAGATTCTCTCCAGATGGTACACGGTGCCCTCCCACCTACACAAAATATTTCCGTCGGTCTCTCCCCTATGTTGGAGATGCGGAGCGGAGCAAGGGACTATGTTACACATCTTCTGGGAGTGTCCGGTGCTGGCGGGCTTCTGGTCAGAGGTCTGGCAGATTACTTCCAAATTTACCCATTTCTCTCTACCAAAATCCCCGGCTCTATACCTCCTGCATCACAGTGACATTCCGTTGGCTGCCTACAAAAAAAATCTGTGGTGAACTTTTGGTGGGCGCGGAGAGGTCTTTTATTGCCAGACTCTGGAGACAGACAGCCCCGCCCTCACTGGCACTGTGCCTAAACACAGTTAATTGGATTATGGAGATGGAGGACCTTTCTGCATCACTTAAAGGGGTTGTCCCGCGAAAGCAAGTGGGTCTATACACTTCTGTATGGCCATATTAATGCACTTTGTAATGTACATTGTGCATTAATTATGAGCCATACAGAAGTTATCAGAAGTTTTTCACTTACCTGCTCCATTGCTAGCGTCCTCGTTTCCATGGAGCCGTCTAATTTTCAGCGTCTAATCGCCAAATTAGACGCGCTTGCGCAGTCCGGTCTTCTTCTTTGCTGAATGGGGCTCCGTGTAGCTCCGTGTAGCTCCGCCCCGTCACGTGCCGATTCCAGCCAATCAGGAGGCTGGAATCGGCAATGGACCGCACAGAAGCCCGAACGGGGGGGGGGGGTTGAAAAAAAAACGTTTCGGCGTGGGACAACCCCTTTAAGGGCACACAAGAAAGGTTTCGGAGAACATGGTACCACTGGGTAGTGTTCCAGTATCAATTGCTCCTTAACCCCCAAACTAATTAAAGGGGTTGTCCCGCGCCGAAACGGGTTTTTTTTTTTTTAACCCCCCGTTCGGCGCGAGACAACCCCGATGCAGGGGTTAAAAAAACCACCCGCACAGCGCTTACCTGAATCCCGGCGGTCCGGCGTCTTCATACTCACCTGCTGAAGATGGCCGCCGGGATCCTCTGTCTCCATGGACCGCAGGGCTTCTGTGCGGTCCATTGCCGATTCCAGCCTCCTGATTGGCTGGAATCGGCACGTGACGGGGCGGAGCTACACGGAGCTACACGGAGCCCCATTCAGAAAGGAAGAAGACCCGGACTGCGCAAGCGCGGCTAATTTGGCCATCGGAGGGCGAAAATTAGTCGGCACCATGGAGACGAGGACGCCAGCAACGGAGCAGGTAAGTATAAAACTTCTTATAACTTCTGTATGGCTCATAATTAATGCACAATGTATATTACAAAGTGCATTATTATGGCCATGCAGAAGTGTATAGACCCACTTGCTGCCTCGGGACAACCCCTTTAACTTACTCCCTTTCATATACCTACGCTCTCTGTTATTTCCGCTACTACTCGCTATATTCTTACCCGCATTCTCTCTCTTCACCCCTCATGTGTCCTGTTTTGTTTAGTTAGATAGTCTCGAATATAACTAAGAGTACATAGAGGTATGAAGCCCCACATAGTGCTCAATGGAAAGGACTACAGATGAAGCCTAGAAGACCGGCAAGTTCTGATTTTTAGTAAGCTACCTCATGTCATGTTTTTATGCATACATAGAAAATGTTTCCCTGTTTTTTCTAATCTTTTAACACTGAGGCTTTTCTGAAATGTGTATTTTATTGATTTCTGAAAGTCACAACCCAATTGTTATTGAATAACTGACTGCAATAAATAAAGAATTTATAAAAAAAAAACTATACAACTTTGGTATCGTAGCAATCGTACTGACCCATAGAATTAAGTTATTATGTCGTTTTTTTTTTAAAGTTTGTGCGCCGTAGAAACAAGACGCATTGAAAATGGCGGAATGTCGTTTTTTTTTCATTTTACTCCACTTAGAATTATTTAAAGGTTTTTCAGTATAATATATGGCACATTAAATAGCATCAATGAAAAATACAACTTGTCCTGCAAAAAACAAGCCCTCATATAGTGATATCGATGGATAAATGAAGGAGTTACGATTTTTTTAAAGGGGGGGAGGAAAAAACAAAAATGGAAAAGAAAAGGGGCCGCGTCATTAAGGTGTAAAAGTGAGGAGATTCTATGTCACCTCTATGTTTTTATGCTGAGGAGAATCTACTTCACCTCTATTTGTTTATTCTGAGGAAAATATACATCACCTCTATGTGTATTTACTGAGGAGAACCTACCTCACCTCTATGTGTAT
Source organism: Eleutherodactylus coqui (assembly GCF_035609145.1). Taxonomy (NCBI): domain Eukaryota; kingdom Metazoa; phylum Chordata; class Amphibia; order Anura; family Eleutherodactylidae; genus Eleutherodactylus; species Eleutherodactylus coqui. Next base: position 172,455,265 of record NC_089844.1, read on the forward strand.
ATACTGAGGTGAATCTTCCTCACCTCTGTGTATGTACTGAGGAGAATCTACCTCACCTCTATGTGTTTATACTGAGGAGAATCTACCTCACCTTTATGTGTTTATAGTTAGGAGAATCTACCTCACCTCTATGTGTATATAGCGAGGAGAATCTACCTCACCTCTATGTGTATATACTGAGGAGAATCTACCTCACCTCTATGTGCTTATACTGAGGAGAATCTACCTCACCTCTATGTGTTTATACTGAGGAGAATCTACCTCACCTCTGTGTGTATATACTGAGGAGAATCTACCTCACCTTTATGTGTATATACTGAGGAGAATCTACCTCACCTCTATGTGTTTATACTGAGGAGAATATACCTCACCCCTATGTTTATATGCTGATAAACAAACAAAAAATAGGAGAGCGCTCAGGCTAAAATAGCATTTTGTATATAAAATATACACCCTGAGTATTATCCACTGGACAGTGGAGAGCTCCAGGTTCCCCAAAGAAATGCCGGACACTGTATAGTGCCCAGGATAATGAATCACTGTTGGTTAGCTCCATAAAAAACAATCGTGAGGGTAACTCAAAAAACAAATTTGGGACCTGCGCTAAACAAAAACTCTGGGTGAAATTCTAGATGCAGAAAGAGAAATTGCTTACTAAAGGAGGGATCTCCCTGCCAGGTGACCCCTCATAGATGTAAAGGAGCCCGTAGATATAATTCTCTTGGGTATCTTTTATCCAATTGGATCCTCCCGAAAAGTTTCTCCAAATTTGCTTGATCTTGCACGATGTTTATTGTTACAGACAGGACAGACCAATTTCAAAACAAACAGAAACTAGACATATACCAATGTCAATGCGGGTAAAACTGACAGGCTGTTGCAACACGTTTTGGCCTGCTGTGAGGCCTTTTTAAAGCATGTTTTTATTACACCATGTACATTTATTTATATAGGGTCTGCTCACATCTCCTCCGGCACGCTGACCGCGCCTCCTGGTCGCTTGGTGACGTCACCAGTGTTGGCCGCTGCATGTCGAGAGACACGCGTCTCTGTGGTATATACTGAAAAGAATCTAACTCACCTCTTTGTGCATATACTGAGGAGAATCTACCTCACCTCTGTGTGTATATACTGAGGAGAATATACCTCACCTCTATGTGTATATACTATGGAGAATTTACCTCACCTCTATGTGTATATACTATGGAGAATCTACATCACCTCTATGTGTATATACTGAGAATTACCTCACCTCTGTGTATATACTGAGGAGAATCTACCTCACCTCTATGTGTATATACTGAGGAGAATCTACCTCACCTCTATGTGTATATACTGAGGAGAATCTACCTCACCTCTATGTGTATATACTGAGGAGAATCTACCTCACCTCTATGTGTATATACTGAGGAGAATCTACCTCACCTCTATGTGTTTATACTGAGGAGAATCTACCTCACCTCTATGTGTATGTACTGAGGAGAATCTACCTCACCTCTCTGTGTATATACTGAGGAGAATCTACATCACCTCTATGTGTATATACTGAGGAGAATCTACCTCACCTCTATGTGTATATACTGAGGAGAATCTACCTCACCTCTATGTGTATATACTGAGGAGAATCTACATCACCTCTATGTGTTCATACTGAGAACATTATAACGGACCTCTTTGTGCATATACTGAAATGTTGTAAAGTACATAAGGAAGCTGCCATGGGCTGCAGGGATGGAAGATGCGTTTAAGGCTAAGAAAGGGCTGCCACTACCAGTCTGAAGTTAAATTTGAATAAAAGGGGTGTTACCTTTAAGGGGAAAAAGTAAGTTGAATGGGAGGGGTGGCACATTCTGAAGAGGGACATCAGTAAATGCAGCCTGAGAAAAATCTAATGCTCCTCTATGTGTATACGTATTTTATTCCTCGATCCCTCTGAATTAACCTTGACTTCACGAAAATCCTCCATGAGAGCAACAGGTAAACACTTGTAACCAATTAACTTGGGTGAAGCCAGGTAGATCAACTAGTATAATTATATAATGAAATTAATGCCCATAACAGATCTATCAATAACCAGGCTTTGTGTGCCTTCATTTAATTAGTAAAGCACCTTTGAAACCCATAATTGTATTGTAGTGTAAACACCTTTTTTCAATTAGCTTTTGGAAATGTCATTAACACAAAGACTCATTTATTTTTTCACCCTGCACTGTGGATGGTGAATGGTACAATTGTCTGTGTTATTAGTTACATTGTGTTTGTCTATAATTGTGACTTAGATATTATTAGACCACATTTAATTAGTGATGAATGTAGAAATCCAGGGGTTCACTTAATTTTTTAATGCAACTATAGTCCTAAGAACAATAATTGAGCTACTTCTGTTACTCATAGATGTGGAAAAACATAGTGGATGTGAGTTTTGGCTACTGTCATTGTTTTGATTTCAGTCTCAGACCCCGATTTGTTACAGTTGATTATACTGAATGATGTGCATCTGCATTATTACTATAGGACTGGAAACATTGATTGGATTCTATCTAAACACTTGTGCCATGGTGCCAGATGTTTCTCAACCATAAGGTGATCCCAGACAGATCGTAAGTCATTCTTACCTTTCTGGAGACTCCGCGTCAGGTCGTGGCTGACTTGACGTTCGTTGATGTCCTGTAAAACCTGCACAGTTATCCTTTGTCCTTCTGCGATAGTATAATAACTTATAATGCAGTCAACCACGTCCTTTGCTGATTTTTCATCCAACAGGCTGGAGGGTATTTTCCGATATGGGGGTGGTACATCGATAGATGACAGTTTCCTTTTGAAGCTTTTGAGTGACTCTTTGCTTATATTCTCCAGTGCATGGGTCAGGATATCTTTTATCACTTCTGTCATATTTGTCATACGAGACAAGAGTCTGTATACCCTGTTATAGGGACACAATATATTTTGATACGATTAGGATACTGCAAAGTAAAGACCCATACCCCATGCCTTGTAGGAGAGAAGGGGCGACATGAGCTTGAAGGGCAGAACCCTAAAAGAGGTGGAACCTGGCATAGGTTCACAGAACCCATAGACGAAGCTAACCAATGGAGGGGCATCCCTTCTCTATCCTCCAGTTTGAAAATAACCAGAGATGTACTTACTTTTCGATGAACCCCCAGGATGCAGCGCTGCAGTCCTTGTGATTGCTGTGACAGATGATGGCACAGGAAATCAGGTGACCACTGCAGCCAGTGAGAGGCTAAAGGATCATGTTCTTGAATTCCTGGTATTATGATGCTCAATATGTGAGCACCAAAGTCAGGAGAACAGGCAGTGACATTGCAGCAATCACTTGATTTACTGTGATATCATTTTCACAGGAATTACCAGGACCACAGTGGGCGGCAGCATTGGATCCTGGCGGCCACAGAAGAGTATATCTCTGTTGATTATCACACAAGGGAGCCTATTGTAAAGAGCATGTCTAGTAACCAGAAAACCCCTTTAAGATAAATACACAAACCTACCAAATGTAGTTGGACATGAGAGCAAAAACAGACGTTTTATTTATTCCCATATGTTAATACTTAGTGGGTCTCCTTTGGCCCTAATGACATTGGAAACTCTCCATGGCACACTTTCTACCAATGTCTGATACACTTTTGCTGGTATTTCCCTCCATTCATCCTGCAAACATCTGGCGAGTTCTCTCTCAGAAGATATATGCCGTTCATATTTCCTGACCCAACATTCCAGTTCATCCCAGAGATGTTTAGGAGGGGATCAGGTTGGACTCTGAGCAGGCCAGCCCAATCGTAGAGCATCCATATCCTGCATCCAACATAAATGTCAACAGGTTCAAAGGAGCCCCACTAAGTATTACCATATGGGAAAAAATACTATTTCTGATTCTTGCTTAGGTGTCCAGTGACTTTTGGTAGAATATTCTAGATATGTAGAGAACAGTCCGAGACCCCACCAGACCAATCCCATTGGATTAGATTGATGAGCTTCTCTCAGTGTACATTTTAGTATAATCGCCCATAGTCCACCTATGTTATATCAGCCTGCTAGCGGCTACATAATAAATGCTGTATATCAGTCAGTGCCATATAATTGACACCAATAAACCACCATTGGCTAGGAGGAGAAGGTTATGTCAGGTCGTTATCCTACTGACAATTTAGATTTAATTCATTTTCTACTTTTGCAGTTTTCATGTACATAACATGATACGCTGATACTTGTAGACACTTTTCAAAGTGTGCTGTGTACTTTGTGAGTCAGCAGTGATCTCATTCTCCAACTTTATTATAAGGCTGTAGGCAGATAACAGATCATACTATTGACAATAGGTGATGTGGAAAGCTTACCTCCTACCCTCCCTGCACAGTGACTTCTGCAGAAACCACAGAACATGCCCACAACACTCATATAAGACGTTCTTTGACCACAACATCTCAGGGACCTGGGCTGCCTTTGACCCTCCATTGCAGCTAATTACTGGACATGTTGCTATGCAGTAAAGGCTACAAGAGTTATGGAGACAGCCAAGCCAGTGACTCTGTCAGTGTCAAAAGAGCACCACATATTTACCAGACCACCACTCCATCTCTTAGCTGATAGCATCAGGATCAGTGATAACCACTAGGGAGGTCCCTGACCACATGCCCCTGAATCCTCCCTATAATTTGGCCTATGTTCACAATGCCAGCTCAGATAAAGGAGGTCAGAACCCTGTGCTAACCATCTGGAGGGTAAAGATGTAGGCAGAGTGGAAGTAAAGAAGAATTAATCACCTAATGGGCAGCAGGTCAACGTCATAGTATTAGAGCAGCTCCCGCTACACCATCCTTCAGTGGAATCTTCTAGGCCGAACCACTACAAATGAAGAACATAAAACACAATGGATTTTCTTGATAATTGCATAAATCCCCCAAATTCTATATTCCCATTGCCATTTGTCCCATTTCTATGGATATTTTATAACATTCTTAGCAGGAAAGTAGTCCTATGTAACACCACAGATAACACAGTGAATCTTTTTATTATAAAAGTAAAATACATAACAGGTAGAGATGAGCGAGCACACTCGTCCGAGCTTGATGCTCGTCCGAGTATTAGGGTACTCGAGATGCTCGTTACTCGAGTCAAACATCACACTGTACTCGCGTCAATTCCATTTCCCTTCCCCGCATGTTTAGCGCCATTGTTTAGCCAATAAACATGCTGGGAAGGCATTACCACTTCCTGCTGAGACGTGCCAGCCCTCTGCACGTCTTAAGAAACAGCAGAGTGTATAACGTAGCTGTGGGGGACTGGGAGGCGGGGTGAGTTAGGTAGGGGGAAGGAAGCGACCAGGGAGGGGTGATGCAGTAATAGGAAGTAGAGAGGGAGGAAGAGGAGGAGCTCAGTGCTCTGAAGAAAGAAGAAGGGAGAAGACGTACTAGGACAAGGCTGCAATCAAGAAAGAAGATGGAACATCTCGTACAGCTAATTAAGGATGCAGTGGCCACCCAGGGCCCCCAGTGGATCGTGAAGATGGCTGAAGAACTTGGAGCAGCGGCGGCACCGGGGGGGGGGGGGAGAGCAGAAGAAGAACTCCCGGCAGAGAACAGCGGAACGGAGCCGCGGGGAAGACCGCAGAGGAGAAGGCACCCGCCAGCCAGATTGAGCCCCAGCCCGGCGGCGAAGAGGGGAGGCCGGAACAGCAGCCCGAGAATGGCGGGAGCAAGCGGGAGCGGAGTGGCGCGGTCGCAGCGCCCGGTGGACGCAGCCAACCGGAGGGAGCGGAGGAGCGGGGACGAGGTTGGACCGGAAGTCGGCGGGTTTCCTACCAGGAGAGGAGTAGCGGGCCAGAGGTCGGGTAAGTCCGGCGCGGGAGGGGGGAGTCCCGTGGCTGTGCAGGCGAGCAGAAAGGGTAAGGAACGCGGTCCATGTGTCTTCCTCAGCAAGCGAAGGGATCCGCAAGCAAGAAGTAGTCCCGGCAGGAGGCCTGCACTACAGAGAAAGGCCGCAGGGGGCTACGGGAGCGAGTCCCTATTCAGCCCAGAGGATGTTAGTGGAAGCGAAAGAAGACAGAAGAGAGCTGGAGGGAAAAAGAGAGGGAGGAAGCAGGTAACTAGGGAAAAGGTTAGGGGGTTAGATAGAGCGGAGGTACAGGAGAGTGAGGATAGTGAAAGTAGCGTAGCATACACAGCAGACAGAGAGGGGGCATTGGCAACAGCCCCTTTGCCTGCGGTTAGCAGGGTGGGGGAGGGGCAGCGAATTTTCGCGCGGCGGCAGGCGGCAGCGGCAGTAGGAGGAGGCAGCGGATCGCAGAGCGGCGCATGTGCGGGCGCTCACCGGGCAGCTCGGCAGCGGAGCAAGCAAGTTGGCGCGGCACGGAAGAACATACAGCGGGACAAGGCAGGTCTCGAGGGGCAATGGCGCGCAGCCGCACAAGGGGGGGTGGAGCAAGTTGGGTCCGCCTTGAGAGCGCGTGTCTGCACAAGCTCATCAGCGTCGGCGTCTCCAGAAAGCGATCGTCAGGAAATGAGGCTCCCTTTATCAGGCAAGCACGGTAGGACAGAAGCGGTGGTTGGATACGCTAGGCGCAGCGGCCGGGAGCGGGGCGACCGGGCTACACGGGATACCTCATCTCTTTCACAGGCTTCTTCCGCAGACAATGTATATTCTGCCCGCAGAGTTAGACACGACTTGGCATTTTCGGCTGCTAGGGCATTCAATGCACAGAGCCAGAGGAGCCGTGGTGTCACCCAGGAATTGGGACCGTAGCGACACACAGGCCAGAGGCGGGACCGTCGATCAGCGCCACCCGGCCCGAGCTTCCCCTTGGCAGGGCCAGAGGGAAACAAGGCGGGTGAGTCACTTTACAAAAATGTTTGGGATGTTTCCTTACCAAGGAATGATAAGAGTAATGTGGAGTTTATGGTTGCGCTTAAAGCGCTGGTACATCGTTTTGAGGTGGACAAAGGGCTACGAGGCCCGTTGGAAACTGGTGGTTTGTCTCACGCACCCGAGAGCTCGCAGAGAGAGGCGAGTCGTAGGGGCGAAGAGTTGTGTAGTGATGGTTTGAAATTCGCAGACTCGTTGTTCTGCGGGGTAGCCCCTTTAGGGGTGGGCTTGGCTGAAGATGTGACGGAGAAAATCAGAAACGGTCTATACGTTGATATATGGTCACTGCTGTCGGTGGAACATGTTGCCGTGGACAAAGAATGGTTTTCAGAACGCGGAACGGACAAGAAAGCGAAAGTAGCCAAAACCTTTGGAAATTGGCTACAGGCGTTTTTGATTCTTGCACACGTGACATGTCAACATTGTCCTCAGAAAGGCCCGGAACTATTCGTTTATATAAATACCATCCACAGTGCATATAAACTGCACGGTGGATCTGCGTGGTGGCGATACGACGAGGATTTTAGGCGTCGTACCTCCGGTTTAAAAGATATAAGTTGGGCCACGAAAGCGACAGACGTTTGGATCCAGCTTATCTTGTCACAAAAACCAGTCAGGCCGTTTTTTCAGGGAACCGCCACAGTCGCCAGTGGACAACAGGCGCCTGTGGCCCAGAAACCGGCTGGTTCTTGTTGGGCCTTCAACGAAGGCCATTGTCGATTCTACGCCTTGTGCAAATTTCCCCACGAGTGCTCAGTATGTGGAGGATTACACTCTGCCACACGGTGTTTTAGATGTCAGAAGACAGCTGCTACACCAGGGGTGTCCGGCGCAGGAGCGAACCACGGTGAACGTCAGGTACCTGGAGCAGTGGCTCGTCAGGTACCACAAGAAGCAGGAGTCAAAACTAATTAGATCCGGTTTTACGGAAGGTTTCCCGATACCGCATAACCCGGTTTGTTCGCTTAGGCTCAGCGGTAATTTAAAATCGTCTCGAGACAACAAAGAGTTGGTGATGGAGAAGTTACTGAAGGAGGTTGAATTAGGCCGGATGGCGGGCCCATTCCAGGAGCCCCCATTCGGGAATTTGCGGGTTTCACCTTTGGGGCTGGTCCCGAAGAAGGAACCGGGCAAATTCTGACTTATCCATCATTTATCTTTTCCGGCGGGAGACTCGGTCAACGACGGGATTTCAAAGGAGCAAGCGGCGGTGTCGTACGCATCTTTCGATCGGGCAGTGCATTTAGTGCGGCGGGCGGGAGCTGGCGCTCTGCTAGCCAAGGCCGACATTGAGTCGGCTTTCCGTTTGCTTCCAGTACACCCCGATTGTTTCCACTTTTTAGGGTGCAAAATGGACGGTTGCTATTTTGTAGACATGTGTTTACCGATGGGATGCTCGATTTCCTGTTATTATTTTGAGGTGTTCAGTTCTTTCTTAGAATGGATGCTTCGATTCGAGACGGGCATCTCATCGGTTTTGCACTACCTCGACGATTTTTTATTTGTTGGGCCCCCCGACTCTGGAGTATGCGGATTTTTATTGGCATCTTTTCAGAGGCTGATGAAAAGGGCAGGTGTTCCTCTGTCGGCAGAAAAAACGGTTGGTCCGACGTTATCCCTGGAGTTCTTAGGTATCGAGATCAATACAAAAAACATAGTTTTTCGTTTACCGGATGACAAAATCGCACGTTTACGGCAAATGGTAGAGACGGTTAGTACGTCGCGGAAAGTTACACTGCATCAAATGCAGGTGCTACTGGGACTGCTGAATTTTGTGTGTCGGGTCATCCTGAGAAGGTACAGGTCCATAAAATGGAAGAATCTGTCTCAAAATGGCCGCTAGATACAAAATGGAGCATTACAAGATGTAAATAAGCTTGTGCGTAGTGAAACAATAATTCAAGCAGAAATAACTTTAGAGCAGGATATTCGGTGCAATGTCTAATGATTTGTTTTTATTTTTCCGAGAGCCAAGCCTGAAAAAATCGTTATCAGAAGAGACTCTCCCACGTCCTGAGCTTTGGGAAAAGAGCAAATCGTGCTGATAAGACGCTGCGAACATCCAAACTCACAAGGGAGGAATAATCATTTGAAGGACATTTCACATATTTATTCTCACTGCGCTGATTGTTGAACAAAGCACAATTCTTGATGTTTTTCTAACCCAATAAGATTAACCCCATGACTAATGACATATTCCTTTCCTGTATTAGAACTATACTTAGTCAATAAGCGCTCAGTGTACGCGCCTTAAGCAGAGTGGGCTGTATACTTGCCGCGGCTCATCTCTATGTATCTGTGGGAACTAATTACTATAAATCATATAGTTTTTGGCCTCCCTGATGCATCCAGGTACGAACTAATTTGGAACCCAAGGCTTGAAAGGTTAATGTGACCGGTCATGTGTAACGGTCCTTAACAATCCCAATGGGATGCGCGTTCTCGAGGCGTTTGTCGTTGGCGACAAAAGGGGCAAGGGAGCCTCATCATTTTGTCAGGGTGACAAAAGTAATGAGGGCGGACCTGCACATATGGAAGGTTTTCCTCGAAACTTTCAATGGGCAGGTCATTTGCCAACGGGAAGAAGTTGACAACGAGGAGCTGGGTTTAGTATCAGACGCATCCGGAGCGTGCGGTTTTGGCGCAATTTTTGGTAACAAGTGGTGCAACTCCTCGTGGCCGGAAGCCTGGATCGAAAAAGGATGGACGAGAAACATAGCATTGCTCGAAATTTTCCCTATCATGGTCGCCATTGAACTATGGGGCCCGGCTCTGGCTGATAGAAGCATCTGTTTTTGGTCTGATAACCAGACGGTAGTGAGAGCGGTGAATAAGCAGTCTTCTGCCTCGGTGTTGGTATTGGCAGCACTACGCCATTTGGTTTTACGTTGTCTACAGCATAACATTAAGTTCAAAGCGAACCATGTCCCAGGGCACTTGAATAACATGGCTGACGCTCTTTCTCGATTCCAGATGACGAAATTCAGCGAGCTGCACCCGACTGCGGACGTCGAGGGGGTATGTTGCCCTGCTTTCTTGTGGGAAATAATAGAAAGGAGCTCCTGAATTTGGTCCGTAAGTCGGTAAGCGAAGCCACTTGGAAGTGATATAAGGCGATTTGGAAGCGATGGATCGCGGCCGCCGGGGGCATTTTTCTGGAAACGGAACAGGCTAGAGCGGTAACTTTAGATATACTAGCGAACCTGCGCGGTCAAGGAGCGTCGGCGGATGCGGCTAAAAAACACGTATCGGCGATTGCATTTTCGTGACAAAGGATTTTGTTTTTACACAAATACTGAAGGGTTGAAAGAAAGAGAAGTATTCTCGGGATGGGAGACGCCCGATCACTTTCGAACTGCTCTGCGCGATGATGAAGGTCATGGGGTCAGTATGCATGAACAAAGAAGAAACAACGCTTTTTAGAGTGGCTTTTTCTCTGGCATTTTTTGCAGCCTTACGGCTGGGGGAACTGGTCTCGGCGAGTAAAAATAATCCAGGAGGTCTTCAATTTTCGGACGTGTTGGTCGGGAGCGACAATATTAAAATTTGTATTCGTAAATCGAAAACGGACGCTTACGGAACGGGGGAATGGCTTCGGATAGGAGGGCTGGGGACAGAGTGGTGCCCAGTACTGTTGATAAAAGACTTTATGGCACGTCAAAGCGGGGACGGCCTGCTGTTGGTGAACGCGTCGGGATCTCCGTTAACGAGGTACCAGTTTTCTGCGGTAATGCGGGCATGTCTTAAAAATCTGGGTTTCGTGCCAAGCGAATTCGGTTCCCATTCCTTTAGAATCGGAGCTGCCACGTCGGCGTTCGTTTGCGGTTTGCGGAGTGAGGAAGTAAAAAGGGTGGGTAGATGGAAGTCGGAAGCATACCGGTCCTATGTAAGGCCGGATTTGAGGGTATTGTAAGAATGGTTAAGAGGTTGATGTTGGGGACATTTTTTCCCCTGTTTTCTTTGATTTTGTTCTACAGGTTCAAACTGGACAGTGTGGGTGGTTGGCCACTCGTATATATTTTGGGCAGAGAAAAGGGCCAAAGCCAGGCCGATAGGTGCTCATCTGGGACAACCAGACGTAAGCGTGCAATGGCACGGCATACGAGGTTTAAAATGGACCGGGCTGCTCCATGAGGTGCTGCAAATCAGCAGGCGGTCACCAGACAGAGTAATATTGGTAATCCACGCGGGTGGAAACGATCTAGGGAAAGTAAAAGTTGGAGAGTTGTTGGCACTAATGAAGGAAGACTTATGTCATTTCAAAAAGTTTTTTAATGAAGTTATTTTAGTCTGGTCGGATATCGTAGCCAGAAGGTTCTGGAGAGAAGGGTGGGATATGGAGGCAATAGAAAGAGCGAGGAAGAACGTGAATTTTAAGATGTCGAAGTTTGTTCAGTCAATAGGGGGTGTAGCAATTAGGCACTAGGAGTTAGAAAAGAGAGAGATACAGTTGTTCAGAGGTGACGGTGTACACCTTAGCGATATTGGCACCAACACGTTTTTGTCAGGTTTGCAGGACGGGGTGGAGGAGGCGTTGTGGCTGGCATGTGGGGGGCGGAGTGCAGCATAGGGATATGCTGCATCCTTCGTGGCGGTAAATTTCTTTCCATGCCAGCAATGGATGGAAGGGCTGTTCAGGCCCATCATGGGGCTTTCTTACGCCTGGTTTTCGCGGTTATATCTTACAAATTTTCAAAGCAGTTTTAAGCGGCATGGAAGACGAAAAGTTACAAAGTTGGTTAAAAGAGAATTTTAATAAAGCTGTGGCCTACCCACATAAAACGCCAGCAAGTTGTTGTGTTTCTTTTCATAGATAGTGGGGAGCTAAATTGATGGGAAGGGGAGTCCTCCCAGTCACAGCAGTGAGTGGCTGGGCCGATCAGGTGACCGCCGAGTACTTCAGCTGGTGCCGCCCGTGGCTGGCCTCAGATGCATGCTGGCAGAGGTTAGGGAAAGAGCTGCTGAGATAGGAAAAGTGTCAGTGTAGGGATTAGGTTGCAGTTAAGCAGGGATCCTGACTACAAGAACCCAACAGTCCTTCTTCGGGCTACTCCTCATTGTGTGTATTACTTTTGTGGCTGGCTGGGAGAAGTAGTGCACCAATTTGTATTTTCAAGCATTTAGGCCCGTACAGAGCATTTCACATCTACCATTCTCAGTTTGCAGTGCATTAGGCAGAGTTCTCATCACTAATATTCCTTGGGCCTCTGCAGAGCATTTCACATCTACCTTTATCTGTCTGCAGTGCATTCTCATCGCTAAACAGTACCCTAATATTCCCTGGGCCCCTTGCAGAGCATTTCACAGTTACATTTATCTGTGTGCAGTGCATTCGGCACAGTATTCATTGCTAAACAGTACGCTAATATTCCCTGGGCCCCCTGCAGAGCATTTCGACTATACCTTTCTTTGTGTGCAGTGCATTCTGCAGAGTTCTCATCGCTAAACATTACCCTAATATTTCCTGGGCCCCTGCAGAGCATTTCATAGATACCATTCTCTGTGTTGGGTGAAGTAGCCACAGTTATCAGCACTGTCCACTGGCTTTATAGTCTTCTGCCCCTGTGCAGAGCGTCTCACAATATCCTTTCCAAGGGCTTGAGAAAGGTTTCAGTGGAAACCGAAACGTCGCCAGTCTGACTTCTATGGAGGAATAAAAGTTACTTTCTATCTTTATTAAAAATTATCAGCTGCTGCCTGGTCACTTCATATATTTAGCTGCGTTTGGTCTTGGATCCGGACCACACCAGGCTCTTGCAAATTTCTCCTCATATCCACAACAGATGATCTTCTGGTGGAAACCGGAGTGTTATTCTTTCAACTCTGGTGAGTGCTGTGGTTGCATTTAATTTTCTTTGGAGTAGCTGCAGTTATTAGCACTGTCCACTGGCTTTATAGTTTTCTGCCCCTGTGCAGAGCGTCTTACAATACCCTTTCTTTGCGTGCGGTAAAGTAGCCGCAGTTACCAGCACTATCCACTGGGTTAATAGTTTTCTGCCACTCCATACAGCCTCTCTTATCTACAAGTCTCTGTGAGCGGTAAATTACCCCTAGATATCAGCACAAGACAGCGGTTTAATTTTTTCCTGTGACAGCATAGAGCCTCTACAAGTCTCTGTGTGCAGTGGATTATCCCCAGTTCTTAGCGCTATACAGTGGGGTAATTTATTTGGGCCCTGCTGTATCCTTTATCCGACATGATGAGGAGTAGGGGTAAGGGTTGAGGACGTGGACGTCCAAGTGAAGGTGTGGGCACAGGCCGAGGTCCTGGGCGGAGTAAAACTCTGCCATGTTTGGGCACTCTGATTTCTTCATGTTTACTACTTTCCTTGGTTTTCATGGGCTCGCCTATGCTGTGGGTGCACAAAGGTTTCCCAGCGCGGTGTCCAGCTGTCTGGCACAAATACACTGAATGACTTAGGTAGGGTGCAGAAGGCTTTCCCATTGCATTGTTCTGCTATCTTACACATACACAGAATGAATTGGGCAGAAGTGTGGGCAAGGGCTGAGGTTCTGCGCGGGGTGGAACTCTGCCATGTTTTTGTCATTCTGATTTCTTCATATTTAATACTGTCCCTGGGTGGCAGGGGCTCACCTATCCTATGGGTGCACAAAGATTTCCCATTGCAGTGTTTTAGCTGTCTGGCACAAATACACTGAATGACTTGGGTAGGGGCGCAGAAAGCTTTCCCATTGCGTTGTTCAGCTAACTGACACCTACACAGAATGAAGTGTGTGGGGACACATGGATTTCCCATAGCTATGTAACTCACAGCACATTGGGTCAACCAGGTTGAGGCTGGGACCGAGCCTGACCCTGGGCCCGCTCACGTGCTTCCCACACTGAGGATTGCGGATCCTACCTCGGTCACAGTTTCTCAGGCTTATTATGCTACTTCCCCCTTCTCCTCCTTGGGGTCTGGGGATCAGCGCTGGTGGGCATGTATTATCTCTCATGCTACTAATTACTTCAGTTATCCAAGATACTGGATTGCAGCATTCACCGGAAGCATTAGTGATTTAATGAGACTTTCACAGGGTCACTGTATACCTGCGGTGGCTACTTTTGCGACACCTCGTGCTTCAAATATTTGGTGTTAGTATGTGCTGCTGCATTGTGGAGATGTGTAGAAGTGCTGGCACCTGAGTCCCCTTTATGCCCACGCTAGCGTCTCCTGACAATTTTGTGATGGAGGTGGCACGGGATTAGAATTATGATCATACGTCAATTTATCATCAATTCTCATCAGCATTGTGGGCTATCGCCCCACCCCCTTTCAAAGAGAGTCGCTCCCAGGCCCTGCCAACCCTCTGCAGTGTGTGTCTCCAGCTTCTCATCGCAGACACACTTATAAATAGACATGAGGGTGGTGTGGCTATCAAGCCAGCGTGTGGCATGAGGGCAGCTGAATGCTGCATAGGGAAAATTTTGTGCACGCTGTGGAGGCAGGCTCGTGCGGGGTGCTGGACAGCAATGCCAGCATGTAACCCAGGAGAAGAGGCAGCGGTGTCAAGGCGGTGATTGGCCTTGGTTGCAGCTAGTGTGGTGCTTAGCTAAGATGTGCCAGCGTGTGTGCCTTGCTGCTTATGGTCTGTCCCAAGTAAATTGTTAGGGGGGAGGGGGGGTGACCGCCAGACTCTTGCCCACACACTGGCTTAATAGTGCGACCTGGGAGCCTCAGATGCACCCATGCATGCTGCCCCTGATGTTCCCTATCCATTTCTGTGATGTTTCCATCACTTTCTCAGGTTTTCAGGTGTTTCACACAACCTCCCCCATGCGGAGCATCGGTCACCTTGAAAAATGCTTGAGTCTCCCATTGACTTCAATGGAGTTCGTTACTCGAAACAAGCTCTCGAGCATCACAAAGCTCAACTCTAGTAATGAGCACCCGGGCATTTTGGTGCTCGCTCATCTCTAATAACAGGACATAATAACAATAATAGCAAAATAATAGAAACATTTGCCAAATACAAACGCAAGAAGCATATATACATATTTACAAAATAACAGAACAGAAATATTTGCAAGAAATAATAGCCAAACATATATACATATTTTCAAAATTTTACAGAAACAGTAGAAGAGTGAAAACCAGTCCGGCCGCATCCCCAATCACACATATCCCATTTATACAACCAAATTTACATAACAAAACATCTAAAAAAATACAAGACAATCTATCCCATAATCCCGTAGTGTTGCATATTCCAACCTACTAAATAGAGAAAAAAAACACACATTAGTAAAACAAGATCCACCCCCCCCCCCCACACACACACACCTTTCTTTCCTCTTTCTCCCTAAACTACACACGCATCACCCTCTACCCATCTCCTGGTCCACTGCCAGTCATACCTGTAAACATTTATATTTTTTTTTATAACACAATACTAACCCCCCCATGAAAACATTATACCATTCCCACAAAAATCAAAACATAATACCCTCCACGAAAAAACATAATAGCACCCACAAAACATATGATACCACCCAAAAAAAACATAACACATAATACCACCCACAAAACCATATAACGCATAAAAATCCACAGCCTAAATATATAGAAAAAACTGACAAAACATAACCAATACCTTCAGCCCTGGTTTAGGTCCCGTAAGCCTTTTATTCAATTTTTAACTTAAAATGAAACAAAAAGCTAGGGTGAAACAGTTCTCCATGCTAGGGAACCCCAAAGCAAAAACCCCTCCAAAGGAAGGCTGCTTGAGCCCTACCTAACCTTTCAAACTCCAGAGAACACACCTTCACCAGGTCACCGAGAATGTTCCTACTTACCTCGTCCTCGAGGAGGATTTTATGATGCGTCGATACTAAACACTGTGCATTCCACGTGTAATACCTAACCCCTAGACTTACTAAAAATAAAGTGCAGCGGTCCCTGCCACCCAGATCTCTGAATGCTCCATACCACCACTCGGTGTAGGTAAGGGCAGCCAGCCAAGGCCAACCGATGGAAGCCCCGACACTCTTGTATACCTCTGTATTAAAGGGACAATGAAGCAAGAAGTGGTCCATGCTCTCCAAAGTGTTGCCACATGCCTCCCGGGGACAACCCCTTTCCTTGGTGTTCCTGTGCTTCAAGTTGTCCCCCACATACAGCTTACCATGGAAGCAGCGCCAGGTCAAGTCCCAATACTTTGAGGGGATTCTTATTGAATTTAAAAGAAACAAACCCACCCTCAAATCCCCACCTAGGCAGTCTCTGAGGGCCAAAAGACTCTGAAAGCGGGTGGCCAAAACCCTCTGGTCCAGCACACGCCTGGCCAGCATCCTGACTTCCCCCACGGTCAGACCCATTAGCGTAAAACCTTCAGAACCGATGCAACGTATGACGAAAGATGTACGTGCGGTGTACAAAAGTCCTTCACATGCCCTCCTGTCTCCCACTCCTGGAAGAATGGTTGAAACCATCCCTTAAAGGAGGATACCCATGGAGGAGCCCTCTCTTTCCAGAGGTTTGCGATATTAACTTTCAAAAAGGTATTTACGAGCAATACCACTGGGTTGACCATACCCAACCAGCCTAGTCTCCTTGTACGGTAAATAACCTCCCTCTTGACTGGGTTCAACCTATTCCCCCATAACAGCTGGAAGAACAGGCTGTAGACCCGTGACCAAGGAGATTCCTTGCTCTGAAGAAAATCCTCAAAGGACCGTCTTATTTCCGCTTCTTTCAGGAGTGACAAATTCAACTTCCATAAACCTTTGCCCATCCGAGGGGTCTCTGTGACATTCAGAGAAAAAAGAATCATACAGTGGTCAGAGAACTTCACCTCCACTACCGATAACTGTGAGGAGACGGCTTTCTTCTTTAAATAAAACCTATCTATCCTAGACCTGCAATAACTACCTTTAAAACCAAAGACCACTTGCCGGCTTGTTAAAAGGTAAGGCTTAATTCTCATAAAGAGGTCTTTGCGTCCCCACTTTGACTGGGGTCCATAGATGTTAATTAGACACAACTCTTGACCTCCCATGAGAACATCCAAGATCAGGCACCTCCCCATTTCCAGCTCGATAACCCATCTGCATTCTACCTGTGCGGTCCTAAAAAGGACCGCCACCCCGCTATACGGCTCAGCCGCAAGAGACCAATAGGAGACCCCGCACCTCCACTCACGCTTTGCTTTGTACATGACTGACAAATCTGTCAGCCTGGTCTCTTGCAAAAATAAAATGTTAGCTTCAACTCGGCTGAGAAAATCAAAGGCCGCAAACCTAGCCGCATCTGACTTAATGCTGGCAACATTAATGGAGGCCAGCGTCAACAGGGTGAGTGCCACCATCATTGGTTATCGAGCTGGATGGCTTTCCTCTTACCCTTCCCCTCCTTCCTGTCGGAAGAAGAGGTCTCCCCTTTGTTTTTCTTTAGTGAAACTGAGACATCCATATCACCACTCTCATCATAACCTTCACCTTCTGGCTACAGGGTAGCCCCCTTCCCAGAGGAAACCAGATCCCCCACAGAAAGAGACCCAGCGTCCCCCGGGGTTCCTTTCTCATAGATACCTGCCACCACCTCCGGCACCTCACCGCCAGCCTCTCCCCCTGGCAGGGAAGAGGAGGTATTATCGAGGGCTTGGTACCAGTTAAAGAGGTCGACCACAGGGGAACCGATTGTGCCTTCCTTTGGTATCTGCACCAGAGTGAGTGGGACCGAGTCATCCCACTCTAGAAAGGAAGAACCTCTATTTTTCTTTTTTGTTCTTCCCTTACCCTTTTTTTTCTGCTTTTGCCATTTATCGTTTTCCTCATCCGCATTGTCTTCACAGGAGGATCCGGCAGAACTGGCAGCCACCTCCTTTCTCTCCATCCTTCTGGTTTCCTCATCCACATCGCTATCACTTGGGGCCTCAGCAGCTCGACTCCCCTCCTGCCGGGGCTGGCCAGGCACCTCCTCCCTGTTTCCACTGGCTTCTCCCCCGGAGCGACGGGCCCGCTGACCCTCTGACTGAGCTCGGCCGATGTTGGCAAAGCATAAAGGACAGCGACTGAATGGGTGCCCTAAAGCACCACACAGGTTACACCGAATGCTGCCACAAGATGAGGATGGGTGGTCTCTGCCCCCATACAGCGCACGCACCTTACACTGTGCGCTAAAATGTGTGGGGTCCCTGCACCTGTGGAAACCCTCTGGCTGCCCCTGGTAGAAAACTAGAATTCTGTCCCTTCCCAGGAACGCAGAAGAAGGGATGTGGGTATCGGAATTACCTGCATATTTCAACTTTACCATGAAAGTCCAGGCCCCTGACCAGATACCGTGTGCGTCCCAGTTTTTCTGGGGAGGATGGAGAATTTCCCCATACCTGCCCATCCAGGTCATAATGTCAACATAAGAGAGAGACTCGTTACTAGTCAGAACGGTCACTCTCTTAGTGTCATTCTGGCAGGAAATTGCTTGAACCACAAAATCCTGCCATTTGGGCTTCGTCTGAGCCAGCTCGTATTTTGACCAGAAGAGCTCAAGGCCCTCCGGTCTCACAAAGCTGACATCAAACAGGGAGGTCCCGAAGGGGTGTATCAGGGCGAAGATGTCACTCACCCTGAATTCCATCCCGAGGAGAAACTCCCTCACCCTAGTACGGCCAGGGCAAGCATCACTGCCTCCCCATCGGAGATGGACTACATTCCTTCTGGATCCCCCTGTCCAGCTGTAGGAAGCGACCATTCCTCTTCTCCCTGCCTTTGCTCTCGGAAGGCCCTTGTGCCAAACCTATCTATCCAAAAAGATAGGTCGCGCTTTTCATCCTCTATAGTGACCGACAGCTCTCCTCTCTTTAAGGCAATAGAAACAGCTCATGTGACCTGGGGTCCCTGAAGCAGGGAGGTGAAGGTCCCCCACTTACCCCAGCGGCAACACTCGCGTAGCTCCTAGGAGCCGTCACTGCTGGGGTGACAGCTGGACCAGGGCCCCCACTCCTCCCCAAACCACCAGACACTCCACCCTCACTTGTGACATTTGTACATTTATTATCACCTTTATCTCCCTCAGATACTCCTCCACCAGCAGACACCTCAACGTTTAATCCTGTATTATTTAGATTCCCCACACATCCAGACTCTCCCTCGCGCACACCACTCGCGATCATGTTGCTCCCTTCATCCGTTTCACACACCTCCATGCTTTCCATTCTCTCGCTCATCATTCTTCCCGTTCTTTGCGACCAAACTGGTAACGGCTCACCTCTTGGCCGGATGAGTAATGGATATCTGGCGGCCTGGAGGGCCCTCAGCAGCCCCCCCCCATGCCTGCGGGGGAGCAACCCAGGGTCGGCTTCTTAAATGTAGTCCCCATTGAACCACCAGACTCACCCCCCTCCTTAGTACTGGGGGGGGAACGGGACCTCCAGTTGCACACTCAGGAAGACCTTTGGCTCCGCCCCCTGCCATCATACTCCGCGTAACCCTGGCAAAAGAATTCCGCAGGAAGCTTTTATGGGAACGCTGAAGGGAAACGGACCCTCCAGATGCACTCTCTATCTCCATATTTATCATAGATGCTTCTTGTATTGGGTAACCACTTTTTGGGAGGGTCCACCGCAGCGCCCTATTTGGGGCAACGCAACGCGGATGCCCCCCCCCCCCCAACTTTGCGGGATGCCTGGGATCACCCGACGCCTTTTTTGACCTTTTACCTGGGTCATCCGACGCTGAATGACTCACACTTGCTGTCAGACACCACCAGCTTCTACCCATCACCCCTCCTATCATTACCAACCGCGGGGGTGTTTGGATCAGGATGCCTAGCACTCTCACCCTTTCTGTGCACTGAACCCACATTAGCAGAGTCCATGCTGGGTCGGACACGGGGGCTACCCATGCAGCTACCTTCCTCCCCTGTGTCAGAGGCTTGCCCTGGGAGGCTGACGTACCTGTACTCCACCTGGGTGATCTTTTTGCCACTTTTCTTCATTTCAGCCTGGGAGTCTCGTTCAGGAAGGTCATTGCCAAAACAGAGACCCTCCAGGCCTCCAGAGGATTCCAGGTGTCTTATGTACGCCATTAGTCCCCCCCCCCCCCCCCCCCCACCAGGAGGCTGTCCTCACCCTCTTCCCCAGAGGAGTCCGAGCTTGAAATAACAGTAGTTTGCCCAGCTGGAAGGTCACTGCAAGGGACTGCTGACTATCCGCTGTCTGCAGTTCTCCAGCAGGGGCCTGCTCGATATTGGACACTGCGTCCTTTATATCATCACAGACCCCAGCCACAGCCATCTGAGACCCTTCAAACCGGTCAAAATTCCCCAAATTCTCAGCAAAGGGACCTGCACCCTTAAAGATGGCCGCCCTCCTCTAAACCAGGGCGAGGATCTCTCTCTTTAATTCCTGGATGGCCTGGTTGTATTGGGCCCTCCTTGACCCACCTGAAATGTTGGCCAGGAACCTGGCTGCCTTTAACTCCTCCTGGGTCCCTGAAGCGAGCCTGGCAGCAAAGATGGTAACGTCCTCCTGGGGCTGCAGTGTTCTCTTAGGACAGATAATGTAGTAGTCACCTGCAGTCCTATGTGATTGTTCCCAGCAAGAGAAACCAAGTAATCTTGTAGATATGATACCTTTTTATGGATAACAATAATACATGATGCTATAGCGAGCTTTCTGGCCTCTTCGGGGTCCATCCTGAGAGGTTGGAAAGCTCGCATTAAAATCAGGTATTTTTGTTATTCATTAAAAGGTATCATACCGGGGGCGTGGCTAAGAGAGGCGCCAGAACGGACGCTTTAGCTTAAGGCTCCATTCAATGCAGGCTCAAAAAGCAATTATAAAACAACAGAAGACGGGGGAAAACATCATAAAAGGATGTGGGAACTTACTGAGAACCCAGCGATGTCGAGGAGGAGGACGTCCAAAGCAAAACCAGCGAGACTGGAGGACTTTCTCCCGGCACGCGGCACCCTCTCTAACATGGCGACGGGAGAAGATTCGTCTGGCGACCCTGCGCTGGAGGAAGTGCCGGAGGCTCTGACCGATGCAGAAGCAGGTGAGCCGCGGGATACAGAGGAGGTGTTAGACACAGCAGTGAAGCCCGCAGGCACTTCAGAGACAGCAGCAGCAGTTAATGATAGTACAGAGGTCGGGGACAACACCAAGCAGACTAAGCAGACTAGGGGACATAAGATGGCGCTGGACACGCTGTTACTGTGTGCCCCATCCCCCACAGGCAGTCCAGAAAAACAGAGACAATAAATGACTGATGAGAGCAGTCCAATTAGCCAAGATGACTATATCAATGCAAAAGAGAGTGGCTTGGCAAACCTGTCAGCCTCAAACAAGCCTGCCTCAGAACTTTACATTAAAGAGATTGTAATGGCATTACATGAAACCATACAATGTGACTTAAAGAGTTTAACTTCACATGTCGACAGTTCAGTTCAAGAAGTCAAGGACCGCATGGAAAAAACAGAATCAAAAATGGGAGAACTGGTCAAATCCCATAATTCTCTGATAGATGCCCACTACGACCTGGAAGGGTCTGTAGTCAAATTACAACAAAAATTAACAGACCTAGAAGATAGGAACAGATGTAATAACGTCAAATTGTAAGGCGTCTCCGAAAAAGTATCAAACGCCGAAATCGCAGGCTTTGTGATACGCTTTCTCTGAAAGATTCTTCCAGATATTCCAGACCAAGGATTAAAAATAGATCGGGCTCACAGGCTGCCCCTCCCGAAATTCCTCAAAGCAAACACCCCCAGAGATATCATAGTGCGCATACATTACTACAGCACTAAGGAGACCCTTATGAACACCGTCAGAAAACTTAGGACACTCCCTAGCCCTTATTCCGATATACGAGTTTACATTAATTTATCTCAGGCTACTATGGAGGGAAGAAGAAGCTTTGCGGATGTGACATCAGCCCTGAGAGATGCAAACATTCCTTATAGATGGGGTTTCCCTACAAAAATTATTGCTACTAGAGCAAATTCAACCCACATACTTCACAACCCCAACTCGGCTGCAGAGACCCTGAACGCATGGGGCATCAAAGTCTCAAATCGGGACAAGATCACTGCTGAAAAATCCCCCCCGACAAATCCAGAAGACCCTGATGGTTTGACCGATCAAAAAGTCTTTCTTCCCGCTCCATTAAATGGAACTTAATTCTTACATCCCGTCTTAAAACAAGATATTTTGAGCTATCTCGTTACGGTGACTTTACTCCCCAACCGAACCACAGGCACAAGCTTGTGCAAACGATTACCCGAAGTTGTTAATTTTCTCACCTGGCTATTTATGCAACAAACCTTCACTCATTTAAGAGCACCCCTTGCTTGCTCGACCGATATGTTGTTTTTGTGTTTCTTGTTTTTTGGCAGACACTTATGGATTCTTCCACCTCCTTGCCTCCTCACGTAATTCCGCATCCACAGGAAAATGGCTACAAAACTGATGTCATTAAACGCCAATGGCCTGAACACTCCCTTTAAAAGAAGTTCGGTGTGGAAGGAGGCATGACGCTTAGATGCAGAAATCGTATGTATCCAGGAGACACACTTGCTGAATTCAGACAGTTTAAGAATGACCCACAAAAAATATCCCCAGATTATATACGCCTGTGCCCCCAAAAAACATGCAGGCATTTTAATAGCGTTTAAAGATACAGCCCCCTTTAAGATAGATAAACAAATATGCGACCCAAAAGGCCGATTTATAGTATTGGTAGGAACACTAAAAAATATGCAAGTAACGATAACCAACGTATATGCTCCTATATATATATATATATATATATATATATATATATATATATATATATATATATATATAACCAACATATATGCAACTCAAAGCAAATACATTTTCTAAACAAAATCATAAAAATAATAAAAAAAGAGTAGCTAAAGGCTCAATTATCATAAACAGTGACTTTAATTTAGTACCAGAAAGAAGCATAGACACCACAAACCGCGAGACGAGAGGAGGAGCGCCCTTGAGTGAATGGATAAAAAGCAATGCACTCTTTGACACGTTTAGATGTCTTAATGCTTCCGCCAGGGATTACTCCTTTTTCTCTGCACGTCATAGATCTTTCTCCCGCATAGATTTGTGCCTTGCAGACAAATCTCTTATTACCTCAGTAATTAAATCCGAAATATGCACAATAACATGGTCAGACCATGCCCCAATAACGACCTCCCTTGCATTTGAAAAAAATCGACATATCACCAAACTGTGGAGAAATAACACATATATAATGAAAATACCTAAATTTCACAAAGACATACAAGAGGCACTCGACGAGTATTTCACATTAAACACAAACAAGGTCAGCCCAGAAATACTTTGGACAGCACACAAAGCCTACATGCGGGGCATCCTTATCAAGATAGGCGCCAGATATAAAAAAGAAAAGTTATCAAAAACGGAAATGCTGGGGCGTGGCTTGGAGAGGCACCGGAACGGCAGCAAATCTTTAGGCTCCGTTTGGAAACAGGCACTTCTAGCCATAAAAAGCACTGTTGGAGGTGGAAAACCGCAAAAGCAGATAAACGAACCTACCAGGACAGCATGTCAGCAAGAAGGAGAGGCTCGAAACCAGTGCCGACAAAGCTGGAGTCCTTCTTTGTGGCACGTGGGTCTCCCTCTGTAATGGCCGCACAGGAGATCGTGCCCTGCCGGGAGCAAGTGACTGACAGCTGCTCTGCACTAGAAACCACAGCAGAGGAGACTGCATCTGACAGCTCTGCCGGAGCGACCGGAGGCTCTCAGCACACATCAGCTATACCGAAAGGCACAAGAGAAAGGTCAGTGAATGGGGGGAAAAACATTGCCAAGGGACCCCCTGCACCCAAAATGGCGCTGACCACGTTGCCACACATAATGAGAACCCCCACAAGCAGCCCAGAAAAGCAGAAGCTGAGAATATCTCAGACTGCTGAGAGTGATCCGGAGGCTGAACACTTATATGTGATAGCGGAGGAGAGAGAAACAGATAACCCTGCTGAGGCAGCCGGAGGCTCACAGTATAACACAGCCACAACGGGAGGCTCAAAAGACAGAGCAGTGAATGGGGGGAAAAACAATGCCAAGGGGGCCCTTACACACACACTAAGAACCCCCACAAGCAGCCCAGAAAAACAGAGGCAGAAGATGTCTCAAAATGCTGAAAGTGTTTCAGGAGCTGATTATCTCCATGAAAAAGGAGACCACAAAGAATTAGATAACCTCACTGCATCAAACAAACCGGTGACTGAGCTG
Source organism: Eleutherodactylus coqui (assembly GCF_035609145.1). NCBI lineage: Eukaryota > Metazoa > Chordata > Amphibia > Anura > Eleutherodactylidae > Eleutherodactylus > Eleutherodactylus coqui. The sequence goes on from NC_089844.1 coordinate 172,479,364, forward strand.
TATATAAAGGAAATAGTGTTGGCGCTGAGAAACACCATACAAGCAGACATTTCAATGTTAACCTCGACAGTAAACTCCTCCATTCGGGACATTAACAACAAAATAGAAAAACATGATAAAAAACTGGAGGAAGTGGTGGGCTCGCATAACTCATTAATTGACTCCCACTACGATCTAGAAGAAAAAGTTAACAAACTGCAACTCAAACTATCCGATTTAGAGGATAGAAATCGACGCAACAACGTCAAAATAAGAGGGATACCCGAAAATGTCTCCAATGCGGAAATCGTAAACTACATTACACGATTTATGCAGACCATGCTTCCCAACACGCCAATGCAAGAATTCAAGATAGATAGGGCCCACAGATTACCGCGCCCAAAATTCCTTAAAGAGGAATACCCCAGAGACATTATAGCTCGAATTCATTATTTTGGCGCAAAAGAAGCCCTAATGAACGCAACAAGAAAGATCCAACCCCTGCCAAACCCATACTCTGAATTGCGAATATTCGCTGACCTATCGCAATCCACCTTGGAAGCGAGGAGAAGCTTCGCAGCGATCACTGCCTCCTTAAGAAAAGCCAATATCCAGTACAAATGGGGATTTCCCACAAAAATTATAGTTACAAAAGAAGGAAGGACCCATATCCTCCAAGACCCTAAATCTGCGACAGACACCCTAAACTCTTGGGGAATTACACTGCAAAATTTATCCTATACAAACGCCAACACAGAAAAAAACAGACGCCAGCATCACACCAGCCGGAGATCCTCACCCCCGGAATGATTCAGAAGACCTCACCTCCAATAGATACAAAACAACGTCTCATGAAGTGCCTGCTCAAGACAGCTGAACTTTTTCTCCCCCCACCGAAAAATGCAAGTTCTAACTTGCCCTGTATTTGTCAGTTTAATCCTCAACATTCTGACTCTCACGCCAAACGCATCCGTGTGTTCTGGCCCTATACAAAATGAGGATATTGTTTGGTTCTCTTTTTTTTGTTATTTTGTTTCCTCAGGCATTCGCGCATCACAGGAATTCCCAAGTCTCCAACTTTGCCGCCACCCACCATCCACATGGCGGTGAAAGTCCTATCGCTTAACGCCAACGGCTTGAACTCGCCATTCAAGAGAAGATCTGCGTGGAAAGAGGCAATTATGCAAAATGTTGACATTATGTGTATCCAGGAGACCCACTTGTTAGAAGTAGATAAAAGCAGAATGTCCCATAGAATGTTTCCGCAGGTCTTATTTGCTTGTGCCCCAAAAAAACAGGCGGGTGTGATGGTGGCATTCCGAGACAGAGCTCCGTTCACCATCGATAAACAGATTGGTGACCCGAAGGGTCGCTATTTAATCTTAGTAGGTTCCCTTAGGAATACAAAAATAACCTTAGTAAACACATATGTAACAAATTCAAAGCAAATTAATTTTCTTAACAAACTCAAAAAAAAAATTAACCAAGTAGCGGAAGGTCCAATAATGATAAATGGTGACTTCAACCTAGTACCTGATAGAGAACTCGACAGTACAAACCCAAAACTTAAAAGAAATGCCACCCTGGGAGAATGGCTACACAAAAATGCGCTTTATGATACGTTCCGGTGCTCCAACGCCTCTGCAAAAGAATACTCACACTATTCAAATAGACACAGATCCTTCTCGCGCATAGACTTATGTCTAGTTGAGAGGAAACTCTTAGCATCAATACAAAAAGCGGAGGTTGGGACGGCTACTTGGTCTGACCACGCACCAATCATAACAACACTGAATGTAAGGGGCCTTGGAGCACCGACTAAATCATGGAAGAACAACACTTATTTAATGAGCATTCCCAAATACAGGGAAAAAATACAAGAAGCATTAACTGAATACTTTAAATTCAATGCCATCCCACAAACAGACCCAGCAATGGTGTGGACCGCCCATAAGGCATACATAAGAGGAATTTTAATAAAACTAGGCTCCAAATACAAAAGAGATAAAACAAAAAAAACAGATGAAATTCTAACCCAAATACAACTGAAGGAATCCCTTTTAAAAGTTTCCCCAGACCAAAACACACATACCGAATTACATAAATTGAGACTGGCCCTACGGAAAACATTACTAGGGGATTTTGACAGAGAAATTACTGCTCAACGAGCGGACAGCTATTCAGCAATTAATAGGCCATCCAAATGGATGGCAAATCTGATTAAAAGAAAAACAATAAAAGCAAATATTCCCTACATTTGGAATTTCCAGGACAAAAAACAAAAACTATCGAACCCCAAACATATTGCAGACAATTTTTGCTCTTTCTACAGCAAACTTTATAACTTAAAAAATGATCCCCAAACAAAACAACCAGACAAGGAATCAATCAATGCTTTCTTGCAAAAGGTTAACCTACCGAAGCTATCATCCTTACAAACGGACCTCTTGGACGCCCCGTTCTCTGTCTCGGAAATAATAGACACCATAGCATCCCTAAAGAACCAGAAAGCCCCTGGGCCGGACGGGTATTCAGCAGAGTACTATAAAAACTTCTTACCTCAACTTTCAACCCATATCACTAACACATTTAACAAGATCAAAGAAAGAGGCTTCTTCCCACAAGAGATGCTGCAGGCCACAATTGTAGTCCTACCAAAACCTGGAAAGGAACCAAATACACCAACTAACTTCCGTCCTATATCATTACTTAATACCGATACTAAGATCTACGCTAAAACGTTGGCCCGTAGAATGGTGGACATACTCCCAGACATAATACACTCTGACCAAATGGGGTTTGTAAAGGGGAGACAGGCCTCGGACGGCACACGGAAAATTCTAAATCTAATACATTCAATAGAAACATCTAAGGTGCCGTCAATAATGCTGGCCCTGGACGCCGAAAAGGCATTTGACCGAGTCCATTGGGAGTACATCTTTGAGACAATGAAAAAATTTGGTTTTGGAGAAAACACGATAAGTGCCGTCCGGGCCCTGTATTCAGCCCCCACAGCCACTGTTTTGGTGGATGGTACCCTGTCGGTCCCCCTATCAATCTCGAATGGCACAAGGCAGGGTTGCCCATTGTCTCCTATTTTGTACGTGCTGGCTATAGAGCCACTAGCAGAACTAATTCACACCTCCTCTGAAATAAAGGGAATTCCAATAAATCACAGACAATACAAAATAGGATTATTCGCTGACGATGTCATTTTGACACTGACCCGCCCCCTAGAATCTTTAAGAATGGCATGTAAAATATTCAACCAATTTAGTAATGTATCTCTATACAAGTTGAATATAGACAAGTCCCTTATTCTAGGTCTGGGGGTATCTACAAACCTAGAAAATGCAATACGGGCGGAATTTCCCTTTGAGTGGAAAAAAAAAGGCATACCCTACTTGGGAATAACGTTGACACCATCCACCAGAGACATAGAACTAGAAAATTACCCCAAACTGCTTAACTCCACCCAGAAAGTAATTGACCATTTATCAGGTTTAAAACTGTCGTGGATGGGCAAGATCACATCCTACAAAATGAAAGTCCTCCCACTAGTCCTGTACCATTTTAGAACCTTACCACTTATTATCTCCAAGCTTACAATTTCTAAACTCCAAAAACAACTAAACAACTTTTTATGGAGTGGAAAGAAACCACGTTTAGCCCTGTCAATATTAGCACTCCACCGGAAAAAGGGAGGAGCGGGAGTACCAAATCTAAGGGCATACTACGAAGCTAATATACTAAACCAAACTAGACAATTAATCAGGACCAACAACACAGTAGGCTGGCCCAATGTAGAAAAAAGCTATATAAATGATCTACCTGGACAGGCACTAATGCTTGCTACTTCAATAGACGGTTTAATATTCCCAAAAAGCATAGACACCCAACTTAAAAACATTCCCCCTACATTACAAGCCGCGATCCAAACATGGAAAGAACTTACTAAAAAAATAAGCATATCCGATGAAACGGAATTTCCTCGCATACCTATCGAGACACTCAATCTATTTTTACCTAACTGTGATATGAAACCGTGGAGCGTTAGAGGAGTCAGATACGTAGAGGACTTAACATCCAAGAGAGAAATTAAAAGCTTTACAGAAATAAGTACTGTCTATGGCCTCCCGCAGAGCGAAAAATTTACATACTTTAGAATCTGCTCTCTCTTAAGAGAGAAACCCTTACACAAAGTAAAACTACCGACCACAATCATTAAGAAAATTCTCACAAACCCTCTCGAAGGTAAATCGGAGACAAGAGACTATTATGACATACTAACCAACAACAAAGCAATGACAAAAAAAACATACATGTCGAACTGGGAACTAGAACTCAAAGAAAAGATACCTCTGGATCAATGGTCCAGCTCGAATACGTTAATGACAAAATCCACTATGGGACTTAACATACTAGAAGTACAAACCAAAATTAACCTAAGATGGTACTACAACCCATCACTTTTATACAATAGATCGAACCTGGGAGATGGTTTGTGCTGGAGAGGCTGCGGCCAAAAAGGCACATTATCACACATTTTTTGGTCCTGCCCAACACTAAAAGTATATTGGGAAAACATAACCATGTTCTTACAAAGCACATTGAAGTGCTACATACCTAAAGACGCCAAAATGTATATATTGCTGATGGGCTTGGAAACGTTTCCTAAACAGATAAGATATGTACTTGCTCACTCCCTAATGACCGCCAAATCCATAATAGCAAGACACTGGAAAAATCCATTACCCCCAGACATAGAAGAATTTAAAAGACGTATGGACGAACAATATATTTTTGAAAAATGGTTGGCGTTCCGGAATAAGAACACCAAAAAATTTAATGAGACCTGGGAGACTTGGAGAATATCCTTAAAAAAGTAACAGTTGAATCACACAGATGCGTGAAGCCTTGTTACTGAGTTTGTTCATATGTTATATGTTCGTTGCAAAATATGTGTGGAATACAGGTTGTCAGAGGAACACAACGATTACGCTAAGTGTAAGTTATAGAAAATAGTACATGACTATACCATAACCACAATATAAGAATGTGCAATAAAATCTCAATAGAGTACTACCCTATATAGCACAGAGTGGTTACCATACCAGTTACATATTTTGATTGTAAAGTTGTGGAATGTTACCAATTGTTGTAGTAAAGTAACTTAATCAAAATACTAACACAAATAGCACAGTCTGAATCTGATACTAAATATTCGTTGATTATGTGCAAATCTCTTATGCTACTATGTACCAATGACTTGTATGTTTGTTAAAATTAATAAAAAAATCTAATGTTTAAAAAAAAAAACGGAAATGCTGCTGACCAAAATCCAAAGTTTAGAAAAGCAATTATAATCCTCAACATCCCAACAATAGTACAACGACTTATTCAAAACTAGATTAGAATTATATAAAGTTCTACAAGGGGACCATGATAGGAAAATTACATCCCATCGAGCCAACGTATATGCCTCTCTCAACAAACCCTCAAAATGGATGGCCAATTTGATAAAAAGAAAAACAAAAAAAACAAACATCCCGTTTACTTGGAACTTCAAAAAAAAGGAACAAAAAATAACCCACCCAAAACAAATATTAGAGGCATTCCGCTCCTTCTACAGCAAATTATATAATCTTAAAGACGACTCACAACTCACCCATCCCAGGGCCGCAGACATAGAAGAATTTCTGAGCAAAATTAACTTGCCTTCAATAAATAAAACCCAGGTCGATAGGCTAAACTGCCCAATAACAACGACTGAAATAATGGATGCAATATCCTCCATGAAACAACAAAAGGCACCTGGGCCTGATGGGTTTTCGGCTGAATATTATAAGCTGTTCTCAGGATCTCTGTCTCCCTGCCTAGAGAAGACTTTTAACTCAGCTATGGAGAAAGGGAGTTTTCCTGAAGAAATGCTCCAAGCTACAGTAATAGTATTACCCAAACCCGACAGGGAGCCAGATGACCCAGCAAATCTTAGACCGATATCTTTGCTCAATACAGATGTCAAGGTTTATGCAAAAATATTAGCAAACAGGTTGCTTGACGTGCATTCTGATCAGGTCGGATTTGTAAAGGGGCGGCAGGCCTCGGACGGCGCCAGAAAACTCCTTAACCTTATCCACTCTTCAAAAAATACAAAATCACCAACAGTAGTTATGGCCCTAGACGCGGAAAAAGCTTGCGACAGGGTTCACTGGGGTTACACATTCAAAGTCTTAGAAAAATTTGGCATGGGAGGAGAAATGATTTGCGCCGTCCTGGCCCTGTACTCCTGTCCGACAGCAAGGGTGATGGTAGATGGGGCTCTTACTGAGAAATTCCAAATAACAAATGGAACACGCCAGGGGTGCCCGCTTTCCCCGATCCTGTACGTCCTCATGGTGGAGCCGCTTGCCGAACAAATAAGATCCTCCATCAAAACAAGGGGAATTCCTCTTAATGCCCGTCAGCATAAAATCGGCTTGTTTGCTGACGACATCGTCCTAACCCTGTCCCACTCTCTAGAATCTTTGAGAGCTGCCTACCAGATTCTAGGACAATTTAGCGATATCTCATATTACAAACTTAATGTTGATAAAACAACAATACTAGGCATAAATGTCCCAAAAGACCTAAAACACATAATCCAGACGGAGTTCTCCTTCAAGTGGGAAGCAGATAGCATATCGTATTTGGGAACACTAATGACAGCAAATACAAATAAATTAGAAACAATAAATTTCACACCCCTCCAAGAAACAATTCAAAAGGAGCTCAACTATCTATCAAACATAAACCTGTCATGGCTGGGTAGGATCATGACATATAAAATGAAAATATTGCCGAAGATCCTATACCTTTTTAGAGTGCTACCAATCCCCATATAAAAAAATACACTCAAGAAACTACAAAGACAACTCGCCATATTTGTCTGGAGGGGAAACAAACCACGATTAGCCACACCAATCCTAGCCTTACATCGGAAAAAGGGAGGAGTAGACCTGCCTAATCTAGAAGCATATTTCAAAGCAAATATCCTAAACCAAACTAGAAACTGGATAAGAACAGAAAATGTAATGACCTGGGTGGGCATGGAAACAGGCTTCATCAACTCCAAAAAGGGGAGCACGTTACTACTAGCAGCCTCCCTCAAAGTTATGTCAAAAAATCCAGAAGTACAAATAGACCTAAAGAATCCACCCCCTACCGTTATAGCCTCCCTGGAATCCTGGAAGGAGTATACTGAGAAAATGGCAACGTATGACACCCATATAAAACCCAATATACCACTTGAGATACTAAGCCTATTCAATACAGACCTAAAACTTGACGCGTGAGAAAAAAAAGGGATAAAAAAGATAGACGATTTAACAAAGGGAGATGAGCTGTTGCCCTTTGAGACCATACACTCAAAATATAACCTGCCCCAAAAGCACCTCTTCAACTATATTAGAATAAAAGCCTTTCTAAAGAAATCGTCTATCCACAAAACAAAAATCCCAGCCGCAGTCCTAGGAAAAATTACAACAACCCCCCCATTAGGGAAATCGGACACCAGATATTTCTATGATGTCTTAACAAGCAATAACATCCTTTTCCAAAAAAAAAATGCACATGCTCAACTGGGAAAAAGAATTGGGAGAAAAAATACCAATTGACACTTGGGAAAAAGTTTACAAAATGGCATGCGGCTCCGCCAGGGGCTTAGGCACCCTAGAAACACAACTAAAAATAAACTTAAGATGGTACTACACCCCTTGTCTACTAGCCACCAGACTTCATAATTCCGACAGCAATTGCTGGAGAAACTGCGGACAGAGAGGCACCCTCACTCACATTTTCTGGTCATGTCCTATAACTATTGGGGTCCAATCCTCAACCTATTGGAAGTCTCATTAAAGTCCCGCATAGAAAGGAAAGCTAAACTAATACTACAATTTCACTGTGAAAGTGCCCCAGAAATATTAGATTAGATAATCTGTTCTATTATTAAAATATAACTTTTATTATAGGACTTTATTTAAAATACGCTAAATCACACCACCAAATGGCCCAGCACACATCAGGAAACTAGACGAACATAAACATACAAACACCCAAAGAACATACAGGACAGGGGGTAGGTATATCACCTTATCGTGGTGATCCGCTATACCGATGTTAATTACCGTTCCCTTAATAGATTTACAGGTACGGTTATATTACTATTTATACAGTGGTAATAACGGTATAAATTTTATTTCAGAAGGCGAAGGATGATAGACAAATAATATTTAATCGACGCGTTTCTACGGCCCTGATGTAATAAGTGAGCCGATTCATCAGGATCAAGACGAATAGCCTCTGTCTTTTGTACTCAAATGCCCCAAATGAAGAATGGTTCGTAGGGCTTATAACACTTATATGTAGTTAGTTCGTGATTATTTCTATTGTCCTTCTAGAGGTAGAGGTGGTCGGCGCCTGCGACCGATAATACCACTGATTTATACTGTATTTAACATAGTGGTATATTTGCCTGGGCACAGAATTGCCTGAAGTGTTTCTAGTACTTGTGATGGAGTAGTTCAGAGGGTTAAAGAGTGTAACTCAATTATATGGGGATATCCCCTCTTTTTGCGATCAGAGCCGATGTTAGCACTTACACCAAATATGTGGATGATGTGGTATTTGATGCTTATACACACATCTCCAAAGTGTTTATGCCCAATGGCTAATGATCGCACTGTTTAATATATCAGTGTAAGAGTGCTCTGTTTTTAGGCTAGGAGGACTGATAGTCATCAGAGCATCCACTTAAGATAGTACAGATAAAGCCCTGAGAAATTCAGATAACATATGTCTCAGTTTTGGGCAATCTGTGCTTATCTAGTTGGAAGTCCGGACGTGCATTCACGCCCTAGAGTTGGTAGAAACTATACTTGATTGTAGCCTCCAGCAAGAGCCCTGCACTCCTCAAACACCTCAAACACCTCTATGTCTGCACTTCACGGTGTCTTAGCCCTTACTGACATCCCTACTACTACTATTGATTGACTTGAATACCTATCCCCCTAATATTAGATACCTATTGGGACATGCCTTGATGACGGCCAAATCCCTCATAGCCAAACATTGGAAAAACACTACCCCCCCCCCCCCCCCACACACACACACACACGTTTGGAGAGTTGAGTGACCGAATGGCTGAACGAGTTTTTGAAAAGTGGTTGGCGTTGAGAGACAACTCTCTTAGAAGACATAAGGAGGAGTGGGGAATGTGGAGGTAAAATAAAAAACAGAATCTACAAGAAGCAATTTTAGTGCCAATTGTTTAGTTTTATTAAATGTCTCTGTCTTGTTTTCAGAAAAAAAAAGGTACACCGCTGTTAAATGTTTTATTATTATTATACAAAAAATGGGATTTGAACATTTTATACTACGCTTTGTATAAACAGAAGAAATATCAGAGTTTTGTCAATCTAATGTTACTTTATTACCACACAATTCTGTTTGAACTCCGTCTGTAATCCCAAATAAAGATTCAATATTTGAAAAAAAAAGGTATCATATCTACCAGATTACTTGGTTTCTCTTGCTGAGAACAATTAGTTTGCTCTACAGGCTAACACTGGACCATGCCTCCCCCCTCCACCTCCACCTCCGCCCATGTTTGTCCTGAATGCCGCCATCTCTACATTAAATTCTAGACCGGGTGCTCTAGGGTGAGAGCTGCTCCTTGAGGCTACAAGGAGGGTCTGGAGCAGGGGGCACCCCACAATGTCACAGCGGAGAATGCGGATGATCATAAAGGATTTGTTGGCTTTACCTGCACCCTCCAGGACTGATCGCGGGATGCCACCATGCAGCGTTTAGGCTTTGTCTCACTTCTGTAATTTTATCCCCCCCCGCCTCCTTAGACAAGGAAGTTAACTTCCGCTTTTACGTTTTCTCTAAAGTTCTTTTAACCCCTTAGTGATGGAGCCAAATTTTGAAAATCTGACGTGTCACATAACATATTATAACTCCATAAAGGTTTTGCATATCTAAGTGATTCTGACAATGTTTTTTCACCACATATTGTACTTCATATAGGTGGGAAAAAAAGACTGATAGTATTTATGAATATTTATTAAAAGTGCCAAAATTGGGAACATTTTGAAAAATTTGTCATTTTTTCACATTTTCAACTGTAATTACGCAAATATGTCCAAACATACTGTACAAATTTTTGCTAAGGTATATATTTCCATCAGTTTACTTTATTCTGGACGCACATTTGAAAAACGTACATGTTTTTTTTTAACCATTTAGGAGACATATAAATTTAACATTACTTTTCAGCATTTTGAGGAACACTTTGTTTTCCGGCACCAAGCCAAGATTTGAAAGGCTCATAGGTGTCAGAATGATAGATACCCCCACAAGTGACCCCATTTTAAAAACTACAACCTTTAAGGTATTCACTGAGGGGGGTCAGGAGTATTTTTACAGCACAGTTGTTTTTCAAGAGTTAATGCAATTTAGAAGAGAAAAAATAAAAATTCACATTTTTGCAAATATGTCATTTTAAAGACATATTTTTTTTCTATAGTGCCCATGAGAATAAGGAGTGACACCCCAAAATGAATCCCCCTGTTTGTCCTGTTTTCAGAAACATACCCATTGTAGCCCCAATCTGCTTACTGGACACATGGTGAAGCAGGGGGATAACTAGAGGCTCATGGGCCTGGGTGCAAAAGTTTAGCTTGGGGCCCCATTTCCAGACCCGTCCAACCACCACTCCTTTTCACGGCTACTCCTTGTATATCACTTTTATCTACATTACTGTGTTTTTTTTTTAATGACCCATCAATGGATCATTAGTAGAGATGAGCGAACCTACTCAGCCACGCACCTTTTTCGCCCGAGCGCCGCGATTTTCAAGTACTTCCGTACTCGGGCGAAAAGATTCGGGGGGCGCCGTGGGTGAGTGGGGGGTTGCAGCAGGGAGTGGGTGGGAGAGGGAGAGAGAGAGGGCTCCCCCCTGTTCCCCGCTGCTACCCCCCGCTCCGCCACGCCCACCCCCCTGCCCCCCGGCACCCCCCGAATCTTTTCATCCGAGTACAGAAGTACTCAAAAATCGCGGTGCGTGATCAAGTAATTACTCGAAACGAGTATATTCGCTCATCTCTACTCGTTAGTAATCAGGGGTTTTAGCAGGTTTTTAAAACATCCAGAACACAAGCCTCAAGGCACGCTTTGCTTCCCCAAGAAAGAAAAAAATAATATTATATTAAAAAAAAAATATTATATATATATATATATATATATATATATATATATATATACACACACACACACACACATTCATTGGAGACAGCATAATAACAATATATACAATAGAGACAGCATAAGCTAACTTTTATAACATGTTAGGGCTCATGTCCACAACTAGGTTTTCACCACGTATTATGTGTGCGTTGCGCACACACACGTGTTGCGCAGTGAACGGAGTCAGTGAAAGCCAATAGACTGCGTGTAGATATGCAAAAGAAATAAATCCCAGCATGCTCTCTTTCTCTGCGTACCACGCAACGTGAGCCCTGTATACTTGTATGATACGCTGCCCATACACATTACATTGTTTCCATACGCATTGTCACTCTAAACAGAGTGGTGAAATCAAAAAAAGAATCCCACTGTGCATGCGCAGTGCCACACAAAGCTATATGTGGTCCCTGCCGGCAGCGTGCATGGCTGAGAAGTGTGTGATAAGGATGCAATGATTTTTTGGGGTTTCACTTCTCCACTTTTCAAAAGCCATAACCTTTATATTTTTCCACCAACATGACAGTATGAGGGCTTGTTTACTGCGTGGCGAACTATAGTTTTTATTAGTATCTTTTGGATGTACATAAAATGTATTGTAAAACTTTTATTCACTTTTTTTGAGGCCTGGGAGAGAAAACACATCAATTCTGCCATTTTTTACGGCACTAATCATGCAGCATAAATGGCATTATACATTTTTCTGTGGGTCGGCATGATTACAACAATACTATCTCACAGAACGCTCCTCGTTCTCCTCCCACAACTCCCCATCATAAAGATCACTCCTCGTTCTCAACCACTCCACAGGACGCCCCTTGTTCTCCCCCCCCCCCCCACCCCATCACACAGGACACCCCTTCTTCCCCCCACACTCCCAATTACACAGAACACTCCTGTTTCTCCATCACACAGAACATCCCTTGTTTCCCCTCCACACAAAACACCCCTTGTTTCCCCCCCACACTCCCCATCACACAGAACACCCCTTGCCCCCCCCCACACACAGAACACCCCTCGTTCCCCCCACACACTCTCCATCACACCCAACACCCCTCGTCCCCCCCCACTCCCCATCACACAGAACGCCCGTTCCCGCCCGCACACACTCTCCCCATTACACAGAACACCCCTGCACCCCCCCCAAACTCCCCATCACACAGAGCACCTGTTTCCCGCCCCACACACACACTCCCCATCACACAGAACACCCCTGTTCCCCCCCACACACACTCCCCATCACACAGAACACCCGTTTCCCCCCACACACACACTCCCCATCACACAGAACACCTGTTTCCCCCCACACACACTCCCCATCACACAGAACACCCGTTCCCCGCCCCACATACTCCCCACCACACAGAACACCCGTTCCCCCCCACACGCTCCCCATCACACAGAACACCCGTCCCCCCCCCCACACACACTCCCCATCACACAGAACACCCGTTCCCCCCCCCACTCCCCATCACATAGAACACCCGTTCCCCCCCCCACACACACTCCCCATCACACAGAACACCCCTGTTCCCCCCCCACTCCCCATCACACAGAACACCCCTGTTCCCCCCCCCCACCCAATCACACAGGACACCCCTTCTTCCCCCCACACTCCCAATTACACAGAACACTCCTGTTTCCCCATCACACAGAACACCCCCTGTTTCCCCCCGCACAGAACACCCCTTGTTTCCCCCCCACACACTCCATCACACAGAACACCCCTTGTTTCCCCCCCCCCCACACACACACAGAACACCCCTCGTTCCCCTCCTCACTCCCCATCACACAGAGCACCCCTGTCCCCCTCCACACTCCCCATCACAAAACTAGACCCCTTAACAAATTCATCTAGGGGTGTACTGAGTTTTTGACCACATTTTTTTGCAAACATTATTATAAAGCAAGTGAAAAATAAATACAATTTCATTTTTTTTTCATAAATTTGTCATTTTAATGATAGTTTTCTTTTTCTTTTAAGCAGGGAAAACTGGGGAGATGCACCCCAAATTTTATAGCGTTAATTGTTCTGTGTTCAGCAATACCCCCATTATAGCCCCAATCTGCATACAGAACACATTCCTAGGCCTATAATGGAGGGATCACCTATTGGATTTCACGGCGCAACTAAATAAAAATGACTCCCTAAAATACTCCCCCACCCCCCTCCTTTTGGCGTTTCAGAACAATAAGTTATAGGGCGGCATCAGTGAAAAAGAAATTAAAAAGTAACATTAATAATGTAAAACGGTATGATAAATTCCAAAGCAGGGGTAATTACAAAGGCCAGGGTGGGATGAACACATGGGGCAATAAAATCTCGTATCCCTCCTCCTCCCTTGCTTGGTGCAGACCCGACACTTTTTTTGAGCGTATTTTTTACCCGGAGTTTCAGGGATGGGGTGCATAAAATGGCGCTCTGTGAGCCTTCGCACCTCCTCCGATTGCAATGCATCTTGTTACAGTGGTCTCAAATAAAAGATGTTCAATGAGCTCCTCCTGGAACTGGAGGAAGCTCAGCGTGCCCCCAGATGACTTACAAACGACGTGCGCGTTATAGGTAGCGATCTGTATTAGGTAGATCGCTACCTTCTTATACCACAACCGCGTCTTTCGTTTTACGAGGTATGGCTGTAGAGCCTGGTCGGACAAGTCGACCCCCCCCCCATAAATTTGTCATAGTCCGTCACACAGACCGGTTTTATTTTCTGCGTTGCAGCCCCCCTCTCCCTTACCGCAACGCAGGCGTCTGTGTGCACGGTGAACAACATATATACGTCTTTTTTGTCGCACCACTTTATGGCAAGCAAGGGGTCGTTTGCCAGAACGTAAGACACTCCTCTGTCTACGCGTCTGGATGCCAGGGATTGTGGGAATCCCACCCTATTTTTGCGCACCTTTCCGCAGGCACCTGTGTCTGCGTCATGTAATGTCTTATAAAGGGGGATGCTGGTGTAGTAGTTGTCCGTATATATGTGGTACCCTTTATTTAAAAATGGGCCCACGAGCTCCCACACGATTTTCCCACTTACGCCGATATTTTCAGGACAGTTGGGGGGATTTAGGTGGCGGTCTCTGCCCTTCTAAATAAAAAAATCTGATGCATATCCGGTCGCGCTCTCACAAATTTTATAAAGTTTGACGCCATATCTAGCGCGTTTCGATGGAATGAATTGGCGAAGGATAGACAACCTTTAAAACTCATAAGAGACTCGTCCACGGCCAAATTTTTCTCAGGGGTATAAATGGTTTTAAAAGATTCTTTTAATAAAATAATAAGGGGCTAGCGGACCAAAAGGACCGTATAGAGGATTTTTTAACGAGTCCCATTAAAAGGACAATTCCCAGAAATTTTTTTAGTCCTGGGATATTTAGAGGGGTCCATGTCCTAGAATATACCGACGTGGGGTGCGCGGTAATATACTGTTCGGCATAGGTGTTTGTCTGCCGGACAATAAAATCCAGGACGGCATCAGTAATAAATAAATTTAAAAAATTTAATGGGGTAAACTTGTCGACGTCCGCATTGATGCCAGGCGTGGCGGTAAATGCAGGGCAAAAATATATCTGCGGAACTCCACGCAGTGGCAGGCGCCGCAATACTTGGCCCTGCTGCCCCAACAACTTCCTCAACCTCAATAGCGCTAGAGACGTCGCTATTAAAAAAAACCCTACTCCTCCGACTCACTGGTAGCATCGCTACCGGAACTTGAAGCGAAGAGCAGCGCGTACGCTTGCTCAGCGCTGTAGTGCCTACGATCCATTTTAGAATTTTTTTTTAAATGGATGTAGAAAAAAAAATGAAAAAAAAAAATAATGTAACCCCCGAAAAAAAACGGACGTGGGTATACCGGGGTGATTAGAGTATGAGGGGCGGCGAAGACAGGATGATGAGGTAGGCAAAATAAAATTAAAAGTAATTTCCCCCCCAAAGTTAAAAAAAATGGACGTGGGCATAGCGGGGTAATAAGGGTACGAGAGGCGGTGATTATGGGATGACGGCGGGGTTTTTTCAGGTTTTTTCACTGTCTATATTGGACACGGTTTTTCACAGCTATCTCTCTCCTTTCACAAATCTCTCTCAATGACAGGAGAGAGATACGCTGGACTAATCGATATTTATTAAACAAATGACATGGATGGCTGTAATAGGTGTATCACAGCCACCCATGTCAGCAGGGACCAATCACTTTAGTCCCTGCAGGTTACTATGCCAAAGGCAACTTTGACATTAGACTCTACTGCGCATGCGCCATTTTGGCGGTGCATACGCAGTTTTGCCGTTATTTTCAGCACTTTGGGGGGCTTTGGGGACTTTTGGGGACTATTTTCATCTCCCCTCACGGATCCGATCCATGAGGGGAGATGAAACTTTACTACTACTTTTTGAAAACTTTTCCGTGATCGCCGCTATCCATGGAATAGCGGCGATCACGGAAGCGGGGACCTCTCACCGCGGTCCCTGCTGACATCTACTGGTGCCCAGCTATCTGTATATAGCCGGGCGCCAGGAGATTTCAAATCTCTCAGGCGATCCGGGCTTTTGCACATGTGCCGCCATTTTTCATTGGGGCGCATGCGCAGAAGCCTGCGGCAATGGCAGATCGCTGTGGAACATCTCGGAGGACGGGGGTGAGTATTTTCACCTCCTCTCATGGATCCGATTCATGAGGGGAGGTGAAACTTTTACTTTTTTGAACTTTTTCGTGATCGCCATTTACCACTGGTAAACGGCGATCACGGGTTCGGGGACTGGTCACCGCGGTCCCCGGTGGCATCGCCTGTCTCTCGGCTACCTGCAGGTAGCCAGGATACGGGAAATTTTAAATTTCCCGGTCGGCGATGGCTTCTGTGCATGCGCCGCCATTTTTCTCCTGGTGCACATGCGCAGAATACGGCGGAGGGCCGGGGACATCGGCGGGGACAGTCGGGGACCTCGGTGAGTAGTTTCAGTGCCTCTCATGGTTGCGATACATGAGGGGAGCTGAAACTCCATCTTTTTTTAACTTTTTATTTACTTTATTGCGATCAACGCTATCCATTGGATAGCACCAATCGCATTGCCGGGGGGGATTGCCCGTAGCCTGGGATGACAGCTCCATGCTGTCGGCTACCTGCGGGCACCGACAGCATGGAGCTGTCGGCTACCAGCGGGCACCGACAGCATGGAGCTGTCACGTCCAGAGCCTGAGGGGCATTAAGTCTAAGAGGATGCATAATTCCACGTCCTCTAGGATTAAAGCCCACTCAGGCAGGCCGTCACTAAGGGGTTAAAGTGACAGTACAGCTGTAATAGGTAACATTTGTGAAGTATGATGCTTGTTATGGAGGGGCTTTACAGCCGTTCAGTTGCACATGTAATGCTTTACTGAATGTATGATGAAGAATAATGTGACCAGAACATTCAACAGTGTTAGGGTGCCCACCCACTGGGGTTTGCGATTTCCGTGCGTGAAAAACGCCGCGTTTTCGCGGCGTTTTCGCGGCTTTTCCATTAATTTCCATTGACTTTCATGGGTGCATTAGGAGAAAAATAAGGACACATATGCAACTGACAGTTCCTATGTTAAAAAACGCAACGCAACGCAAAACGCCAGTGGACAGGAGTACATTCAATTCTAATTGCTCTTGAGAAAAAACGCAAAACGCAGAGAAACACAAAACGCCAGTGGGTGGGCGCCCTTATTTGGAAACAATGCAAACGTTTACTAACATTTGATTAATGCTATAACTCAGTTCCTACCATATGAATAGGCTGTCCTTAATTATTGTACACACAATATAGAATTATCACAGTCAGTAAATGGTTTACCCTGGCCGGGGGCAAATAGTTTCACAGATGCTGGTTGAAAGTAGCAGTCTCCTTGAAGTAGCTTAGTCTTGCAGAAATGTTTGTTAAGTAAATGACTAAATCCGCTAACTGAAATATGGTGTCACTGTCCCCTTATCAAATTATTAGCACAGGACCTTTTGGGAAGCTATATAGTGAAGTCAGAATAATCTATTTTGCTCGTGATGAGCCTGGGGGATTATGCTCACAATTACACACCACTAAAGCTTAAATATCCAGATATTGTCTATCACACTATCTACTCTCGCTCGTGGTCTCTCTCCTGATGACAGCTTGGTACTTGTGGTCAGTAATTACAGATGACGTTTGCTTTGATGATTGGCAGATCTCCCTCTGGCACTTACATTGCAATAACTGGGTAATGCCACTCCAGGTGTCTGAGTTGTGCTATTTCTCTCTAGCACAGGAAAACTCAGCAATCAAGCTGCAGCGGGGAAGCTCACTCCCCACAAGGCACTTTGCAGAAACTATTGAGTCACACCAAAGCTCGGGAATGGTACCCGCCTTTTATATTTAGCCCATTGGCTAATCAACAGGCAGCTCTGGTTAATCCACAGTAGCAAAGCTGTGACCTTCCAGCAATAATATATACATATGTATACTTAACCCCTTACACACCTGTAATAAAGCCTCCCTATGGCTCCCTGTCAGTAAGCATTTCCAATGTGAAGGCATGTCTTCTTTTCAGTGCCACCTATTAGAAGGCAGAATTCCCAAGAGTCAATGTCAGACCTTTTAACAATAACTGGGAATATAGGCTAAAGCCTGAGTCTTTTCCAGAAGAGTAATATAACCATATATAGAGACTGTTTCAGGGTTTTAGTTACTCAGCGGTGTGCGGTAGGTTGTTGGCTTGTCTGGGGGAGAAGCCTATGATGTAGGCCAGGAAAGGTATGGCTTCTCCTTAGGGAGAGCACCTAGTGTGGAGACTTATAAGGTCATCCATGCTCCTCTGGGAAATTTATGCAAATGTTAAATGGAACAATGCCTCTACAGTGACACCTATTGGAAGGCAGCATTGCTTGTTAAAAGGTCTGACATTGATTTTCTGGTAGGGAGAAAACAAAGGTTAGTGCATCAAGAGAACACATATGACAGTGGCATGGCAATGGAAGCACGCAGGCCTCAGGATTACATTTTACATAGAGTCCTGTGATGGAGATCAGAAGCTACTTGTGGATGAAACATCATAGTCCCAGGTTGACAGCCTAAACTACAGGGTAAAACTTTGTCCCCAGGTACTGTGTGGGGTGCACATGCCATTAATATTTCTGCACCAGCTGTTTTATCATCATCGTTCAGACTGTGAAATAACAATAGCTCCAACTAATCCCAATAGGAAAAAGAGTTCCGAGTAGTCCGTCAGGGTATAAATCCTAGTTGCAAACTTGAAAACTGGCCACTGAGGTAGTGCAGTGACCGAGGCGCAGGGCCCACAGCTGGGGAGATAGCTGGGTAGCTGTTAGGAATGTCACAGTGGCACTACTATCTCCTCCCCTGAGGGATGTGTGCAACCCTTTGCCAAGGGCCTGGCAGACCTCTAAAGGCAACGCTAGTGATGCGGTTACTTGTATAAATCTCTGTAGTGGGTATTTGTCACGAGTGACGCCACCATTCCAACCACTGCAGTGAACTCCGACGATGGTGCAATAAATAGACTAAACCAGGAATGGTTGGCTTTAGGACAACTTCTATCTGTGATGAGGCAGGGGGGCTACTCAGGACATCTTCTCTCACTCTCTCTACGGGCCAACACTCACTGTTTAGTTGTCTGTCAGGGCACTCTCTCAATCCTTCCATTGTAGCTTCCAGATTCTAGACCAGTGATGGTGAACCTTTTAGAGACCAAGTGCCCAAACTGCAACCCAAAACCCACTTATTTACCGCAAAGTGCCAACACGTCAGGGGGCGGAGCTTATCATGATGTATGATTTTACCTCCGTCGTTCTAAAAAAAAGGACCGGGCCGCTTCAAATCAGACAGCGTGCAGATTTTAACTGCTTTTTGAATGCAGAAATACTGCAGAATGTCCTTAGCGGAAAATACTGTGGAAAATTCTGCAGCATTTCTGCATCCAAAAAGCTGTCAAAATCTGCATGCTGTCTATTTTGGAACAGCCCGGCCCATTTCTGCCGCATATAAACATACCCCAGCGATAATAGTGACCCCCCCAGCAGTAATAGGGACATCCAGTGGCCCCCAGTATATTAGTGACAACCCCCCCCTCCCAAACAGTAATAGTGACACCCCCCAGAGCGGCCCCAGCAGTAATAGTGACACCCCCCCCAGTGGCCCCCCAGCAGTAATAATAGTGACACCCCTCCCCCCAGTGGCCCCCCAGCAGTAATAATAGTGACAGCCCCCAGCAGTAATAATAGTGACACACCCCCAACGGTCCCACAGCAGTAATAATGCCCCCCCTCCCCCACAACGGTTCCACCAGCAGTAATAATGCCCCCCAGCGGTCCCCCAATAGTAATAATGCCCCCCCAGCGGTCCCCCAACAGTAATAATGCCCCCCCCCCCTCAGCGGTCCCCCAACAGTAATAATGCCTCCCCAGTGGTCCCCCAGCAGTAATAATGCACCCCTCCCCCCCCCAGCGGTTCCCCCAGCAGTAATAATGCCCCCCCCCCCCCCGCCCCATATACTTACCCCTCCTCCTCGTGGAAGCGTTGCTCCTCTTCTGCCTGAGCGCTGGTGCACACAAACGTCAGTGTGCTGCCGGATGCCTCTTCCCCCTGCTCTCGCGGAACCAAGTAGGAGACGTCGGGGGATGACGGAGGAGGATCCCGCCTGCACACTGACGTCACACTGTGCGCCGGGATCAGCGCAGATAGCAACGCTGAGTGAATGCCTGCAGAGGAGCTGCAGCCCCTGCAGGCATTCACTAATGTGGTGAGCGGCCGATGGTGACGCGTGCCAGTGGGGAGGGCTCTGCATGCTGCCTCTGGCACGCGTGCCATAGGTTAGCCGCCACTGTTCTATACCAACTGGGGATAAGACGGGGTGTTCTCCATTTTTAGTACATGGAAATATCGCTCTACTTCTTCCTTGGATAGGCCTAGGTGGGACTTTTTCCTCTCTCTCACACTCTTCTTAAAACAGATTGTAATCTACAGTTAGGGCGCCTGCACACGGGCGGAAATCCCGCGGCGGGAGGGACAGATATGTTTACTTTGGGCCACTAGAGTAGTCTCTCAGGATGTGGTTCTTGTTATATAACAGATAACTTGTAATCATTCAGACTGCAATGTCTTTAGCCCTGGAAGTGAACAGGAAGTCATTCTTGAGTGCTTCTTTGCAAACGTCATCGTGTAAATTCACATTCATCATCGGACAAATCAAGCTGGGTATTTGGTGTTATCAACATTGGTCGTTTAGCCGTTGACACTTGAGGCGTATTCTTCATCAGGTTTATCAAAGGTCTTAGATACCAAATCATGGGGTTGGTGATGTCAAAGGTTGAAGTATCTTCTGGTTCTGAACTTGAATCAATAGTTGTGGCTTGCTCTTCATCTTGAATTAAAGGGGTTGTCCGGCCACACAGGGTAAGAATTTGTTATAATGCTGCTGCTTCCCTTTCAGTAACCATGGTAACACACAGCATTCAGGGGCTCAAACCGGCAGGCAGATCAGCTGGAATGTCAGTTTATTACTTTAGAATCTGATCTTCACAGCAGCTTTCAAAGATGGCGCCTCTGTGCTGCCTTCCCACAATGCCCTGCGTTCACTCTCCCTCTTCTGTGTGTGCGCTCCCGATGGCAGTAAGAGGCATGAAAAGGCAGGATTCCTGGCCTCGCTCCTGCCCCGTCATAGCCCCGCCCACCTCTGTTGAGCTGATCTACAGTCTCTCCCCGACGAGGCCCCGCCCCCTGCTGCAATATACTTAGAGGGGGCGTGGCCAGAGGAGACTGCGTTATACTCTCATGGTTCAGGATAAAATCCTACTATGAGAGTAAACAGCAGCACAGTGTATAGTGAATGGAGAGGGGCGGGGGAGAGCCCAGAGAGAACTCTCCTGCACCCCCCACCACCCTGCAAGGCGACCCACTCCACAGGCGCCCCCCCCCCATCACCACAAGTTACACTGACAGACACCCTTCCCCCACAACAAGTAACACTAACAGCCCCCCAACCAGGAACCCCCCCCCCCCCACACACACACACACCGACAGCGGGTGTCAGCACCCCGACCCCAACCGGTTGTCAGCACCCCGACCGGTTGTCAGCATCCCGACCGGTTGTCAGCACACCGACCCCGACCAATTGTCAGCACCCCGACCGATTTTCAGCCCCCCGACCGGTTGTCAGCACCCTGACCCGTTGTCAGCACCCCGACCCCGACCGATTGTTAGCACCCCGACTGGTTGTCAGCACCCCGACCGATTGTTAGCACCCCGACTGGTTGTCAGCACCCCGACCGATTGTTAGCCCCCCGACTGGTTGTCAGCACCCCGACCGATTGTCAGCACCCCACCCCCGACCGATTGTCAGCACCCCGACCGGTTGTCAGCACCCCACCCCCGACCGATTGTCAGCACCCCCGACCAGTTGTCAGCACCCCGACCCCGAACGGTTGTCAGCACCCCACCCCCGGCGGCGACTAGTTGTCAGCACCCCGACGGTGACTAGTTGTCAGCACCCCAACACTACTATAATGTGACAGCACCCCCTGCCCCCTCACCCTGCTAAAGTAAAGTAAAACAAAAGAAAACATTTCCCCACACACACATGCCTCCACAGTGCCCCTCCACAATGACCCCCCCCTCACAATGCACTCTCCCACAGTGCCCCCTAATGATCCCCGCCACAGTCCCCCCTTACAGTGCCACAAACAGTGCCCTCCACAGTACCCCCTACACATGCTGCCCCCCAAGTGTCACTCCAACAGTGCCCTCCAAAGTAGCCCACCTCCACATGCCCCCCCATCCACAGCATTCTCCACAGTCCCCCCTCAACAGTGACCCCCAGTATCCCCCCCACAGTCCCCCCCTACAGTGCCCTCCACAGTACCCCCCTACACATGCCCCCCAGTACCCCCCCCAGTGCCCTCCAAAGTAGCCCCGCTCCACATGCCCCCCACAGTCCCCCATCCACAGCATCCCTATACAGTGCCCCTCCCACAGTAACCCCCCCACAGTGCCCCCTCCACAGTACCCTCCCACAGAGTCCCCTTCGCACTGCCGCCCCCTACACTGCCCACACACAAGAACACTATCAGCACCCCCTGCCCCTCCCCCCTACAAGTACAGTGATACCTATATATAGATAACACAGGATACACTTATCACAACAGACACAGCTGACCTCCTCCCCTCCCTGCAGGATTACACTGTGTGTGAAAAATTACTGTGACAGCCTTACGTCCAACACCCCCCCCCCCCCCCCGGTGAGGCAAATTACTGTCACAGCCCCCCTCCAACCCCACGCAACAAATTACTGTGACAACCCCCCCTCTTCCCCCAGCGACAAGTCTATGTGACAGCCCCCTCCCCCCGCCTACAGCTACAAATGTATGTGACAGTACACTCCACCGCGACAAGTCTATGTGACAGCACACCCCACAGCGACCGGTCTATGTGACAGGACACTCCACAGCGACAAGTCTATGTAACAGCACACCCCACCATGACAAGTCTATGTGACAGCACCCCACGGCCAAAAGTCTATGTATCAGCACCAAACAGTTACAAGTCTATGTGACAGCACACCCCACCGCAACAATTCTATGTGACAGCACCCCGACCCAGCAAGAAGTCTATGTGACAGCACATCTCACCGCGACAAGTCTATGCGACAGCACACCCCACTGCGACAAGTCTGTGTGACAGCACACTCTACTGCTACAAGTCTATGTGACAGAACACGTCACAGCGACAAGTCTATGTGACATCACACTCCACCGCGACAAGTCTTTGTGACCGCACACTCCACCGCGATAAATCTATGTGACAGCACACCCCATGGCGACAAGTCTATGTGACCGCACACTACACCGCGACAAGTCTATGTGACACCACACTCCACCGCTACAAGTTTATGTGACAGAACAACCCACCATGACAAGACTATGTGACAGCACCTCGACCCCTGGCAAGCAGTCTATGTGACAGCACACTGCATTGCGACAAGTCTATGCAACAGCACACTCCACTGCGACAAGTCTATGTGACAGCACACCCCACCATGACAAGTCTCTGTGACAGCACCCCGATCCTCGGTAAGAGGTCTATGTGACAGCACATTCCACCGCGACAAGTCAACGTGACCGCACAGTCCACCGCGACAAGTCTATGTGACCGCACATCCCACCATGAAAAGTCTATGTGATAGCACCCCGATCCCTGGTAAAAAGTCTATGTGACAGCAAATCCCACCATGAAAAGTCTATGTGATAGCACCCCGATCCCCGGTAAAAAGTCTATGTGACAGCACATCCCACCGCGACAAGTCTATGTGACAGCACACTCCACAGCGACAAGTCTATGTGACAGGAAACTCCACCGCGACAAGTCTATGTGACAGGACACTCCACAGCGACAAGTCTATGTAACAGCACACCCCACCATGACAAGTCTATGAGACAGCACCTCGGCCCCCGGCAAGAAGTCTAAGTGACAGGACAGTCCACAGCAACAAGTCTATGTGACCGCACACCCCACCACGACAAGTCAATGTGACATCACACCCCACCGCGACAAGTCTATGTGACCGCACACTCCACCGCGACAAGTCTATGTGACAGCACATCCCACGGCGACAAGTCTATGTGACAGCACACCCAACGGGGACCAGTCTATGTGACAGCACACCCCACGGCGACAAGTCTATGTGGCCGCACACTCCACCGCGACAAGTCTATGTGACAGCACACCCCACCATGACAAGTCTCTGTGACAGCACCCCGATCCTCGGTAAGAGGTCTATGTGACAGCACATTCCACCGCAACAAGTCTATGTGACCGCACATCCCACCAGGAAAAGTCTATGTGATAGCATCCCGATCCCCGGTAAAAAGTCTATGTGACAGCACACCCCACCGCGACAAGTCTATGTGACAGCACATCCCACCATGAAAAGTCTATGTGATAGCATCCCGATCCCCGGTAAAAAGTCTATGTGACAGCACATCCCACCGCGACAAGTCTAGGTGACAGCACACTCCACAGCGACAAGTCTATGTGACAGGACACTCCACCGCAACAAGTTTATGTGACAGGACACTCCACCGCAACATGTCTATGTGACAGGACACTCCACAGTGACAAGTCGGGTTATGGACAGATAAGCAGAAAGAAAGGTGTTTTTAGATTGCTAGGAGGAGGTATAATGTAGGAAAGCGATTCAAGATGAGAAAGTATAGTGGGAGATGTGTATTGCTTATGAACAATGTAATGCCTTTGTGTTGACTACAGCCCCTCCCTGTAATGGCGGCCACACTTGCAATGTTTAAAACCCCACATAGTGTGACTCTGCAGCAAATGTGGTGAGCCCTGCCCCCACCCTGAAGTTACTTCCCCCCCATGTGCTCACTTTCAGGGTGTGTGATGTTACTTCTGGTCCCTCCCCATCCGGGACAGGACCTGGCCCTGCCCCTTCCTCCTCCAGCGGCCATTTTGCCTCACCTGGAAGTGCTGCTGCCCCTGGCCCCGCCCCTTCCTCCGGCAGCCATCTTGCCTCACCTGGGAGATTTGTAGCTCCGCCCCTTTCTGCCTCTGGTGGCCATTTTGCTGCACTTGGGAGGCCTATATTCCCCAATGCCACTGTATCCAGTGCTAACATCATGATTGTCTGAAGTAAGGTTTGTTTGACCAGACTTTGTTACACTCCAAGATGTGGCCACTTTGGATATGTGATAAGTTCAGGGAAACAATCTTTGTGAAGATGCAGCTTGGGACATAGTAGATGACTAAGCTGGTTTATAGTGTATGGAAGATTGGAGTTGATGCATGGGGGACAGAGGCCAGGAATACATGACAGGGGATGCTCTCTCATGTTCCCAGGGGCTGTTTTCCACTGCCCGCTCCTCCAATGGATGCTCAGACAGATCATGTTATGGAAGGCTCCTACAGATGGAATAATTTCCCTATAGTCACCCAGCAAACTTTTTCACGCAATTTGATGAAGTAATTTTACTTTTTATGTGAAGAAAGAGGGTCTAAATTGCCCAGAGTAGGATGTTAATTCATCCGTACTCTTTAGTTTTTTCCCTAAATCTTTTGTATATTCTAGTGTCAGTCTACACTGAAGCTATAATTATATTCCGACAGGAGAGTGAAAGTTAAACGCTGGATGTTCCCTGAAATACTATTACACTGGGTGACGTAAAATTTTACTTGTGCTGCGCCCCCTTGTGTTAAAAAATGCTAATTGTGACCTGAAGGGAAAAAAATCTAAAGGATATTTTCGCTCAGGCTTCGCTGCATGCAATGTCACCTTGACCTACAAAGTGCTTGTTTTTGTGCCTCTTGGTTTCCCTTTTCAACTTCTACTAGTTTGAACGCAATTACTCTTTTTTTTTCCATTGAGTATTCTGGTTCAAAAGGGGGGAGTCATAGGTGATCTGGGTCATAGACGATCTAGGTGTTGTAGATCAGCTATTGTTTTTTTTAAAAAAAACAAGATAAAAAGAAAATAAATGATTTTGTGCTACAAGGTTCCGAGCCATGTGAAATAGAACATCAACACGATTATTTAGTACTAATACAGTAAGAAACTGCAGGTATGCAAACAGTTACCGGAACCTCTGTTAATAATGCATATGTTGAGCTTTTTGCAGATGGTACCAGGGTGAGGATTGATGACTCCACATCGGATAGTGGTCACACAACAAGATGTCCTAGAAGCAGAAGCTCTGCCTCCGCATGTCTCAGCACAAGAAGCGGAACTGAAGGCCCTCACTGAGGCGAGTAGAGTGGCGAGAGGTAAGACGGCAACCATTTACACTGACTCCTGGTATGCATCTGGCATAGCTCATGATTACGGCCCAAAATGGAAGGCCAGACAGTTTTTACCTTAGCAGGACAACCAATTGAGAATGGTGCAGCGGTGCAGAGTCTCATGGAAGGCCCTACTTCTACCTGACAAAGTTGAGAGTTCGCACCGATTCCTACCCTGGAGAAGCAAGAGACGACACCCTCGCCAACAGC
The DNA here is from genome assembly GCF_035609145.1 of Eleutherodactylus coqui. Lineage (NCBI taxonomy): Eukaryota > Metazoa > Chordata > Amphibia > Anura > Eleutherodactylidae > Eleutherodactylus > Eleutherodactylus coqui. Next base: position 172,505,630 of record NC_089844.1, read on the forward strand.
ACAGAAAAGGCAGCAGCCCTCAAGCCGTGGAAGAAGGAAGAAAGATACTGACAGCATGAGTCAGTGGTAAAAACTTTGGACATTGACAAAATTTGGACTTTGATATACTAAAGACTTTTACAGTTACAAGTCAGCAAGGAAGGAAAAGATAAATGGACTTATATGGGAGCAGCAGAAACAGGACAGCGACTTGTTCACCACAGTTCCTGTATCCCATGATGGCCCAGCTGATGGACGGAAAGACCCACCTAGTAAAGCAGCAATGATGACGACGCTTGAAAGAGGATGGGCGACTTCTGGGTTCTCTGTAGCTGCTGCATCATTTGTCCAGTTTAGCATGATCTATGCCATGGGTGAGACAGGGCAGAAGTAAATTTGCCACATCACACTTGCCGGGACCACTCTACCCATTTCAGGGATTGCAAATTGACTACGTTCAGCTCCCACTTGTTGGGAAGTATGAATACGTGCTTGTTGTTGTTGATGTCTAGGCAGGTTGGAGGCCGACCCTGTTACCAAGGCAAACAAGTAGGTAACCGCAAAGAAGCTCATGAACGAGGTAAACTGTGAATATGGGGTACCAGAAGTGATTCAGAGTCAGACAGAGGTATAAACTTCGCAGGTGAATGTAACATGTCATGTCTGCTCTGGGTGTATCCTAGGCCTTTTACATACTCTACCATCTTTAGAGTAGTGGAAAGGTGGAGAGACTTAGTGGCACGCTAAAAAGTAAGATACTTAAAAATGACGCCACTTTGAAAAGACTGTCATCCAATAGCCTTATACAGTGTTAGATATGAACCCAGGGGGGATCATACATTATCTCCCTACGAGATTGTTTGGGCTAGCCCCAAGGCTAGGTCGTTACTATCCTCAGTAGTTACAATTACAATCTGATGTGTTGACTGAGTATGTGATTTCCGTTGTTAAAGCACTAACCAAAGCCTATGCACAGGTGTTCTCTTCCAGACTCAGAGGCAGACACTGGGACACATATCTTGCAGCCTGGGGATTGGGTGCGCGTCAAGAAGTTCCCCAGGAAGCACCCTCTTGAGCCCCGATTTGATGGTCCCTACCAGGTGCTTCTGACTACTGCCACAGCTGTGAAACTAGCCGAAAGACTTACATGGATCCATGCTTCATACTGTAAGAAAGCTTCAGATCCGGGAGACCAGTCTTAGTTGTGCCAAAGACATTACTCTGGTTAGGGCTACTGAGAGAGGAGGGTGGCAACTGGAATCCTTAGTCGGAAGAATATGAGGGTATGGTTACCTTCTGGTATAACTCGTCCAATGTTCAAGTAGCCGCATATTCCTTCGACTATTGTACTGTGGTCCCGTGTGTCAGGACTCGGGGTCCGGGAAACTGGAAGTCCCTGAAAACACCCGCTGGTGTAGCAGGAAATCCAAACTAACACTGGCAGTGGTTTGCAGACACCAGCAGGTTTAAATGCTGTCAGAGCTCCCGCCCAAGCAGCTGATTGGGGCTGGGAGCCTGACAGCAGCTGAGAGCACCCAGCAGCACTGGGGAACCCGCCCCCAGCCCTGCAGGAGGCAGGACAGGAGACACGTTTGGTTGCTAAGATACCTAGGACGCGACGCGGGGCAACACCCACTGCGTCCCTAGCAACCCGGCGGCGAGGCGGAGCTCGGCGGCCAGGGGAGGTGACGAGGACCGGAGCCCCCCTGCGCCGCACAGCAACCGCACGTGTGACAGGACCGGCGGTGCGGGCACGACGGACCCGTGAACCGCCAGTCCTTACACCGTGTCTAGTCGCAAGATCCCACCGCAGGCCAGATTTATCTCAGTCCAACTGGTTATATGACTTACATACCCGGGGAATACAATATGTTTAATAGACTGGTCCTATAAACCGCGAAGTGCCTTAAATAAGAAAGATAAGAGCGGGAAATCCCTAATTAGTCGTATAACCCTCCTTGAAAATAATAAGGACAGCAGGTATTGGAAGGCTGAACTTAGTATGTTGCTTGGTTTTAATGCGGTTGTTACACTAACCATGGGAGATCCAAGCCCGGGGAACGGGGGAGACTTACAGTCTGGGGACATACCGGTACGGGAGGACAGATCCCTTAGGGAAGTTTAAAATAAGGGGTATGGTAGATGCACCCGAATGGAAGCCTTCACTTAGTCCCTTGCCCATAATTAACCCCCTCCGCCGTAAGATAAGGACCTTGACGAACATGATGATCATAGCCGACCCTACCTTTGTGGACACCTTGACAGTAGCGACTGGCTACTCTGCCCAGAATCTCTGGTTGGAGTTGATGAGGTACAATGCTAACAGGAGCAACAAGTCTAACTGTTGCGTGTGCAGTAGTGCCCGACCATACTCGGGGATGGTCCCCCTAAATCTCCCTGTAGATGCTGAAGAGTGGTTTCTTAGTCTCTTCACGAAAATTTCCGCTAATTACACTGCTTGTGAGAAGTGGAAGAAGGAATACTCTATAACTACTTAAGTGTTTTGCACTGGAGAGAGTATTACTGACTACCCTGGAAACTACACCTGCCAGGCAACTAGGCAGGGTAGAGGGAGATTTTTGGGGAACTCACCAACGGGTATTGCTCCTCCTACGGTACGATAGGAGGGGAATGGATGCAGAATCAGGTCCAGTCCTTAGGAGACGTTTACTGGCTTTGTGGAGACATGAGGTAGAGGACCCGCCTGGAAGGTAATTGGACAGGGGAGTGTGCCTTGGTAAAGCCCTTATGCTCCTCCACATCCTGTCAGGCAGCATTGAGGATAATGAGGTTACCCCCAATAGTTACTTTATCTCGATCCAACTCTGCTGTGTTCTGTGGTTATCCTGTCATGTTGGTCTATCCTTGTTTTCTGCATAGGTACGGCGGTTCCTTCCAGTCTTGTCACTAGGTAGTGTAGGGTCAGTGTTGGTGGCCTGGACGTGTTCACCATCTGGACTATCTCCAGGAGGGACATTGGTGTGGGTGAAGATTAGGGAGTCCCAGGCCGTGCGTACCTGTGCACACTACTAGTATTGTAACATTATACTAGAGCAAGAAGAGAGACCCCTGGTGGTAGTTTTGATCTACACGTGTACATTGACGTCATAGGATAGCCAAGGGGGGTACCTGACGAGTTTTAAAAAATAGAGACCAAGTTAAAACTAGATTCGAGTCCATTTTTCTGATCATTATGGTAAATAAACGTTGACTGGATTAATTATGTTTATTATAATTAGCAGCGGTTTATAAATTACACTGGAGATGCCTTATAGGGACTAGTTGGCCAATAGGACCTACCTCGACTATGACTTTTCAAAATAGAATGGCCTTAGATATGATTTTAGCTAAAAAGGGGAGTGTCTGTAAGATGATAGGGGAGACTTGTTGTACGTACATCCCAGACGACACGTGACCCGCAGGTAAAGACGCAGTTGCCATTAAGAATCTGACCGCACTAACTAAAAAGAGCTAACCTTTGGGACCAGTACTCGCCATGGATGAGTGGGTGGTAAAGGATCCTGGCACAGACGGGCGTCGCTGTTGTATGTAAACTGATTATCTTTTTCGTTCTAGTCTGCTGTGTTATCCCCTGTGTCAGAGAGACCTGTTAAACATATTGCTGGAAAAGCTGCTCCCACAATGAGTTCGCTGGATGCATCCCCAGAAGGAGTGGACAAGTCCTACAGCCCCTTGAAGACCCTAAAACGAACCTTCAACGCACTCCAGTTATAGGCTCACGCGCAGAGAACTGTGAAAATCAGATAGAGAGTTAGAGGATAGACATTTTAAGGGGGGATTGTGATAGACATGATGATTAGTCAGTGTAAAATGTCTATCGATTTGTACTAAACTAGACGTATTATGTGTGTTTTGTGACTTCAGCCTAATGTGGAACTCTGCTGCATAAGGAAAGAGTTAAATCACAGTGTTATATGTTATTGCTTGTATTCAATACTGAGTGTTTCCCCAGTCCTTTCCCATCCCCCACACAGAAACTTCTCCATACTAACTTCTGCAACAAAGAGATACATGCGGTCAAAACTGAAAGTAATAGAAGAAAGGACAAATGAGACACACAGTGGACTTCGGAGAGGGGTGGGGGATTCTATATGATCCGACAAATGAGAATCCTATATGTTACTGATGTAATCTGTTGTACGCCTATTAAAGGGCAGGTGTTATGTCTTGCAATAAAAGGGGCTGTCTGGGTGTTTCTCTCCAGAGCCATTTTGGATATGAGACTAATAACTTGTGTCTGATCTGGTTGATGATGTGTGCACACTATACAATTTGGAAGCTACAAAATACCCCGAAACCTGCTGGAGGAAACCATAATCCAGATCACAGCACAGCCCACCATGACTGGTCTATGAGACAGCACCTCGACCCCCGGCAAGAAGTCTAAGTGACAGGACAGTCCATAGCAACAAGTCTATGTGACCGCACACCCCACCACGACAAGTCAATGTGACATCACACCCCACCGCGACAAGTCTATGTGACTGCACACTCCACCGCGACAAGTCTATGTGACAGCACATCCCACGGCGACAAGTCTATGTGACAGCACACCCAGCGGCGTCAAGTCTTTGTGACCGCACACTCCTCCGCGACACGTCTATGTGACAGCACATTAAAAGCAAAAAGTCTATGTTACGGCACACCCCACAGCGACCAGTCTATGTGACCGCACACCCCACCATGACAAGTCTATGTGACAGCACATCCCACGGCCACAAGTCTCTGTGACAGCACACCCCACGGCGAAAAGTCTATGTGGCCACACACTCTACCGCGACAAGTCTATGTGACAGCACACTCCACCGTGAGAAGTCTATGTGACAGCACATCCCACCGTGACAAGTCTATGTGACAGGACACTCCACAGCAAAAAGTCTATGTGACAGCCCACCCCACCATGACAAGACTATGTGACAGCACCTTGACCCCCGGCGAGCAGTCTATGTGACAGCACACTCCATTGCGACAAGTCTATGTAACAGCACACTCCACCGTGACAAATCTATGTGACAACACCCCGATCCCCTGTAAGAAGTCTATGTGATTGCATACCCCACCGTGACAAGTCTATGTGACAGCACCACCCACCATGAAAAGTCTATGTGACAGCACCCTGATCCCCAGTAAAAAGTCTATGTGACAGGACACTCCACAGCAACAATTCTATGTGACAGCACACCCCACCATGACAAGACTATGTGACAGCACCTCGACCCCCGGCGAGCAGTCTATGTGACAGCACACTCCATTGTGACAATTCTATGTAACAGCACACTCCACCGCGACAAATCTATGTGACAGCACCCCGATCCCCGGTAAGAAGTCTATGTGATTGCACACCCCACTGCGACAGGTCTATGTGACAGCACCACCCACCATGAAAAGTCTATGTGACAGCACCCCGATTGCCGGTAAAAAGTCTATGTGACAGGACACTCCACAACAACGATTCTATGTGACAGCACACCCCACCATGACAAGACTATGTGACAGCACCTCGATCCCCGGCAAGCGGTCTATGTGACAGCACACTCCATTGCGACAAGTTTATGTAACAGCACACTCCACCGTGACAAATCTATGTGAGAGCACACCCCACCATGACAAGTCTATGTGACAGCACCCTAATCCCCGGTAAAAAGTCTATGTGACAGCATACCCCACCGGGATAAGTCTTTGTGACATCACATCCCACCGCAACAAGTCTATGTGACCGCACACTCCACCGCGACAAGTCTATGTGACAGCACATACGACCATGAAAAGTCTATGTGACAGTAAACTCCACAGCGACAAGTCTATGTGACAGTACACTCCGCAGCAACAAGTCTATGTGACAGCACAGCCCACCATGACAAGACTATGTGACAGCATCTCGACCCCCGGCAAGAAGTCTATGTGACAGCATATCCCACCGCGACACTTCTATGTGACAGTACACTCCACAGCAACAAGTCTATGTGACAGCACACCCCACCACGACAAGTCTATGTGACATCATACCCCACGGCCACAAGTCTATGTGACCGCACACTCCACCGCGACAAGCATATGTGACTGCACGCTCCACCGCGACAAGTCTATGTGACAGCACATCCAATGGCGACAAGCATATGTGACTGCACACTCCACCGCGACAAGTCTATGTGACAGCACACTCCGCAGCGACAAGTCTATGTGAAAGCACACCCCACCGCGACAAGTCTATGTGACATCACACCCCACCGTGACAAGTCTATGCGACCGCACACTCCACCGCGACAAGTATATGTGACCGCACACCCCACCATGAGAAATCTATGTGACAGCACATCCCACGGCGACAAGTCTATGTAACAGCACACCGAACTGTGACAAGTCTATCTGACAGCACACTCCACCGCGACAAGTCTATGTGACAGCACATTCCACAGCGACAACTCTATGTGACAGCACACCCCACCACGGCAAGTCTATGTGACATCACACCCTACCATGACAAGTTATGTGACTGCATATCCCACCATGACAAGTCTATGTGACAGCACATTCAATGGCGACAAGTCTATGTGACGGCACACCCCACGGCGACAAGTCTATGTGATGGCACACTCCACAGCGACAAGTCTATGTGACAGCACACCCCATCGCGACAAGTCTATGTGACAGCACCCCGATCCCCGGTAAAAAGTCTATGTGACATCACATCCCACCGTGACAAGTCTATGTGACAGCACACTCCACAGTGACAAGTCTATGTGACAGGACACTCCACAGCGACAAGTCTATGTATCAGCACACCCCACCATGACAAGTCTATGTGACAGCACCTCGACCCCCGGCAAGAAGTCTATGTGACAGCACACTCCACAGCAACAAGTCTATGTGACCGCACACCCCACCACGACAAGTCAATGTGATATCACACCCCACACCGAAAAAGTCTATGTGACCGCACATCCCAAGGCGGCAAGTCTATATGACAGCACACCCCCCAGCGACAAATCAATCTGACCACACACTCCACCGCGACAAGTCTATGTGACCGCACACTCCACCGCGACAAGTCTATGTGACAGCACATCCCACGGTGACAAGTCTATGTGACAGCACACCCAACGGCGACCAGTCTATGTGGCCGCTCACTCCTCCGCGACACGTCTATGTGACAGCACATTAAAAGCGAAAAGTCTATGTGACGGCACACCAACCGGCGACAAGTCTATGTGACAGCACACTCCACCGTTACAAGTCTATGTGACCGCACAACCCACCATGACAAGTCTATGTGACAGTACATCCCACGCCCACAATTCTATGTGACAGCACACCCCACCGCGACAAGTCTATGTGACAGCACATCCCACCGCGAGAAGTCTATGTGACAGGACATTCCACAGCAACAAGTCTATGTGACAGCACACCCCACCATGACAAGACTATGTGACAGCACCTCGACCCCCGGCAAGCAGTCTATGTGACAGCACACTCCATTGCGACAAGTCTATGTGACAGCTCACTCCATTGTGACAAGTCTATGTGAAATCACACCGCACCGCGACAAGTCTATGTGACCGCACACTCCACCGTGACAAGCATATGTGACTGCACACTCCACTGCGACAAGTTTATGTGACAGTACTCTCCACAGTGACAAGTCTATGTGACTGCACACCGCACCGCGACAAGTCTATGTGACATCACACCCCACCGTGGCAAGTCTATGTGACCGCACACTCCACCGCGACAAGTGTATGTGACCGCAAACCCCACCATGAGAAGTCTATATGACAGCACATCCCACGGCGACAAGTCTATGTGACAGCACACCGAACTGTGACAAGTCTATGTGACCGCACACTCCACCGCGACAAGTTTATGTGACAGCACACCCCACCAAGACAAGTCTCTGTGACAGCACCCCGATCCACGGTAAGAGGTCTATGTGACAGCACACCCCACCGCAACAAGTCTATGTGACAGCACATCCCACCGCGACAAGTCTATGTGACAGCACACTCACAGCGACAAGTCTATGTGACAGGACACTCCACAGCGACAACTCTATGTGACGACACACCCCACCGAGACAAGTCTATGTGACATCACTCCCCACCGTGACAAGTCTATGTGACTGCACACTCCACCGCGACAAGTCTATGTGATCGCACATCCCACCATGACAAGTCTATGTGACAGCACATCCAATGGCGAACAGTGTATGTGACGGCACACCCCACGGCGACAAGTCTATGTGACAGCACACTCCACCGCGACAAGGCTATGCGACCGCACACTACACCGCGACAAGTCTATGTGACACCACACTCCACAGCTACAAGTCTATGTGACAGAACAACCCACCATGACAATACTATGTGACAGCACCACGACCGCTGGCAGGCAGTCTATGTGAGAGCACACTGCATTGCGACAAGTCTATGCAACAGCACACTCCACTGCGAAAAGTTTATGTGACAGCACAACCCAACATGACAAGTCTCTGTGACAGCACCCTGATCCACGGTAAGAGGTCTATGTGACAGCACACCCCACCGCAACAAGTCTATGTGACATCACATCCCACCGCGACAAGTCTATGTGACCGCACACTCTACCGCGACAAGTCAATGTTACAGCACATCCCACCATGAAAAGTCTATGTGATACCACCCCGATCCCCGGTAAAAAGTCTATGTGACAACACATCCCACCGCGACAAGTCTATGTGACAGCACACTCCACAGCGACAAATCTATGTGTGACAGGACACTCCACCGCGACAAGTCTATGTGACAGACTACTCCACAGCGACAAGTCTATGTAACAGCACAACCAACCATGACAAGTCTATGAGACAGCACCTCGATCCCTGGCAAGAAGTCTATGTGACAGGACAGTCCACAGCAACAAGTCTATGTGACTGCACACCCCACCACGACAAGTTAATGTGACATCACACCCAACCGCGACAAGTCTATGTGACCGCACACTCCAACGCGACAAGTCTATGTGACCGCACACTCCACCGCGACAAGTCTATGTGACAGCACATCCCACGGCGACAAGTCTATGTGACAGCACACCCAACGGCGACAAGTCTATGTGACCGCAGACTCCTCCACGACACGTCTATGTGACAGCACATTAAAAGCGAAAAGTCTATGTGACGGCACACCCCACGGCGACCAGACTATGTGACCGCACACCCCACCATGACAAGTCTATGTGACAGCACATCCCACGGCCACAAGTCTATGTGACAGCACACCCCACCGCGACAAGTCTATGTGGCCGCACACTCCACCGCGACAAGTCTATGTGACAGCACATCCCACCGCGACAAGTCTATGTGACAGCACATCCCACCGCGACAAGTCTATGTGACAGGACACTCCACAGCAACAAGTCTATGTGACAGCACACCCCACCATGAGAAGTCTATGTGACAGCACATCCCACGGCGACAAGTCTATGTGACAGCACACCGAACTGTGACAAGTCTATGTGACCGCACACTTCACCGCGACCAGTCTATGTGACAGCACACTCCACAGCGACAACTCTATGTGACGGCACACCCCACCGCGACAAGTCTATGTGACATCACACCCCACCGTGACAAGTCTATATGACTACACACTCCTCTGCGACAAGTCTATGTGAAATCACACCCCACCGTGACAAGTCTATATGACTACACACTCCTCTGCGACAAGTCTATGTGACCGCACATCCCACCATGACAAGTCTTTGTGACAGCACATCCAATGGCGACAAGTCTATGTAACGGCACACCCCACGGCAACAAGTCTATGTGACGGCACACTCCACCGCGACAAGTCTATGTGACAGCACATTTAAAACGAAAAGTCTATGTGACTGCACACCCACCGGCAACAAGTCTATGTGACAGCACACTCCACCGCGACAAGTCAATGTGATATCACACCCCACCGCGACAAGTCTTTGTGACCGCACACTCCACCGCGACAAGTCTATGTTGCAGCAAATCCCAAGGTGACAAGTCTATGTGACAGCACCCCCCACAGTGACAAGTCTATGTGACAGCACACCCCACCATGACAAGACTATGTGACAGCACTTCGACCCCCGGCAAACAGTCTATGTGACAGCACACTCCATTGCGACAAGTCTTTGTGACAGCACACTCCATTGCGACAAGTCTATGTGACAGCACACTCCACCGTGACAAGTCTATGTGACAGCACATCCCACCGCGAAAAGTCTATGTTACAGGACACTCCACAGCAAAAAGTCTATGTGACAGCACACCCCACCATGAAGAGACTATGTGACAGCACCTCGACACCCGGCGAGCAGTCTATGTGACAGCACACTCTATTGCAACAAGTCTATGTAACAGCACACTCCACCGCGACAAATCTATGTGACAGAACTCCGATCCCCGGTAAGAAGTCTATGAGATTGCACACCCCACTGCGACAAGTCTATGTGACACCACCACCCACCATGAAAAGTCTATGTGACAGCAACCCGATCGCCGGTAAAAAGTCTATGTGACAGGACACTCCACAGCAACAATTCTATGTGACAGCACACCCCACCATGACAAGACTATGTGACAGCACCTCGATCCCCGGCAGGCGGTCTATGTGACAGCACACTCCATTGCGACAAGTTTATGTAACAGCACACTCCACCAAGACAAATCTATGCGAGAGCACACCCCACCATGACAAGTCTATGTGACAGCACCCTAATACCCGGTAAGAAGTCTACGTGACAGCACACCCCACTGGGATAAGTCTATGTGACATCACATACCACCGCGACAAGTCTATGTGACCGCACACGCCACCGCGACAAGTCTATGTGACAGCACATTCCACCATGAAAAGTCTATGTGACAGTAAACTCCACAGCAACAAGTCTATGTGACAGCACAGCCCACCATGACAAGACTATGTGACAGCATCTCGGCCCCCGGCAAGAAGTCTATGTGACAGCATATCCCACCGCGACAATTCTATGTGACAGTACACTCCGCAACAACAAGTCTATGTGACAGCACACCCCAACACGACAAGTCTATGTGACATCACACCCCACGGCCACAAGTCTATGTGACCGCACACTCCACCGCGACAAGCATATGTGACTGCACGCTCCACCGTGACAAGTATATGTGACCGCACTCCCCACCATGAGAAGTCTATGTGACAGCACATCCCACGGCGACAAGTCTATGTGACAGCACACCGAACTGTGACAAGTCTATGTGACAGCACGCTCCACAGCGACAACTCTATGTGACGGCACACCCCACCGCGGCAAGTCTATGTGACATCACACCCTAGCGTGACAAGTCTATGTGACTGCACACTCCTCCGCGACAAGTCTATGTGAACGCACATCCCACCATGACAAGTCTATGTGACAGCACATCCAAAGGCGACGAGTCTATGTGACAGCACATCCCACGGCTACAAGTCTATGTGACAGCACACTCCACCGTGACAAGTCTATGTGACAGCACATCCCACCGCGACAAGTCTATGTGACAGGAAACTCCACAGCAACAAGTTTATGTGACAGCACACCCCACCATGACAAGACTACGTGACAGCACCTCGACACCCGGCGAGCAGTCTATGTGACAGCACACTCCATTGCGACAAGTCTATGTAACAGCACACTCCACGCGACAAATCTATGTGACAGCACCCCAATCCCTGGTAAGAAGTCTATGTGATTGCACACCCCACCGCGACAAGTCTATGTGACAGCACATCCCACCATGAAAAGTCTATGTGACAGCACCCCGATCCCCGGTAAAAAGTCTATGTGACAGGACACTCCACAGCAACAATTCTATGTGACAGCACACCCCACAATTACAAGTCTATGTGACAGCACACCCCACAATTACAAGTCTATGTGACAGCACCTCGACCCCCGGCAAGCGGCCTATGTGACAGCACACTCCATTGCGACAAGTTTATGTTACAGCACACTCCACCGCGACAAATCTATGTGAGAGCACACCCCACCATGGCAAGTCTATGTGACAGCACCCTAATCCCCGGTAAGAAGTCTATGTGACAGCACACCTCACCGGGATAAGTCAATGTGACATCACATCCCACCGCGACAAGTCTATGTGACCACACACTCCACCGCGAAAAGTCTATGTGACAGCACACTCTATTGCGACAAGTCTATGTAACAGCACACTCCACCGTGACAAATCTATGTGACAGCACCCCGATCCCCGGTAAGAAGTCTATGTGATTGCACACCCCACCGTGACAAGTCTATGTGACAGCACCACCCACCATGAAAAGTCTATGTGACAGCACCCCGATCCCCGGTAAAAGGTCTATGTGACAGGACACTCAACAGCAACAATTCTATGTGACAGCACACCCCACCATGACAAGACTATGTGACAGCACCTCGACCCCCGGCGAGCAGTCTATGTGACATCACACTCCATTGCGACAAGTCTATGTAACAGCACACTCCACCGCGACAAATCTATGTGACAGCACCCCGATCCCCGGTAGGAAGTCTATGTGATTGCACACCCCACTGCGACAAGTCTATGTGACAGCACCACCCACCATGAAAAGTCTATGTGACAGCACCCCGATCGCCGGTAAAAAGTGTATGTGACAGGACACTTCACAGCAACAATTCTGTGTGACAGCACACCCCACCATGACAAGACTATGTGACAGCAGCTCGATCGCCGGCAAGCGGTCTATGTGACAGCACACTCCATTGCGACAAGTTTATGTAACAGAACACTCCACCGTGACAAATCTATGTGACAGCACACCCCACCGGGATAAGTCTATGTGACATCACATCCCACCGCGACAAGTCTATGTGACCGCACACTCCACCATGAAAAGTCTATGTGACAGTACACTCCACAGCGAAAAGTCTATGTGACAGTACACTCCACAGCAACAAGTCTATGTGACAGCACAGCCCACCATGACAAGACTATGTGACAGCATCTCGACCCCCGGCAAGAAGTCTATGTGACAGCATATCCCACCGCGACAATTCTATGTGACAGTACACACCACAGCAACAAGTCTATGTGACAGCACACCCCAGCACGACAACTCTATGTGACATCACACCCCACGGCCACAAGTCTATGTGACCGCATACTCCACCGCGACAAGCATATGTGACTGCACGCTCCACCGCGACAAGTCTATGTGACAGCACACTCCACAGCGACAAGTCTTTGTGACAGCACACCCCTCTGCGACAAGTCTATGTGACATCACACCGCACCGTGACAAGTCTATGTGACCGCACACTCCACCGCGACAAGTTTATGTTACCGCACACCCCACCATGAGAAGTCTATGTGACAGCACATCCCACGGCGACAAGTCTATGTGATAGCACACCAGACTGTGACAAGTCTATGTGACCGCACACTCCACTGCGACAAGTCTATGTGACCGCACACTCTTCCGCGACACGTCTATGTGACAGCACATTAGAAGCGAAGAGTTTATGTGACGGCACATCCCACGGCGACCAGTCTATGTGACCGCACACCCCACCATGACAAGTCTATGTGACAGCACATCCCATGGCCACAAGTCTATGTGACAACACACCCCACGGCGACAAGTCTATGTGACAGCACACTCCACCGTGACAAGTCTATCTGACAGGAAACTCCACAGCAACGAGTCTATGTGACAGCACACCCCACCATGACAAGACTATGTGACAGCACCTCGACCCCCGGCGAGCAGTCTATGTGACAGCACACTCCATTGCGACAAGTCTATGTAACAGGACACTCCACCGCGACAAATCTATGTGACAGCACCCCCGATCCCCGGTAAGAAGTCTATGTGATTGCACACCCCACCGCGACAAGTCTATGTGACAGCACATCCCACCATGAAAAGTCTATGTGACAGCACCCCGATCCCCGGTAAAAAGTCTATGTGACAGGACACTCCACAGCAACAATTCTATGTGACAGCACACCACACAATGACAAGTTTATGTGACAGCACCCCGATCCCCGATAAAAAGTCTATGTGACAGGACACTCCACCGCGACAAATCTATGTGAGATCACAACTCAACATGACAAGTCTATGTGACAGCACCCCAATCCCCGGTAAGAAGTCTATGTGACAGCACACCCCACAGGGATAAGTCTATGTGACATCACATCCTACCGCGACAAGTCTATGTGACCGCACACTCCACCGCGACAAGTCTATGTGACAACATATTCCACCATGAAAAGTCTATGTTACAGCACACTCCGCAGCAACAAGTCTATGTGACATCACACCCCACCGTGACAAGTCTATGTGACCGCACACTCCACCGCGACAAGTATATGTGACCGCACACCCCACCATGAGAAGTCTATGTGACAGAACATCCCACGGCCACAAGTCTATGTGACAGCACAACGAACTGTGACAAGTCTATGTGACCGCACACTCCACCTCGACAAGTCTATGTGACAGCACACTCCACAGCGACAACTCTATGTGACGGCACACCCCACCGCGACAAGTCTATGTGACATCGCACCCCACCGTGACAAGTCTATGTGACTACACACTCCTCTGCGACAGGTCTATGTGACGGCACATCCCACCGCGACAAGTCTATGTGACAGCACATCCAATGGCGACAAGTCTATGTGACAGCACACTCCACAGCGACAAGTCTATGTGACAGGACACTCCACCGCAACAAGTCTATGTGACAGCACATCCCACCATGAAAAGTCTATGTGACAGCACCCCGATTCCCGGTAAAAAGTTTATGTGACATCACATCCCACCGCGACAAGTCTATGTGACAGCACACTCCACAGCGACAAGTCTATGTGACAGGACACTCCACCGCGACAAGTCTATGTGACAGGACACTCCACAGCGACAAGTCTATGTAACAGCACTCACCACCATGACAAGTCTATGTGACAGCACCTCGACCCCCGGCAAGAAGTCTATGTGACAGCACACTCCACAGCAACAAGTCTATGTGACCGCACACCCCACCGCGACAAGTCAATGTGATATCACACCCCACCGCGACAAGTCTATGTGACCGCACACTCCACCGCGACATGTCTATGTGACAGCACATCCCAAGGCGACAAGTCTATGTGACAGCACACCCCACAGTGACAAGTCTATGTGACCACACACTCCTCCGGGACAAGTCTATGTGACAGCACATTAAAAGCGAAAAGTCTATGTGACTGCACACCCACCGGCAACAAGTCTATGTGACAGCACACTCCACCGCGACAAGTCTATGTGACAGCACATCCCATGGCCACAAGTCTATGTGACAGCACACCCCACGGCGACAAGTCTATGTGGCCGCACACTCCACTGCGACAAGTCTATGTGACAGCACACTCCTCTGCGACAGGTCTATGTGACGGCACATCCCACCGCGACAAGTCTATGTGACAGCACATCCAATGGCGACAAGTCTATGTGACAGCACACTCCACAGCGACAAGTCTATGTGACAGGACACTCCACCGCAACAAGTCTATGTGACAGCACATCCCACCATGAAAAGTCTATGTGACAGCACCCCGATTTCCGGTAAAAAGTTTATGTGACATCACATCCCACCGCGACAAGTCTATGTGACAGCACACTCCACAGCGACAAGTCTATGTGACAGAACACTCCACCGCGACAAGTCTATGTGACAGGACACTCCACAGCGACAAGTCTATGTAACAGCACTCACCACCATGACAAGTCTATGTGACAGCACCTCGACCCCCGGCAAGAAGTCTATGTGACAGCACACTCCACAGCAACAAGTCTATGTGACCGCACACCCCACCGCGACAAGTCAATGTGATATCACACCCCACCGCAACAAGTCTATGTGACCGCACACTCCACCGCGACATGTCTATGTGACAGCACATCCCAAGGCGACAAGTCTATGTGACAGCACACCCCACAGTGACAAGTCTATGTGACCACACACTCCTCCGGGACAAGTCTATGTGACAGCACATTAAAAGCGAAAAGTCTATGTGACTGCACACCCACCGGCAACAAGTCTATGTGACAGCACACTCCACCGCGACAAGCCTATGTGACAGCACATCCCATGGCCACAAGTCTATGTGACAGCACACCCCACGGCGACAAGTCTATGTGGCCGCACACTCCACTGCGACAAGTCTATGTGACAGCACACTCCACTGCGACAAGTCTATGTGACAGCACATCCCACCACGACAAGTCTATGTGACAGGACACTCCACAGCAACAAGTCTATGTGACAGCACACCCCACCATGACAAGACTATGTGACAGCCCCTCGACCCCCGGCAAGCAGTCTATGTGACAGCGCACTCCATTGCGACAAGTCTATGTGACAGCACACTCCATTGCGACAAGTCTATGTGACAGGACACTCCACAGCAACAAGTCTATGTGACAGCACACCCCACCATGACAAGACTATGTGACAGCACCTCGACCCCCGGCAAGAAGTCTACGTGACAGCACATCCCACCACGACAAGTCTATGTGACAGAACACTCCACAGCAACAAGTCTATGTGACAGCACACCCCACCACGACAAGTCTATGTGACCGTACGCTCCTCCGTCACTAGTCTATGTGACCGCACGCTCCTCCGCCACAAGTCTATGTGACCGCACGCTCCACCGCGACAAGTCAATGTGACAGCACACTCCACCGCGATAAGTCTATGTGACAGCACACCCCACGGCGACAAGTCTATGTGACAGCACACCGAACGGTGACAAGTCTATGTGACCGCACACTCCACCGCGACAAGTCTATGTGACAGCACACTCCACAGCGACAAGTCTATGTGACCGCACACTCCTCCGCGACAAGTCTATGTGACCGCACACTCCACCGCGACAAGTCTATGTGACAGCACATCCCACGGCGACAAGTTTATGTGACAGCACACCGAACGGTGACAAGTCTATGTGACAGCACACACCACCGTGACAAGTCTATGTGACAGCACACTCCACAGCGACAAGTCTATGTGACAGCACACTCCTTCGTGACAAGTCTATATGACAGCATATCCAACGACGACAAGTGTATGTGAAGGCACAACCCACGGCGACAAGTCTATGTGACGGCACACTCCACCGCGACAAGTCTATGTGACAGCACACTCCACTGCGACAAGTATATGTGACCGCACACCCCACCATGACAATTCTATGTGACAGCACATCCCACGGCCACAAATCTATGTGACAGCACACCCCACGGCAACAAGTCGATGGGGCCGCAAACTGCACTGCGACAAGTCTATGTGACAGCACACTCCACCTCCACAAGTCTATGTGACAGCACCTCGACCCCCGGCAAGCAGTCTATGTGACAGCACCCGCCCCCCCCCCCCCCCCGACTAGTGACAGCTTGGTATCCTCCCCCCCGCGACAACTTACGGCCGGCACCCACCCGCGACTTCTGACAGCCCGCAGCTGCCCGCGACTTTTGACAGCTCGCACCCGCCCGCAACTTCTGACAGGTCGCACCTTCCCCCCTGCGACTACTGCCAGCCTGCACCCCGACCCCCTCCCCCGTGACTTCTGACAGAGCCCGCAGTCGCACCCCCCCCCCCCCGCTACTACTGGCAGCCAGCACCCCCCCCCTCCCCGCCACTTCTTACAGCTCACAACCGCACCGCCCCCACGACTACTGGCAGCCCGCACCCCGACCCCCTCCCCCGTGACTTCTGACAGAGCTCGCAGCCGCACCCCCCCCCCCCCCCGTTACTACTGGCAGCCAGCACCCCCCCCCTCCCCGCCGCTTCTTACAGATCGCACCTGCGCCCCCCCCGCGACTGCTGGAAGACCAATCCGCTCTCTTGTTTGGGATGATTTATAAGAGGTTGAGCACATGGTCTGGTTCATCTTTTCACAGAGACCTTTCCTTGTAGGTGATAGGTGGTGGTTCTCAATTTATGCATTGGTATAGTTAGCAAACAAGCGAGACTCAAAGACAGGTCCACAATTGGATTGTATGTTCTTAGGGCATCCGTATGGGATGATGAAGCTTTCCCATAAGAGATGAGCAGTACTTTCAGCAGTTAGATGTTTAATGGGTAGTACAACTGTAAACTTAGTGTAATGGCCAATGATTGTGAACTCATGGATGTAACCACTTTTGCTAGGTTCTGTCTTCAAGTGATCCAATGCGACAAGTTCCAGAGGTTGCTTACTGGTAATGGGACATAAAGGCACTTTTTAGTCGGGTTTTACTCTACATCTGGTCTCACAAGTTGGACATTCTTGACACGAACTCTCAATGTCCTGTCTCATGCTTCACTATAGCTTCTGTCTTTTGTATCCCAAAATGTTCTGATTGATCATGATAATGTTACGGTATCCTACCCACTGGTACGCCAGCCTGAGTTGCTCTAGAACTCACCCGCAACCCCCTGTCCCTGCCTACTTGCCTCCACTCCTGGATAACCTCAGGCGGGTAACTGGGCGGCGGTCCCTACTCTCACTAGGGACCGAGAGGGGACACTGGCGTACCAAGATGTAACAAGGTAGACCAAGGCAGATGGGAGAACCTGGCAGATATGACAGAACAAGCTGACAACGCTGGAGACCAACAGAGGCAGGATGCTAGCTTGCTGAAGGAAACCAAATAACTGGCAGTGAATGCAGGTCACTGCCAGCCTTAAGAACACAAGCCTCCGCCCAGGGGTGACTACAGGTGCGCACGGCGCCGCCGTGACCAACGAGTGCGATCACTGCACCGTGCACCAACGGCAGCACGCCGACCAGCTAACTGCGCCCCCGGCAGCCGGACAACAAGCTGGGGGAACGCGCCCCGACCGCGGGACCCAGCGCTCCGCCATCCCCGGAGGACCCACAGTCGCCGCACGGCAACAGATAAGCTTAAAGCACTAAATTAGCATCTCTTAAAAGAATCAGAATTTGATGGAGTCTATTACCGGTGAATGGGTCAATAATTCCTATGTATATTACACCTTTCTTTAGAAATAGTGTCCTTCTTTTCCTCCACAAGCGGTGGAATTCAAGATCCCAATCCCTCAATTAACTCTTTTAGGGATGGTACTGTGGACAAGAAATTCTTCTTTTTACCCTAATGTTCTGCTCTCATTTTAAAGAGTGATCCACTGTTTTTCTTCAACTGAGTTTGTAGGTACAGAAACTCGAATAGTGTTTTGGGTTCCATGATGGGAATAGAAATCTGGCATTTCAATCTCCTCCCACTGGTTTTCCTCAATAAGAGAATTGCTTTGTGTCAGTAGACGGGATAACACATCTATGTTTTCATTAATTTTGCCAGCATGATACTTGATGGTGATATTGAAATGGGATAATCTTGAAGGCCACCTTTTGTTCCAGAGCTACCAGTTTGTGGCATTCAAATGAGCTAAAAGATTGTTGTTCGTATACACAGTGAATGATGACACACTTAAGTAATCTTCAAATGTTTCTGTTATGGCCCACAGTAAGGCAAGAAATTCCAGTTTGAAGAAACAGTAATTCTGATCATTGTGCTCAGCGCCTTTAAAAGAACGACTGGCAAAGGAGATGACTCTTTCTTGTCCATTTTGCACTTGATTGAAGACAGCACCAAGTCTTTGCTTACTGGCATCAGTGTATAGGCGAAGTGGTTGTTTATGGTTGGGATACCCCAGAACAGATGGAGTAATTATTTTTTTGTTTTAGTTGTTGGAAAGCCAACTCTTATGCCACTGAATGGTTGTAGCTCTTTTCTGATGTTCTTTTGGATTTCCCCTTAATAATTCTTGAAGAGGTTCTGCTATTCTTGCAAAGTTGAGGATAAAACGTCAGTGGTAACCTGTAAAACATAGAAAACTGCAGACCTCTTAATGCAGTATTTCTCAACTCCAGTCCTCCGGACCCCCATCAGGTCATGTTTTCAGGATTTCCTCAGGTGATGTAATTATTATCAGTACCTCAGACATTGCTACAGGTGTTCTTACTATAGGATATCCTAAAAACATGACCTGTTGAGGGTCCCTGAGGACTAGAGTTGAGAAACACTGTCTTAATGCTTTTGGGGTAGGCCAATTTTTCACTACTTCGGTTTTCTCTGGATAAGGCCAGATATCTTCTGCTCTTACTAGATGACCAAGATATCAGACTTGACTCTGCAATAGGTGGCATTTGAATGGTTTGTCTTTCAGTCCATGTTTTATTAGAATCTGGAATACCTATGCTAGATATTACAGATGCTCTTCGTACAGTTTGGAATAGACAGTAATGTCGTCAAGGTAGAGCAGTATGGTTTCAAAATTTTTATGTCCCAAATAACACTCCATAAGTCTTTAAAATGTACCTAGTAAGTCACTGAGGCAGAAATTCTTCAAAAATAAGTATAAGGGTAATCACTGAAGAAGAATTTATTAAAAAACTAACTTTATTAATAATTAAAATCAAAATGGACAGAACTAGAGATGAGCGAGCACCAAAATGCTCGGGTGCTCGTTACTCGAGTCGAACTTTTCGCGATGCTCGAGGGTTCATTTTCAGTAACGAACCCCATTGAAGTCAATGGGCGACTCGAGCATTTTTGTATATCGCCGATGCTCGCTAAGGTTTTCATTTGTGAAAATCTGCAAAACCCAAGAAAGTGCTGGAAACGACACAGAAACAGATAGGGCAGGCGAGGGGCAACATGCTGGGCTGCATCTCAGGTTCCCAGGTCCAACTATTAAGCCACAATAGCGGCAAGAGTGGGCCCCCTCCCCCAACCATTTTTACTTTGGACAAACCCTCATTAGCAAGGCACACCTTAGCTAAGCACCACACTACCTCCAACTAAGCACAAGCACTGCCTGCGGGACACACCCCTGCCTCTTCTCCTGGGTTACATGCTGCCCAACCCCCCGCACGACCTTGCGTCCACAGCGCACACAAAAGTGTCCCTGCGCAGCCTTCAGCTGCCCTCATGCCACACGCTGGCCCCATAGCCACACCACCCTCATGTCTATTTATAAGTGCGTCTGCCATGAGGAGAAACCGCAGGCACACACTGCAGAGGGTTGGCAGGGCCAGGCAGCGACCATCTTTAAAAGGGGCGGGGCGATAGCCCACAATGCTGTACAGAAGCAATGAGAACTCCAATCCTGTGCCACCTCCATCAGGAGCTGCAAACGTGGGCATAGCAATGGGGAATCCATGTGCCACACAGTATTCATTCTGTCAAGGTGTCGCATAACTCAATCCACACTGCAAGGGGAAAGCCGTCAGCGCTCTGCCCTCTACCCAAGTCAGTCAGTGCCTTTGTGCCAGACAGGTCAAACACGGCGATGGGAACTAAGTTTGCACCAACAGCATAGGTGGGTCCTAGGAAGCCCAAGACATGAACAAAAAATTGATCTGAGCGGCCAAACATGGCAGACTTGCACCGCACCCACGACATAGGCCTCGGCCCACAGCTTCAGCAATCCTAGCCAGGAAGCGGACTTTCACTGCACCAAGGACATAGGCCTCTGCACAAACCCTCAGCAATCGCGGGCCTACAGCGGACTCCTATGCTAGCGTAGCTGTGCACGTCTCATTAGCGCTGTATTGCTCCTGTAGTTTGTCCCAATGCAGTGCCCCGGATAGTAGAGCTAACGTCAGATTAAATACAGGTGGGCTTCGGCCCACACTGCATGCCCCAGTCAGACTGGGGTTTTTAATACATAGACACAGGCAGGTACAACTCATTAATGTGAAGTCCGTGTGGACCGACAGCATGGGTGGCTCCCTGGAACCCACCGGTGGTACATAAATATATCCCATTGCAGTGCCCAGCACAGCTGAGGTAACATCAGGTTTAATGCAGGTGGGCTTCGGCCCACACTGCATGCCCCAGTCAGACTGGGGTACTTTATAAGTAGACACATGCAGTTACAACTCCGTGTGGACCGACAGCATAGGTGGCTCCCTGGAACCCACCGGTGGTACATAAATATATCCCATTGCAGTGCCCAGCACAGCTGAGGTTACGTCCGATTAAATGCAGGTGGGCTTCAGCCCACACTGCATGCCCCAGTCTGACCGGGATTTTTAATACATAGACACTGGCAGGTACAAATCCCTAATGTGAAGTCCCTGTGGACCCACAGCATGGGTGGCTCCCTGGAACCCACCTGCGGTACATAAATAAATCCCATTGCAGTGCCCAGCACAGCTGAGGTAACGTCAGGTTTAATGCAGGTGGGCTTCGGCCCACACTGTGTAATATACAGACTGTGTCCCAGCCTTATGGCAATAGGAGTGCTGCTTCTGTACATATACTTGTCCTAATATACAGCCCAATGATGTGCCAAGTTTCATTTGTTTAAACTGTGTTAAAGTTGAGTGTATATGTGTTTCTGTGATTCTGGTCAGCAGCCCCTGCACTGGGAATGTGATGCTGGAGGGACACACCCCCATGAGGTCAGCCTGCCAGTATGAGAAGGAAGCAGGATGTGACGACACAGAGAGAGCAGCAGCCATCTTTGCAGAGAGAGAACCAAGTGTCTGTGCTGCATTAAGAGTGTGTGGAGATCTTATAGGACTTTCCTGTGCAGCTAACCTGTGTGTAATTCAGTCCAGAGGCAGACAGAGTATAAAGAGACAGAATGTTCAGTGGAGCCATGCTGAAAGGACTGTGCCCAGTGGCTAACCAGTAATACTGACATTGTGGCTGTGGACATTGCCACCATAGCTAAAGACTGGCAGTGCTGTTGAGTACCGGACGATAACTGCACAACCCCTGGCTTATATCACACCGCGGTGTATGGATTCTGCAGGACTGTTAGTGTGCTGAGCTACTTGCTGTTGGATCCCATTTCATCCATTTTGTTTTCCTGCCTGCTGAGAAGTATCTTATTGCCTCGGATGTTGTGATAACCGTGAGGAGAGGACACTTTGCTATACTAGAAAGGGACGAAATCGGGCCCCAACGCGCGCTTCTACAAACTGTAAGCAGTCCACCCGGACCACTGGTAAGAGGGGTGCGCACCCAAATGTGAAGTTAGGGTCAGTTAGGGATAGTTTTGGGACTATTGTTCTTTCAGTGTCCGTGCTGTGGAGGTGGACATAGTAAACGTGGAATATATTGTGAAATCTAACTTGAATTGTTCAAACTATACTGTGTATTTTGCTTGTCCTTATTCCTGTTCTTTTACCATTAAAGGAGATGTCCCGAGGCAGCAAGTGGGTCTATACACTTCTGTATGGCCATAATAATGCACTTTGTAATGTACATTGTGCATTAATTATGAGCCATACAGAAGTTATCAAAAGTTTTATACTTACCTGCTCCGTTGCTGGCGTCCTCGTCTCCATGGTGCCGACTAATTTTCGCCCTCCGATGGCCAAATTAGCCGCGCTTGCGCAGTCCGGGTCTTCTCCTCTTCTCTATGGGGCTCCGTGTAGCTCCGTGTAGCTCCGCCCCGTCACGTGCCGATTCCAGCCAATCAGGAGGCTGGAATCGGCAATGGACCGCACAGAAGCCCTGCGGTCCATGAAGATAGAGGATCCCGGCGGCCATCTTCAGCAGGTGAGTATGAAGACGCCGGACCGCCGGGATTCAGGTAAGCGCTGTGCGGGTGGTTTTTTTAACCCCTGCATCGGGGTTGTCTCGCGCCGAACGGGGGGGGGGTTTAAAAAAAAAAAAACCCGTTTCGGCGCGGGACATCTCCTTTAACTTGCCTTTATTAACATGTAGTAAATACATTTTTCTTAACTTGACTACCCCGTGTGCGTCCTTTCTGGTTGCGGAGACCAAACCACCTGCCTTGCTCTCGGTTCACAAATTGGCGTAGTCGGCAGGATGGACGGCAACGTACCAGTTAGAAGGGATGGTGCCAGAGGAGGAATGCCAGCAGGGGCTATAGTGAGTCAGCTAGTTAAATTTGATGGCAATAATATGTCTGTGAGTATGTGGGTGGAGCAGATAAGAATGGCACAGCGAATGTACCAGATCGCACCAGAAGTACTAGTAGAGCTAGCAATATTGATGTTACAAGGTGATGCTAAGACCACAGTGATATTAGGGCCATTCGATCAAAGGCAGACATTTGAGCAAGTGGTACAGATTCTAGAAACCATCTATGGAGAAACAGCATTGCTGGGATCCCTGCAGACTCGATTCTTCCAGAGTGCAACAGGAGAATGAAAGTCTCCCCCAATATGCAAATGCCCTACAAGAACTGATCCGAGATATTCAAGGAAAGGAAAGAAGCTCACCGGCCTTCTGTAACCCTGATCGGACTCTCCGTGACCAGTTTGTTCTGGGGATCCGCGACGGCAGTTTGACTGTTGCTATGCAGGACTTTATACGACGAGAGACTAATGCTAAATTTCATGACGTGCAGGTAGAGGCCATCTCACGTGCCAATAGTATTGTCCCAAAGCCCCAGACCACAGTTGGAGTCTCTTCGTCGCAGGGGGCTAGCTCAAGCCTAGAAACAGTAGAAAGAGTGCCAGCTAAAGAAATTCTAACAGTAATGCAAAAATTGCAAGAGCAAATGGAACGCTTGCAAACCTGTTGTGATGAAAACTCTATGAGAACTGCAGACTTCCAGAGAACTAGAGATGAAGGAGTGGGCCATCCACACCAAGAAGGTCAGAACCACCCATAACCCCGCTGAAGGGATGAGAACAGGACCTACCGAAGAGGTCCCAATAATTTAGTACAGCGCTCAGGAGAAACCGAAGGGGCTTACCGAAGGGGCCCAAATCGATGTCCAGAACGACGGGAAATACGCTGCTGGGAGTGTGGACGGATGGGCCACGTTGCTGCCAGATGTCCAGACCAGCGACAAGCTTATGAGAGACTGCCGTTAAACTAAGGTCCCCTGCTGCTGTAGGGCACGGAGTAGGGGAGACTGAGAAGGAGATTATGTGGGGAAAATGCCCTGATGATGACCTAATTGCTGCAAGTCCTGTCATCCAATTGGAATTAGAAGGTATTCCGGTTATCGGGATGATTGACACGGGTTCTCAAGTAACGACTCTGAGTAGAGATTGTTATGAACGGTACTTCCGACAACATGTGAAATATGATCCCCATACATTCGTACGAGTGGTCGCAGCCAACCAGTTACCAGTCCCAGTAGTGGCAGTGACCTGGATGAATGTCCGGTTATGTGGTCAAGATCTAGGTAAGAAAGGCATTGTGGTGGTACAGGAGCCACATGAAGTAAAGGCCCCTGTCATTTTGGGGATGAATGTGTTACCATGCGGGGCGGCGCTGGTACCCGCGGCCGGCGCGCGGCGCTCCGGTGTCGGCTCCGGCGTCCCGGGGCTCTGCTGTCGGGGCTCTCCCGGCGGCGTGGAGCAGCCGGCGTGCGGCGGCGTGGAGCAGCCAGCGTGCAGCGGCGTGGGCGTGTCCGCCCGTAGGGTGCCGCCCGCTCTCCTCCACCTTCCTTATGCAACAGTGGGAGAGTCGGCTCCTCCCACTCTCCGCCCCTGGGCGGAGGCTTTAAGTTAAAAGGCTGGCAGTGACCTGAGTTCACTGCCAGTTATTGGTTCTGCTAGCCTCTAGTCAGGTTTGTTCCAGTCTGTTCTAGTTGCTAATCAGTATCCTGTCTGTTTACCTGTGAGCTCCATCTCCAGCCTTACTCTGCTTGTAAGTTTTGTTGGTTTGTTCCACCTGCCTCTTCTGTCGGCACTCTGTCCCCTGTTAGTAGTTCCATCTAGGTAGTCGCCAGGTCCCTAGCCAGCGCAGGGACCGCCGCCCAGTTGTCCGCCTGGGGTTAGCCAGGGCCGAGGCAAGTAGGCAGGGACAGTGGGGTGCAGGAAGATCAGGGCACCCCATCTGGCGCTCTGGGGGGCAGAGTGCCGTAACATAATAACTGGCCCTTAAAAACCGTTTGTCATGGAGGCGATCAGTTCCCTCACAAACCAGCTGCAGGCCCTGGTGCCTGTGATCCAGGACTTATCCGCCCGCATGGTGGCCCAGGAGCAGCGGGGGGTGTTGCAGGGGTCGGACGCCGCAACCAGCCCCGAACCCAAGTGCCCTCTTCCCGAGGTGTTTTCTGGGGAGTTGAACAAGTTTTTTGTTTTCCGACAGGCGTGCCGCCTGTTTTTTTGGATGCGTCCCCGTTCTTCCGGGTCAGAGGCTCAGAGGGTCGGGCTGATAATGTCCCTGCTGCGGAGCTCTGCCCAGACATGGGCCTTTTCCATCCCCGAGGGTTCCTCCTGCCTGCAGTCTGTGGACTCCTTTTTTCAGGAACTCGGGGGTATCTTCGATGAACCGGACCGAGCGGGGTTGGCGGTTTCGCGGTTGTTGGCGCTGCGGCAGGGGTCGGCTTGTGTGGAGGATTATTGCTCCTACTTCAGACGCTATGCGGAGGATACGGCATGGAACGATAGCGCGCTGAAAGACGTCTTTCTGCAGGGCCTCACGGACGCAGTTAAAGACCTGTTAATTTCCCATCCCATTCCCGGGTCCTTAAGGGAGGCTATGGAGCTAGCAGTGAAGGCAGACAGGAGGCTCAGGTCTAGGAAGCAGGACAGGCAGACCCGTAGAGTCAGGGAGGTCGGTTGCCCTGGTCCCTCTTCCTCCTTATCAGTCCCTGTGTCCGAGCCGATGGAGGTGGATCCGCTGGACCCCAAAGAGCGACGCCAGATCCGTTTGTTGCACCGTCTCTGCCTCTACTGCGGGAAAGCTGGACACCGGGTGATAACCTGCCCACTGAGGGCTCAACGCTCGCAGCCGGAACCGACGGAAAACTCCGAGTCCTAGGCGATTGCAGGGAGGATCGCCTAGGACTTCAGGTACTTCCTAAACTTTTGGTACCGTGTCATGTTAAATTCCGGGATTTTTCCCGTTCAGGGCGGGCGTTTATTGATTCTGGAGCAGCCGCCAACTTGATAAGTTTGTGTTTTGTCCGTACTCTGATGGCGGAATTTGTGGCGCTGAAGACGCCAATTCATTTTACCAGTATTGATGCTACCCCCCTCTCTACAGGCCTGGTACGATGGAGGACCCCAAGATTACAGTTCACGGTGGGGATCCTCCACTCGGAAGAACTGTCCTTCCTGGTTATGGAGAAAATGTCGGTTGATGTGGTGCTTGGTATGCCCTGGTTGGCAGTGCACAATCCCCAATTTGATTGGTCCACCCGGGAATTGACTCATTGGGGATCATCCTGTCATGATCACCTGTCTACCATAGCTGTGTGCTGCGCAGATACGGTGCTCATTCCGGAGTATTTGTCAGACTTTCAGGATGTATTCTCCAAAAAACTGTCTAAGGCTCTGCCTCCTCATAGGGAATGGGACTGTGGTATTGATCTGATTCCCGACAGCCCCATCCCTAAGGGAGCCATTTTCAATTTGTCAGGCCGTGAGCATAAAGCCCTCAAGTCCTATGTCTCGGAGGTTCTGGCCAACCGGCATATCCTGCCGTCCAGGTCCCCTGCCGGGGCGGGTCTCTTCTTTGTAGAGAAGAAGGACGGGACACTAAGGCCTTGTGTGTATTATCGGGCCTTGAATAAAATCACTGTGAAGAACCAGTGCTCCTAGCCCCTAATTCCTGACTTGTTGAATCAGGTGGTAGGGGCCCACTGGTTCTCCAAACTGGACTTGCGGGGGGCTTACAATTTAATTCGCATTAGAGAGGGAGATGAATGGAAGACGGCGTTCAACACCCCGTTAGGACATTTTGAATGTCTGGTCATGCCTTTTGGACTTTGTAATGCCCCCGCTGTGTTTCAGGGTTTTATGAACGCGGTCTTCCACGACTTCCTGGGGGTATTTCTGGTCATCTATCTTGACGACATTCTGGTGGGTGTACTCGCCTGACTGGGACTCGCATGTGCAGCACCTGAGGTTGGTCCTGACCCGTTTGCGCGAGTATCAACTTTTTGTCAAGTTAGAGAAATGTACGTTTGGTTCTAAACAAGTATCCTTCCTTGGTTATGTAATCTCACCCACGGAGATTCAGATGGAGTCTGATAAAGTGGCAGCAATCTCCCAATGGGTCAGACCAGACAACCTCAAGGCTCTTCAGCGGTTCTTAGGTTTTTCAAATTTTTACCGCAAATTCATTAGGAATTACTCAGCTATTGCTCAACCTCTGACCGACCTGACTAAGGGGGCCGACTTGGGTAAGTGGTCGCCTGCAGCCCTTGAGGCCTTTAGCCGTCTAAAAAAGGCATTCACGACAGCCCCGGTGCTAATACAGCCGGACGCACAACTACCCTTTTTTATTGAGGTAGACGCGTCTGAAGTGGGGACAGGAGCAGTATTGTCGCAGGAAGTCAGTGGGAGGTCTGGGTAAAGCCCATGTGCGTTCTTTTCGCGGAAATTCAATTCAGCAGAGCGCAACTACGACGTGGGTAACCGCGAACTATTGGCTATCAAATGGGCCCTGGAAGAGTGGCGACACCATCTTGAGGGTGCTAGACACCCAATTACCGTATATACTGATCACAAGAATCTGGTATATCTCGCCAATGCGAAAAGACTCACAGCTCGTCAAGCCAGGTGGGCGCTGTTCTTCGCCAGGTTTAATTTCGTCGTGACATATATCCCAGGAGAGAAGAACGTGAAGGCGGATGCCCTGTCACGGAGTTTCGGGGTACCGGATAGTGAGACCATGACTCCCGAGAATATCTTAGCCCCCGGCGTGGTGGTGGCAGTTGTGGAGTCTAACTTCGTCCCTCAACTACAGGATGCTCAGCAGGACGCTCCTTCGGGGGTGCCGGAGGGCAGATGGTTTGTGCCAGAGACCCTACGCCCTAGAGTCATGGATGAGTCTCACTCGTTGGTTCTCGCCGGGCATCCAGGGTTCCAGGGGATCCTGGAGCTTTGTTCCAGACACTTCTGGTGGCCAGGCATGTCTCAGGAGATCCGCAACTTTGTGAGGGGTTGCTCGGTCTGTGCTCGCAATAAGAGTCGGCGGCGTCCTCCGGAGGGTCCTCTGAGACCGCTACCGGTTCCTTCCAGCCCATGGTCGCACCTATCAGTAGATTTCATCACTGACCTACCAGAATCCCAGAAGTGCACCAATATCTTAGTGGTGGTCGACCAGTTCTCTAAGATGGCACATTTTGTGGCGTTAAAAAAGCTACCCTCGGCAAAATAATTCGCCACGATTTTTATAAAGGAAATAATTCGCCTACATGGGGTTCCCCAAAATATTGTATCTGATCGCGGGGTTCAGTTTGTGTCGCAGTTTTGGCGTGCCTTCTGCAGAAACCTGGGAACGTCACTTTCCTTCTCTTCAGCGTTCCACCCACAGACTAATGGTCAGACTGAGCGGAAGAACCAAGATTTAGTGCAATATTTACGGTTGTTTGCTAGCGAAAAGGCTCATCAGTGGGCTCAGTTCCTGCTGTTGGCAGAGTTTGCACTAAACAACCGCCTTTGTTCTTCCACTGGGGTGTCTCCTTTTTTTTGTGTATACAGTCAGCATCCTCGCTTCCTTACAGCAGTCCCTACCCCGTCGGTCTGTCCTGCAGCGGATGTCACCTCAGATACGCTTCAGGGGTATGGAAAGAGGTATAGAGAAACTTGGAGGCAGCGGGGGCCGGTATGCAGTTGCGTAGTGGGAAGAGTCTGTCTGTGTCTGAACCTTACAGGGTGGGACAGAAGGTATACCTGTCTTCTAAAAATCTCAAATTGCGGGTTCCGTCCTTGAAGCTGGCGCCACGTTACGTGGGGCCGTTTGCCATCACACGTGTGGTGAACCCACTCGCCTATGAGCTGGGGCTGCCACCCACATGGAGGGTTCACAGGGTATTCCATAAGTCGCTATTGAAACCTTTTGTCCCTTCGGTGATGACACCAGGAAGGATGCTGGCTAACATCTATAACTCCGGAAGAACTAAAGGGGGTAACGCCGATGCATCTGAAGCCAGCTGAAAGAGATGAGTGGACCATAAACGTGTCTATGGGAGAAGATGAGGGTCCCACCTCTGAATGGAATGGCTGTGCAATTGGAGAACAGATGAAGATGGAGACTTATTTGTGTTCTCCAAAACAGGTCCAGAAGATAGATGAGCTGTTGTGGGAAAACAGAGCCACTTTCACGCGTTACGCTGAAGATTTTGGATGTACAACTGGGGTCTGCCATGAGATTCCCACAGGAGACACCCCTCCAATTAGAGAGCGCTACCGACAAATTCCTCCACGGTTGTATCAGGAAGTGAAAGAACTGTTGACTAAGATGCTGCAAGGTGGGATCATCCGAGAAAGCCAAAGTCCCTGGGCAGCTCCAGTGGTGTTAGTAAAAAAAAAAAGGATGGGTCTCTTTGGTTTTGTGTAGACTATCGGAAGTTAAATGCCTGCACTGTGAGAGATTCCTACCCCTTACCCTGGATTGAGGAGTCCCTCTCACCGCTAGGGAGAGCTCGGTACTTCTCCTCACTAGATCTGGCTAGTGGGTATTGGCAGGTGCCGATGGCTGAGAAAGACAAGGAGAAGACAGCTTTCATCTTGCCCATGGGACTATATGAATTTAACCGGATGCCCTTCGGGCTGACAAATGCACCCGAAACGTTTCAGAGATTGATGGAGAAATGTCTCGGTGACTTCAACTTTGAGTTCACTCTCATCTACTTGGATGACATTATAGTGTATTCTGCAACCTTTGAAGACCATCTCTACCAACTGGGTCAAGTATTTCGACGATTGAGGGAACACGGGCTCAAACTAAAACCCAGCAAATGTCGGTTGTTCCAATCTGAAATTGATTACTTGGGTCATCGCGTATCAGAAGAAGGGGTGAGACCGTCGAGGGACAAGATAGCGGCTATTCAGGATTAGCCGACACCAACTACCCTGCGAGAAGTAAGGGTGTTTCTTGGAGTAGCCGGTTACTATCGACCGTTTATTAAGGATTTTGCCAGGGGAGCAGCACCACTAAATGCCCTCCTACAGGGCACATCTGGTGGTCCGAAGAACCGGCCTGTGAAATGGGGAACTGAACAGGAAAAAGCCTTCCGGGAATTGAAGGATGCTCTGACAACGACCCCAATCTTGGCGTACACTGATTACCACTTACCGTTCCAGCTATATACGGATGCGAGCCTGTATGGTCTTGGAGCAGTGCCTTCCCAGGTTCAGGATGGCCAGGAGCGGGTTATAGCATACGCCAGCCGGTCTTTGCGGGATTCTGAAAGAATTCCTGAGAATTATAGTTCATTTAAGTTGGAGCTGTTTGGCACTAGTATGGGCCATGACTGAGAAATTCTCTGAATACTTGACTGGGGCTGAAGTTTTAGTACTGACTGACAACAACCCATTAGCTCATCTGGAAAATGCCAAGCTTGGGGATAGCCCGAATGTCTAAGTTCAATTATCACATTAAGTATCGGTCCAAGACAGAGAACCAGAATGCTGATGGACTTTCTAGGGTAACTACCCAGACCCCCACAGGAGATGTGGATCACGAGTTAGAGCATGTGGAGGTGCCTGACTTCAGCAGATTTTCACAGGCCTTGGCCACCGCTAATCAGTGTGAAATGGAAGGGACTGAAATGGCTCCTTTCTTTGGTCCCTCAAGACAGGAATGGGCACAGATGCAGCAGGCCCATGAGGGGCTGGTTCTTCCTTCTTCCTTCTTCTTTCTTCTTTCTTCCTTCTTCTTTCTTCTTTCTTCTTTCTTCTTTCTTCTTCCCCCCCCCAGCAACATACTGTCCTCCTCCGTTTCCAAGCGCAAAGCATCTGCCTTTATGCTTTGCAGGGAACTTCTCAAGAGGAATGGTGACGCTAATGATTGCAGCATCGCCGCTCACCATCTGGGTAGACTCCTCAAAGTTTCCAAGGACCTGGCAGATGTCTGCCAACCAGGCCCACTCTTCTGTAAAGAATTGAGGAGGCTGACTCCCACTACGCCACCCATGTTAGAGTTGGTATTCCACTATAGCTCTACGCTGCTTATAGAGCCTGGCCAACATGTGGAGCGTAGAGTTCCACCGTGTGGGCACGTCGAACAGCAGTCGGTGCACTGGCAGATTAAACCGATGTTGCAGGGTCCACAGGGTGGCAGCGTCCGTGTTGGACTTGCGGAAATGTGCGCTGAGCCGGTGCACCTTTCCGAGCAAGTCTGACAAGCGTGGGTAGCTTTTCAGAAACCGCTGAACTACCAAATTAAAGACGTGGGCCAGGCATGGCACGTGCGTGGAGCTGCAGAGCCGCCACCAGGTTAAGGCCGTTGTCACACACGACCATGCCCGGTTGGAGGCTCAGCGGCGAAAGCCAGCGGTCGGTCTGCTCTGTCAGACCATGCAGCAGTTCGTGGGCCGTGTGCCTCTTCTCTCCTAAGCTGAGTAGTTTCAGCATGGCCTGCTGGCGCTTGTCCACCGCTGTGCTGCCACCCCGCGCGACACCGACTGCTGGCAACATGCTGCTGCTGACACATCTTGATTGCGAGACAGAGGTTGCGTAGGAGGATGGTTTAGTGGAGGAAGCATACACCGCCGCAGATACCACCACCGAGCTGGGGACCGCAATTCTGGGGGTGGGTAGGACGTGAGTGGTCCGAGGCTCTGAATCGGTCCCAGCCTCCACTAAATTCACCCAATGTGCCATCAGGGAGATATATAGTGGCCCTGCCCGCCTGTGCTTGTCCACGTGTCCGTTGTTAAGTGGACCTTGCCAGTAACCGCGTTGGTGAGGGTGCCGCCGCCATCATACTTTTGAAAGCCTCCGTTTCCACAACCCTATACGGCAGCATCTCCAGGCTGATAAATTTGGCTATGTGCACGTTTAACGCTTGAGCGTGCAGGTGCATGGCGGCGTACTTGCGCTTGCGCTCCAACACTTGCGCTAGCGACGGCTGGACGGTGCGCTGACAGACATTGGTGGATGGGGCCGAGGACAGCGGAGGTGAGGGTGTGGGTGCAGGCCAGGAGACGGTAGTGCCTGTGCCCTGAGAGGGGGGTTGGATCTCAGTGGCAGGTTGGGGCACAGGGGCAGAGGCAGCGGTGCAAACCGGAGGCAGTGAACTGCCTTCATCCCACCTTGTGGGATGCTTGGCCATCATATGTCTGCGCATGCTGGTGGTGGTGGCTCCCCGGCTGATCTTGGCGCGACAAAGGTTGCACACCACTGTTCATCGGTCGTCTGCACTCTCAGTGAAAAACTGCCAGACCTTTGAGCACCTCGGCCTCTGCAGGGTGGCATGGCGCGAGGGGGCGCTTTGGGAAACAGTTGGTGGATTATTCGGTCTGGCCCTGCCTCTACCCCTGGCCACCGCACTGCCTCTTCCAACCTGCCCTGCTGCTGCCCTTGCCTCCCCCTCTGAAGACCTGTCCTCAGTAGGCGTAGCAAACCAGGTGGGATCAGTCACCTCATCGTCCTGCTGCTCTTCCTCCGAATCCTCTGTGCGCTCCTCCCTCGGACTTACTCCAATTACTACTACCTGAGTGATAGACAACTGTGTCTCATTGTCATCGTCCTCCTCACCCACTGAAAGGTCTTGAGAGAGTTGCCGGAAGTCCCCAGCCTCATCCCCTGGACCTCGGGAACTTTCAAAAGGTTGGGCATCGGTCACGACAAACTCCTCCGGTGGGAAAGGAACCATTGCTGGCCATTCTGGGCAGGGGCCCGAGAACAGTTCCTGGGAGTCTGCCTGCTCCTCCAGAATGTGTCATTGTAATGGAGTGAGGAGGCTGGGAGGAAGGAGGAGCAGCAGCCAGAGGATTCAGAGTTGCAGCAGTGGACGGCGCAGAACTCTGGGTGGACGATAGATTGCTGGATGCACTTTCTGCCATCCACGACAGGACCTGCTCACACTGCTCATTTTCTAACAAAGGTCTACCGCGTGGACCCATTCATTGTGAGATGAATGTGGGGACGCCAGAAACGTGCCTCTCTCCTAATCCCGCAGCAGTCGGCTGCGGTAAACCTGGATCAGGAGCTCGGCCTGTGCCCACACCCTGACTTGGGCCTCCGCGTCCTCGCCCGCGTCCACGTCCTCTAGGCCTACCCCTACCCCTCAGCATGCTGTATTACCAGTAGTGCAGAAACAGAACGCTGTAATTAATTGTGCCGCTTATTGGCCTGTAGTTGGAGGCTGACTTCACTTACGGAACGCACAGCAGAGCCAGGAAATAATTTTGCGCAAGCCTGCTGTAACACTTAGCTGGCTGCGTATGAATTAGGAGGACAACTACACCCAGCACAGACTCAGTACACTGAGGACAGTCACAGGCAGCCCAAATAGATTTTTTTTCCCAAATGTTTTTGGAAAGGCCCACTGCCTATATTCAATAAATATGTCTTCTGTCCCTGCCTCACCACCACTACTGGCCCTGGAGTATGTATAATTACTGCAGGGCGCAATGCTCTGCACTGCCGATATCCAAAAAAAAAAAAAAAGTGCAACACTGCAAAAAGCAGCCTCCACACTACTGCACACGGTTAGATGTGGACCTAAGAAGGACCGTTAGGAGTATTCTAGGCTTCAAGAACCCCAACACTCTCCCTATAGCAGCTCCGGCACCAACAGCACTTTCCCTCCTCTATGTCAGAACGCATCTGTGGCGAGCCGCGGGAGGGGCCGATTTTTATACTCGGGTGACACCTGATCTCGCCAGCCACTCACTGCAGGGGGGTGGTATAGGGCTTGAACGTCGCAGGGGGAAGTTGTAATGCCTTCCCTGTCTTTCTATTGGCCAGAAAAGCGCGCTAACGTCTCAGAGATGAAAGTGAAAGTAACTCGAACATCGCAAGGTACTCGTCACGAGTAACGAGCATCTCGAACACACTAATACTCGTACGAGTATCAAGCTCGGACAAGTACGTTCGCTCATCTCTAGTTGTAACCCCATTAGATGTTAATGAGATGTTGGCAGGCTCAGTAGTAGAAGTCAAAACTACAATATATTACTCATCACATCATCAACATGAAATGCTAATGAGCAACGGCGTCGATGGCAAAATCTCTCACAATTAGACTCATAGAATCACATAGTGTTAGAGTTGGAAGGGACGCCGAGGGTCCTCGGGTTCAACCCCCTGCTCAATGCAGGATTCACTAAACCATCCCAGACAGATACTTGTCCAGCCTTTGTTTGAACACTTCCATTGAAGGATAACTCACCACCTCCCATGGTAACCTGTTCCACTCATTGATCACCCACACTGTCTAATATCTAATTTGTGTCTCCTCCCTTTCAGTTTCATCCCATTGCTTCTAGTCTTTCCTTGTACAAATGAGAATAGGGCTGATCCCTTTGCACTGTGACAGCCCTTCATTCTCCTCTCAGGCTTTCTCTTCTGCAAGCTAAACATTCCCAGATCCTTTAACCGTTCTTCATAGGACATGATTTGTAGACTGCTCATCATCTTGGTAACTCTTCTCTGAGTTTGTCTAGGTGTTTTTTAAATCAATTTACCCAGAACTGGACACGGTATTCCAGATGAGGTCTGACTAAGGAAGAGTAGAGGGGATAATTACCTCACGTGACTTAGACTCTATGCTTCTCTTAATACATCCCAGAATTGTGTTTGCCTTTTTTGCTGATGCATCACATTGTTGACTCATATTCAGTTTGTGATCTATTTCATCAGCAGATACTAAGGAGCTGGCATCAGGCTTCATTATTAAAGTGCGTAAGTGCAACAAGTTTCTGAAGGAGCACAAGCCTCATAATACATTTGTGGCTTCTGGTGTCACTTTCATGCACTACGCCGAAGCCTCTGTGAGCGCCGAGCTGACATGACTCCAGCTATAATTTTTGCCAGTGTAAATCATAGTAAATCTGACAGGCTGCGTGTGGTCATGCCCCCTAATGCTAGGCTCCACCTACTTTTTGAAAAAGTGGCAGAGCCCAACAGAAAGCCTCTAAAAGTCCAAAGTATGGCAAATTGTGACTTTTGTATGCAAGAAGCATAATACATGCTCTCATTACGCTTCAGTTTTGGAACTGTCAGTCTGCAAGCAATTCTTCTGACAGGAGTGCTGCACAAAACAGTCCTAACACTTCATCACAAAGGAATCCTGTGCTCTCTCTCAAATCATCCCCCAGCACTTCCAAATTCCTCCATAGCAGTGCAAGACAGAGTGCCTTTATTAAGGAGATGCACAAAGTGCTCGACAATACAGCTGTAGAGAGTGCTCCACAGTAGAGTTGGATAGAGCACTCTACAACAGAACTAGCTAGAGTGCCTTTATAATAGAGCTGGACAGAATGCCTTTATAACAGTCAGACATAGAGCTCCACAACAGAGTCAGAGTGCTGCATTAGGGACCTTTCACACAGGACAGAATTACACTGCAGGATGCAGCCAAATCCGCAGCTGAAGAATTCCACACCAACATCCGCAGGTCTACCTGCCGAGTTTGATGCAGAATTGCAGGCAGGTTTTAATCTATTTTCAGTTCTGCATCAAATTCTACAGGTAGCTTGCGCAGTTTGGTGTGAAATTAACGCGGCTTGCAATGCAGCCTATTCTGTGCTGTGTGATAGTCCCTAATTAAGCCAAGCAGCGCGCTCCATAAGAGGGCCAGCTGAAATACAACCACAATACCAATTCGAGAGCTCCAGAACAGAAACTTGAATTCTTGCACTCATCTTGAGCTATATCATGTCTTATACTTTGGTCACATCCAGAGCTGCATTCACAGTTCTAGTAGATACTTAGCTACTTAGAGTGCAGTATGTTGCTTGCTGTGGTGTGTATACCGTGTGCATGTTACATCACTAATAGAGATGAACGCGCATACTCGTCCAAACTTGATGCTCGTTCGAGCATTAGGGTGCTTGAGATGCTCGTTACTAGAGACGAGCACCACGCGGTACTCGAATCAATTCCATTTCCTTCCCTGCATGTTTAGCGCCATTTTCTGGCCAATAGAAATGCAGGGAAGGCATTACCACTTCCTCCTGTGATGTGCCAGCCCTATCCCACACCCCTGCAGTGAGTGGCTGGTGAGATCAAGTGACCGCAGATTACTTAAAGCGGTCCCGCCCGCTGCTCGCCTCAGACACACACTGGGAGAGATCAGGGAGAGTGCTATTGCTGCTATAGGGAAAGTGGTAGTGTAGGTCCTGTCTTCAAGAGCCCCAACGGTCCTTCTTAGGGCTACATCTGACCGTGTGCATTACTGTTGTGGCTGCTGAGAGCAGTTTTGCACCCCAATTTTTTTTTTTTTCATTTCGGGCTGTGCAGGCTATTACAGCTATAGTGTTCTCAGTCTGCAGTCAATTATACAGAGTATAGGGACAGTGCTGGTGAAACAGGGACAGTGGTAGTGTAGGATCCTGTCTACAAGAACCCCAATGGTCCTTCTTAGGGCTACCTGTGACTGTGTGCATTTAACTGCGTGCCTGCTGGGAGTTGTAGTGCATGACTATTGCAGAGCCAGACCTTTTTGCAGCCTTCCGTATAATTTTTTTCTGGCTGCAGTTTGCGTTACATAATCGCTGTCAGCCTCCAACTGTACTCCAATAATACCATATTTTTTTACACCGCTCTGTGTCTGCTCTATTCATAATCCACCATGCGGAGGGGTCAGGGTAGGGCTACAGGACGTGGACGCGGGTGAGGACGCAGAGGTCCAATTGAGGGTGTGGGCACAGGCCGATTTCCTGGTGCAGGTGAATCGCAGCCGGCTGCTGCGGGATTAGGAGAGAGGCAAGTTTCTGGGGTCCCAAGCTTGATGTCACAATTTATGGGTCCACGTGGTAGACCTTTATTACAAACAGAGCAGTGTGAGCAGGTCCTGTCGTGGATGGCAGAAAATGCATCCAGCAATGTATCGACCACCCAGTCTTCTACGCCTTCCACTGCTGCAACTCTGAATCCTCTCGCTGCTGCTCCTTCCTCCCAGCCTCCTCACTCCATTACAATGACACATTCTGATGAGCAGGCAGACTCCCAGGAACTGTTCTCGGGCCACAGCCTTGATTGGGAAAAAATGGTTCCTCTCTCACCTGAGGAGTTTGTAGTGACCGATGTCCAACCTTTGGAAAGTTCCCAGGGTCCGGGTGATGAGGCTGGGGACTTCCGGCAACTGTCTCAAGAGCTTTCGGTGGGTGAGGAGGACGATGATGATCAGACACAGTTGTCTATCAGTGAGGTAGTAGTAAGGGCAGTCAGTCCAAGGGAGGAGCGCACAGAAGATTTGGAGGAAGAGCCGCTGGACAATGAGGTGACTGACCCCACCTGGTTTGCTAAGCCAACTGAGGACAGATCTTCCGAGGGGAAGGAAAGTGCAGCAGCAGGACAGGTAGGAAGAGGCAGTGGGGTGGCCAGGGGTAGAGGCAGGGCCAGAGCGAAGATTCCCCTAACTGTTTCCCAAAGCACCCCTTCGCGCCAAGCCACCGTACAGAGGCCTAGGTGTTCAAAGGTGTGGATGTTTTTCAGTGAGAGCGCGGACGACCGACTAACAGTGGTGTGCAACCTGTGTCGCGCCAAGATCAGCCGGGAGCCACCACTACCAGCCTCACCACCACCAGCATGCACAGGCATATGATGGCGAAGCACCCCACAAGGTGGGACGAAGGCCGTTCACCGCCTCCGGGTCGCACCACTGCCTCTCCCCCTGTGCCCCAACCTGCCACTCAGATCCAACCCCCCTCTCAGGACACAGGCACGAGCGCCTGCCGGCCTGCACCCACACCCTCACCTCCACTGTCTTTGACCCCATCCAGCAATGTTTCTCAGTGCAGCGTCCAGCTGTCGCTACCGCAAGCGTTGGAGCGCAAGCACAAATACGCGGCCACGCACCCGCACGCTCAAGCTTTAAACGTGCACATTGCCAAATTGATCAGCCTGGAGATGCTGCCGTACAGGCTTGTGGAAATGGAGGCTTTCAAAAACATGATGGCGGCAGCGGTCCCACGCTACTTGGTCCCCAGTCGCCACTATTTTTCACGGTGTGCCGTCCCAGCCCTACAGCAGCACGTCTCCTGCAACATCAATCGTGCCCTCACCAACGCAGTTACTGGGAAAGGTCCACAAGTACTGGTGGGCAGAGGCACTATGTCTCCCTGATGGCACATTGGGTGAATTTTGTGGAGGCTGGGACCGAGTCAGAGCCTGCGACCGCACACGTCCTACCCACACCCAGAATAGCGGGTCCTTCCTCGGTTCTGGTATCTGCGGCAGTCTATGCCACCTCCTCTATACCCTCCCCCTCCTCCTCCTCCTACGCAACCTCTACCGCTCAATTAAGAAATGTGAGCAGCACGTCGCCAGCAGTCGGTGTGGTGTGGCAGCACAGCGGTGGGCAAGCGTCAGCAGGCTGTGCTGAAACTACTCAGCCTGACAAGGTGACAAGAGGCACACAGCCCCCGAACTGTTGCAGGGTCTGACAGAGCAGACTGACCTCTGGCTTTTGCCGCTAAGCCTGCAACCGGGCATGGTCGTGTGTGACAACGGCCGTAACCTGGTGGCGGCTCTGCAGCTCGGCAGCCTCACACACGTGCCATGCCTGGCCCACATCTTCAATCTGGTGGTTCAACGGTTTCTGAAAAACTACTCGCACTTGTCTGACCTGCTCAGCAAGGTGCGCCTCGTCTGCGCACATTTCCGCAAGTCCACCACGGACGCTGCCACCCTGAGGACCCTGCAACATCGGTTTAATCTGCCAGAGCACCGACTGCTGTGCGATGTGCCCACACGGTGGAATTCTAAGCTGCACATGTTGGCCAGACTGTATGAGCAGCGTAGAGCAATAGTGGAATACCAACTCCAACATGGGCAGCGTAGTGGTAGTCAGCCTCCCCAATTGTTTACCGAGGAGTGGGCCTGGATGGCAGACATCTGCCAGGTCCTTGGAAACTTTGAGGAGTCTACCCAGATGGTGAGCGGCGACACTGCAATCATTAGCGTAACCATCCCGCTGCTATGCCTGCTGAGCAGTTCGCTGCAAGGCATAAAGGTCGACACTTTGCGGTTGGAACAGGAGACGGGGGATGACAGTATGCAGCTTGATAGACAGACCACCCTCATGTCTATATCTCAGCGAATTTTGGAGGAGGAGGGGGAGGAGCAGGAGGAGGAGGAGAGGGAAGAGACAGCTGGGCACACTGCAGAGGGTTCCCATGCTGCTTGTAGCGTGTATGGCGTGTAGCGTGTATGGCTTGTGGAAGAGGAGGAGGAGGAGGATCCTGAAAGTCATCTTCCTAGTGAGGACAGCCATGTCTTGCGTACTGGTATCCTGGCACACATGGCTGACTTCATGTTAGGCTGCCTTTCTTGTGACCCTCGCGTTAGACGCATTCTGGCCAACACGGATTACTGAGTGTACACCCTTCTCAACCCACGGTATAAGGGGAACCTTTCCACTGTCATTCCCGAAGAGGAAAGGGGTACAAGAGTGATGCAATACCACAGGGCCCTGGTGGACAAACTGATGCTAAACTTCCCATCTGACCGCGCTAGTGGCAGAAGGCGCAGTTCCGAGGGCCAAGTAGATGGGGAGGCGCGGAGATCAGGCAGCATGTTCAGCGCAGGCAGGGGAACACTCTCTAAGGCCTTTGCCACCTTTATGGCTCCCCAGCAAGACTGCGTCACCACTCCCCATTCAAGGCTGAGTCGGAGGGCGCACTGTAAAAAGATGGTGAGGGAGTACGTAGCCGATCGTACCACCGTCCTCCGTGATGCCTCTGCTCCATACAACTATTGGGTGTCAGAGCTGGACACGTGGCACAGACTTGCGCTGTACGCCCTGGAGGTGGTGGCTTGCCCTGCCGCTAATGTCTTGTCAGAGAGGGTGTTTAGTGCAGCTGGGGGAATCATCACGGATAAGCGTCCCCGCCTGTCAACTTCCAGTGCCGACATGCTTACACTCATAAAGATGAACAAAGCCTGGATTTCCCCAGACTTCTCTTCTCCACCAGCGGAGAGCAGCGGAACCTAAAGATTCTTTTCGCTGCAACCGCAGATAAAAGCATTCTTCTCTATCACCGGAAAAACGGGGCATTTAGCTTTGTCAATCTGTCTCTGACATTAATCGTCCTCCTGCTACTCGTCTTCCAGAAACAACGTCATCGCGCTGAACGGCCAATTTTTCTGCGGCCCAAAAGGCTCATCTACATCTACCAATGTTTTTACAATTTTTCAAAGTTTCAAAAGTATTGAGACTGTAACATGAACCAATTTTTTCAACAGGGTTGCCTCCAGGCTCTGTTACAAATTAAGCAACCGTTAGCTGTATCTTTCAAAAAATATTTATGGGTTTCACCTGCCCTCTCGGTTTGATAAATTTTTCAGAGGTACACTTGTACTCTTGGTACATTTATTTTTCGGGCCCACGCCTGCACTCTTATCCAACTAATTTTTCCGGCCTTTGCCTACGCTCATGGTACCCCAATGTTTCAGAGGTTGGCCTATACAATTACTACAGAAATTTTACTGGGGTCTGCCTGTCTATACTTCTGCTACAAGAAAGTTACAGGGGTCTGCCTATACTGCTGCCACATAAATGTTACAGGGGTCTGCCTATACTGCTGCCACATAAATGTTACAGGGGTCTGCCTATACTTCTGCCACAAGGATGTTATTGGGGTCTGCCTATACTGCTGTGACTTAAATGTTACAGGGGTCTGCTTATACTGCTG
Organism: Eleutherodactylus coqui; assembly: GCF_035609145.1. Taxonomy (NCBI): domain Eukaryota; kingdom Metazoa; phylum Chordata; class Amphibia; order Anura; family Eleutherodactylidae; genus Eleutherodactylus; species Eleutherodactylus coqui. The sequence continues at coordinate 172,547,159 of NC_089844.1, forward strand.
CCACAAGGATGTTCCTGGGGTCTGTCTATACGGCTGCCACTTAAATGTTACAGGGATCTGCCTATACTGCTGCCACAAGGATATTCCTGGGGTCTGCCTATACTGCTGCCACTTAAATGTTACAGGGGTCTGCCTATACTGCTGCCACTTAAATGTTACAGGGGTCTGCCTATACTGCTGCCACAAGGATGTTACTGGGGTCTGCCTATACTGCTGCCACAAGGATGTTACTGGGGTCTGCCTATACTGCTGCCACAAGGATGTTACTGGGGTCTGCCTATACTGCTGCCACAAGGATGTTACTGGGGTCTGCCTATACTGCTGCCACAAGGATGTTACTGGGGTCTGCCTATACTGCTGCCACAAGGATGTTACAGGGGTCTGCCTATACTGCTGCTACAGAAATTTTACTGGGATCTGTCTATACTGTTACTACAGAAATTTTACAGGGGTCTGCGTATACTTCTGCTACAAAAATGTTACTGGGGTCTGCCCATACTGCTGCCACGTAAATGTTACAGGGGTCTGCCTATACTGCTGCCACAAGGATGTTACTGGGGTCTGCCTATACTGCTGCCACCTAAATGTTACAGGGGTCTGCCTATACTTCTGCCACAAGGATGTTACTGGGGTCTGCCTATACTGCTGCCACTTAAATATTACAGGGGTCTGCCTATACTGCTGCCACTTAAATATTACAGGGGTCTGCCTATGCTGCTGCCAAAAGGATGTTACTAGGGTCTGCCTATACTGCTGCAACAAGGATGTTACTGGGGTCTGCCTATATTGCTGCTATGTAAATGTTACAGGGGTGTGCCTATACTTCTGCTACAGAAATGTTACTGGGATCTGTCTATACTGTTACTACAGAAATGTTACAGGGGTCTGCGTATACTTCTGCTACAAAAATGTTGCTGGGGTCTGCCTATACTGCTGCCACGTAAATGTTACTGGGGTCTGCCTATACTTCTGCCACAAGGATGTTACAGGTGTCTGCCTATACTGCTACCACAAGGATGTTACTAGGGTCGGCCTATGCTGCTGCCACTTAAATGTTACAGGGGTCTGCCTATACTGCTGCAACAAGGATGTTACTGGGGTCTGCCTTTATTGCTGCTACGTAAATGTTACAGGGGTGTGCCTATACTTCTGCTACAGAAATGTTACTGGGATCTGTCTATACTGTTACTACAGAAATGTTACAGGGGTCTGCGTATACTTCTGCTACAAAAATGTTGCTGGGGTCTGCCTATACTGCTGCCACGTAAATGTTACTGGGGTCTGCCTATACTTCTGCCACAAGGATGTTACAGGTGTCTGCCTATACTGCTACCACAAGGATGTTACTAGGGTCGGCCTATTCTGCTGCCACTTAAATGTTACAGGGGTCTGCCTATACTGCTGCCACGTAAATGTTACAGGGGTCTGCCTATGCTGCTGCCAAAAGAATTATACTGGGGTCTGCCTATACTGCTGCCACAAGGATGTTACTGGAGTCTGCCTATACTGCTGCCACTTAAATGTTACAGGGGTCTGCCTAAACTGCTGCCACAAATATGTTACTGGGGTCTGCCTATACTTCTGCTACAGAAATGTTAGTGGGATCTGTCTATACTGTTACTACAGAAATACTATAGGGGTCTGCGTATATTTTTGCTACAAAAATGGAACTGGGGTCTGCCTATGCTTCTGCTACATAAATGTTACAGGGGTCTGCTTATACTGCTGCGACAGAAATGTTACTGGGGTCTGCCTTTACTTCTACAGAAATGGTACTGGGGTCTGCCTATACTGCTGCTACATAAATGTTACAGGGTTCTGCTTATACTGCTGCTACAGAAATGCTACTGGGGTCTGCCTTTACTTCTACAGAAATGTTACTGGGGTCTGCCTATACGTCTACTACAGATATGTTACAGGGGTCTGCCTATGCTACTGCTACATAAATGTTACAGGGGTCTGCTTATACTGCTGCTACAGAAATGTTACAGGGGTCTGCCTATATGTCTGCTACAGAAATGTTACTGGGATCTGTCTATACTGTTACTACAGAAATGTTACAGGGGTCTGCGTATACTTCTGCTACAGAAATGTTACTGGAGTGTGCCTATACTTCTACAGAAATGGTAATGGGGTCTGCGTATACTGCACCTACAAAAATGGTACTGGGGTCGGTCTATACCTCTGCTACCTAAATGTTACAGGGGTCTGCCTATACTGCTGCTACAGAAATGTTAGAGGGGTAAGCGTATAAACAATAAAAACATTGAACAGTATTTAAAGACACTATCGAAAAAATATAGAAACAATTTTTAAAAATGTACACATGTAAATTTTAAATGGGTGCCTACCGGCAAAAGGAAAACTGTTAGAATCAAGAACTTTGGATTATTATTCCTTTTTTTAACACTGTAGATATAAATGCCCTTCACTAAGAACATAACGGTACAATTATTTTGGTTTTAAAACGTATAAGGGTTAAAAGCAGATGGATTATAAATGGTCGATGGATCAAACATGGCAGCTGGGTTATTGTCATAAGAGGCAGGAGCCTGAAAACTAGGTTGCAAAGGATATGATGGCCAAACAGGGGCTGTTCCTTGTATGGGGTTTGGCTGGTCATCTGGGGGCACACTATGAAAATTATTGTTCTGGATTGCAATCTCCTGCAGGTTATTTGACAGTAAACACAGAAGGTTTATCAGCTCTGGCATACCCACTTCTGCCACCCCAGTGCTCTGCTGCCCTACAGCTGGAAGCCCTTGTTCTGCCATCAGGTTCTCCTCTCTTTGGACATCTTCTAATATAGATAAGAATATGTCATCGGGAACATCCAGCTCCTTCTTTCTTTGTATATTGCGGACTTTTCTGGGACAAGAAGACCAAGATGGATGGTTTGGAAGAAGTAGGACCAATAAAATATTAGGATGAATATCATCAAGACCTGGCCTCCCTAAGGGTTGAAGTTTGGAAGGTAATGGTTGGCATGCTGCCAGTGGAATAATGAAGGCTTCCATCTTGTTGGTACTGATATTACATATTTTAGTTTACATCTGAGGTAGGAATAGAGCCGACTATAGAACACAGCATCCCTGGAGGTCTGGGGACAGAGTTACAGCAGGCACATATCCTTGGTGGAAGCAGGCCAGATGAGATCCACATACTCCCAGACTGATTCTGGACTGATGAAGCCTTTACTTGTGATCATCTTTGGTAATTCCTGACAAAGATGAGTGGTATAGCCAGAAACTTGCATTGCAAACACTTTAATGGACAACATATGTGTCACGTACCGGACACAGAAGAGGGAGAGGGGGGACAATACCTATCGATCCCTCCTCAGTCCTCAATCACTCTAGCGGTATTGTAAGCATGGAGTCGTTAGAATTCATGCTGATTTGTACCTGGCTTTCTCGGGGCTTCTGCACGCATGCGAAGCGAAAGCTCAAATCACTGCATGATCCGTTCCAACGCACTCCAGAGCTGTACAATACCCATACACAGCTGCCACCACCACCAATGTTCACGGGCATTGGACCCGATCTATAAATTATTAACACAATCTTCGGAGTATTATGGTTCGTTGTTAAAACGGGCAAGGCTTGAACAGATAAATTGTAGTTTTATTCTACAAAAGGTCTAGCTGTGCAATACATACAGAATTTAGAAAGGTATACAAAGAAAAAGGTTGTTACATGGGAGAATAAGGAATACAGTATGAATACACACTCAGCAGATTTAAAATAAAACAGGAGAAATTAAAAGAAAGTTACCAGATTTTGGGATACACAGCCCAAAGGGATCTGGGCGGCAGACAGCCAGAACATAGGAAAGTCCATATACTGCAGTATAGCTCTGTGGATCGACAAATGGAATCTGAGGGGGCCAACATTTTAAAGGGTCCCTAGTACACACCTCATCTCCGCCCCTTCTGAGGTCATACAGAGAATGGAGGGTTGGTCTTGAAGGAGCTCTGAGGAATCATGTTTATTTATGTTCGGTCATATCGCAGTGGGAGAGCCTCCGATCGTGCAACGCCAGGCTGCAGCGGAGGAGCTTGCCATTTTCTCTGGCGACACGGTTCAACCAGCTGAGTGGATTGTGATCCGTGATTACCGCGAAGTTACGCCCGTACAGATATGGTTGTAACTTCTGGAGGGCCCAGACGATGGCTAAACATTCCTTCTCGACCGTGGCATATGCTACCTCTCTAAGCAGGAGCTTATGGCTGAGGTAAAGCACAGGATGTTCTTCTCCCTGAGCATTGACTTGGCTAAGGACAGCCCCAAGGCAGTAAACGCTGGCATCAGTTTGCACCACAAACCTCCGGGTGAAGTCTGGGGCCTGCAGGACCGGAGAGCTGGACAGAGCAGTCTTTAGGGCTGCAAATGACCGCTCTCATTCTGAGGTCCATATTTCAGATTGAGATGAGGAGGAGTTCTGACTTTTAGTACCTAGAATATCCTTTTCATTGCTATCAAATGCCCCTCTTGTCTCAGAAAATAGTAGCTTTTCCACATAGCTGTTGTTGCTTCCACTTTTGTTCTGTGGCTTTACTTTTGTCCATTGGCTCATATTCGTATCTGAAGGTTTGATTTTGCCCATGGAGGCAAAATTCAAGGTGGAGGCGCAGAACCGAGCCTGACCCTGGGCCCGCTAACGTGCTTCCCACACAGACTATAGCGGGTCCTGGTCATAGTGTCTTGGCCTTGTAATTCCACCTCCTCCTCCTGCTTGGGGTCAGGGGATCAGCACTGGGCATCATGTATTTTCTCCCGTGTTACCACAGTTATCTGAGACACTGGTTTGGGCCAAAGAAGAGGTGTGTTACTGCATTGATGAGACCTTCACAGCTGTACTAGCATCGGAGTCCGCTCTATGCCCACGATTGCTGAGGGTGTGTGCAGAGGCCTATGTCCTCGGCGGAGTGAAAGTCTGGCATATTTGGGCACTATCATTTCTTCATGTTGATTACTGTCTTTGGGTTCCTTTGGCTCGCCTATGCTGTGGGTGCACAAAGACTTACCGGTCCAGCACCAAGTCACTGACTGACTTGGGTAGGGTGCATAGCGCGGATGGCTTTCCCCTTGCGGTGTCGATAGAGGTATCCGACACCTAGACAGAATGAATACTGTGTGGGCACATGGACTTCCCATTGCTATGTCAGTCGCGGCACCTTGGGTCTCGCAAGGTGTTTGCTGGGACCGATCCTGGCCAAGGGCCCGCTCACATCCTTCCTACACAGGCTACAGCGGGTCCTGGTCATGGTTTCTTGGCCTTGTAAGGCCACCTCCTTCTCCTGCTTGGGGTCAGGGGATCAGCAATGCGCATCATATATTTTCTCTCGTGTTACCATAGTTATCTGAGAAACTCGTTTGGGCCAAAGCAGAGGACGGAGCATTACTGCATTAATGAGACGTTCACTGCTGTACTAGCAGCATCGGAGTCCACTTCATGCCCGTGATTGCCAAGGCGGTGGGCCGAGGCCTATGTCCCGGGGGAACTGCAACTGCGCCAGGTTGGGCCTGTGGAACTTTTTCCTGGCTAATCCAGTCTTTGGAGCGGTGAAAGTAAACGTAACTGATTTAATGAGACGTTCAATGCTGCGCTAGCATCAAAGTCTGCTTCATGCCTACGATTGCTGAAGCTGTTGGCCGAGGCCTAGGTCCCGGGGGAATTGCAACTTCGTTAGGTTGGGCCTGTGGAACTTTTTCCTGCTAATCCAGTCATTGGAGCAGTGAAAGGAAAGCTAACTGATTTAATGAGCCCGTCGCAGATGAACTAGCATCGAAGTCCGCTTCATGCCTACGATTGCTGAAGCTGTTGGCCGAGGCCTATGTCCTCAGCGCTGTGTAAGTCTGCCATGTTTGGCCACTGTAATTTCTTCATATTTATTACTTTCTTTTGGTTCCTTCTGCTCGCCTATGCTGTGGGTGCACACAGACTTCCCATCGCGGTATTTGACCTGTCTGGCACAAAGACACTGACTGACTGACTTGGGTAGGGGGCAGAGTGCAGATGGGTTTCCCTTTGCGGTGTTGATTGAGCTATCTGACACCTAGACAGAATGAATACTGTGTGGGCACATAGATTCCCAATAGCTATGTAACTCATGCCCACATTTGCAGCTCCTGACGGAGGTTGGCACTTTATTGGAACGAAGATCGAACGTCAATTTCTCATTGATTCTCAACTGCATTGTGGGCTGTCGCCAGCCCTTTTGAAGAGGGTCGCTACCTGGCCCTGCCAACCCTCTGCAGTGTGTGCCTCCGGTTCCTCCTCATGGCAGACACACTTATAAATAGACTTGAGGGTGGTGTGGCATGAGGGCAGCTGAAGGCTGCGCAGGGACACTTTTGTGTGCGCTCTAGACACAGGGTCGTGCGGGGGGGGGGGGGGGGTGTTGGGCAGCATGTAACCCAGGAGAAGAGGCAGCGTTGTGTCCCGCAGGCAGTGATTGTGCTTAGTTAGAGGTAGTGTGGTGCTTAGCTAAGGTGTGCCTTGCTTGTCTGAAGTAAAAATTGTTAGGGGGGGGGGCACACTCTTGCCGGTATTGTGGCTTAATAGTGAGACCTGGGAGCCTGAAATGCAGCCCTGCATGCTGCCCCTCTCCTGCCCTATCCGTTTCTGTGGTGTTTCCATGACTTTCGTATGTTTTCCAGATTTTCACAAGTGAAAACCTGAGCGGAGCATCGGTGATATACAAAAATGCTCGAGTCGTCCATTGACCTCAATGGGGTTCATTACTCGAAACAAACTCTCGAGCATCGCGGAAAGTTAGACTCGAGCAACGAGCACCCAAGCATTTTGGTGCTCGCTCATCTCTACTTGGGACCTTTTATTCTAATACAGATGACCAGATGCCCCCATTCCAGTCATAGCCGCACAATTGCTCTGTAAGGCCCCATTTACATGCAACAATTATCGCTCAAAACTCGTTCAAACAGCAGAAAGTGAAGGACAATCGTTACATGTAGACGCGGGCAGTCGTGCAGTATTCATTCACTTGTTATTTAGTACTAGTTTTTAGCCAACATAAAAATAATCATCAGGCAGTTCAAAATTTATTCCATTTGAATAGAAATCGTTTGAGCGGCTTGATGACTTGAGGGGAGTAAACAATGTACTCATTGCCCATAAGAGACAATGGAATTCTGCTGGACAGATAATCCCTCGCATGCTCTGCAGGCAGAAAAGGTGCAGTAAACTATGCCACAATAAGGCTTCGTTCAGAGCATAAAACAGTTGCCATGTTGGCAGCATTGGGTTTTTGGTCACCTCTTTTACCAAGGACCTTCTTCCCCGATGAATTAGTTTGGTGGGTCGACAGCTCTAGGGAGAGTGCTGGAGAGTGCTATCCTCTTCTCCCATTCACAATGCACTGAGAGCCAAACCTCAGCAGAGCTGCTTGCACAGGCGTCCAGGATTCGTTCTTGCATGTGCACCACACTCTGGATTTTCACTTGATATCATCTCACAGGTAGAAGTACAAGTGGTGGAGATCCGGCAAGCACAGGGGCCCTTCCACTGGGCCATGATACCCAATCCACTTCCCCAAAAACTGCTGATCCAAACACTTGCGGACATCATGTCCATAATGTAAGGGGCACTATCCAACTGGAAGAACATTGGGAATGTACCATCTTCATTGCACAGTGATGGGAAGAGCCTATCACATTACAACTGGAGATATTTGGCAGTGGTAAGGTTACCCTTGATGAAAAATAGGCCCACTATCTTCATACCCCGCACACCACACCACACCACACCATGACTTTCTGTTTGCCAATCATCTTGAAGAGATTTCTCCCTGTAGTGACTCGGGTACTGCGCTCCCTGGGGATCAGCACAATATCTGTCCTCCCCTCATGTGTTTAATCTCGCAGCCATATCTGTGTCAGTAGCAAAGAGAAAATTGCCCTGGCAGCAGCTGCCTGACACTGGTTGCCCCGGTTAAGCTTACAGTTAATTAAAACCCCCAAGACCTTCTCCATGTCAGTGTTTCCCAGCGGTTTCCCATTTAGTGTGTAATGGTGACATGTTTCCCGTGTGCAGAACCGCACATTTATCAGTGTTACACATCATTTGTCACATTTCTGCCCCCAACTTATCCAGATCCTCTTGCACCCACATTCTGTCCTCTCTCTCTGCTGCAGCCTTGATAAAGACCTAAGGGTCGAAACATTGGCTGTTTTATTGTAAGATGGAACAATAATGTTTTTTTTTACTTTTGCTACACCGCTGATGCTGCCACTTTATTACTTTGTATTGGACTTTGGAACCAAGGGTTCATGGTTCCTTTCCTGTGGCTTTGCATGTGATCACCTCATCCAATGTCCGGAAGATTTAAGCTACTGAGTGCTGCTGGACAAGACTACATTGTTCCGTGCCCAGAACAATATCCACCCACAGATACTCTATAATTTCTCCTTCCACTTGTGAATTAATTTCTTCATTCCTCCTTCCTCCAGTTTCATTAGTTGGAGCCACAACTGCCCGCTGACACAACCGTTCTTTATTACCCAGATTAGGTTCCTCTGTACTCGGAACAACATTACAGACTTCACCATTTACTGTAATCACACCGTTAGCATCTGGTGCTATACCATCTTCAATGATTTTCCAAAGAGCAGCCGGATGTCGCCCAGATTCTGTGTCGTTGTGTAGTTGGACTCATATATTTGTAGTCAGGCTAAATTCTTTTACATGCTTCCATAACATAGACGCCTTTAAACCTGCATTTACTTCATCCGCCGATGCGCCCCTACTTATTACAGGAAGAGTCTGTCTACAACCGCCAGCCATCAATACTACCATCCCTCCAGCAATACTTCTGTTGCCATTAATATCTTCATGGTCCAATTTAGTGTTTTGATTGCTTATTTATGGGACATTGTACATTCGTCCCAAACTAACTGGTAATTCCTATACTGTTTAGGTAAAATAAAAGCTGGGCTGTGATAGGTTGGTATTTCCTATACTGCTAAGGTGAAATAAAAGCTGCACTGTAATTGGCTGTTATATATTATACTGCTGAGGTAAAATAAAAGCTCTGCTCTGACTGGTTGCTAGGGGCAACACAGATTTTCTTTAAAATCTCAATCCATGTTAATGAGTCTTTGGTTCAAGTTTTAATCCAATCCAATTTTTTTGCCACCTGCATTTTCCCCAGCTCCTATTTATTTTGGCAGCAGAGCTTGGTAGAAAGAACAGCTGGCATTCCATGAGTAAAGAACCCAGTGCTGGTCAGTTCTGTTTCCAGCTCACCAAGTATGGCTGGGTTCACACAGGGCGAATTTGCCGTAAAATTTCCCGGCGGAATTTCACTGCGGCAAATCAAAAATCTCGTCCAAACAGGGTGGACAATCTGACGCGGCAAGGCCAGCATTAGCCGGCGCTGTGGCCGCAACGAAAAAACATGCAGCTAAGCCACTCCAAAACCCTAAGGGTCGAAACATTGGCTGTTTTATTGTAACATGGAACAATAATGGTTTTTTTTACTTTTGCTACACCGCTGATGCTGCCACTTTATTACTTTGTATTGGACTTTGGAACCAAGGGTTCATGGTTCATGGGTTCATTCACACAGGGCGAATTTGCCGTAAACTTTCCCGGCGGAATTTCACTGCGGCAAATCAAAAATCTCGTCCAAACAGGGTGGACAATCCTGACGCGGCAAGGCCAGCATTAGCCGGCGCTGTGGCGCCGATTCCTGGGACGCAGCATGTCAATTTTTTTTTTTTTTCCGCTGTGGCCTCACTCTTTTCTAAGGAAGAGGGGGCTGCAACAAAAAAACATGCAGCTAAGCCACTCCAAAACCCGCGGCTAAGTGCTTCTTATCCCATAGAAATCTTGCTTTTTTGCTGCAGCAAAACCGCAAGATTTCCGCGGTGAAACCGACCCACGGGAACCCAGCAAAAATGTGCTGGGTAGCCTCTGGTGGTACTGTGTATCTTGTCCCCACTGGGACCGTAGGTGGAGACAAGGGGTTGTTTTGCTGTAGTCATACGGAACGCCCCGAGCTGGCTATTGGTCCCCGACGCCCATATCATTCAGTCCCCCCCCCCCCCCCCCCGTCCCCGGTCATCACACCTCCCCGCTGCTGTCACATTCCCTGCCTTGCACTCCGGACCCCCCCTACCCCCACCCCATCTCCTCAGGGCATTTCACCTCCCCGCTGCTGTCACTTTCCCTGCTTTGCGCTCCGGACCCCCCTCTCCCAGGGGCATCTCACCTCCCCACTGCTGTCACATTACCTGCTTTGCGCTTCGGACCACCCCTGTCTCCCCAGGGCATTTCACTTCCCTGCTGCTGTCACTTTCCCCGCCTTGCGCTCTGGACTCCCCCTGGGCATCTCACCCCCCCCCGCTGCTGTCACTTTCCCTGCCTTGCGCTCTGGACTCCCACTCTCCCCTGGGCATCTCACCTCCCCGCTGCTGTCACATTCCCTGCTTTGCACTTCGGACCCCCCCTTTCCCCTGAGCAACTCACCTCCCCGCTGCTGTCATTTTCCCCACTTTGCGCTCTGGACTCCCCCTCTCCCCTGGGCATCTCACCCCCCCCCCCCCCCCCCCCGCTGCTGTCACTTTCCCTGCCTTGCGCTCTGGACTCCCACTCTCCCCTGGGCATCTCACCTCCCCGCTGCTGTCACATTCCCTGCTTTGCACTTCGGACCCCCCCTTTCCCCTGAGCAACTCACCTCCCGCTGCTGTCATTTTCCCCACTTTGCGCTCTGGACTCCCCCTCTCCCCTGGGCATCTCACCTCCCCGCTGCTGTCACATTCCCTGCTTTGCACTCTGGACCCCCCCTTTCCCCTGAGCAACTCACCTCCCCACTGCTGTCATTTTCCCTACTTTGCGCTCTGGACTCCCCCCCTCCCCTGGGCATCTCACCTCCCCGCTGCTGTCACCTTACCTGCTTTGCGCTCCGGACCCCCACCCCCCTTCTTTCCCGGTCATCTCACCTCCCCACTGCTGTCACTTTCCCTGTTTTGCGCTTCCGGACAGGAAGGTAGCAGAAAGCCGATAAGTGCAAGCTGCAGGAACAGTAACAGCAGCGGGGAGGTGAGATGACTGGTAGAGAGGGGGTGTCCAAAGCGCAAAACAGATAAAGCCAAGCAAGACACTGACAGCAGCAGGGAGGTGAGATGAATGGGTAGGGTGGGGGTTTAATCTGGGATTCAGGACCAATAGCCAGCTCGGAGTGTTCCATATGACTGCGGCAGAACAGTTCCAGTGGAGAAAAGATACCACAGTATTGCCTCTGGCAGCAGAGCGGGGTACGCAGTAGTGCAGAAGCAGCATGTTGGGCTTGTCCCGACATCCGAGCTATAGAGGAAAATTATGATGTCGGCACAGGTCCGACATTGGATCTGAAAGGGTTAATAATCATATACGTGCGGCAACGGTGTCAGCCCTCGTGTCTGCCTGTTGGGGAGGCCCCACTTATGATGTGCACCCCCTTTCCCTCCACTCTGCCGCACTTAAAAAAAAAAAAAAATCACATACGTGTGGCAATGCCATCTGCCCTCATATGTCCGCCCGTTTGAGGAAGCCTAGCTCATTATGTGCACCCACTTCCCTTCTGCCTCGCCGCATGATGAAGCACGGAGCCACGCCTGCACATCACCAAATAAACCTGTCTTGTCGCGCTCCCTAGAGAGCTCTATACATTTTCAGGATAAAACATATTCTATGTCCTTCCTCAGGATGCAGCTATCTTCTTGCCAGGTTTCATCAAAGTCACTTCAGCAGTTTAGCCGTGAAAAGATAACAAACAGACAGATGGAGGTACTGCCGCATTTATAATCTTAATATGGATGTGCACTGAGCGGCCTGCCCCTCCTCCCATTTCCCCAGGACCTTAGTTCTGGTGCCTCAGACAGTACTAGAGGAATTAGTGAGACAGGAAGGGTAGCAGGATGCCAGATGCCAGCACAGCAATTGTAGTGGCCCGGAGTTAACGGGGCCCCTCCATAAGTATTAAAGGAGATGTCCCGAGGCAGCAAGTGGGTCTATACACTTCTGTATGGCCATAATAATGCACTTTGTAATGTACATTGTGCATTAATTATGAGCCATACAGAAGTTATAAAAAGTTTTTTACTTACCTGCTCCGTTGCTAGCGTCCTCGTCTCCATGGTGCCGACTAATTTTTGGCCTCCGATGGCCAAATTAGCCGCGCTTGCGCAGTCCGGGTCTTCAGCAGTCTTCTATGGAGCCGCTCGTGCCAGAGAGCGGCTCCGTGTAGCTCCGCCCCGTCACGTGCCGATTCCAGCCAATCAGGAGGCTGGAATCGGCAGTGGACCGCACAGAAGAGCTGCGGTCCACGAAGGTAGAAGATCCCGGCGGCCATCTTCAGCAGGTGAGTATGAAGACGCCGGACCGCCGGGATTCAGGTAAGCGCTGTGCGGGTGGTTTTTTTAACCCCTGCATCGGGGTTGTCTCGCGCCGAACGGGGGGGGGGGTTAAAAAAAAAAAAAACCCGTTTCGGCGCGGGACATCTCCTTTAATTCATTTGTCTCATGCCTATGTGTTGTCAATTTCTTTTATGTTGAATGAATATGATGTGTATTGCATAGCTGCAGCACTGAATGGGTTAACTGTCTGGTATGTGAGATGTCTGGAAAATGTATCTTGTTGTGTGTCATGTGATCGTGCTATGTATATGTAATTGCAAGGAGTTTTGCAAGTCTTTCAGTCTGGGCTTGCAAAAGGAAGAAGGAAGGAGAGTTTGGAGTTCTGCAAGTGAGCCACACAGACACCATCTGCTCTGTCTGGGCCAGAATGGAAGAGGCTGAGAGATATCCACCAGCCTGCCCCTGGCCTGATTTACCTGGGAGATGTTACCCATAGAACACTGTGAGAGAGAAAAGAACCGCCATGCAGAGCGGAGTGCCTGTCTTCCCAATGTCACCGTTAGAGAGCTGGTTTTTCCTCCCTGTCACATCACTTTGTGTTCTGCACCATTTTCCTGCTGGTGTGTGTGTACCACTGTTGGACGGTAAATAGTTCTCTTCAAGTAAATGAGTGCTGCTGACCGTTCCCGGCTTGGCTTTTTAAACATTTCCCTGAATGTGTGCACTGCTTGCTTCTGCTATCTGGATTCACCGCAGAGTAAGGAACAGTGGCGTCACGAGTGACGGGACTTTTAAGGTAATCTATGTATTGGGTTACCGCAGTTAAAATATTCCCCCCTGCGGTAACTTGGACAGGTCCCATGTTACCTCCAGGGAAGGAGATGATAGAGCCCCATGACAAGGCCTGAATCTACCCTGCTATCTTCTCAGCTGTGGGCCCTGCACAATGTACAAATAACGTGATGATACAGACCTGATAACAGCTGCTACGGTGCATAACATACTGTCTCAGAAACAAAAGATAGCTTTCTTACCAGATATACTTTTACAAGGATAGTGGAATTTGAAGAGGTGGGTGCAGAAGGCAAGTCTGTCTTGAAGCTGGAAGTTCCTCCTTCCCACAATGCCTTGCAAACTACCCATAATACATTAGTCTTTATGACAGAAAAACAACGTGTAATACATTTTAAACACCGCTAGATGGTGCAGTAACCTCTCTACACCTAAAATAGGCTGCTATGTTACTTCGATTTCTGCTGGGCAGAACACTCCCTGTCTGGCGTCAACAGACGTTACTATTGGGTCTTTCCGGTGAAAACAACAAAACAAGTTCCGCCACTGGCCTGAGGAATAGCTTGCATTCCCCAAGCTTCCACACTTTGACCTCGACCTTGCGTACCTTCCCATCCTTGCTCCGGAACGTGTTGGTGATGAGTACGAGCAGAGTCGTGAAGTGATAATGCCAGGGAATTACCATAGGATGTCTCTCCATAAATTCCACCTTGGTTGATTGAAGTCAAGCTCCTATTCTTAGCGATCCACCTTGGTCAATGATGGGATCAAGCTTCTTCAAAGTGCTATCCTTGGAGACTGTTTGGCCTTTGCTAAGGTAGTCTATTTCTTTAGCATAGCATTCACGTTGTCTAGTGAGAATTATTATGCTCTTGGCCCGGTCCAGATTAGTAGCGGTAAAGGCGTGTTTGCAGTGATTCCAACCCTTGCAAGGTCTTTGACTCACAGGTCATGTCAACCTATAAGACTGAGCTATATGACTTAGACAGGCTATAGCACGAACGACCGACATCCAAGTAGAGAATCTGTCAAAACGATGGGATTTGAGTTGATGTTCCAAATTCACTGTACGAAGAGCAGATACTTCAGGTCGGTTTTCTTCATCGGTATCTGGGTTTACCAATTCAAATGAGTCGGATCCAATGCTGCAAGACGTTAAATGGTACAGGAATGCAGGACCCGTAAATCATGTTGTATTCCTAAAGGGGTTGTCCCGCGAAAGCAAGTGGGTCTATACACTTCTGTATGGCCATATTAATGCACTTTGTAATGTACATCGTGCATTAATTATGAGCCATACAGAAGTTATTCACTTACCTGTTCCGTTGCTAGCGTCCTCGTCTCCATGGTGCCGTCTAATTTTCAGCGTCTAATCGCCGGATTAGACGCGCTTGCGCAGTCCGGTCTTCTTCTTTTCTGAATGGGGCCACTCGTGCCGGAGAGCGGCTCCGTGTAGCTCCGCCCCGTCACGTGCCGATTCCAGCCAATCAGGAGGCTGGAATCGGCAATGGACCGCACAGAAGACCTGCGGTCCACCGAGGGAGAAGATCCCGGCGGCCATCTTCACCAGGTAAGTAAGAAGTCACCGGAGCGCGGGGATTCAGGTAAGCACTATCCGGTTTTCTTTTTTAACCCCTGCATCGGGTTTGTCTCGCGCCGAATGGGGGGGCTATTGAAAAAAAAAAAAACCCGTTTCGGCGCGGGACAACCCCTTTAAGGTGACCCACTGCTACAGACCTAGTTGCATGTTCTGCCGGATTATGGTGTGTAGGAACATAGTGCCATTGCTTGGGACAAGTGGATCTCCTGATCCTTAGCATCTTATTGCTGACATAGACGTAAAAGCATTTGGTTTCGTTGCAAATATATCCTAAGACTACCTTGCTGTCCGTGTAAAATCCGACTTCCTCGATTTCCAGATTCATTCCTGATGTTATAAGTTCAGCCAACTCTACCGCAAGCACAGCAGCGCATAATTCCAATCTGGGTATAGTGTGCTCATGGAGTGGCGCCAGTTTTGCCCTGCTCATAACAAGCCCTATAATTGTTCCTTGACATCTATGGTCTTTAGGTATGTTATGGCAGCAATCGCCTTGACTGAAGCATCGCAAAAGATATATAGTCTTTGCATCTTGACTTCCGTTGAAGGCACGGAAGCATACGGACGTGCCACGTGAAGACTGGACAAAGCTTTAAGAGACTTTCTCCAACCTGTCCACATGTCTTTTTTCTCTTCCCAATCAGACGTCTCTGTGGTAAAGTCTCTTAGCATCATTTTGCCTTGGATGGTAACAGGTGTTACGAATCCCAGAGGATTATATAAACTGTTTATGGTAGACAGGACCCCTCTGCGTGTCAAAGGCTTTTCTTCCTTGCTGATCTGGAAGGTGAATGTGTCCACCTTTAAATCCCAGAGCAGACCAAGGCTCCGCTGCATGGGAAGGGAGTCTGAGATCCAAGTCCTTTAGATCGCTTGAATGATCTTGGGGTGAGAAGGCCTCCATTAACTCATGGCTGTTTAGAGGCAATTTTGTGCAACCTCAGATTAGATTGAGCGAGCATTTCTTGAGCTCTTTTCTGGAGACTAATCGCGGTCTCGTTTGTGGGTGTAGACTTCAAGCAGTCGTCTACATAGAAATCCCTTTCTACAAAGGACCTGACATCAGACCCATATTTTGCTTCACCCTCTTGGGCTGAGTGTCTGAGACCATAGATAGCAGCTGCAGGGGAAGGACTGTTTCCAAAGATGTGCACCCTCATTCGGTACTCTATGATGTCCTCATTAGGGTCGTTGTTGCGGTACCAGAAGTAGTTTCTAAGTTCTTCCTTGACGAGGAAGCAGTGAAACATTTGTAGTATGTTGGTCATAAATGCTACGGAATCCCTGCGGAAGCGAAAAATTACCTCTAGAAGTCTGTTGTTGAGGTCTGGACCGGACAGTAAGACATCGTTTATCGAGACGCCTTCACACCTGGCACTCGAGTCAAATACTACTCTTATCTGTCCTGGTTTTTTTGGGGTGATAAACGCCAAATATGGGTAAGTACCAACACTCCTGGGAGTCTTGGAGCACGGGTGCCACTTCAGCATGGTTGTTCTGGAATATTCTTTCCATGAAGGTGAAGAAATGTTCCTTCATCTCTGGTGTTCTCTGGAGTTCGTGTTTGAGGGAAATAAATCGGCTGTAGATAAGTTCTTTGTTGTTAGGTAGGCGTCGTCTCTGGGTTTTGAATGGTAGAGGTGCGACCCAGCTTTTGGACTCGTACTTTACTATTTCTTGATCAATGATATCCAAGAACAGCTTGTCTTCTATGGACATCGCAACCCTGTTGTCCTCTCTCATCCTGTGAAAGACTGTGCACCCTAAATGATCTTGTTCACCGTCGCAGGCGTGGTCATCACAGGAAAGGTTTGCGAAGGAACAAGGCATGGGAGTGTTTTGTGGCAACTCTTTTATCAGGAAACTGTTGTGGCATGGCTGGAATAGGAAAGGATGTCCGCTTTCAAGTGTGTTGGTGAGCATGCTGTTGACTGAGGTCGGCTTGTGTGCTCCTCCTAGACAGACATCTCCAATGATGACCCATCCTAGGTCAAGTCTCTGGGCGTATGGAGCATTCTGGGAACCGTTAATCTGTCCCCTAGTCTTATGAACTCGTAGTATGTTTCTTCCAAGGAGTAGGACTATTGGCGCTTTTGGGTCAAGTTTCGGTATCTGGTGAGCTATATGTCTGAGGTGAGGGTGGTATGCTGCTACCTCTGGTGTAGGTATCTCAGACCGATTGTCAGGAATGTGATTGCATTTCAGTATGGTTGGCAGGGGCAAGCAGGTCTGACCATCTATGGACTCTACCATGTATCCAGTTGTCTTCCTCCCCGCCGTCTCAACGGTACCTGCGCACGTCTTTAAGGAGTAGGGAGAACCGGGCCCTACAATATTGAAGGTGTCAAAGAAGGTGGATTTAGCTAAAGACCTGTTGCTTTGGTCATCTAAGATTGCGTATACCTTGATCGCCTTATCTCGGTGGCCGACAGGATAAACCCTGACAAGGCAGATTTTGGCAAAGGCTATTTGTAACGGCCGAAACGTTGCGTGATTACTGAGGATGGAATAAAGAAAATAATACCTGTTTTACTGCACCTGAATGCTCCTGCTGCCTTTTTTGGATAAACTTTGAGAATTTGGAAGATTTAGATCCGTCTCCTGATTAACGGCTGTGCAGGGAGAGCCTCCCCTTGGATAAGGGTTTGCTGTAGTGCTGCGGGTACTTGTGTGTTTCTGAAGGCAGATTTTGGAGCATGACTTCCCTCCTGTGGGTCCTTTACAGATCTCTGTACACTGAGAAGTGACTATTGCTGTGTCTATCTGCTCTCCGTCCTGTTCCTCTGCTTGGGATGATACCTGAGTGGGTGGTCCAGGGTGTAGAGCCGAGTTGTACTCTGTGCTACTGCATTCCGTGCATGTCGGATTGACCTTACAGTTCCTGGCGAATTGAGATGTTGTAGTGCAGCACCTGAAGCAGATGTTGTTTTCTTTCAGGAATTCTTTGCGGTCTTATAAAGACTTCTCCCTGAAGGCTCTGCATTTTAGCAAAGAATGTGGTTTCTTGTGCAGAGGGCATTTTTTCGTAGGATCCTTGTGTTTGTTCTCTTCTTCATGAGGCTTAAACGACCTGTAAGGAGAACCTGTGGAGGCAACATTAGCTTTGTGGACCGCTACTGGTGTTTTAAGATGTTTGACACCAGGGGTAGTGGGACAAGACAATGTAAAGTCAAAACTGGGATCGTTTCTGATCCTTGCCTGTTGAGCAACAAAGCTTACAAACACCCGAAAGGGGGGACATGGTACACCATGAACCTGTTTATAATGGGAACCATGCGTGATCCACTTCTCCTGTAAGTTATAAGGGAGTTTTTGGACAATTGGATTAACACCCCTGGTGGTGTCCAGGAATGCTATCCCTGGCAAATCTCCTTCTGCCTGGGCAACCTGTACCTCTGTTAACAAGTCACTAAGTTCCCTGAACTTCTGGTAACTCTTACCCACTATTTTGGGGAAATTATCAATTCTCTTATATAAGGCATTTTCTATAGCTTTTATTGACCCATAACACTCATCAAGTCTTTCCCACACCATCTTTAGGCCTTCATCCGGATAGTTTATGTTAATGTCTTTGATTCTTTTGGCATGTTCAGCAGACTCGCTTCCAAGCCATTTTACCAAGAGATCTAACTCCTCACTGTAGGAGAGACCCAAGTCCCTTATGGTGTTCTTGAAGGAGGCTCGCCATGCTCTGTAGTTCTCTGGGCGATTGGTGAACTTTATAAGTCCCTTGGTAACTAGCTCCCGTTTAGCAAAGAACCTAGCAAAGTCCACTGTAGCCTGGTTAGTGCCAATACTACCTGGTGTGCTGTTGTTATGTTGCATGTGCAGTGTATCATCATACCTTTTAGGAGTTTCTGGCTTAGGGCAGTCTGTATAATACCGCTCTGACGCAAATGTTGTCTCTTTAAGCCGGAGTGAGGGTTGTAGCTTCCGTTTTGTAGGGTGGTAGTCGTGGTCAGCACCTCTTTTTTCACATACCGTCCTGTTCGAGGTACTGTGCCTCAAAGTGGGGTCTTTGACTCTGTTTATGCTGTTTCATATACTGGATCATAGTTGACTTCCACCTTGGGATGCTGATGGACATATTCTGAGACGCACTATGCTGCATCTTCTTGGTCCAGGTCTAACGCGAGTGCTTGGCTGTGCTTCTCTAATTCGGTGAACTGCGGCTTCTAGGAACTCTGCCTTGGCTAATGCGGCTGCTGCTTCTTTCTCTGTGGTGAGTTTCTCCAGTGACACCTGCAGGCAGACTTGCTTTAGCTTCAGTTGCATCTCTTGTGCTGCAAAGGTGGACCTTACTTTTGCTGCCTCAGCTTCTGCGCGGGCGAGGACAGCCATTTCTCTTATTGAGGACTTGCTAGAGCAGCTTCCTCGTGACTTGGTCTTATATGATGATGCCTGGCTAGCAGACATTGTGTGCCTGTAGGTTGGCTGCTTAATGTCTCTGTGCAGACTCAGTCCAGGTAGGAACAGACTTCAGCTTGGCTTAGATCGTGCTGCGTTTACTTGGGGCTGCACTTTCACTTCTTGTGACTAAATGGCGGCCGCTGCAATCTTGTACATAAGACCGCGTGGCTGATGGCGGCTCCTTCTAGTCTGATCCACCATCGCTGGTGACTAGCATCTGTATTACTGTTCTGTCTTCTTACACGTTCACACAGTGTGCAGTCCGACATTCAGCTTAACCATTTCTGTCTTCCAAATAAACAAACTGTTATTCTTAATCTGACAGGTTTATTGGTTAACAGATCGTAGAATATGAGTGTGCAGTGATGATGATAATGGTAAAACTATAAGAATACAGATAATTGACATAAGTATGATGCATAGAAGCACGCATACATTACATAACAGTAACATGCAGGTACATGGTAAAATGGCTGCTACACATGATATTGGATAGCTAACTAAACAGTTATAACTCCCTGAGTAACAACACAACTGACCACTGAACAGCTCTGCATAACATACTGTCTCAGAAACAAGGGTAGCTTTCTTATCAGATATACTTTTACAAGGATAATGGAATTTGAAGAGGAGGGAGCAAAGGCAAGTCTGTCTTGAAGCTGGAAGTTCCTCCTTCCCACAATGCCTTGCAAACTACCCATAATACATTAGTCTTTATGACAGAAAAACAACGTGTAATACATTTTAAACACCGCTAGATAAAATGGGCTGCTATGTTACTTCGATTTCTGCTGGGCAGAACAGTTCCCCTCAGGGTGCCACCATGCAATGTAATTGATTATGAAAATAAATTTCCCGCAGTAATTAACGAGGAAAAATACTTTTTTTGGGAATAAGAAACCAGTTCTGCTCAGCTCAGCCATGTCCACTGATTACTGGGGTATAAAAAAATCTATAAGTTCAGGCAGCCAGGGCCAGAGCTAGGAGAGAATACAAGTCCACTGTGAACTTCTGGCTGTTTGCTGAAAAAAGCTGTTATTGCTAGGCGAGCAAAGCGCTGATTAGTTAGTGCCCAGCTGGGCAGGTGTCTTATTCCTGTTTATTGCACAATTTATGTGCTGCAAATGGCTGTTTCTCTAATAATCTGGATGGACTTTATATGGACCGTGTGAGTGACTGTCCTTGCTGATCCCACCCTCAATGCAGACATTGCTATAATAGAGAGATAATATACACAGTGTATATGCCTCTGTGTATGTGAGACTGATACATGTATCTCAGTTCATCTCTATATTATGTGATTGTTCTCAGCAAGAGAAGCCAAGTAATCTTGTAGATGTGATACCTGGCTAACAAAAATACATGATGTTAGAGCGAGTCTTCCAACCTACTCAGTATCTTGCTGAGAACAATCACATTTTGCTCTATTGGCTAACACAGTACTAAACTTTTTCAGTTTTTTTATATTATGTGTGATGTCTGGGGTGGATGATCTTGGGTTTCACAGAGGAGGAGGTGGAGGAGAGGACTGCAGGAATTCTTGTCATTTCCCGTAATGGAGCTGTAGCAGAATGAAAGTGAAAGAGATCGGAGCCTGTTATTTCTCATGTGCATCTCTCATCCTGGAGGAGGAAACACTGTCTCTCTACTGCCACCTGCAGGATAGCAACCTTAAAAGTCAGTGTTCGACTTACTGATGGCCTTTGATGTGCGTCTAAAAGAAAATGTCCATAACTGTTGTAGGTGAACAGTATGTGATGGCGCAGAGCCGCTCATCCGCACCCCCTCTGTACTGCACAGAAGCCTTGTCTGGTACATTGCTGTCTGCAGATTTACTACAGTATCACCAATGTCTCAAAATATGCCTCGCTGCTGTAAGCCGTGTACTGGAGTGGGCTCCCCAGGATACAGCAAAGTCACAGACAAGGAAAACGTCTCTGACACCAGTTCAGGGGCAAACCGAATTTTACTAAAGCCCTGTGGCCCACGTGACCACAAACAATGGGTAACCCAACAAAACTCACATACACTCAGCCAGATGGCTGGGGCCCTTGTGCTGTACAGCGCTGTACTCCCCAAAGGGTGCTACTATAATAGACTATGCTGTTACCTAACGGGCAGGCCTAAATAAACCGGCCCCTTGTTACCTATTAATACCGCTACTAAGGAACAAAGGAAAGGGAGAGTGATCTGAGTACCGGCGGTGCAGCACAACAGCTTACAAACTTAACAACACTGACTCTATCCCCCCAGACCAATACAATAAGGGATATGTATAAAGAACAGCAGCTATATAGCCAGGGGAATGTTCTCCAGAAGCTTCTTACTGACGACTGGATGTGGCCTGCCAGCCACTATGTCGACCCCGCTGAAATGTGGCCTGACACAGTCTATAACCCTACCTAAACTAACTACAGGCCAAAACGCAGTCCCAGGTAACTTGGCGCCAAAGTATGGTGTCTTGCGTGCCATTAGTTTTCTTACTGGTCCAGTCTGCTGTATGATCAGACGGATGAGGGGCTCCTCCAGAAAAGTGTGCGGTACCGTTAGAGAGCCGTTACTCACTTCCTCAGCGGCATCCAGTATTGTACACACAATATCCAGTCTTGCTTCGGTTGTTCAGCAACATCCCCGCCAGCAAGTCTTCTCCCATCCAGCGGGCATCTGGTCAAAATCTGAATCCGCTGCAGCTCCGGTCCCTTCAGGATACGACCCCCTTCCCTCTTCCGTAGCGCCACTCAGATCGCTCGATCGACCAACTGTCCCCTCACAGTGTACGCAGGCTTTTCATTCTCTCTCCTCCCGTGCGCACACTGTAACCAGGCAACGGGTGCTCCAATCACAGGCTACCATGGTCCTGTCACCTCACAGCTTGACCAAAATCTTTTCTGCAGAACAGCGACCTCTTGTGGACAAATAATAAAACACACAGTAGTGGACTATTTACAGTAACAAGAACAATGTACACATATTGGAGGCTGTTTCACCCTTTCACACTGCTCCTGCCTGATGCCTTGCTGCGCCATGAGAAACATCATAGTAAACATCATCCTATCACATAACTATACAAGCCCTTGCACTAACTAAGACGCCCAATATAAGACCGCTCACTAGCACTAACCATTACAGGTAGTCTCAGTAGGTACTAGACCTCCATACAGAATCCGGGGGACACTGTTCACTCATGACCGGTCCTCTCCACCGGATTCCACAGATGGTGCAGCAGTATTCCACCTTCAGTTCACACTGCTCCGCCTGTGGTTTCTAGCGTACAGATTCTACAATGAACAAGGGGCACAGATCCTTCTCGGAAAGAGGCCACCAGTTAGACGAGGACACTGGAATCACACCAATCAATCACTGCTAGCTACAGCTTTGGGCTCGTCCTCTTCTGCAGCGCTCCTCCCTGCCTCCGCTGCCAGGAACTATGGTAGACCGCCTTGGTCAGAGTCTGTTATTGCATTGTATTTGGCTGCAAGGGCAGTAACTTGTTGGCCACGTTGTTGTGTCTTCGCTGCTTGGCCTTAGAGATCTTCTTTCTATCATTTTGTTGTATAACATGTGGACCCAGGCAGTCCGACCACTCACATCTTTCCTGCATTTGCCCTACTGCAGGGATGCCTGGAGCCCAATGGCTCTTGTGGGACAACCGGCCCTGCACCCCTGTGCGGCTCCTTGCTGTCCTCATCTTCACCCTAATCTGTCTGGTCCATCAGAACCAAGCTTACTACATATGAAAGATAACAGGACTGATCTTACTACACAGAAACTGTGGCAGGACTGAACCTACTACATAGCTACAGTACCAGAACCAAGCTTACAACATGGATATGGTACAAGAATAAAGCTTACTACATGGATATCAAAACAGAATGTAGTCTAAATTACAGATACGGTAACAGAACCAACCATTATATAGGTTTTTGTATAATGAAAGTTAATAGCAGACATGTCAAAATATAAAGCATAAGTTTACACAGTCCAGGTTTCCCATTGCCAGATAAAAATGTATTCACTTCCATGGTAAGAAAATGAGTTCACCAAATGTATGTTCTTTTATTACTTGTACTTTAACAGATGATTATTAGAGATGAGCGAACGTACTCGTCCGAGCTTGATATTCGTGCGAATATTAGAGTGTTCGGGATGCTCGTTACTCGTAACGAATACCACGCGGTGTTCCGGTTACTTTCAGTTTCCTCTCTGAGACGTTAGCGCGCTTTTCTGGCCAATTGAAAGACAGGGAAGGCATTACAACTTCCCCCTGTGACGTTCAAGCCCTATACCACCCCCCTGCTGTGAGTGGCTGGCGAGATCAGGTGTCACCCGAGTATAAAAATCGGCCCCTCCCGCGGCTCGTCACACATGCCTTGTGACTTAGCTGAGGGAAAGTGCTGCTGCTGGAGCTGCTGTAGGGAGAGCGTTAGGAGTCAGTGTAGGCTTCAAGAACCCCAACGGTCCTTCTCAGGGCCACATCTACTAGTGTGCAGTACTGTGTTAGCACTGTATTTTTTTTTTTGTCCAAAATTGGATCTGCAGAGCATTGCGCCCTGCAATAGGGACAGAAGTGGGGGTTAGGCAGGGAGAGTGTTAGGAGTTAGTGTAGGCTTCAAGAACCCCAACGGTCCTTTCTAGGGCCACTTCTATCCGTGTGCAGTGCTGTCCAGGCTGCTGTTAGCAGTGTTGCATTTTTTTT
Source organism: Eleutherodactylus coqui (assembly GCF_035609145.1). NCBI lineage: Eukaryota > Metazoa > Chordata > Amphibia > Anura > Eleutherodactylidae > Eleutherodactylus > Eleutherodactylus coqui. The sequence continues at coordinate 172,571,016 of NC_089844.1, forward strand.
TTTTTCTCTCAAAACCGGCTGTGCAGACCATTGCACCCGGCATTAATACTACAGGGATAGAATTGTGTAGGCAGGGCCAGAAGACATTTATTATTCATTGAATACACGCAGTGGGGTCTTCCCTTTGCTAAAAAGGAAAAAAATTATATTTGGCCAGCCTGTGTCAGTCCTAAGGTCTCCGTGCACGTGTGTGCTGCGTGTACAACGTACAAAAATCAGACGCAACCAGCTACGCTTTACTGCAGGCTTGCGCCATTGTCTTTCCTGACTGGCAAATACCTGCTCTGCCACAGTTAATAACTCTGCTACACTAAAGTTGTGTGACACTTTTTGTGGGCCACACCACAGATATTAAACGTATTGTTTTTCATTGAATACACACAGTGGGGTCTTCCCTTTGCTAAAAAGGAAAAAAATTATATTTGGCCTGCCTGTGTCAGTCCTAAGGTCTCCGTGTACGTGTGTGCTGCGTGTACAACGTACAAAAATCAAACGCAACCAGCTACGCTTTACTGCAGCCTAGCGCCATTGTCTTTCCTGACTGGCAAATACCTGCTCTGCCAGAGTTAATAACTCTGCTACACTATACTTGTGTGACACTTTTTGAGGGCCACACCACAGATATTAAACGTATTGTTTTTCATTGAATATACGCAGTGGGGTCTTCCCTTTGCAAAAAAGCGAAAACATTATATTTGGCCTGCAGGCTTGCACCAATTTATTTCCTGCCTGGGAAATCAAATCACTGGTAATACAGCATGCTGAGGGGTAGGGGTAAGCCTAGAGGACGTGGACGTGGACGTGGCCGAGGACGCGGAGGGCCAAGTGAGGGTGTGGGCACAGGCCGAGCTCCTGATCCAGGTGTGTCGCAGCCGACTGCTGCGCGATTAGGAGAGAGACACGTTTCTGGCGTCCCACATTCATCGCCCAATTAATGGGTCCACGCGGGAGACCTTTATTAGAAAATGAGCAGTGTGAGCAGGTCCTGTCCTGGATGGCAGAAAGTGCTTCGAGCAACCTATCGTCCAGCCACAGTTCTGAGCCGTCCACTGCTGCAAATCCGAATCCTCTGTCTGCTGCTCCTCCTTCCTCCCAGCCTCCTCACTCCACTACAATGACACCTGCTCAGGAGCGGGAACACTCCCAGGAACTGTTCTCGGGCCCCTGCTTAGATTGGGCAGGAGTGGTTCCTCTCCCACCAGAGGAGTTTATCGTCACTGATGCCCAACCATTCGAAAGTTCCCGGGGTCCGGGGGAAGAGGCTGGGGACTTCCGCCAACTGTCTCAAGAACTTTCTGTGGGTGAGGAGGACGATGACGATGAGACACAGTTGTCTTGCAGTGAGGTAGTAGTAAGGGCAGTAAGTCCAAGGGAGCAGCGCACAGAGGATTCGGAGGAAGAGCAGCAGGACGATGAGGTGACTGACCCCACCTGGTGTGCAACGCCTACTCAGGACAGGTCTTCAGAGGGGGAGGCAAGGGCATCAGCAGGGCAGGTTGCAAGAGGCAGTGCGGTGGCCAGGGGTAGAGGCAGGGCCAGACCGAATAATCCACCAAGTGTTTCGCAAAGCACACCCTCGCGCCATGCCACCCTGCAGAGGCCGAGGTGCTCTAAGGTCTGGCAGTTTTTCACAGAGACGCCTGACGACCGACGAACAGTGGTGTGCAACCTTTGTGGCGCCGAGATCAGCCGGGGAGCCACCACCAACAGCCTCACCACCACCAGCATGCGCAGACTTATGATGGCCGAGCACCCCACAAGGTGGGACGAAGGCCGTTCACCGCCTCCGGTTTGCACCGCTGCCTCTCCCCCTGTGCCCCAACCTGCCACTGAGATCCAACCTCCCTCTCAGGACACAGCCACTACCGTCTCATGGCCTGCACCCACAGCCTCACCTCCGCTGTCCTCAGCCCCATCCACCAATGTCTCGCACCGCACAGTCCAGCCGTCGCTAGCGCAAGTGTTGGAGCGCAAGCGCAAGTACGCCACCACGCACCCGCACGCTCAATCGTTAACCGTCCACATAGCCAAATTTATCAGCCTTGAGATGCTGCCGTATAGGGTTGTGGAAACGGAGTCCTTCAAAGCTATGATGGCGGCGGCGGCCCCGCGCTACTCAGTTCCCAGTCGCCACTACTTTTCCCGATGTGCCGTCCCAGCCCTGCACGACCACGTCTCCCGCAACATTGTACGCGCCCTCACCAATGCGGTTAGTGGCAAGGTCCACTTAACTACGGACACGTGGACAAGCACAGGCGGGCAGGGCCACTACATCTCCCTGACGGCACATTGGTGAATTTAGTGGAGGCTGGGACAGAGTCAGAGCCTGGGACCGCTCACGTCCTACCCACCCCCAGAATTGCGGGCCCCAGCTCGGTGGTGGTATCTGCGGCGGTGTATGCTTCTTCCACTAAAGCACCCTCCTCCTCCTCCTCCTCCTCCTCAACCTCTGTCTCGCAATCTAGATGTGTCAGCAGCAGCAGGATGTCGCCAGCAGACGGTGTCGCGCGGCGTGGCAGCACAGCGGTGGGCAAGCGTCAGCAGGCCGTGCTGAAACTACTCAGCTTAGGAGATAGGAGGCACACGGCCCACGAATTGCTGCAGGGTCTGACAGAGCAGACGGACCGTTGGCTTGCGCCGCTGAGCCTCCAACCGGGCATGGTCGTGTGTGACAACGGCCGTAACCTGGTGGCTGCTCTGCAGCTCGGCAGCCTCACGCACGTGCCATGCCTGGCCCACGTCTTTAATTTGGTGGTTCAGCGCTTTCTGAAAAGCTACCCACGCTTGTCAGACCTGCTCGTAAAGGTGCGCCGGCTCTGCGCACATTTCCGCAAGTCCCACACGGACGCTGCCACCCTGCGCACCCTGCAACATTGGTTTAATCTGCCAGTGCACCGACTGCTGTGCGACGTGCCCACACGGTGGAACTCTACGCTCCACATGTTGGCTAGGCTCTATGAGCAGCGTAGAGCTATAGTGGAATACCAACTCCAACATGGGCGGCGCAGTGGGAGTCAGCCTCCTCAATTCTTTTCAGAAGAGTGGGCCTGGTTGGCAGACATCTGCCAGGTCCTTCGAAACTTTGATCAGTCGACCCAGGTGGTGAGCGGCGATGCTGCAATCATTAGCGTCACCATTCCTCTGCTATGCATCTTGAGAAGTTCCCTGCAAACCATAAAGGCAGCCGCTTTGCGCTCGGAAACAGAGCCGGGGGAAGACAGTATGTCGCTGGATAGTCAGAGCACCCTCCTGTCTATATCTCAGCGCGTTCAGGAGGAGGAGGAGGAGGATGAGGAGGATGAGGAGGAGGGGGAAGAGACAGCTTGGCCCACTGCTGACGGTACCCATGCTGCTTGCCTGTCATCATTTCAGCGTGTATTGCCTGAGGAGGAGGAGGAGGAGGAGGAGGAGGATCCTGAAAGTGATCTTCCTAGTGCGGACAGCCATGTGTTGCGTACAGGTACCCTGGCACACATGGCTGACTTCATGTTAGGATGCCTTTCTCGAGACCCTCGCGTTGCACGCATTCTGGCCACTACGGATTACTGGGTGTACACACTGCTCGACCCACGCTATAAGGAGAACCTTCCCAGTCTCATTCCCGAAGAGGAAAGGGGTTCGAGAGTGTTGCTATACCACAGGACCCTGGCGGACAAGCTGATGGTAAAATTCCCATCCGACAGCGCTAGTGGCAGAAGGCGCAGTTCCCAGGGCCAGGTAGCAGGGGAGGTGCGTAGATCGAGCAGCATGTACAGCGCAGACAGTGCAACAGTCTTTAAGGGCCTGGCCAGCTTTATGGCTCCCCAGCAAGACTGTGTCACCGCTCCCCAGTCAAGGCTGAGTCGGCGGGAGCACTGTAAAAGGATGGTGAGGGAGTACGTAGCCGATCGCACGACCATCCTCGGTGACGCCTCTGCCCCCTACAACTACTGGGTGTCGTAGCTGGACACGTGGCCTGAACTAGCGCTGTATGCCCTGGAGGTGCTTGCTTGTCCTGCGGCTAGCGTCTTGTCGGAGAGGGTGTTTAGTGCGGCTGGGGGAATCATCACAGATAAGCGTACCCGCCTGTCAACCGACAGTGCCGAGAGGCTAACACTCATCAAGATGAACAAAGCCTGGATTTCCCCAGACTTCTCTTCTCCACCAGCGGACAGCAGCGATACCTAAGCAATACGTAGGCTGCACCCGCGGATGGAAGCATCGTTCTCTCTCACCATCCAAAACGGGGACATTTCTGCTTCATCAATCTGTGTCTAATATTCCTCCTCCTCCTCCTGCTCCTCCTCCTGAAACCTCACGTAATCACGCTGAACGGGCAATTTTTCTTAGGGCCACAAGGCTCACTCATAATTTTTCTAAACAATTTTTAGATGTTTCAATGCTCTGAAAAGCGTTGGAACTTTAACTTGAACCAATTTTTCGTTAAACTGGGCTGCCTCCAGGCCTAGTTACCACTTAAGCCACATTAACCAAAGCGATTAATGGGTTTCACCTGCCCTCTTGGTTGGGCATGGCCAATTTTTTTCAGGTACATTAGTACTGTTGATACAGCAATTTTTGTGGGCCCTCGCCTACAGTGTAATCAAATAAATTTTTAGCCCACCTGCATTAAGCACGACATTACTACCTCAGCTGTGTTGGGCAATGCAATGGGATATTTCTATGTACCGCCGGTGGCTTCCTGGCACCCACCCATGCTGTAGGTGCACACGGAGTTTTTACTACATCTGTACACTTGAAAAGAACCCCAGTCAGACTGGGGCATGCAGTGTGGGCCGAAGCCCACCTGCATTAAGCACGACATTACTACCTCAGCTGTGTTGGGCAATGCAATGGGATATTTCTATGTACCGCCGGTGGCTTCCTGGCACCCACCCATGCTGTAGGTGCACACGGAGTTTTTACTACATCTGTACACTTGAAAGGAACCCCAGTCTGACTGGGGCATGCAGTGTGGGCCGAAGCCCACCTGCATTAAGCACGACATTACTACCTCAGCTGTGTTGGGCAATGCAATGGGATATTTCTATGTACCGCCGGTGGGTTCCAGGGAGCCACCCATGCTGTGGGTGCACACGGAATTCCTATTGCGGAGTTGTACCTGCCTGTGACTATTTATAAAAAAACGCGGTCTGACTGGGGCGTGCAGACACCTTGACAGAATGAATAGTGTGTGGCACATAGGTTCCCCATTGCTATGCCCACGTGTGCAGCTCCAGATGGAGGTGGCACAGGATTGGATTTCTCATTGCTTCTGTACAGCATTGTGGACTATCAGCCCGCCCCTTTTATGGGGGGGTCGCTGCCTAGCCATGCCAACCCTCTGCAGTGTGTGCCTGCTTTTCCTGTGGCAGACGCACTTATACATAGACATGAGGGTGGTGTGGCATGAGGGCAGCTGAAGGCTGGGCAGGGACAGTTTGGTGTGCGCTGTGGACACTGGGTCGTGCGGGGGGGGGGGGTTGGGCAGCATGTAGGAGAAGTGGCAGCGGAGTGTCATGCAGGCAGTGATTGTGCTTTGCTGGAGGTGGTGTGGTGCTTAGCTAAGGTGTGCATTGCTAATGAGGGCTTTTCAGAACTAAAAGTTGTTTGGAGGGGGGGGGGCCCACTCTTGCCGCTATTGTGGCTTAATATTGGGACCTGTGAACTTGAGATGCAGCCCAACATGTAGCCCCTCGCCTGCCCTATCCGTTTCTGTGTCGTTCCCATCACTTTCTTGAATTGCCCAGATTTTCACACATGAAAACCTTAGCGAGCATCGGCGAAATACAAAAATGCTCCGGTCGCCTATTGACTTCAATGGGGTTCGTTACTCGAAACGAACCCTCGAGCATCGCGATAATTTCGTCCCGAGTAACGAGCACCCGAGCATTTTGGTGCTCGCTCATCTCTAATGATTATGTGAGAACAGGCAGCTGGGAAACAGTTGTGTACAAAGAAGAGGGACAAAAAATGCATAAAACTAGAAAATGGTGCACTTTTTATTACAGGCACTATTAAATACACACTGCTGCACTCTTTTAGGCTCGGTTTATATTTCATTTTCAGTTCCGCCGTTGGCTTTTCTATTGGGATTCTATTCCATGGACCTCTTGGGGCCCCTCGATGAATTTCAGATTTGTTGGATGCGCTCAGGCAGTAACAAGTAGCGGTAAACTGTGGAGTGGGCGGGGAGGGAAGGGACACCGCCAACAGCTGCATGCCAACTACATGTCATTTGGGTGTAGCACATGTTGGTGCTCAGGAGACTTGCCCTGCTGACAGTTGCCCACCTACTGGCTGTCATTGCCATATCATATATGTGCCGCTCAGGGGAAAGAGGTGGAACAGATATGCAGCCGGCCGGAGAGCAAAGTTGCGTGCAACAACAAGGTTTATTTCTTGGATAGAAGCCCATCAGGGGATCCACTGGCTCCTCGTTGGGCCAGTGCAAGCCTGGATGGGATGTGCAGTGGGATAAAAAGTTAGGAATTATGCATTTTCAAAAAGTTGGTGTATTTGCAAGGATTTATAACTTCAGATGTGGAAGCTATACAGACTTATATGTTACTGCATACAGACATGTAAAGCCAACACTAAGGGGAGCTAACTAAATACAGATATATACAATCACCACTAGGGGAAGCTCACTGCAGTCAGATACATCAGAAGTTACCCATTCAAGAAACAAACTAAAAGTCTCAAAATAGGCACACAAAATCGAACAGCCCATCGGCAAACACCTATCGATGAAAATTGAACCGTCCCAATAACAGCCCAACAATCGAATACTGTCAGGATGGACCGGAAGCCGATTCAATATTGTTTTTTGCCAACAGCACCCCTATGCTATATGTATGTACTGTGAGAAGGTGACCGTCAAAGTGCTGGAGGGCATATATATTTCGCCTAGGATGCTCCCCTATGAGGCTTTGGGGAGCACTTGGCCAGGTACATGCCACCGAGCAGCCTGGGCTCGGTGGAGGAAGCCGGCAGTATGGTGTCAGTAACATTAAGTTACTGACACGTTGTAGTAAGTAAGTGGCTCCAAGCCGTATAATCCGGGCCGGCTTTTCCTGGAGTGACCAAAGTGAAGGGTGGGATGGTCACTCCCACGTACCAGGTGAGGCTGGTACCAGGCCATATAAAGCCTGGGCCTACAGGGCCTAGGAGAGAGCTGAGACCTCTGCAGGTCTGAGAGTCCTGGCTGGCTGTGTGCAGGAGCCACTTGTTTACAAGGGTGTAGACAGGGACGATCCATGTTTAGTAAGTGCTCGGATGAGCAGGATTTACTTTGTTTGCCTGATGTTAAGGCCTGTATTTTGCTTTGTTTGCTTGGAAATAAACCCAGGCAAAGCCTGGACTAAAGACTTTATCGCAAGTGTCACTGTCTCTGACTGCTTATGCCCAGGTTGCTACCGATCCTAAACGCTAATCCCTCACATATGGTGTTTGGATGCGGGCAGCGGTCTTAAAGAGACATACACCAATTAATGGACATTTTGCTGCAGCAGCTGGAGAACCGTTGCTAAGGGCAACCGCCCAAGAGAGATTGAATGGAGAGTGCTGTAACCCCCGTCTCCTGGGTGAAAGCTGCAACGGCACAGCAACTAGACACTGCCAAGATGGAAGAACTGATAAAGCAGCTGGTGCAAGTTACCGTGCAACAACAACAAGCGTTTGCTGAGCAACAGCAGGTTAACCAGCAGCTGCAAGAGCAACTCCTGGCGGTGGCGCAAAGTGTGCAGAGATCGGCTGGTTCGCTCCCCACTACCCGTACCACAGTACAGGCGGCCTTACAAAAGATGACACCCACCGATGACATCGAGGCCTATCTCGCAGTCTTTGAGAGAGTGGCCGAGAGGGAGAAGTTACCGGCGCCTCAGTGAGCTGAGGTAGTAGCGCCTTTCCTGACGGGAGAACCCCAAAAGGCCTATTTTGACCTCGGTGAGCAGGATGCCAAGGACTATGTTAAGCTCAAAGGTGAGATCCTGGCACGCTTGAGCGTGGACACCCATGTGCGGGCCCGACGAGTACACGCCTTGACTTTCGCGGATGACCTACCAGCTCGCTCCCAGATGTACGACCTGTTCCACCTGGTGAGAAAGTAGCTGCAACCAGAGGTGTCGTCCCCGGCAGAGATTGTGCAAAAAGTTGTTCTGGACAAATTCATCCGCTCGTTGCCCCCTGCAATCCAGCGCTGGATGGGACAATAGGGTCCCCAGGACGTGGACCAACTCGTGAGCCTCGTCGAGAGGTATAAAGCCACGGAGGACTTACTGCAAGCCGTGCCTCCTCGACGTTCCAACCCCGGGAACAGCAAGTCGGCCGGAGCACCTGGTAAGACTGTTCCGTATGTAGGGGGTGTCAAAAGTGTCCCAAAGGGAGGCGGCTCAGAGGGGGATCGTTTGGGGCAGAGGAGGAGCCCCAAATGGACATTCGGGTCCCGGGTAGAACCCCAAGGGGACCGGGGCCCCATACTGTGTTGGCGCTGTCATGAGCCCGGGCATATTGCCGCCAACTGTCCACTTACCGTGGAACCAATGGACTGTGACTCTGCCCGGCGGAGGTCGATGTTCGCAAGGCCAGTATGTTCTGCAGAGACTGTGTCAGAGACTGATCGACCATTATGTCACCTAAAGGTGAATGACTTTGCGGTGACAGCTCTACTGGACTCAGGGAGCTTGGTTACGCTGGTGCACTCCAGCCTGGTCGATCCCACAACCTTCACCGGCCGTCGCATGGGGGTTGTTTGTGTGCATGGGGACACCAAGGAGTATCCTATTGCCCTTGTAAGACTTGATACTCCGTGTGGACTTGCCACCCATGAGGTGGGCGTCGTAAAATCCTTAATGCACACCGTGATCCTCGGGAGAGACTTTCCCCTATTTTGGGACTTGTGGCGACACCGATGGTCGTCTGCAAATAAGGTTCATGATGATGCAAATGTGTATGATGTGTGTCCCGAACCGTTTGACCCTGAGGGTACGGTTCCAGCAGTAGGGGTACCCAAGAGAATGGGGATAACTTTCCCTTAGTGCTCTTGCCCATCATAGAGGTGCCGTTTGAGCGGATCGCTATGGACCTAGTTGGGCCCTTGGTAAAGTCTGCCCGGGGTCACCAACATATATTAGTGGTTGTAGACTATGCCACCCGTTACCCCGAAGCCGTTCCTTTACGCAATATGTCATCCAAGGGTATTGCAAAGGAACTACTTCACATGTTCTCCCGCACGGGCATACCAAAATAGATCCTGACAGACCAAGGAACCCCCTTTATGTCAAAGGTCATGAAGGAATTGTGTAAGCTGCTGAATATTAACCACTTATGGACGTCTGTGTACCACCCACAGACAGATGGTCTGGTTGAGAGATTTAATAAGACCCTAAAAAGCATGCTAAAAAGGGTAGTCAATAAGGATGGGAAGGACTGGGACTGTCTGCTGCCATATTTAATGTTCTCAATCCGTGAAGTCCCACAATCCTCCACTGGGTTCTCTCCCTTTGAATTAGTTTATGGTAGACATCCCCGAGGGCTCCTTGATGTAGCTAAGGAGACCTGGGAGCACGAGTCCACCCCCTACAGGAGTGTTATTGAACACATCTCCCTCATGCAAGATCGAATTGCGGCGGTCATGCCCATTGTTAGAGAACATTTACAGCAGGCTCAAGAAGCCCAAAGCCGGGTATATAACCAGTCCGCCAAGGTGAGAACCTTCAACCCTGGGGATCGGGTACTAGTGTTGGTGCCCACCCTAGAAAGTAAATTCCTAGCAAAATGGCAAGGGCCCTATGAAATAATTGAGAAAGTCGGAGAGGTAAATTATAAGGTATACCAGCCAGGTAGGCGGAAACCGGAACAGTTGTACCATGTAAACCTAATTAAGCCATGGAAGGACAGAGAAGCCCTGACTGCAGTGAGCACCCCCCATGGTGAGGTCCCAGGGGTGTGTGTATCAGGGTCCCTGTCCAAATCCCAACAACAAGAGTAGAGGGAATTTATACAACGTAATTCAGATGTGTTCTTCGATATACCAGGGCGTACTGGTGTCATAAAACACAGGGCAGGAAAACTACAGGACAATGTCGATGCCTTGTCAAGGACGCATTGTATGGCGGCTAAAGGTGTCCAACCCCACAGGTTCGAACAGAGGGGGAGGGTATGTGAGAAGGTGACCGGCAAAGTGCTGGAAGGCATATATATTTCGCCTAGGATGCTCCCCTATGAGGCTTTAGGGAGCACTTGGCCAGGTACGTGCCACCGAGCAGCCTGGGCTCGGTGGAGGAAGCCGGCAGTATGGTGTCAGTAACATTAAGTTACTGACACGTTGTAGTAAGTAAGTGGCTCCAAGCCGCATAATCCGGGCCAGCTTTTCCTGGAGTGACCAAAGTGAAGGGTGGGATGGTCACTCCCACGTACCAGGTGAGGCTGGTACCAGGCCATATAAAGCCTGGGCCTACAGGGCCTAGGAGAGAGCTGAGACCTCTGCAGGTCTGAGAGTCCTGGCTGGCTGTGTGCAGGAGCCATTTGTTTACAAGGGTGTAGACAGGGACGATCCATGTTTAGTAAGTGCTCGGACGAGCAGGATTTACTTTATGTTTGCCTGATGTTAAGGCCTGTATTTTGCTTTGTTTGCTTGGAAATAAACCCAGGCAAAGCCTGGACTAAAGACTTTATCGCAAGTGTCACTGTCTCTGACTGCTTATGCCTAGGTTGCTACCGATCCTAAACGCTAATCCCTCACAGTACCCATTTTACTGCAGCGTTAAATTACATATAAACCACCGAACAAAGTTCAGGGTCTATACCATCGTTCACCGATGCCCCTTTTGGGTACGGTAAATGGTAAATCAGCCAAAATTGATCCTTTTTAGGCACAACCCCCTATGGGGAAACAACAAGGTCGCTCTGAGGAAGGGTAGAAAAAGGGCCCGCCATACATCCCAACCTAACCTCCTTCTGCAATTTCTCCCTAACTACTCCCTCATGTTGAACAGCTGATTTCAAATTCTTGATCGCAAAAAGGACCAGGTGCGCTGGAGGAGGGATCCAAAAACCCTCATTAAAACCAGCAAACAACATATGCCATCTATCCAAATTATGTAGATAAGGGACCATCCTTTGAATATTCACTGGTGTCACCCCTTTTTCCACTGCCCCCAACCCCTTTGCCTTTTTCTCGCTTCAAACAACGGGAAGAACTGTGCGGCGTACCTTCGCATACCAAACAGACGTGCTTGAATCAGCACATAGATCCAAATTTGCACTTTCCCTCGTTGAACTGCCAACATACCCCTGTCTTTTTTCCCATTGCCTGTTCCGACTGTTGCCCTTTACCAGTGTTGCTAACAGAGCCGACTCCACTCTGAAAGTGATGCCCGTAACGAGCAGGAGCCATCACCCTCAACCATAAACCAATGTCCTTATGGTCCCACCTATTGTTAGGCCTAACTGCTTTCTGTTGACGAAATAGCTCATCATACCGGAGCCACGTCCGGGCACCGTAAGCATGATTCGCTTCACCTATGGCATCCAAGTAACAAAACAAACCTGAACGATTCTCACTCACTTTTTCTCTGATAACACTGGCTAAAATTGCAAAAGCCTGCAATTAATAGTTTTAAGGAATCAAACTCCATTGTTTCTTTTCTTCCGCCTCCTTTTTAAAATCCGTCCTTTTTTCCATACCCAAATTAAATGTTTCCAAAGAAAAAAGGGAAAAAATCTTACTGTATTCATTGCGCCATATCTTTTATTTAACTTCTTTCTTTAAATGCGCCTCCAGTGGTCAAAGCTCACATAAACCTCCCCTTTTGCCTTGTGATCTAACCGAATCACATCCCTGTCCTTTTCCATTGTGTACTGCTACCAGTCGTCACCCGCAGACCACCCGATGTAGGCCCCCCATCCTGTAAGTTAGCCAGCATTTCTGAAGACAACCAGGCTGCCCCTGAGGATGGATAAACTGGCATCCCCTGCTCGCAATAAGACAATAAATTGTGCACACTACCCATCAATCTCCTCCTGATGCCCAAATATACCCCTCTCTGTGGGAGCTCACCTCACTGAAACACTATTGTATCCCCCAGAATAATTCGCAAAATTAGTATTGGACAAACACAACATAGAGACATGTTCACCAGGCTGCATGGGAGCTGTGAGCCTACCAGCTGGCACCAATAGATCCATGTGACGCACGTTGTTCCTCACCATCTCCATTGATGATTCTTCCCGCTGCAACTGGACCGACGCTCGGATGTTGTCCCTCCGTGACTCCTGAACTGTCCAGGGCCATATTGCTGCCCGCCCCTCTGTGGCACGAACACCACCAACCTCATTTAACCACTCCCCAGTACCTCATCTTCTTTCGGACAAGGCCCCCTCAGCCGAGCTCACCATTACCCTAAACCAACCTTCATAGTGACAGGTCAGTTCCCTGAGAGAGCTGTCTGTGGCCCTGCTGCAATCCTCTGACCCATAGGTGGCGCTGCCTCCCTCCTCCTGTGCTGACATACCTGCTCCCTGGCCTAAACCTCACCAAGGGAGCCAGCTGTGACATCATCTGCGTCATCTTGTGTGAAGAGCGAGGCCTACACTCCACTGTGTGACCCGGCCACCTTACAGAATTACTCCTGGATGGTCTCTCCCCATGCCCCTAGTGCTGGGAATGAGGCAACCGGGCAGAGGGTTTTCTGAAGGTCTCCTCACTCTGCGTCCGGTCCTGGGAACCTCCTTTGATATGAAGTGCGCAGGAGGTTGGGCCCTGTGCTCACTCCTCCAATCCTGTAGCCGCGACCAGTTGCCACTTCTATGCCCGTGGGGCGTTTTAGTGTTGCTCACCCACTGGGTCCACACCGCTTTCTGCAATAGAGCTCCTGCACTTGCTTTCTTCTCTAACTGAAGCTCAATCTGCTCTCTGTCCAGAAACTGACCAGTGATTAGAGGAAGAGCGAACCACCCAGAGACTCATGCCATATTATGTAATCCTCCAATTACCCAGATGTCACACCATACTGAAATAACATGTAACATCATGGCTACACCCCCTTACAGTACTACTGGGTGGCGAAGGCTAAGATGTGGCAAATTTATAGTGTGGCGAGGGTGGCCCAGGTGCAATTGCAACCTTGTAACCCCTACAGGTATGTCACTAGTGGAGAACAGTGGCGGTGGGGACTTCATACAGTAACTAGTGTGTTGGCCATTCTCTGTGGGGCTATACAGGTAACCTGATGTTTTCTCCCAGTGTGAATCATAAACACAGCTATCATAAAGGGCTTAAACTGATGGTGTGAATATCACGGCCGCAAAATGGGACAAAATAAAACTGTTGATTTCAATGGTTTTGCTTCCACTATCGGGATTCTTGCATGTCAATACTATGTGCGAGAAAAGATTTATTTTTTTAAACTTGCTTGCACTAGCACAGACTTTGAATAGTTAAAGAAAAAATGGTTCATGCGCTAATACGCTCCATACTGACCCCCAACAGTTTGGTTTCTACCCTCTGGACTCAACAGAAACCGCCCTGACTAAAGTGCAAACGACCTTCTGATGGCCAAGTCGAAAGGTAACTATTCCCTACTGATCCTCCTTGACCACTCTGCAGTGTTTGACACTGTCCACCACAAACTCCTCCTCAACATGCTTCACTCCATTGGCCCAAAGGACCTTGTTTTCTCCTGGTTCTCCTCCTACCTATCTGACCACTCATTCAGTGTCTCTTTTACGGGCTCTACCTTCCCTCCTCTTCCCCTTGCTGTTGAGGTCCCCCAGGGCTTAGTCCTCGGCCCCCTCCTCTCCTCTTCTCCTTGCTGTTGGGGTCCCTCAGGGTGTGGTCCTCGGCCCCCTCCTCCTCCCCTTGCTGTTGGGGTCTCCCAGGGCTCGGTCCTCGGCCCCTTACTCTCCTCTTCCCCTTGCTGTTGGGGTTCCCCAGGGCTTGGTCCTTAGCCCTCTTCCCCATCTAAGCAGCCCCTACTGAACAAACCATCAAGCGATTTGGCTTTCAGTAACAGCTCTATCCTGACAACACTCGGTTATACATCTCTTGCCGTGAAATCACAGCATTATTCCTCCAGAATGCCACTGACTATCTGTCCGCTGTATTATGTCCTTTCTCTACCTAAACTGAACCTCTCATAAACTGACTTACTGGTGATTCTGCCCTCTACTAACTGACCTCATCCTGACATCTCCATATCAGTGTGTGGCACCATAACTCCCTGCACACCCGCTGTCTTGGGGTCATATTTGACTTCGATCTTTCCTTTACCCCCTACATTGAATCTCTTGCCCGAACATGTCAGTTGCACCTCAAAAACATTGCAAGAATCTACAACTTTCTCACCGTGGACACGCTAAAAACTCTCACTGTTGCTCTCATCCACTCTCAGCTCGATTATTGCAACTCGCTGCTGATCAGCCACGCCCTCACCAGACTCTCCCCTCTCCAATCCATCCTGAATGCAGCAGCCAGGCTCATCTACCTGTCCAGCCGCTACTCGGACACCTCTGCCCTGTGCCAGTCACTGCACTGTCTGCTTGTCAAATACAGAATTTAAATCAAACTCACCACCTTCATGCACAAAGCCCTTCACAGCACCGCACCACCCTACATTGTATCTCTCATCTCAATCCACCACCCAGTCCGTGCCCTCCACTCTGCTAACAAAATGAGATTAAATGCCCCTTTAACCCGAAACTCCTATTTCCACCTCTAAGACTTCTCCAGGGCAGCACCAGTCCTCTGGAACAGGCTACCTAAAACTTTCTAGGCAATCCCATACACACAAAACTTCAGGCGTGCCCAAAAAATGCATCCCTTCAGGGAGGCAAACCGCATCCCCTAAACCAACCACCTCTGTACTCCACCTGATAATATGCTCCCTGACCTACTGACTGCAATCCCTGCTAGCCATAACCAACTGCAGCTGCAGTCATACCGATCCTGCCGTCACACGGCTAAATGTCTGACCATTGTCTATGTGTATAGCATCCCACACTCTCCACCTCGCCATACCATGCACATCTTGAGCCCTTTACCTTCTGTATCACCCCATTACTTGTAGTATGTAAGCTCGTTGGAGCCCCTCGCCCCTACTATCTCCATCAACTGATTACTACATGTAACCACGGTTTTGTTTCTGTTCCCTGTCTTGTAAGCACTGCGGAATATGTGGGCGCTATATACATAAAGATTATTATTATGTGAACATGTGTTTTTGCCCAAAGTCTGAAAACTGAAACATATGCCGTGGAGCCAAGAATGTGAAAGTTTTAAGTTTCACTTCTCCTCATTGTCATGAATTCCCCACCTCCCTTCCTCTTATTTAATTTCCTCTCACTTAATTTCCTCTGGCATGAAGTCTTTGGCTGCAGTCAGTGCTTATCTTTCATCTCCAGGAAGGTGACTGACTGGAAGGTAAGTGAGCGCTGTGGCTACCTCCTGCACTGCCATCACCCCCTGCAGCTGGTCTGGGAGTGTAAGGCTGGACTCCCATATGCAGATTTTGGTGAGACAAAACTAAAAGTGGATGGAAAAGTATGTACAATATATGTGATTACAGTACCAGTAAGTTTAGTGATCACAGGTGATGCTTTCTCTGACTGGAATCATTCACGTTCCCTTTTCTTCTCCATGTGGTCCAGACTACCATGTAGACTTCTTCCAGCAAGAACTCATGCCTGTAGAATTTATCACACCGACATCTTTGGTTCCTCACTTTTATAGCATCTGCTCCACCTTTTCCCTACCTAACACTCCATCCATAATGCTGCAGACAGTAATAATGCCCCATCAGTGCCCTACACAGGAATATTATCCCTCATTTCATACCCACATAGTAATAATGCCCACTCACAGTAGTAATGGCCCCCTTTGTGCTGCTTCCCATAGTTAGTAACAATACACTTGTACAGACCCATATACAGTAATAGCGCTGACTCAATATATAGCAATAATACCCCGCATGTTCTGTCCCTAGAAATAGTATTAACCTCTTAATGACATGGCCTATTTTGGCGTTGAGGTCCAAACGATTTTTGGTATTTTTTCATCTCCATTTTTGAACAGTCATAACTTTTTTATTTTTCCGTCGACGCGGCCGTATAAGGGCTTGTTTTTTGCGTGGTGAACGGTAGTTTTTATTAGTACCATTTTTACATACATACGGTACACTTCATTGCAAAACTTTTATTTTTTTTTATATGATCGTAGAGAGAGAAAAAGCATCAATTCTGCCATAGATTTTTTTTTTAAAGCATTAATCGTGCAGCATAAATGACACACTACATTTTTTTCTGCGGGTCGGTACATTTACAACGATATCAAAATTGTTATTTTTTTTAGGTTTTTCCACAATAAAACCCCTTTTTTTTTAAATTATTATTTTTTTCTAAATCGCTGCATTCAAAGTCCTGGAACTTTTTTATTTTTCCATGGACGGAGCTCTGTGAGGGCTTATTTTTTGCGAGAGGAGCTGTAGGTTTTATTGGTACCATATTGAGGTACATACTTTTTTTTATCCCATTTATTGCGTTTTTTTGGGATGCAAAATGCTAAAAATTAGCATTTTGTCTCAGTTTTTTAGCGTTTTTTAAAAAACCCTTTTGCCGTGCAGGATAAAAAGCGTGCTCAATGTATTGTACACATCGTTACGGATGCGTCAATACCAAATATGTGTGATTTTTTAAATTTTGTTATGCTAATATAAGAAAAAGTATAAAAAAGGTTTTTTTAACTTTTTTTTAAATATTTTTATTTTTTGATCTTTATTTTTCTCTTATTTTTACACCATCTATGTCCCTCTGAGGGACTTTCACCACAGCACTGCAGATTGCTGCCATAAGGCAGGGCAGGACTTCTCTCCTGCCATACCTTATCGCTTATTACAGCGATCTTAGGCTATGGCAATACAGGACGCCGGTATCCGGTGTCTTGTTGCTATAGCAACCAGCCGGGCTCTCGCGATGTTATCGCGAGAGACGGCTGGTTGTCACAGAGGGAGCCTGGCAACCTGGGGTAAAACCAGATGTGACATCACACGGGTGGGGTTATACACTACCATTCCACCACCCTGCTATGTGTGTTGCCTGGCAACCTGGGGTAAAACCGGATGTGACATCACACGGGTGGGGTTATACACTACCATTCCACCACCCTGCTATGTGTGTTGCCTGGCAACCTGGGGTAAAACCGGATGTGACATCACACGGGTGGGGTTATACACTACCATTCCACCACCATGCTATTTAAGAGCAGACTGCTGCACC
Organism: Eleutherodactylus coqui; assembly: GCF_035609145.1. Taxonomy (NCBI): domain Eukaryota; kingdom Metazoa; phylum Chordata; class Amphibia; order Anura; family Eleutherodactylidae; genus Eleutherodactylus; species Eleutherodactylus coqui. Next base: position 172,588,266 of record NC_089844.1, read on the forward strand.
AAGTGGGCATGCGGAACATGGAGTCTGAACTGTGTTTTCACTAGTTTGTTGGTACGTATCATTGCAGTTTTTAACCTTTATATTGTGAATTGCATGATTTTACATTTGTTTGTACATATGTTTGTACGTGTATATATTTATACCCAGTGGCTATACATGTTTGTTATTGTTTTTGTAGGCTTGAAAAAGACCTTGTTTGTAGGTCGAAACGTCGCCTCGTTTAAAACTGTGAAACAATAAAATATGCTCCTTTAATCAAGAAGCCTTTTTTTTTTTGCATCATTATATGCTGCCACAGCTTTGCTATAGTATTGGGATCGTGGAAGGGGCTTAGGTCCATAGCCCCACTGCTGGCTTTGCATGAACATTTTTTCGCTACAGAGAAGGAAACTTTTTGAATTTCTCTCTGTCCCTTCCCCCCCCCCCCCCAAGTTTTCTTTTCTGGCGGGGTCGAGTGAGTGCCGTGGCTCTTTTTTGCTAATTCCTGTTGTAATCAATGGCTTCTATTCTCTGCATATCTTGTGTCCAAGCAGCTGAAGTGTCTGAAACACATAATGAAGATGGAGCAATGCCCGCTTACCAGGCTTTATTAGCACAAATTGAGACGACAAACCTCTGGCACATTCGGCTCAGTAAGGCAAGCCGTATTCTGCATGTGGGCTCCAGCTGTGACTTCAATGGAGGCCGTCCGCACGGAGTTAGCAGCAAAATAGAGAATGCTGCGATTTTATTTTTTTATTTTTTTTTTTTTTTATTTTTTTTCCCCGTTTGTGGAATACGCAATTCATATCCATGAGTGTGAAGGAAAAAGGGAAAGTACATACCTTTCAATGCGTGCGATTTGCTGCGGATCCTTCGTGCAGATGCCAACCGCAGATTCCGCAATAGGAATCCGATCATGTAAAGCCGGCCTAAGTCTCCACCAATGTTTTATCCTGGACTGAACCCCCTTAATTCGCCCATTAGGGTCCGACTGTTAAATAACAAGTTGCTTCTGACATTGCTCTCCGCCCCAATATAACTGGATAACACTGCTGTAGGATGACTACATGATACCGCCATACTGTGAGTGACTAACAAGATAGCAGTAGAGAGGTCAGAGTTACTATTATTTTTTTAATCAGTGCTTCCGATGACTGAAAATAATACGCAATCCTATTCTCATCTCCTCCGGGTCCCCACAGCTCCGGTGTCACAGTGGAGATCGCAGCTGCAGTGCTGGAGCTGTGGGGAAAAGCTGAGAATAGGATTGCATATTATTTTTGAGCATGAATAAAAAAAACAACTTTGGCTTCCCCTTTAATAGTAATACTAGTGCCCACACATAGCAATAATGCCCCCACGATGGCCCCTTGTAGTAATAGAAGCTATTCCTCACCTGTTTTCTCCCTCTGTACAGCCTGTTCTCAGCGCTGTTGAGACAGGGAGAAGTCGGGCTCCGATGCTGCCATGTCATGTGACTGAGCGGAGTGGTATGATCTTCATGTGACAGTACTGAAGAGTCGCTGACCGTGGTATAGGTGGGGTGACTCCCTATCCACTATGGGGGCCTCTGCGACCGCCGGCCGCTCATGTGCTGGTATGTTCGTGTTTCCTCCCCTTTTTAAAAAATGATAACTCTTATTTATCCATCGACATAGATGTCTGAGGGCTTGATTTTTGCAGGTCGAGGTGTATTTTTTAATGTACCATATAATGTACTGGAAAAATGTAAAAAAAATTGAAGTGGAGTGAAATGCAAAAAATGAAAGTGTGTGTGTAATTTATTCTATGAGTCGGTATGATTCAAACTTATATAGTTTTTTTTTTTACCCAAAGATTTTTCATTTTTAAAAATTATTTTCTGCTGCCAACTTCTGTCAGCCATAATTTTATTTTTCCGTCGACATAGTTGTGTGAGGGCTCCTTTTTTTGTAGGACATCCAGTAGTCTCTGTTGGTACCATTTTGATTTCATATGACTTTTTGATTGCTTTTTATTACATTTCTTTTTGGAGACAGTGTGACAAAAAAAGCGCAATTCTAGCGTTCTTTATTTTTTTCTGACGACGTTCACCGTGCGGGGTAAATAATGCGTTACCTTGATAGATTGGACTTTTACCGACACCGCGATACCAAATATGTATTTTTGTATTATTATTTAGATTCTTGTATTATAAATATAGCAAAAGGTTTTTATTAAAACTTTATTACTTTCTGTTTTTTGATAATTAATAAAACTTTTTAAAACTAGTTTTTACACTTTTTTTTTAGTCCTTAGAGGGGACAAGAACTTGTGATGCTTTGATCATCCTGCAGTATAATGTAATGCAATAGAATTACATTATACCACAATCTGACAGGGAATCTATCAAACCACACCACAAGCATGGCGCGATAGGCAATCTGCAATGGCAGTACTGCAGCCTTTTAGAAAGCCCCCGACTGCTATGACACCTGCATGGCACCTGGCGATCTTATCGTGGAGGCCAGTGTGGGACCCGCAGACATCGATGGGAGCATTTAAATTCAATGGGTTAACATCTCCAATCAGTGGCACTGATCCCCTCCATACATACCCTGAACCAGCAGGATGTAACTGTATGTTCTGTAGCATTAAGGGGTTAACTACTTTAGGCTTTTAGCTGTACAACAGCTTCTTAGTCTGTCCAGCGAGTTTATGTCAACAATAACTAGAAGTCCGTTTCTGGCTGCGAACAAAAAAAACAGTCCTCTTGCTGAGCGAGTGTAACCAAAGTCCTTAAAGGAGATGTCCCGAGGCAGCAAGTGGGTCTATACACTTCTGTATGGCCATAATAATGCACTTTGTAATGTACATTGTGCATTAATTATGAGCCATACAGAAGTTATAAAGTTTTATACTTACCTGCTCCGTTGCTAGCGTCCTCGTCTCCATGGTGCCGACTAATTTTCGCCCTCCGATGGCCAAATTAGCCGCGCTTGCGCAGTCCGGGTCTTCTTCTCTTCTCTATGGGGCTCCGTGTAGCTCCGTGTAGCTCCGCCCCGTCACGTGCCGATTCCAGCCAATCAGGAGGCTGGAATCGGCAGTGGACCGCACAGAAGAGCTGCGGTCCACGAAGACGGAGGATCCCGGCGGCCATCTTCAGCAGGTGAGTATGAAGACGCCAGACCGCCGGGATTCAGGTAAGCGCTGTGCGGGTGGTTTTTTTAACCCCTGCATCGGGGTTGTCTCGCGCCGAACGGGGGGGGGGGTTTAAAAAAAAAAAAACCCGTTTCGGCGCGGGACATCTCCTTTAAGGGCAACCGCGGGTATTTGTGTATCTTGACGCCACTGGATGTGGTGGGTGTAGCTCAGTGTTAGGGAGCTTGACAGCAATGTCATGCACCCAGTGTCTGATTGGCTCACCCCTCATCTGCTGAGTGTTCTGCCTGGCCTTCAGATAATGTTCCCCGGCGGCTGTGGTGAGTAAGGCCAGCTCCTGTTCTCGCTCTCTCCTTCCCCCCTCAGCTCCTCCTGTCTCCCCTTCCTGCAGTGGAATTGCCTCCTGCTCCTTACGGGTGCGCCCACAGCATTGCTGGTGTGTCTCCTTACACCATTGCCCCTGCTACTGCTGTATGCCCTCGGCTCCTGCTGTCGCCCCTGCCGCAGTGTCATCGTCTACAGCTCGTTCCCCTCGCCTCCTGCAGTGTCCGCTTAGGTGAGGCGGCACGGCAAACTCACGGCCGGCGTCCCTGTGCTCCGCCTCTTGCGCTGTTGCTGCGATGGGTGTCGGCTGCCCGGCAGCGGATTCCTCCGTCCCGGCCGCTGCCTCTGTGCGGTGCATCTGAGGAGGTGCCAGCTGCCTACTTTGTCCAGCCCGCCGCCACAGCCTGCTCTGTGCTCTTTCACGGGTGCTCCCCTGCTCACAGGTTGTGGAAAAATATGCCTCGGCAGACGCGCCTGCTGCCGCAGTCCTCAGGACGGGACTTCATAAACAAAAACGCCCCCAGCCAGTCCAAAGCTGGGGGCGTTAACATTTTTTGACAGTGCTGTATTATGTCGCCACCCCTAACTTCCAGTGGCGACATAATACACTAATACCGCAACCGCACTCATTACCGTATAGTGTGATCTGTATACACAGTCACAGTCTAAGTTCACTTGTGCCACTTAGTAACAGACAGATACAAGCCAGGTACTGGCCGCCACAAAATAATATCCAGATGCCTCTGTATTGTCTGCAACTTCTGTGTGCAAAAAGCATGTATGGTGCACCTCTGTAATGTCTGCATGAGCTGTCTCTATCTGGAAATGTATCCTTTTTGTGTTGTGAGTCTGTGGTCACCTGACCATGCTTGATATTAATGTATGCACAGTGTGAGTTTGTTGGGTGGTTGTTGAAGAGAGCACTCTAGAAGGAGCCTAGTCTGAGTCTAGCCAGCTTTTGAAAACATCTGAGAAGTGAGTGTTGACAGGTTGAGAGTCCGGAGAGGAGTGTGTTATTTTAGATGTGGAGGTATACAGATAACTAAGACTGGGCCCGGGATTCATCCTGTGTTCTGCCTCTCTGTCTCACCACTAATTTCATCTAAAGCCGTGCTGTATTGGACTTGCATACTTTGGAACTGTTTTAATCCTAATTTACAAGTAAAGCAACATTGCCGACCGTTCCCGGCTTTGTTTTCAAATACTCTGTGTGTGGATTATCTTTCCATAACCCTGCAACGCCGCAGAGGAAGGAACGGTAGCGTAACCCACGACAATCCAGCAGAAGAAACCAGGTAGCCAAATCTCCAGTTGCCCACACTTTAATAGCCTGCCCGGGGCTCTGCTGGACGGGCCCCTGGCTACCGTCCGGGTGGGAGGCGGTAGAGCCACCATGACAAGGGCCCACCAGCAATCCCCGCTGTCTCCTAGGTTAGGGCCTGCTCCTCGGACACTGCACAGAGGACCCGCTGGCCTCTTTTATGCCCGTGAAGCGCTGTGATGCTGGTCACCTGTTGGGTCCACACCGCATTCTGCAGTAGAGCTCCTGCACTTGCTTCCTTCTCTCACTGATGCTCAATCTGCTCTCCGCCCGGAAACTAACCAGAGATTAAAGGAGAAGCGGACCACCTAGAGACCCCTGCTATATGAAATAGTCCTCCAATTACCCAGATGTCACACCATGCTGAAATGACAAATAACATCATGGCTACACCCCCTTACAGTAATACCAGGTGGCTAGGGCTGAAGGGTGGCAAAATCATAGAGAGGCGCCCAGGTGCAATTGCAACTTCTGTGACCCCTAGAGGTATGCCACTAGTGGAGAACGGTGGTGGTGGTGGTGGTGGTGGGGACTTCATACAGTAACTAGTGTGTTGGTCATTCTCTGTGGGGCTATACAGGTAACCTGATGAGGTTGCATTCCAGTGTGGATCATGAACACAGCTAGCATAAAGTCTGAGAACTGGAAGGCATGCCGTGGAGCCAGGAATGTGAAAGTCAATGTTAGTTTTAAGTTTCGTTTCTCCCCAATTGTCATGAATTCCCCTCCTCCCTTCCTCTTATTTAATTTCCTCTTGCATGAAATCTATGACTGCAGTTAGTGCTTATCTTACATCTCCAGGAAGGTGACTGACTAGAAGGTAAGTGAGCGCTGTGGCTGCCTCCTGCACTGCATCACCCCCTGCAGCCGGTCTCTGAGTGTAAGGCTGGACTCGCACATGTAGATTTTGGTGAGACAAAGCCAAAAGTGGATGCAAAAGGAAGAGTAAGTCCGGTCTCACATGACCACATTTGAATTACGGATTCTGCAGTAGAACGCGAGCAGTAAAAGGCATGAATCTTCAAATTTTAATTCACATTCACGAGTACAAGTTGTGTATTTCGTGAGTGGAAGAAAAATCACAGCATGTTCTAACTTACTGCGGGATCCGCGTGGATGGCCTCTACTGATGTCAATAGAGGTGTGCCACCTGCTGCCCATACTCAAGTAACATGGCGGGTACCCACGTTATAGCTTAGCTACAGCACAAGAAATATAAACAAGGAAACAAAAAACCTGTGCTGCGAATGACCACCTGCATGACTCTGCGATCATACGCCATACAGCTACTTGCCGCTGTGGGCCTCCTGCATACGGAATCTGACCGGCTTGTGTGAGCCCAGCTTTAGTATAACTGGTAGAGCGAGGCACGTCCTTTCCTTCTTATCCATGCTTGTATTTGGCTCTAAAACTGCCTGTGTGATTCCAGCCAGGGGCGTACCTAAAGGCTCAGGGGCCCGGGTGCATAAGTTCAGCTCGGGGCCCCCCCCTTGGGCCTCCACCCCACACTTTCCCGTACCCGTACCCATACCCATATCGTGCTGCATATGTGATCTGCCCCTTGGCGTAATCTTTCCTGCACATGACGCATTTCCTGAACATGAAGATTTGTTTGTAGCCCCGCAGGCCACTCACACACCTCTTTTTACCGCTATTAGCACAGCGCCCCGAGTGCCGTACTAACCGCGGTACAACACTCCCATAGATTTTAATGAGGTTACTCAAATCTACGCTGGAATGCGGTGTTTCTAACGCTGTGATTTTCGAGAGCTGTCTGTTCTATTTTTGCATTTTCGTGGTTTTTAACGCACCTCATCACCCATCACAATGATGGGGTGCATTAAAAAGCGCTGTCACACGTTGTAACCTGTGTTTGAAAAGGCTGCTTGAAATTCTGGTAAAAATGCCACGACTTTGAGCTGCGTTTTCTGAACACGTGTGAGAACAGCCTCAGGGGGGTCATGTGTTTGTTGCACTTTAGAACCACAATTAAGACACATAAAAACCTGCATGCAGTATTTAAAGTCCGCGTACGGTATTAGGGTGACTGCCCACTACAGTTTTTTTTCACGGCAAAATTCGCAGCGTTTTCTTTTCTGCAGGGGTCTCTGGGACTCGTAATGTTAAAATCACGATCGCGCAAAAACGCAATTTTGCGCGATCGCTATTTTAACATTACGAGTCCCATAGACCCTTGCAGAAAAAAACGCTGCGAATTTTGCCGTGAAAAAAAAAATGTAGTGGGCAGTCACCCTAAAGGAGCCGCAGACACTATTAATAACCGTGCGGTTTTGATGCGTCTTTTAATTGTGTGTAAAGGGTGCAAATAAATACAGTAAATCCAGGGAGAGAGGGAGAGAGATCGGTCCACTTCTCCTCCATGTGACAGCAGCAGGAGAAACTCAGAGGCTTCCGTGCAATAAGAAGCAGGGGGCAGCACATGATCATTGTCCCCTGCCGTCCCATGTGACCTCCTCCCCTGCCGGCCCATGTGAGTACCTCCCTGCTTTTCCTCTCAGGCTGGCCGTTCAGGCTGCGCATCATGCGGGGGAAAGAACGGTCAGCCATTAATGCACTGAATGTGCATGTGGGTATGGCGGCCATGGCGACCCCAGCACCCCCTGACGCTACGCCTATGATTCCAGCCTTACGTAAGAGCTGCTGTCTGCCGAACTCGTCATCACCTTCCTGCACCCTGGATATATTGCTATATCCCCCTATAACATGGTCATTAATGAGGTTCTGCTGATGGCATTATGATTGGTGGGGCTCTACCTCTGGGGCTGCGCTGTAGTTCCCTGCAGGTGGCTGGAAGCATCAGGTCAGCTTGCAGGTAAAAACCGTGAAGGGCTGCGATGCTAAGCAAAGACCCATTTAGGCACAACGATTATCGCTCAAAAGCCGTTTTTGAGCGATAATCATTGTTTGTAACTGCACTGACATCATGCAGTTTTCGTTAAGCAGTCGCTCATCATTGTCTTTCTGCATGCTGAAAGACAACGACCAGCCTTATCAGGGATTCACAGCGGGATAATTGTTGTGTCTAAATGGCCCTTTAGAGGTACAGCCAGGGGCATAACTAGTGTCCTATGGGCCGAGGGCAAATTTTAGATACCACTATACAAGTAACAAATATTACCTCCATACATTTATTGAACAAAGCCTAGTATGCCAACAGTGCCACTATAGAAGCCAAATGACACTACTACACCATCATCACTGCCAATAACACTACATAATGACTAAATAGCACCATACTGGTACTGTACAAAGACCTATGTTATTCCCCTACAGTAACCATATCGGAGTAGATAGTAATTATACACAGGCAGTCTACAGATTACCATTTAGTTCAGGTGTTGCCTTCTCTGATTGGAATCATTCACGTTCCCTTTTCTTCCCTATTTCGTCCAGACTACCATGTAGACTTCTTCCAGCAAGCACTCATGTCTACAGAATTTAACACACAGACATTTCTGCTCCACCTTTTCCTTACCTACACAAACACTCCATCCATAATGCTGCAGACAGTATAAATACCCCACCAGTGCCTTACACAGGAATAGTATCCCTCATTTTATACCCACATAGTAAGAGGGGCCCCTCAGAGTAGTAATGACCCGCCCCCTTGTGCTGCTCTCCATAGTTAATAACAATACACTTGTGCAGACACATACATAGTAGCAGTGCCGACCCAATATATAGCAATAATACCCCACATGTTCTGCCCCTAGGAAAAAATAATAATGTCCATGATATGATGCCTCTATGAATAGTAATAATGCTCCTCTTAAGATGCCCCACAAAAGTGTAATTATGTCCTCATTTGATGTCTCTAAAATTAGTAATAAAGCCCGTCATGTGATGCTACCATGAAGAGTCATGTCACTCTCATATTATACTCCCAAAAAGAGTAATACTGCCCCAAATATGATGACCCCACACATAGTAATAATGCTTCTAGTACTGCCAATGAATATATGAAATTCACCTGTCCCATGTCCCCCCAACAAGCGGAGGATTTTCTCTGCAGTCTGGGGTGCAGTGACATCATCGTGTTGCCTGAAGCCCTCAGCATGCGTAATACTCTGGAAGGCTGTAGGCTTAAAGCAGCCTACCAGAGTAAATGCAAATAGCTCTCTTCTTCACTGTGGTCTCAAATTGGATCTACATCCTGAGGACACCAATCCAGCTGAAACTGGAGCTTTTCCAGACATCTGGGCAGGCCCCCTTCTAGTCTGGGCCCATTGCTGGGCACAGCATCGGATCATTATGCTACTGTGTACAACCCCTTCAAATAAAAAAAAAAATGGCAGAGACTTTGGCATTGGGACTGCAACAATCAGTAAGTGATGATATACCCTAACAGTTTGCCCCGATGTATGACTCGAAGATCTGGAGCACTAATGTAGAATTGATATCAGGGCAACTATCTAACACGTGCTATTGATGATATTAGTATGTTTTTGTGATGGGTGCTAAGGACCTGTTCTACTTACGGTGGGTCAGGGGCCATCTTCTACTGTAACAACAGTAATAAAGGGTAACATCACTGGCGTAACTATAGAACTCACAGAGGTCGCAATTGCAACCTGGCCCCTAAGCCAGGGGACCCAGAGGCCCCCTTTACCATGCTAATGCTGCCTGACTGCACTGTTTAACGCTATGCCTAGGTCCTTCATGCGGCACGCCAGACACAAAAACTGCGCAGCTTCTCCTGCAGGATGATTGATAGTGAGAACTTCCTCCCTGGCCCTGGCTCAGTCTCCTCCCCTTCTGAGTGGGGGAAACAACATCGAAAGTTGGAGGGGAGGAGACTGAGCTGGGGCCGGGGAGGAAGTTCTGACTATCAATCACTGTGCAGGAGAAGCTGCTTAGTGCCTGCTCCTCATGGAGGACCTAGGAAGAGCATTAAGCAGTGCAGTCAGATTGGCAAGGTGAATCATTTTATGATACGGAGGGGCAGAGGGAGAGCTATAAGGGCTCATTCACACAAGCATATATACGATATGTATGTACACATGCTGTTTTTTTTTTTTTTTTGTTTTTTTTTAACACGTGTAATACACCCAATGATTTAAAATGGCTCATTAACGCTGCAGGGCATACAGTTATGTACTGCAGCTGCGGGGTATGTATGGGGGGAGATTGTTGGGCGATCTCGCATCATACATCATGACTGCCGACTGTTTCTTACAACTGGCAGCTGCACGCAACAGCTCTGATAAGCCATGCAACTCATTGGAGCTGTTAACCCTTTAAATGCTGCTGACAATTCTGACAGCAGCATTTAAATCCCACAACTGATTTTTGAGGGTCCCGTATGGTTCCCTTGCGATGAAACCACAGGGAGCCGGAGCCATGCGGGTGTTATGGGATCCAGGTGTCATAGCTAAATGCCTATCAAGCCGTGCCTATCGTATGGCTTGATAGAATGCCTTTCAGGTCGCGGTATAATTCAGGTCGCGGTATAATGTAATACTGTGACCTTACATTGTACTGCAGGAGCGAATAGAGCATCACAAGTTCTTGTTCCCTCTTGGGACTAAAAAACTAAGTAAAAATAGGTTAAAGGTTTTACTAATTTAAAATAAGTCATAAAAGTTTAAAAAAAAAAACTTTTGCCATATTGATAATAAAATCTAAATAATAAAACAAAATACATATTTGGTATCGCTGCATCCGTAAACGTCCGATCTATCAAAGTAAGGCATTATTTACCCTACACAATGAATGTCGTCAGAAAAAAAAAAGAACACCAGAATTGTGCTTTTTTTGGTCCCCCTGTCTCCAAGAAAAAATGTAATAAAAAGTGAGCAAAAAGTTGTATGTATTCAAAAATAAAAAAGTTATTGCGGTCAGAAGATGGCAGCTGAAAATATTTGTAAAAACGTAAATATCTTTGAAAAAAAATAAAAGTAGTACAGCAATTTAAAAAATTATATAATTTTGGTACTCAAAGCGGATTTTCATTTTTTTTTTTCCGTTTCACACCACTTCGAATTTTTAAAAGTTTTTCAGTACATCAGATGGCACATTAAACAGTACCATTAAAAAATACAGCTCATCCCACAAAAAAACAAGCCCTCAGACAACGGCGGTAATGGATAAGTAAAAAAATTATGACTTTTTAAAAGGGGGAAGAAAAGTCTAAAAGTTGAAGAAAAAAAAAAAAGAGGGCCGTATCCCGAAGGGGTTAACATTCACGTATTTTCACTGCCTACTTTGGCGTGCTCTATTCTTGTGCATATTTACGGACTGATATACTGTATAAGTTAATGAAGTGTAAATACACACTTGTTTATAAATGCTGCGTTTTTATGGGGCAGAGAGTGAGGAGCTGTCTATGAGGAGGGGAATTATGAGAGGCATTCTGTGTGATAGGGAGGTGGCAGAACCAGTCTGTAAAAGAAGGAAATGATGGATAGCAGTTTGTGTGAGAGGTGAGCAGTCTGAGAGGGCGGCATTGGGAGCAGTTTATGTGAGATTACTAATTAGATATTAAAGCTGTTTGGCATTATTAAAGAGGGCAGCAGGATGGAGATTTGTGAATAGTGTGAGGATGTGGTGTGGTGGGAAAATATGGAGCCAAAGATTTCTGTGTTACAAAGTCTGCAGAGATGAGTGGTGGCTGGAAGAAGTCATCAGGGCAGTCTGGGCCAGGTAGAGGTGAAAAACGAAAGTGAATGATACTAATCAGATATGACGTTACCTGTGATCACTGAAGGTTACTGCACTGACCATTGTATCCTAAGTTCACTATTAGAAGTAGACTAGAGCCAAGCTGCTGTATCTTTTGTATCTTAGCATTGATGTGAAAGTTATCTTATGCTGTCTTCAAAGTGTATATACAGTATATTTTTTTGCTTTTTGTAGGTGAAACAAAACATATGGCTTGAGGCTCATGCTGCATCGATGAATCACTTGAAAGGCAAGCCAGTGATGATTCTAAAAGTTATGGGCGAAATATGACCATGAAATGAAGTTGTGGGGGGTTTGAGGGGTAGTAGGATGAGTAGGGGAAGGGGGGCAAAGCTGAACTTTTGTACCCAGGCCCACGAGCCTTTCGCTACGCCCCTGTGTAACAGCTGGTTGGATGGCACCCTTTGCTTTCTTGTTGGAGTCTATCACAGTGTTGCATTTGGCCACTTTTATAGTGTTGAGTTAAGTCTTTAGGAGGCTTCAGTGATGATTTAATGCTTGGATGAATTATATGACCACTTGATATATTGTACATCGGTTACTGTGACTGTATCTATTCGCAGACTGTGACATAATAACATTATGAATACGACCAGAGGAGCTTCATGGACTGTCAAACATCTGAAATGGAAGCTATCAGAGATCTTTGAGGAAGACGTGGATGGTTTCTTTGATGAGCTGGACTCGCTGGACCTCATACCTCTGGACAAATATATAGAATTCTGTCTGACAGATTCTCAGACAAAGAAAGCCATTGAGTTGATGAACCATATACTTGAAAATGGAGAACCGGCATGTGAGAAATTCCTCAACCACCTCGAGAACATGATTCCCAGGTTTCCCACTTTGTCTGGGTTGTCTCTGTTATTTCCGGAAGGTGAGCACCTTCTCTGTTCCATTTTGGCTTGTGTACCAGTCCATGTTACAGCTTAGTTTTGTACAGAGTGGTAAGGTTTCCATATACGTCCCTGAGGCCTCTACTGCACCTCTACATGTCTGATTTCCTAGAGATTTATTTACTGTCAGATTACATACAAATCTTAATCCCTTTGTAGTGGCCCAGAATAATGGGACCCCTCCATAAAAGTGTGCATGCAGTTGTTTGACTGTATTGTCAGTGTCTTTTATGTGTATGAATATGTGTATTGCACCGTTGCAGCAATGAATGGGTTAATGTCTGGTATGTGAGATGACTGTCTGGAAAATGTATCTGTATGTGATTGCAAGGTGTGTGCAAGTGAGTTCTGTTTTGGCCTTGCAAGAGAGAAGAGCTAGAGAGTGCTGTTCTGCACTTGAGCCACACAGACACCATCTGCTCTCTGTGGCCCAGAATGGAAGAGGCTAAAAGGAATCCAAAGCCTACCCTGGGCTTGCTTTACCCAGGAGATGCCAGTGTTACCCTTAAACACAGAGAGAGAAAGAGAGAATGAGGAGTCACCATGCAGCGTACCTACTTCTAAAAGTGAGTGATAACTCATAGAGACTTAGAGAGAGAAGAAAGTGTGTTGCTGGGATCAGGACCCACAGATAACCGGGACTGTGTTTTCTCCTGTCTACCTGTGAATCCTCCCTGTCACTCAACCCTGAGTTCTACACTGTTTACCTGCTAGCGTGTATTGTTGAATTGTACCAAAGTTACTTCAAGTAAATGAGTTTCACCGACCGTTCCCGGTTTGGCTCTCAAAGTTATATCGCTGTGTGTGGATTCTTTATTGCTAACAACTGGATTCAACGCAGAGGATGGAATGGTAGCGTCACGTGTTACACAAAGGACTAAGGTATTTCACCGGTGGGTTTCCCTATTCAATAGCCTGCCTTCGGTCCTTGGACGTGTCCCTGGTTACCCTCCAGGTAGGAGATGGTAGAGCCACAGTGACAAGTCCTACATCTAATTCCTGCTGTCTCCTAGGCTGGGGCCCACTCTTCAGACACTACACCTTAGTGACCAAGCCTGTTTGCACCTTAATGACAAGGCCAAATTTTGATATTCTGACGTGTCACTTTAACGTAGAATAACTCCATAAAGGTTTTGCATATCCAAGGGATTCTGACATTGTTTTTTTGCTACATTATTTACTTCATTTAGGGTGGTTTCACACGAGTGTGTGTTTGTGCGTGCGTACGCACGCACAAAAACACACTTGTATTTGTAACATTGCATTCCCTATGGTGCAAGCACATGTCAGTGCTTTACAGGTGTGTGCCTGCAAAGATAGGACATGCGTATACCATTTGGAAGGCACGCATTGTTTTCAATGGAGCTGAGTCTGCTGCTGGCGGCTCCATTGAAAACAATGGTCTGCTGGCACCCCTGCATTCTTTTTCAGGGAAAGGCTTTACATATAAGCCCTTCCCTGAAAGAAAAATTTTAGTGTTAAAAAAAAAAAAAAAAAAAAAAAAAGCAGGCATTCTCTTCAATGGAGCTGCGGCTGCTGCCGGCGGCTCCATTGAAAACAATGGTCTGCCAGCACTCCTGCATTCTTTTTCAGGGAAGGGCTTTACATATAATCCCTTCCCTGAAAAATAAAGATTTTTAGTGTAAAAAAGAGATATACACACCTGTCCACCGCTGCCGTGACCCCCGTGGGGATGAAGAACACATCTGCCTCATGTGGCAGATGTGTCCTTCATCCCCACTAGTTAAAAGAATTCTCTGCTGCTGGATCTGCCACATCTGTGACGCAGCAGAGGAATTCTTCAATTCTCTACCACAGCTGTCACACATGTCAGCTGCGGTAGAGGATTCTGCTGCTGGCAATTGATTTCAGGGAAGGGCTTTAAATATAAGCCCTTCCCTGAAAATCAGTGCTGTCCCCTGCACTGTGGTGCTGATCTATCAGCAGGCGGGGATGCTGAAAGAGCTGAATGTGATTAGCTGAGCACCTCAGCCAATCAGTCAGCTCTCCCCGAATGAATGACGAGTAAGAGCTGCCTGTGATTGGCTGAGCACCTCAGCCAATCACATTCAGCTCTTTCAGCAGGCGGGGATTTTAAATCCCCGCCTGCTGATAGATCAGCACCACAGTGCAGGGGACAGCAGGAGAAGACGCTGCTGTGCCCCGGCAGCTGAAGCAAGGTGAGCATGTGTTTTTTTTTTTTTTTTTTTTTTTTTTTAAAACCACTTTTACTTGATTTTCAGGGAAGGGCTTATATTTAAAGCCCTTCCCTGAAATCAATTGCCAGCAGCAGAATCCTCTACCGCAGCTGACATGTGTGACAGCTGTGGTAGAGAATTGAAGAATTCCTCTGCTGCATCAGTCACAGATGTGGCAGATCCAGCAGCAGAGAATTCTTTTAACTAGTGGGGATAAAGGACACATCTGCCACATGTGGCAGATGTGTTCTTCAGCCCCACGGGGGTCATAGCGCGCGCGCGTGTGTTACGCTAGATTGTAAAGGTTCATGGGTGTCAGAATGATAGAAAACCCAACAAATGACCCCATTAAAAAATATATAATGTATTCACTGAGGGGCTCAGGAGTAATTTTACCCAACAGTTTCATTTCAGAAGTTAATACAATTTTGAGGAGAAAAAATAAAATTTAATTTTTGCAAATTTCATTTTTAAGACAGGTTTTTTTCTATACTGCACATGAAAATGAGGATTTACACCTCGAAATGGATTCTTTGTTTGCCCTGTGTTCAGAAACATACCCATTGTGGCCCTAATCTTGTGTCTGTGTGCACAATGGGGCCCAAACCAAAGAGCAGCCGGTGGCTTTCAGAACAGACATTTTGTTTAAAAGTCTTTCAGACCCTATTGCCCACTTGTAGAGCCCTTGAGTGTCCAAAATGATAGAGAACCCCCACTATTGACTCCATTTTGAAAATCAGATTCCTTAACAAATTAATTTAGGGGTGTACTGCATATTTTGACACCGCAGTTTTTGAATAAATCTAAGCAAAGTAGAAGGAAAGATTTACAATTTTTTTTTGGCAATTGTGTAATTTTAAAAACTGTTTTTTTTGTACAGCACACATATGAATGAAGACTTGCACCCCAAAATGGATACCTCTGTTTGTCTTGTGCTCAGGAACATACTCATTTTGGCCCTAATCTACTTACAGGACACATGGCTAGGCCTATAATGGAGGGAACACCCATTGGATTTCAGGGCATAACTGAATAAATTCCAGGCCCCATTGCTCACTTGTGCAGAAAAAAATTTGATTCCTTAGAAAGAATGCCCCCCTTTTTGGCATTCCCTAAATCTTAGATAGAAGTAATAATCAAAACTGTGTGGTATGTCTAAAAACAGGGGTAATTACGGAGGCTGGTTGGAATGGGTACATGGGACAATTAAACCGGGTATCCCTCCTCCTTCCATGCTTGCTGCAAACCCAACACTTTTTTGGGGGTTATTTCTTGACTTCAGCAGCAGGGATGGAGTGTAAAAAGTGTCACTCTGTGAGGCTTTGTAAGCTTGCTGAGGTGCGGCGGTCTCACACAGAAGGCGCTCAATAAGCTTCTCCCGAAACAGCAGGAAGGCGAGCGTTCCTGGAACTTCTTGTAAATTACGTACAGTAGCGATCTGAATAAGGCTGGGCTCACACAGCCATATGTAGAATCCTCTTGCGGAGGCCTGCAGCAGATCCCAGCGTTTTCTCACAGGCGGTCATGCACAGTACACCTTTTTTTGTTTTTTAATGTAGTTTACAATGTAGTTGCATATGGGCTGCGGGTATATCTGCGACCACAGAGCCCTATGGGCTTTATGTTGTGCATATCCGTAGTAAAATAGAACATGCTGCCTTTAATTGTTTGAATGGTTATCTTTGCGTTTGAATGGGCCTAAAGTCTGTTTGCCAGCCTCTCTACTGAGATCTCTTAAGGCCCATTTAGAATGCACAGATAATCTTTCAAATGATTAAAAGATTGAAAGTTTTAGCGATCTTTTTGCATAAAGTGTTAATGGACACTAATGTCGATTAACACGTTATCATTTTCATTTGTATGTAAAAGGGCCTCCAGGAGCTGTTTGCAGAGGCCAGCATGTGATTAATCCCACGCCCAGCTGTGTACACAAATGCATTGTTCTCATCGGGACTGCTGGCAGTTTACAATGTAATCTCCCAACTTTTGTGGAGAACACAGCATGCGGTCTGTTGAGATACTTTATCTCTCTACGGCTGAACACTGGATGTTAAGTTCACCTTAAAATCATTGTTCAGACAAAGTGCACGATGGCAGTTTTTACATGTAACCATTATCGCTCATTTTTGGTCATTTGAACAAATTTTGAGTGATAACCGTTGCGTGTAAATGGGCCTGTAGCCTAGCCTTGCAAAACTGAAGTGCCTGCGCAATCTGTAGGAATTGTGTCTCTGAAATGTTATGCTTGGTCTTGAGTTCAGATGAGTTAAGTCATCTGCTTTCTCTCTTGTGCATGAGGTGCTGGGCTACCACTAAACTTTTTTCCTGCCACTCCTTAAAGACTCTGTCATCATGACCTCCTGGGAATTCTGGGTGGCCTATTATCGGCATATACTTGGACAACAAGTAGGGAAGTCTGAAAAGTTTCCTTGCTTCCTTCCATGTCACTATCATGTCTCTTAGTAGTAAAGATCATTTATTATCTAGTGGATTACATGAGAAACAGGTGTGCAAGTGAAGTGTCCCAGGACATCATTCTGGACCCCTCCATAATTGTCATACATATTTGTCTTATGTGGATGCACTGTGCAAAACTGTCTTGTGTATTTTCAGTATGTGTGTTGCACAGCTGCAGCTTCTGAAGGGTTAACTACCTTACAATCATTGCCTGTGAGCTTGGCTGCATGTTTGATGTATCTATCTTGCTATGTCACGTGATGTAGTGTGCATGAATCTATAAGTAGCAGTGATTAGAGAGGAGTTCATAGTCCATCTTCGGCTGCTGAGGAGCACCCATCTAACATCTGAGGGTTTGCTACCACAGACGCATGAGGGCACCGTCGGCCCTTGTGCAGCTGAAGATGGAGGAAAAGGAGAGACCGCCGGACCATATGTGAAGCGCATAGCAGTGAGCCTAAATGTTTTCCCCAAAAGTCCCACCCCAAGAGAGCGCCATAGTGAGTAACTACCGCTTCAAGTGACTATGCGTTATACAGCTATTAACAGTGCAGAAGTCTACCGAACCTCTGAAGATAATATTAAGATTGTTTATGATTCCTCTGCGGCTGACTGAAGTCTGGATCCCCATATATTGGTACGCCTTTAACTGATACCCACGCGTGCTGAAGTCTATGAGAGTGGGGTGATCATTACTGCCATTCTGTGGCCACTGACTTTCATGTCAAGTATTGCTGAATATGTACTAAGTTTTCCCCCAGTCGTCTCCACGACAGCACCAATTGAGATTGCCTCCTCCTGATAGGACAGGAACAAACTGAGAGGTTAAAAGCTCCCCCCCCTTCCCCACTTTCCTCAGTGTCTTCCTGTCCTGCCAGGAGGCAGGATCTCTGAGAGGAGCTGGTGGAGAAGCCAGCCAGGATTACTTACAGGCGGATCGGAAGGCAGTGGCTCACCCTGTCCTCCCTTCCCAGCCAGACGACTCCCGGGACGCCACATGGGGTGGTAACCCCCGGGCCAGGTTCCTCCCGCGGCGGCCCATGGGGGGGTACAAAGCGGGAGCCTCAGTCCCCCTCGTCCTCCCTGCAGAAGTTGCGGCGCTCCAGGAAGCCCTCCGATGGCGGGGGGCGGGGCGCCGCGTCACGTGTCCAGCGCGATGACGTCATCGCATCTGCATCAGGAGTGGAGGGGGCGGGGCTTAGCGCAGGAGCGCGAAAAAAAAAAAAAAAAAAAAATAGGAACCTGAGAGAAGCCAGAACAAACCAGCACTACAGGTCGCAGGGTGTCTGCAGCACTGGTATAAAGATGAGTGCTCCAGCCCCAGAGACAGCTGAAACCTCAGCCTCAGCGGCCGTAAGTAGCCAGTGCGGCAAAAAATACAATGCAATTATCCAGTGTATTGTGTATGGAAAATTGCATATTTACCCGCAAAAAATACAATGCAAATATCCAGTGTATTGTGTATGGAAAATTGCATATGTACCCGCAAAAAATACAATGCAAATATCCAGTGTATTGTGTATGGAAAATTGCATATGTACCCGCAAAAATACAATGCAATATCCAGTGTATTGTGTACGGAAAATTGCATATGTACCCGCAAAAATACAATGCAAATATCCAGTGTATTGTGTATGGAAAATTGCATATTTACCCACAAAAAATGCTTTATTTGTCAGGGGGATATAAAAAGACATCACCCCCAGAACAAAACTCAGAAAATGCGCGGATTGCGGGATAAACTGCCAGCTACGTACCAGAGGCCTCTATGCAAGGCATGCGTAGCTAGGCTAGTTAAAGAGGAATCAGGAGGACGTTAGGAAGCTGGTGAAAGAAGAGGTAGATCAGCCCTAACGTCACAGCTGGCGCCGCCAGCGAAACGCCAGAAAAGGGCGTATGTTCCTGACGAGCCTTCCGACTCCGAGAGTTCTATCAGTCGGAGCAAGAGGAACAGGCGGCGAGGAGTCCTCAGATTAGGAGGACTACAAAAAATACTTATTCCATCAGGACGACTTAATGGAATTGATTAAGTCAGTCAGGGCTACACTAAAAATGGAAGAGCCCAGAGAACCACGTACCCTACAAGATGAGATATTTGGGGGACTAGGGGAGAGGCGCAAGCATACCTTCCCTGTCCACAAGAATATCACCAAAATAATCCAAAAAGAGTGGAGGACGCCGCACAGTTAAAAGATCCCATGGATCGCAAAGCTGAGGGCCTTCTAAAGAAATCATGGGAGGCAGCGGCAAACATACTTAGGCCAGGGATCGCAGCCACTTGTGTGGCGCGAACTCTGGGGGTACGGCTAGAACAGCTACAGCTACACCTAACCAATAAGACGCCGAGGGAACAGATCCTAAATTCCCTTCCGATCCTGCGTATGGCAACAAATTTCCTAGCGGACGCCACGGCCGAAACTGTCAAACTCTCGGCGACAGCTACAGCCCGGTCTAACTCAGCCAGAAGAGTGTTATGTCTGAAATCGTGGTCAAAAATAAGCTATGCGCCCCAAAAACCCCGGAAGAAAAGCCACAGAGAGGGAAGACCTTCTTCCGGGCCCCAAGGGCCAGAGACCTACCGAGGCAGGGGCAAGACAGGCCGCTGGAGTTACCCCAAGGGGGGCAGAGGAAGGAATATCCTCTTTTACCCCCACCAGGGGGAGCCAAATCAGAGACCCTGACGCCATCCCCGTAGGGGCAAGGCTGGAGGGCTTTGTGGATCAAGGGGCCACGATTTCCGAAGGCCCATGGATCCCAAAGATCTTACAGCAAGAATACCGGATAGAACTGGTGTCCCTCCCCAGAAGAAAATTCATTATCACGGGAGGCTCCAAACAGTTGCACCTACTAAGGCAAACCATTGGGGACCTGCAACAACTAAATGCAATATCCCCCGTACCGCAAAACGAGGAGACCCAGGACCATTATTCCAGGCTCTTCCTAGCAAGGAAACCCTGTGGGAAACAGCGGATGATAGTGAACCTGAAACCTCTGAACACCTGCATCAGATACAGAAAATTCAAGATGGAGTCCATCTCCTCAACGATAAAGTTGATTCCCAAAGGAGCCTACAGGGCATCCATCGATTTAAAGGATGCTTATTTCCACGTACCGATCCACGAGGGGTCCCGGAAATACCTAAGGCTCGCAGTGGATATGGGCAAAGGAATAGAGCACCATCAATTCAGATGCTTGCCCTTCGGGATCTCCTCGGCACCCAGAATCTTCACCAAAATTATGGCGGAGGTAGCCGCCTACCTGAGGAAGAAGTCGGTCCAAATAATAGCAGAGTCCAGAGAACTCCTAACGAAAACACCTGAGGATAGTGCTAGAACTTCTCCAATCCTTGGGACGGATCATAAACTGGGAAAAATCCAGCCTAGATCCCGACAAACAGAAAACGTTTCTGGGTATAACGCTCGACTCAGAATCGCAATGCTCCTGCCTAACCGAGGAGAGAATACAAAAAATCCGACTGCTAGTCAAAACCTTTTTACGGAGACAATTATGCACAATTCGGGAAGCCAGGTCTCTCCTGGGAAGCTTGATTTCAGGCATTCCAGGAGTGGCATGGGCCCAGGCTCACACCAGAGCCCTGCAAGCCTCAGTCCTATCCACGTGGGACAAAAAGCGGTCCTCTCTAGGGACAAGAATGTACATTCCAAGCGCGGCGAAAACATGCCTGCGTTGGTGGGCATCCCCAGAGAACCTGCGGAGAGGGGTTCATTGGCTACAAAACCCAGCCACTCGCATCACAACGGATGCAAGCGCCTGGGGATGGGGAGCGCACGTGGGGAACCAGTTCTTTCAGGGCCCATGACCTCAAAGAACAAAAGAACAGTCCTCAAATCACAGGGAACTACAGGCCGTATGGCAGATCCTACAGCAGTTAGGGAACTCGCTACGGGACCAGCATATAAAGATATTGTCAGACAATATCACCGCGGTCGCCCATATACGACACTAAGGGGGCACAAGATCTCCCGCTCTGCAAAACATTGCACAGAAAAATTTCCACTGGGCAGAGGGCCAGATCCTCTCGATCACGGCAACCCATTTGAAGGGGACGCTAAACCAAAAGCGGCCTTTCTCAGCAGGAGGCATATAGACCCAGGAGAATGGTCTCTCTCCCTGAAAGCATTCAGAATCCTGATCAATCAGTGGGGGACCCCACAATTGGACCTGTTCGCAACCAGGGAAAAATGCCAAAGTAAGCAATTTCGTCTCCCTCCGGCCAGGAGATCGTCCGACAGCAGTAGACGCCCTGGGCCAAGACTGGGGAGAAGGGCTGGTGTACGCCTTCCCCCCCCTATACCGTTAATCCCCAGAGTCTTACAATATTTCAGAACCCAGGTATGCACACTAATCCTGGTGACCCCCTTCTGGGCCAAAAGAAGCTGGTTCGGTCTTGTAGCAACTGAGCGTCCAGGACCCAGTCATCTTCCCTACCTGGACAGGTTTTCTATCGCAGGGCCCACTGAGCCATCTGAGCCTAGACAGGCTCCACTTAACAGCATGGCTCTTGAGGAATCCTCACCAAAAGAGAAGGGATTCTCAGAGAGAGGAGTAGAAACGTTAATGTCCAGCAGAAAAAAGACTACCCACCTTATCTACCAGAAAGTTGGAGAAGGGTCTCCTCATGGAGACAGGGAAGGGATCGCGGGGATTCTATCCCGGACATCCCTCTAATCTTAGAGTTCTTGCAGAGGGGCCTAGAGACGGGCCTCTCTCCAAGCACCCTGAAGTTCCAGGTCACAGCCCTTAACGCCATATGTGACACAAAGTTCTCAGACAACAGATGGGTCAACAGGTTCCTAGCAGCAGCAACTAGATTACGGCCTGGGCCCATAAATCTTTTTCCAGACTGGAACCTTAACTGGGCCCTAGGGGCCATGACAACGGTACCATTCGAGCCGATCGAAGCACTACCCATAAAAATGCTTACTATTAAGACCATTTTCTTAGTAGCCATCACCTCCGCAAGACGGGCTAGCGAGCTGTAGGCCCTGTCCATTCGCCACCCGTTCCTAAAAATCTCGGCCACCGAATTAGTACTTAAAACGGACCCGGCGTTTATGCCAAAAGTAGGATCACATTTTCATAGGTCCCAGGACATAATAATCCCCTCAAATTTTAGTAAACCTAAAAACGAGGAAGAAAAAACCCTCAACTGCCTGGACGTTAGGAGAGCAGTCCTAGGCTACATAGAGGCGGCAAGCCACTGGAAGCGGGACGACAACTTGTTCATCCAGTTCAGTGGCCCAAATAAAGGGAGCAAAGCAGCAAAAAGCTCCATAGCCAGGTGGATCCACCTGGCCATCAGAGTCCTATAAGGCCCTCGGGAAGGAAATCCCTTTAGCTCTTAAAGCCCATTCTACAAGGGCAGTAGCATCCTCATGGGCCGAACATAGCTCAGCTTCGGTCGAGCAGATATGCAAAGCCGCAGCCTGGAAGAAACCCCACATGTTTGTTAAACACTATAGGGTAAAAGTGCAGCAGGACGAGGACAGGGCCTTCGGCCGCAAAGTCCTCTCGGCAGCAATCCCACCCTAGGGAAACTTTAGTTGGTACGTCTCAATTGGTGCTGTCGTGGAGACGACTGGGGGAAAAAATGGATTATACCTACCTGATAATCAGGTTTCCAGTAGTCTCCACGACAGCACCCGTACCTTCCCTCCCTAAATTGATAGAAAAGAAACTATTTATATATATATATATATATATATATATATATATATATATATATATATATATATATATATATATATATATATATATATATATATATATATATATAATTTATTAAAAAATAAATAAATAAAAATTTTAAGTTGAGCTCCTACCCCGGCAATTCGTTAGAATCCACGTGGGGAAGGGGGGGAGCTTTTAACCTCTGTTTGTTCCTGTCCTATCAGGAGGAGGCAATCTCAATTGGTGCTGTCGTGGAGACTACTGGAAACCTGATTATCAGGTAGGTATAATCCATTTTTTCCTGCACTGTAAACTCTGCATTTCGGAAGTCTACTAGTGACTTTTTCATATAATACAGCAAAGTTTTGCTGGACCTCCCCCACTCCGGGGGACCCAAAGTACTATACACTTGTCCAGTGTGATCAATGTGTTGTGTGTGAATGCCGGTGTATGGAACGTTGGCATCACGAACTGACAACTACTACCCCCACCATTGCCTGCCATTACAGGTAACAAGAAAAGTTTGTATATAGTTTATTCCTCGGTCCCCGTGTACAATAACTGGCGTCTTCTAACAGTGTATATATGTATATTTATATTGCACGTTGCACAAGCATGCTATGAGACTCCAAAGAGAGGCTATGTTGAATTTAATGAGCCTATTGGAATATACATGTGCCTCTCATCCAGTCTACTATGCATCTTGTCAGGCATGCTATATTGTAGCTTCTGATGTTTGAGAAATTCACTCCTCCCTCACTCCTGCTTAACATTCGCTTCAGCAAAATTATCCTCAAGAGTTTTCCTGCCCAAATAAGTTTTGTAAAAGCTGAGTTAAGACGAAAAACGCCTAAGTGTTTGATTAGCATTGGTATCGTTGACATATGGTAGAACAATTTGGAAAAACTCATCATCTTAATGAGATCACCTCTTCCCAACATTGAAAGAGGGAGATTTGAACATCTCCTCCCTTCTGCAGCTAATGGTGGGTAGTTTGTGTATAGGGAGGCAGGGTATTTACCTATTTTCAGCTCTAAATATGTGATTTCAATACTCTTTCTCCCCATCCCAGGAAAGTCCAGAAAGACTTAAGGCCAGATGCACCTAACTCTAGGATTTCACTTTTTGTTGGGTTGATTTGATAACTGAATTTGGGACTTTTTCGGGTAATGTCTGCAATTACTTTTTTCAAATGTGTCCTAGGGTCTGCCATAAATATGAGAATGTGATCAGCAAAGTGAGTGGTCCTAATTTCTTGTGTTCCGATTTTTATTCCTTTGAATATTGGAGAATCTTCTGGATGGCGTATTAGGGGTTCCAGTGCTAGATCAAACAGTAGGGAAGATAGCGGGCAGCCCTGCTACCTCTATATAATGGAAATGGATCTGATAAGAATCCCAGTGTACAGATTCTTGCTGTTCGTTTGCTATATATGCTGTTAATGTAGGTGCTATTTTATCCAGGACCATTCCCAGCCATCTCCATTGTACATTATCAAATGCCTTTTCGGCGTCTAAGGATATTAGCACTTTTCTAAGATTTGCAACTGCTGAGTGAGTTTTTATGAATCCTTCTTGCGAGGGTCTCACTGCTATGGGCATCAGCAAATGTAACCATTTCACTAATATTTCTGCTGGTATTTTCAGGTCTTGATTTATGAGGGAAATAGGCCTGTATGATCCCGGTAATTGTGGATCTTTATTGGGTTGGGAGGCAGTTTTATAAGTGCTGTGTTTGCATGTTTTGCAATTTCTCCCGTCAGTATTTCGTCAATGCTGATGTGACTTGGTCTTTTAAGACTTTATAGAATTCCCCTGAGTACCCATCTGGGCCTGGGGCTTTGTTGTGTAGCGATTGTATGGTGAGCTTGAGCTTTTCCTCTGTTAAGTTCCTATTGATGTACTCTATTTGTGATGCTTGGAGGGAAGGCATGAAGATTGAATTCAAGAAACCCTGTCCATTATTAGTACTCTGAGTTGGGGCTTGATAAAGTGTTTCCTAGTATTTTTTTAGGACATTATTGATTTGCTTTAATGTCTATGTATGCAGTCAGTGTTGTCTTTCAATCCTGCAATGTGGTTTGGCAGGTGTCATCCTTTGGCCAGCCATGCTAGTAGTCATCCCGCTTTGTTTCCATATCTGAGGAGTTCTTCTTGGAAGTACATTTTGTATGGCCTTTCTTCTATATCTACCCAAAGATCAAAGTCTGAGTTTCCTATCTTCCAGGCTTCCATTTTGTGTGTGGATGGGGATATCAGGAATGTGATGTGATTTTTTTTTTTTAATTTTTTTTTTTGAGCTTCGCGCTCGTCCTATACATTTTCATGTTTATCCTCTTCCTAAGGTTGGACATGTAACTCAAGAGTTTACTTCGAACTACCAATTTTGTGGTTTCCCAATAGAATGATGTGTTTGAGGAGTGCATCCCTTTATAATAATCATATTACATCCACCGTGCTTTTAGCATCTCCAGAATGTTTTCTTTTCGAACCAATAACACAGGGAAATGCCGCATAAAGTGGGTCCCTTTTTGGTAAGTGTCATGTATATTCATGGAAATTGGTGCGTGATCAGAGATCATTAGGTCCATGATTTCTGTTTTTATATTTTCTGGGAGAGATTATTGGCTACCAGTATATAACCAATACATGACCAAGCATGGTGCATGGGAGAGAGATATGTGTATTCTCTGCCATTTGGATGCAGATACTGCCACGAATCACATAAATATGTATTCTTTGCTAATGGGCACAGTATTCAGTCCCTATAGTGTGGTCTTACACCTGGGCCTCTACGGTCCTCATCTAGTGGCATGACTGTGTTTTAAATCTTCCCCCAGTATCTTTTGTGCAACCGAGTCACTGTGTACTGATTGTTCTAGCTGTTTGAAGAATTGTTTGCGCTCTCCATTTGGAGCCAATATATTGTATATGCTGTATCTACTACCTTCGTATTCGACCACCACATGTGACTGCCTGCCCTCCTGGTCATGATTTTCTGAGATCACCTTTCTTGTAAATGATTTGTTTATCAATGTCGATACTCTGGTTTTCCCATTTATGGCCGAGGATCCCAGTACTTCCCCCTCCCCAGAACATTCCATCATATTCCTTTTCTTGCAGATGCATTTCTTGTAGCAATACTGTATTTTGTCGATATTTCTTCAGATAGCATAATATCATTACTCTCTTATGCGGTGACCCAAGCCCCCTTATATTCCAGGATGTTACATGCATTTTGCTAGCTATACCAAAAAAAAATCTAATGACCTGTTTTCAAGAGAAGTGAAAGGCCCAGACGTGTGTACTGTGAGGTGAGGGAGAAAAGACTAGGAGAGGGGGAAAAAAGTGTTAAGTGTAAATTTAAGTTAAAGTAACTAAGTTACAGCAAACCTGTTTCTGCTCTGTACCTCATCTATACCAAATTTCAGTATGTGTAATGGCCCAGAGTTAATGGGGTCCCCCCAAAAATGTTCTATGTCTTTCTTGTGTTACTGTCTTGTCAGTGTCTTGTTTGTAGAGTGCATCAGATTTATGTGCATTACTGTTTGCAGGACGGCAAGGGTTAATGTCTGGTATGTTCTGTCCTGTCTGGAAAATATATTGTTTTGTGTGTATCATTTGTGGTCATGTCATGATGCTATGTATATGTGCTTGCAGAAGAGAGAGAGACAGTCAGTCAGTGAGTGAACCATGCAGACACTGCAGAGAGGTTGTCAGGTCAGTCTGTGTGCGGAGAAATGGAGGAGTCCGAGCAATTACCTGTTGGCCCGTTCAACACAAGAATCCTCTGTACTACTGCTGAGTACTGCGAAAAAGGAACTGCTTATTAGCGAGAATAGGAGGATGAAAATGTGAGGGGGGTCACTACTGTGTGTGTTGGAACGTCTCTTTCTACTTTAGATATTTAAGATGATATCCCCACATTTTATTCTGGGGTGTCGTTTTCGGCTTTGATTGTTTTGAGTTCAGAGAGGTGCATGCTACTCCCTGTACATATGATAGATAGTATCAGCCTCCTTTCTTTGATCTAGAACTCCATTTCCATGTCATGAAGGTGTTGGTAGGGATTGGCTTTATAGGAGCGTATATTTGCACATAACTTGGAATAGTCTCGAGTCTAGAGCGTTCTGTCGTTGGAGTCTGATGTAATGTACGGTATGTAAGTTGGGGTAGCACTTGTGATTCTAAGTGTAAATGTTCAAGTGGATCTTATTTATACCCCAATATCGGGATAGCCACAACTCCTCGTCCATCATCGGGAGACCTCATTTCGGGCTGTTTGGTCATTCTTCTCAGTGGGAGTTCTGCATGTGGAGGGATCGATGAGCGACAGAGGCGCGTGTTGTCCTCTCTCTTCTGTTGCGGAGGACTGTTGCTGTGAATGTGGTGGATAAGAGATTCGTAAGGTGAGTTCTGCTGCTTCCGGTGTGTTGAATATCTTAAAGGTTCCATCTGTGTTGAACATCTTCAGCTGTTCAGGGTATTGGAGCTGAGATCTGGCTCTCTTTTTGTATACGGCTGTACTTACAGTGCTGGACGCTCTTCTTCTCTTGGCGACTTCTGCTGAAAAGCCTTCAAATATTTTAGTAGTTTTTAATTTCTGTTTCTAAGAGGCTTGTTTCTGGCCCGGAAAGCTTGTAGCATTGAAACATTGTCATTGTAGTCGGAGACTTTGAGTATGACCTGGCATGGACATTGTGTGTGTGTTTTTTTTTTTTTTGTTTTTTTTTCCCCCTGGTTTCTGATTGCTCAGGTCTAATTTAATGAGCTCTCTTTACTCTGCAGTAATAACTTAAGTGCAGCGCCTCTGGCAACTCTTTTTCATAGATTTGTAGCAGATTGTTTCACTGTTTTGGGTAGGCCCACTATTCTCAGGTTGTTGCGTCTGGACCTGTTTTCTAGATCTTCTATTTTGCCCATCATGCGTTGCATACACTGCATGTTGTCTTCTAGTCGAGTTTCTAGGTGGTGCTTGTCCATTCATAGCTGGTGTACTGTGCTTTCTAACTCCTCTACCCTGTTGTTGATTGACGTTAGCTCCGTATATATTTGTGCCAGGAAATTCTGCAATGCCTGCTCTATCATCTTCTGAATGTCTAACACTATGTTTTGCGCAACTTCTGCAGCTAGCTGCTTGTAATTGAGTTGGCTTTCTGAAGTCTCTTCCTGTGTCTCTGACTATACTGGACTTGAAAGAAAATATCATGATAGCACCTTGTGCAAGTGTTAATATGTAGTATTAATGAATATTTAGTGAATAATTAAGACCACTTACCCATTGTGGACAGTCCTCCAAGAAGACTCATCACAACTGAAGTCCAAGTCAGCAGAAAGATATGGGTCTTGTGCACACAGGCATCCTAGGATAATAGGAGAGCCGCAGGACAAATCCAAAAATGGCAGTTTTTGGTCGATGCAAGATGAGCAAATAAATAGAAAAATTCTTGCACTCAACAATAAATGTATATAGAGGAAAATCGGCCAAAAAAACAACCATAGTTGTATAATAAAATATATATATTTAATATACTACAAGGAGAGTAAAAGAAGTACTTATATTGCATAAAGTACTTTTATATATCCTTTGTACCTTCTTTGGGGAGTAATGTGTCTTTATTTTTGTCGTACACGTCTACTAGGAGGCCATCTGTGCGGGGGGGGGGGGGGGGGGGATTTTCCTTTATTCATGTCAGAAAGTATCTCCTACAGTTCTGTTAATGTGAACGGGGTGTCCATAAATGTTTTTTGATATGAAGTAAGAGTTGAAAATGGAGTGTTGAACAAAAAATCCTTCAATTTACTCTGGAAATGTTGGAGCCTGGTATTATAAAGGTCACTATAGTACTGTCGAAATCTCGCCTAAATAGAATCTCTATCAAGAAGGACCTTGCCCACATCAGATATGATACATCGGAGGAGACACCGAATTCTGATGGACAAGATGAGCAAGCAGACTAGATTCGTTACCAAATTCTTACTATTTTTGTTTGGCAAAAAAGGTGGCCCTATGTTCTTTTTCCTGTAACAACAGAAAGTATTGCCTGCCTTGGCTTAACCATTAGTCTTTGTTGTGATCAGTGGGGTCTGCAATGTAGACTGCCTCCAATTGTGAGTAACATGAGGCCATTTCCTTTTCACAGTGGGATGTGTCCCTCTTAACATACGAGATAGAGGATCTTAGACAGCCCCACAGATAGGCTTTAAGAGTTTCTCAAAGCAAAACCGGGTCTGTACAAGGTCTATTGATTTCTATCTAACTGGTCAGTGATTCAATCACGTAGATCAAAGAGCTTCAGCCAGAATGGATGAACTCTTTAGCCATGTTTAATGCCTTGGGTGTTTGATGATTAAAGTTCAGTCCAGAGAGGAGAATGATCAGATATTGCTCTAGGGAGGTCCTTGACATCAGATGCCATAGTCTATGTTTGAGGATTTCCAAAGACATAGTCTATATGGGACAAGGCAATACTGCCCAACAACTCACTGGGTTTTTTTGTTCTCCAGATATCCTGGCAACCAACTTCCTGAACAAATATTGCTAGTGGCATGGTGTGTGGTGCTATGGTTGCTGAGCATGTGTTAAACTTGTCTAGAGAAGTGTCTAAAAGTATAGGATTGTTGTAGCGACAAATTTGTGAAAAAATCATGCTGCGTTTTTTAGGGTTTCCCATTCCCCAAACATTACAGAACATTATGGTAGGATACTGTTAGTGGCCATCATAGTTGGGCTCAGGGGGTTCCGGGTGAACAATTGATCCCTAAAATCAATGTGTTGTACCCATTTGTCATGTTCTGAAGATAGTTGTGCAAACCTAGTAAGACAACCACGCCAAAGTAATTATAACTTAGAAATAACATGTCACTGCTTATCCAAGCGAGTAACTTAATATCAACTTTTCAAAGCTTGAAACGAAAAAGATTTCAGGGGTTGAGTGTGCACCCAATAGATGTTGTCATATACGGACACAGTCTAAGAGATTTCGCTGCCCAAAGAAATGTAAAAAAAAGTACACACTTTTGTATTATTATTTATTGTTGATTAATTGTTGTGAAAGTCTTTTAACCCTTGGTACACACAATAGTGACAATTGGGATTAGTAAGAGACTCCTGATACCATGTTTAGATTTGGCTGGTGAATGCCTGCCCTTTAGCCATATTACTAATCCAGTCCACAATTCAGATTTAAAAAAAAAAGTTTACCAAAATAATTCTGAAGTTCTGTGTTTGTTTTGGTCTTTCCACAGATCGGTCTAAGAATTTTCAGGAACTCTTAGAGCAACTCAACATGAAGAACCATCTGGATTCAAAGTTGACGTTGGGAGATGTACTTAGCATTGGAAAAGATAATCTTCACATTGATCAACCCAAAGATATTCAAGACATTCCCTGGAATTTTTTGACAAAAATTATAGGGCTTAATAGAACGGCAAGAAACATCCAACTCCAAAAGCAGTTCACTAAGGAAGAACCAGATGATGATAGTGAACTGTTTTTCTCTGATAATGAAGTAGAAGATCCTTCATGTTCCATCCATCCACTAGATGTTCTCTGTGTTGTTCTTCATTGTTCAGACTCGTTTTTACAGCAAGAAATCATAACAAAAATGTCCATGTGTCAGTTTGCTGTTCCACTTTTGCTTCCTGCTAATGATGGTCTAGATTGTACCTTTATGCTTTGGGCAATGAGAGACATTGTGAAGAAATGGAGACCTCAGTCACTAGCTGACAGTAAAGGGTTCATGGAAGACAACGTGGTGAATATTGAAATGCCGATCTTCTCTTTTGTCAGGCTGGGGCCAAATAAGTTATCTAAATCTAAACTACTAAACCAAGTTTTGAATCCAGTTCAACAACATCATGACTTCTTCATACATGACAATATGGAAGGAGGGAATATTGAGAGGAAGATATCTGATGGACTAGTGGAAATGTCCTGGTACTTTCCATGTGGGAAATCTGATGTTTTCTCAGAGCCTATTGCTGTAGCCAATCTACGTGGAGACCTGGAGCCCAACTGGGAACAGTTCACATTTTTGACTCAAATCTCATCAGCCACCTTTATATTTATAGATAGGATGTGTGAAAGACAACTCCAATTATTATCCTCCTGCAGTCCCAATGACACCAAGTTTTATTTCATTGTCACTCCAGGTAAAGACAAGGCCGTTGACCCAGAGACACAAAAACATTTGAAAAATGTAAAGCTAAATTTAAATGTTTGTAAAAAGCAAATAATAGTAAAGAGAAGCAAAACAAATGATGCAGAATGTGTTAAAAATATTCAGAGCAGCATTGAGCAGTTCTTAAAGGAATATCATAAAAGGTCATCTATAGAAAAGCTAAAAGCGCAACGATACGGACTTCATATTAATGTTGATGAAGACTTACCGGAGTGCCAGAAAGCGAGAGCATGTGCTGTGAACATTACTTCGCTCATAAAGAATGTGGAAGAATATAAGAAGAAGTCACTAAACCTACAGGGGGATCTATGGAAGAAATTGTCCAAACTAGAGAAAGAATTTTGCAGGATGACAAACCTACAGGGGAAGGATGTGCAACAATACCAGGCTGAACTCCAAGACGAACACATTGCTCTACACAAGATACAAAATGAACATGATCTCTCTGAGGGCATAATGTTGTTTATTAATGCAATCACACATTTATCTCAGACTGAGCGAAAATATTTCCTGAAATGGATGAAACTGGAACTGGAGTCAATATCTAGAAATAACGTGTCTGCATTGCAAACTGAATACAAGGAAAGGTGTAGCAATACGTCTACTAATGTAGAGGAACTCAAACGTATAGATCAAAAAATCTCAGACAGTTCTTTGGGAATTGAACATTTTCTCCGTGAGTTGGGCCAGATTTATGAGGCTGAACGTTCCATTATAAAAAAATATTTACTCCCTGAAAACAGTATGCAATTTGCTGGATTGCCAGCAATTGTTTCTGACCTTCTTCTCAATGGGTTCCCATTGGAGCTGATTGATGGAGATGCCTCCAACATTCCCTTGCAGTGGATAACTGATGTTCTGACTGAGCTGGATAAGAGGACTGGAGGACAGTGTAGGATGAGAGTGGTTACTGTGCTAGGAGTGCAGAGTACGGGGAAGTCCACCCTACTCAACACCATGTTTGGTCTACAGTTCCCGGTGGCCAGTGGACGATGTACACGAGGAGCCTTCATGACTCTTATCAAAGTGAAGGAGAACTTCCAGGAAGAAATAGGTTGTGAATTTGTTCTGGTGATTGACACTGAAGGGTTGAAAGCTCCTGAGTTGGCTTCTCTGGAGGACAGTTATGAACATGATAATGAGTTGGCCACATTAGTGGTTGGGTTGAGTAATGTTACCATAATCAACATGGCCATGGAGAATACAACAGAGATGAAAGATATTTTACAAATGGTGGTCCATGCATTTCTTAGGATGAAAGAAATTGGGAAGAAACCCAACTGTCAGTTTGTTCATCAGAATGTGAGTGACGTGTCCGCCCATGACAAGAATATGAGAGACAGGAAGAAACTTCTAGAACAGCTGAACGAAATGACAAAAGTTGCTGCAAGAATGGAAAAAAAATTTGGAATTACTTGTTTTAGTGACGTGATGGACTATGATTTTGAGAGGCACAACTGGTACATTCCAGGTTTATGGCAGGGGGTTCCTCCAATGGCTCCAGTAAACTTCGGTTACAGTGAAAATGTTCATAAACTGAAGCAGGATTTATTTACATTCATGAAAACCCAAAATGCTCCTAGCAATATCCAGGACTTTATTACATGGGTGGAAAGCTTGTGGAATGCTGTAAAACATGAGAAATTCATCTTTAGTTTCAGAAACAGTCTGGTAGCTGACGCTTATGGTAAGTTGTCTATGCAGTTCTCACTGTGGGAATGGGAATTCAATAAAAAAATCTGCAAATGGATCAATAACACAGAAAATAACATAAAAAATCAGATGGCAGAATGTTTGGATAAAGAAATATATGACCAGTGTATGCATAGTCTTCATCAGCTGCTGATTGAGGGGGAAAGTAAGATGTCGGAACAACTGGAAAACTATTTTGAAAATAAGACAGAGAATATTCACCTTGTAGAACGATATCGAGAAGAATTCAGATTGAGCATAGAATCCCTAAAAAAGGAGCTTGAAAGAAAGGCCATCAGCAAGTGTGACAATGCTGTTGCTCTCCAGAAAGGGAAGTTTGAGGTTCAGCATATCCAGATGAAGTATCAACAGGTCATAGAAGAAAAGATTACAGAACTCATGGAAGCTGGAAGACACAAGAATCATAAAATGACCGATCAAGACATAGAGGTAGAATTTGAGAACATGTGGGAGGAGACCATATCAAGAGCCCAGATTGGAAGAATTAAACGGCACAATGTTGGTCAAGCAATGTTACAGCTTGTGAGAAATGACCTGAGTAACAAAGGATCTGCCATAATCCAAAGGCTAGTAGAAATAGCAAATTTAGAGTATGGGCAGTGCAAATTTGAAGTGATTACAAAGCACTGTCAACAATCTGTTATCTATCGTATAAAATCATTGTTTTCTAGTGATCAATACATGACAGTGACAGAATTTAATAACTCACTAATAGATATGTGTGATGAGTATATCACAGAGAAGGTGAATAGTGATGAAGACTATGATGACACTTACTGTAAGGAACTACTGCAGATGATCAATGAAAAGCTTACAAGTAGAGATGCTAAGAAACTGCACTTCACATTATACTTTGAGGTGGATATCAAGCTCTTCATTTTTGGAAAAGCAGCTGGAGCGTTTCAAGAGATGCATGATAGGTTTGTTCAGAAACACGACGCAAGGAATCGTCTGGAAGAATTGAAACCGCAGTATTGCGCAATATTTCTCAGCATATTCAAAGAAAAAGATGAAAGTCAGAGCAGAGCCAAACAATTCTGTGAGCAGTGCCTGAAACCGGCCATCACCCAGTATGTGTTCACTCATCTCGGAGAAGCAATAGTGGATGACATCCTACACAGTTCTGACAATAAGATATTCAGCACCAGAACCTTTTTCCAATATACATTGCTGGAGAAGTTACTGCTGGAAATGGCTTTCTCAAAATACGTAGATTATTTTCACTCTTATGAGAAGTTTTCAAAGGAGTGGATAACAAATTACATCTCAGAGAGGTATAGCAATCCAGGAAGTTTGGATGAATTTCATGAAAACCTTCTGAGCTCCATTTGTAAGAGAGTCCAAAATGTTCTTCAGGATGAAACGTGTCTAATGAGCTCAACCATCTCACAATTCTTCAATATTCTTTGTCAGAACTTGCAAACCGAATTGGTGATTCCACAAAACGAGTTAAAAGTCATTGTTTTTGGTAACACATTAGATGTAGAACAGTTTTCCTTAGATATCCAGTATTTCCTAACAGACACAGAGGAACAAATTTCAGCAGAGTTGAGGACTATGAGTTTGGAGTCAATACTTTCCAGACTCGCATTAAAGCCTCATAAAGAGTTGTTGAAGAAAGTGATTGGATGTGGACAACAGTGTCCATTCTGTAAAGTCCCCTGTGAGGCCGGAGGTGGTGACCACAAGGAACACTTTGCATCTATCCATAGACCAGGAGGACTTGGAAGATGCAGGTGGCATAATAATGAAAAACTGGTTTCTGATATTTGTAGCGTGGCTGTTGTGTCTGAAATGAAATTCAAAAATTCAGACACAGATGGGAATTTCCACCCGTACAAAGAGTATCGCACTTACTATCCAGACTGGGCCATCCAACCCGACCCCAGCATTCAGTCCTCAGATTACTGGAAATTCATTTTTGCGCAGTTCAATAAAGAGTTTGCCGATGCGTTTAATGCAAAACCAGCTGATCTGCCATCAAACTGGAATAAAATAACGGAAGAACAGGCTCTAGCCAGCTTAAAGAAAATGTTCAATGTCTCCTAACTTGAGACATTGATGACCTTTGTACAGCCAGTCACAATTTTAACTTTAATACTGCTGATTTTACATTCTACAGCATTATGATAATTTTTGCATTTTCTATGATTTGTACAATGAAGTTGCCAATCATTGCTTACTTATCTTATTATAACCTTATGGAAGTCGCCCAGGAGGATGCACAGTTTTCCATTGGCCTTAAGTGGCCATGTTACAGGGTATAGAATAACCTTATAATTGGTTTTTATTACCTTGGGCCCGATGATTGGCTAGATACAGTTGGTCCAAAAAGACCCTTTCACTTTTTTTTGCATTTTGTTATGTTGTGGTCTTGTGCAAATATAAAAAAATCAGGTATTTCACCATCATTCTGCGCTCAATAAGCCATAATGACCAAGTGACAGCAGAATGTTAGAAATCTTTGTACATTTAAAAAAAATGAAAAACTAGTATTTTATATTGACATAAGTATTCACGCCTCATACTCAGTACTACTGAGGCAGCAGTTGTAGGGAGTGCAAAGACATTTAGGAGCTGACCAAAGAATTGGATGTAGTAGGGAGGAAGAGTCTTGTTATACATTTCCTTGCCTTTGGTTACCTGTTTGAAGGCGGCCAAATACAGCACATCCCCTAGATATCACATGTATACAATAAGTGTGCAGATTAGCATTCGCATGTATCTGCAATAATTCTTGTCTTTTGTAATGATGATTTTTATAGTCTTGGCTTTTAAATGTTTAATCGTAGTCAGTAGCAATTTATCGATCCCGTAGGACCCATTAAAGTGGTATCACCATCTTAGCTTTCCACAGCTCAAAGGCAAATGCGATAATATAATTTCTGACCACTCGGCTGGTAACTATGAAAACAGTCGATCGCTTCACGCAGCTATGTTTGTGTAGCTCCCATTGCACCGAACGGAAGTTATATAAACAGTGCGCTATTCTGTTTCCGTAATGGGAGGAGTTACAGAAACTGTTGGCTCGCTGTGCTATACTGTTTCCATGGCTCCCCTTCACTTCAATAAGCTCCCCTTCACACAAACAGCGCTGGGCTGAAACAATTGACTGTTTCCGACAGGTGGTTGGAAACAAAAGGCCAGATTATCCCTTGATGGTCATGTAATACCGAGATGGAAACACCCAGTTAAAGGGACTATGTCATCGGAAAATGACCTATCATATAAATAATGAAAAGTAAAAGAACTGACACAAGGTGCGACTCTCCAAGAATTACAATGCCAAATGAGCAAACATCAATTTTTTGTATAAGGGCTTAAATCAAGCAAAAGACGTGTTTCTCAGCCTCGGCCTCTTCCTCAGTCTAGCTGGGGTAATACACTAGATTTCCAAAGTACACACAGGTTACAATAGAATATGGAATAGCGGATAAAAGGAAAACAGGACAAAAACAAAAGTAAAAGGAAATCAAAATTAATATGTCAAAAAGAGGGGGACTTAAACTTAGTGTGAAGATAAATAGATCATAGGCGTACATGTAAAGATCATATAATTCATAAAGACATATGAAAAAGCACAATCTGGATAAATTGCATGGATGGACTTTAGGAGCGCACTGAAACGGGACTAACAAACATGGCTGCTGGAAGAGTCCTCAGTAGTGTATATCTACAGGCACGATAGATCTGGAAGGGTGACAATAAATGGCTGAAGGTAGAATGCAGGATAGCAGATCGGCAATAGTCATCTGTAACCTAAACTTACCACCTGTCATGGGGATCTAGTGCCAGGAGTGATAACCCTCTAAGACCTGATTTAGTGGTGATGACTCAATTAAGAAGGAGTAGCAGCATGGGATTTTGTGCACCTGCGTTCTCAGTTGTCAAGGATGCTAGCCTTGGTGGGAGTGCAGGGAAGACACTAACACAGGCGGAGAGTAGCCAGAATTATTGCCATGGGGATTATTTTCAATGGGATTGTGAGGAGGATGCCAGAGCAGACCCAAGGGGGGCCACAAATATTGAGGACAGGTTTGCACCTATGCCAGAGGTGCCACGCGGTTAAAGCAACCGGATGGCAGTGTATATTAGGACTATGTAGTGAATAGTGGATGAATGAATAGGGGTGTGAGGTAGATGAATATATGGGGAAGGCGAAGGGCTCAAGTAGATATGTATGAAGTGAGAACTCTGTCCATTTTCTCCTGTTTTCCATTTATCTGCTATTCCATATTCTATTCTAACCAGTGTGTACTTTGGAAATCTAGTGCATTACCCCAGCTAGACTGAGGAAGAGGCCGTGGACTTGAAACACATTTTTTGGCTGGTTTTAATTCTTTATCCAATAAATTGATACATTTTCTCATATTTGGCATCATAATTCAATCCTTGTGCCAGTTTTTCTCTATTTTACCTCTCATTGCCTATACATTTGCTCATCTATTGGGCGTTTACTGGTTGGTTGCACCTCCTCAGAACATACGCAGCACAAAATTTGTTACAGACATCAGGTCCTAGTAGATAAAGGAACACAATCACACGGCTGCTCCACCTCTTTTTCTATATCCCTACTCCTATCATATAAACTACATTTTTGAGTTAAATATTTTTTAATTAATTTTTGATTTTCTTTTTCTTTTCGGTCACAGCCTATTTTTAGAAAAAATAAAGTCCTGCATTTTCCCCACTGACCACAGAGCCTACTAATAGTCTGTCATTTACTGCTCTGTAGAGAAAACTTTTCAGCAGTCATCTCACTGACATCCCAGGCAGGATTACACTGAGAGGTTACACCTATATGTAGATAACAGAGGATCCACCCTTCACAATAGGTGATCAGCTGTGACCATCTACCTCTGCACATGTCACAGAGCTATCTAGAGTAGTCTCCCATATAAATCTGCCACTGTTCCTTGTGTTAATGGCCCATGAAGCTGCTGTAAAGCACCGCTCTAAATGCTGTTACATGTAGCTCAGGCATGATGGCCGCCCCTAGGCATGTATAGACAACAGAATAAAAAAATTCTACAATTAGAAAATAAAAAGATTAGAAAAATGAAAAATGTTTCTCTATCATAAATTTAAAAAAAATTGCCATATAGTCCCTTTATATGGCCAGTGAGGGTTCTGTCAGGACATTGAGTTCAATGTGACTTCTACATTTTACCAGCCCTGATTAAACCAAAAGAACGTTGTCTGGAGGCCACCTGAACCTCCTAGCTTTGACCTGTAGAGTTATATAATTGACCTTGTATCCTCTTGCATTGTATCTGTCATAACAATATGGAACGTATTAAATAAAAGTATTCATAAAAGTCTGCTGCCTTTATTGTGCTTTTATTCTATTGTCCATCTGTTCTTAGACAACAAGTACAAAACAGATGAGAAGTCTTTTCATGGGATATGTCAGTCATGTATGGGCAATGGCATAGCTAAAGCCTTGTAAGGAATGCAAGAAGATGGGTGACAATATCACTGAGGTAGAGGTTGCAATAATCTATATCTTTACCAATGATTGCTGGGCAACGACTACAGCAGTGTGACAGGCTCAGCAATGCAGAACATACATTTGTGCTCAACATTATTGGCACTTAGATTCCCCTGTCCACAACTTGTCACCTTGTCAGCACTCACGTGACTTTAAAGGGGTTGTCCAGTTATAATTTATTGATGGCTTATCCTAAGAATTAATCAATAGATCATGCACTGAGCTGATTTCAGGAAACAGACATCTCTGTTCTTACTGCAGTGGACGGGCTTGGTATTACAGGCCAAGCCACTATTGAAAAGAATAGGAACTTGGCTTGCAGTACCAAGCCTGGCCATTATAGTAAGATCGAAGATGTCTGCTTTCTGCAGAAATCAGTTCAGTGCATTAGTGCACTGGCCCAGCCAATAGCTGATCATGGGGGTCCTGAGTGACCAAGCCTGCCAATCTACTACTGTGACTGGGTCATCAATAGTTTAGAACTGGACAACCCATTTATTTAGCCTATGAATGGAAGCTTTGATATTTAACCCTTTAAGGACCGCCACCCTTTTTCTCATTTTCGGTTTTCCATCCCCACTTTCAAAAAAATCATAACTCTTATTTATCCATCAACGTAGCTGCCTAAGGGCTCGTCTGTTGCAGGACGAGTTGTATTTTGTACAATGTAATGTACCGTATAATGTACTGAAAAACCTTCTAAAAATGCTAAGTGGAGTGAAATTGAAAAAATAAGGACAGTTACGCCAGAGACACATAGACTTCACCCACCCATCTCCTTCACCATCTCAAATCCTGTGTTCTATGAATGTAGTTGCTCTGATCTATTGCCCACTTCCTCACTCCGATACGAACTTGGCACATGTCCCAGAACTCTGCAGATGATGACTGCTGGACAGGTTTCTCAACTTCACTTGGCAGCTCTCTTGGCTTCAGAACTCTTCAATAGAACTCAAGCTGCTCTGACAGAACTACACTTACGCTTCCTTCACCTGCTTTGGCTGCAGCTCCTTCTCCCGTCCTGATCAGGACTCCTGTGCTCACTGCCAAGGTAACAAGTATACCTAATCTAGATGTACTGAGCCCAGGTGCGAATGTTCAGCTTGCCCCTTCCCCATCCCAACCACCTGTGACAGAACCAAAATCTCACCTTCAATTTGTATAGATCATATAATTACATTGATTGAAAAAAGACCCAGGTCCATCATGTGCAACCCTTCTTTAATCTATTATGCATCATTTACTATATTAATTATAACCTTCAATGCCATTAGTTATTACTCGGTTTCCCCAAAAATAAAACATTGTCTTATATTAATTTTTTCCCCAAAAGGGGTCTCTGGTGCTTCAGCAGGCTGCTGTATCCTCCACGCTGACAACTTTCTCTTCCTGGTAATGGGGCTTTGAATATCCCACCTCCAGCAAGCAAGTGCTGTGATTGGATCATGAGCGCCACTTGCTCAGCCAATCAGAGCCGGCGCTCGATGAACCAAATACAGCAATTCAGTGATGTAATTCACTGAATTTCTGTGAACGATTGAGCACCATGTGTTAAGCAACATTTTGTATAAGAACTGTACCCTCTGGGTACTGAATGGGGCAACCCGTAACATAACATAGTAACATAGTTCGTTAGGCCGAATGAAGACAATGTCCATCTAGTCCAGCCTGTCTATCCTCCTGTGTTGATCCAGAGGAAGGCAAAATACCCCAAGAGCGGAAGCCAATTAGCCCTTTTGGGGAAAAAATTCCTTCCCGACTCCCTAATGGCAATCACACTGTTCCCTGGATCAACCCCTAATAGTTCCTACCTGCCTGTATACCCGGATTAACAATTAACCTAAGATTTATAACCTATAATATCCTTCCTCTCCAGAAAGACATCAAGTCCCCTTTTAAACTCCTCTATGGATTTTGCCATCACCACTTCCTCCGGCAGAGAGTTTCACAGTCTAACTGCTGTTACAGTAAAGAATCCTTTTCTATGTTGGTGATGTAACCTGCTCTCCTCTAAACGTAACGGATGCCCTCTTGTTACCGTCGCAGTCCTGGGTATAAACAGATCCTGGCAGAGATCCTTGTATTGTCCCCTTATGTATTTATACATAGTTATTTGATCACCCCTTAGCCGTCTTTTTTCTAGAGTAAATAATCCCAATTTTGATAGCCTCCCACGTCTGGTGCAATTCGCCAAAAGTCCCTGTTACCCTGGAAAACAAGGTATGGTATAAATGGTAGGGCGGTGCCTGCCCCCTGGCACATTAGAAGTAAACTGGTCTGAGTTGGTGTGCAGTGTGTACTGCTTGAGTAAGTACAAGGCCTAGTAGCAGCAATAGAGGTGGAGACAACCTTTTGACTCCACGGAGTGTTCCACCCCAGTGCCCACAGAGAAAAGCCATGCATCACGAAATGAAGTTTTGTCTAAAATCCATGGTGGATATGGGGTTAGTTACGTCCTGTGGTGGTAAGTGCCAGAAAGAGAACCGGTACCCAAGAGCGGGAAACAAAACAGAGGCTAAGAAACTGTTGGTGAGTTGGCCGAATGAAGTGGACGCCAGGTTCCCTGTGGAGCATGCTGCATCTCCTTACACAGGTAGATCCCTGACACCCGTGGACTACAAACCTGTCGACTGTTCCTGATCCTGGGATGGAGGACTCTACTGTAGCACTTTGGTCTGCATCTAAAACACCTTTCCTCCTCATATAATAAATGTCTCCTGGTCCTTTGTACAGTCCTTGGGAAGAATGAACCCTGCACCCATTTTTTGGACTGACTGCACAAATATTTCTACTTCTAAATGAGATCACCTCTAAGGCATCTTCTCCAAGCTCACCAAGCCTGGTTTTTGTAGCTTCTCATTACAAGGGCTCATACACACAGGCGTGTTGTCACCGTGTATTATGCTCGCACATTTCCCATTTGTAACACGTGGTGAATAGAGGCATTTAAATTCAATGGACTTTCATTCCTCCATGCACATCGTATCATATGCAGTTCTAGTATGTTAAATTGTCTGTTTTCTTGCCGCTCATTAAAGCTAACTTTGAACATGTAAAACAATTGCTGCATGATTGTATGTTGGTTTGGTTGGAAGTAATTGCCCGAAAATGCTAGGGTGGGGCCAGGCACTTGAGAGGCCTTGGAGACTCTTGAATATGCATATTTCCAGATTAATCAGGCCTCTGTATGCTGGAAGGGTACAATGTTGACCTCCTCGCAGTCTACAAGGTGCAACCCAACCTAATTGGTTTAAATATTTTTCTCTCCAACCTGAGTTTTTGAGGGGGGTTGGAATGCCAAGTAGGCTTCCTTAGCTTCCTACGTGGTGGCTTTGGGCTTGGCTTTGAAGGTGGTAATATTCCCTACATGCAATGCTGTGTACAGTTGATTTGTATCACAGGAGCAAAATAAATGTGAGATTCCTTTTTTTCCTTGCATTGGTGGTTTTGTTTATGCCTTCAGCTGTCATGTTCATAACGATGGTTGTTATAAGTAAAGCTGTGACAACTCCCCATTTCCCAGCAAACGGGGTCTCAGGCTACATTCATACAGGCGAGCATAATATCAGGCCCAGAATCTCTGTCTGATATAGCATTTACAAACACATGATTGTCACAATATGGGGATGCATTTTTGCTTAAGGTTTGCATCACTGCGTGTGAAAACATAGCGACTGCGTCCCATTGACTTCAATCGGTAAAATTGCATTGCACTCACATGTAAATTACACAGCATGCAAATGTCATGTGATTTCTTTGAAGTCCCATTGAAAATAATTTACAATGCATTTCAAGGGGTTGTAACGCCCCAAAGAACTAACTGTATCCTAGTCCTTGTTACGTGACGCCAACACTCTATCTGGACCCTCGGGGTGGTATGCCGCAGAAATAACAGAGTTGAGTCCAGTAATGGTTTAGCAATCTGAGAGTGTGTAGATATACTAACATTTGGGATTTGCAGTAACAACTTGAATGCACAGCTCTCTGTAAACGTATTTGCAGACAGTTCGCCAAAATGCAGCACCAAATAAGCAATTTGAGTACAACAAAAAGGAATAGCAAAATTGAATTGAAGATATTCTGACTTCCACACTC
Source organism: Eleutherodactylus coqui (assembly GCF_035609145.1). Classification (NCBI taxonomy): domain Eukaryota; kingdom Metazoa; phylum Chordata; class Amphibia; order Anura; family Eleutherodactylidae; genus Eleutherodactylus; species Eleutherodactylus coqui. Next base: position 172,630,438 of record NC_089844.1, read on the forward strand.
TCTCGGTTTCCTTACTGTATATTTTTTAACTAGACAATTTCCCCACTTGTGAATTGTAGATGAGTAATTGAGTTGAATTTGACTGAAGGATTTATGAAGCAGAGGGAGAAGTGGCTGTAAGGCTAATCCTGGCTTTATTACTTCACCGGGTAGCTATAACTTACTGTTTCTGGAAGGTGGACCTCAGAAAGTTTCTTCTTTTCCTCCGCTGAGTGATGGCAAGGGAGTGGGTTTTCACCTCACTTTACTTTGGGTAACAAACATGCTTAAACATGCTAAAAACTAACTCCTCTCTGACAATGGAACTGCAACCTTTGCTTTCTCACACTTGGCTGAGTCTGCCTTACTTTTCACTCCCAATTCCCGCACTATCTCATTTCCTCTTTCTGCATAGGGACTTGTGAAACTGCTTCCCTGCCCTTGGGGCTCTGTACCAGTGAAATTGAACCTGACTGTCAGTCAATGAGAGACCAGCTGACATCAGGGTTGAGCTCTATGCTTAGAGCAGAAGGGAAGATACAGGGTGTCTCCCACAGACGGCACCTTCTGTATCCATGGATGGCATCCAGACAGGTGAGACAGGACAAGTGTACTGTGAGTGGTCTGTAGGACCCGCTGGGCTTCTACAGAAATGCCCAAATATGGAACATGCTGAGATTATTTTTCCTTGCAGTGATGCAAAAAAATGCTCGTGTAAATAATTCTATTCAGAAGAATGGATTTCAGATTTGTGCGAGATTTCTGTGCATCGCATCACACAAAGCTTGTGTGAGAATATCGATCATGTGAATGTAGCCTCAAGGTGTTTACTTCACGAACGGTTTGCAACAGATAGGAGGAAGTAAAAGGGATTGACTTCAACTGTGTATAGATATGTGTCTATATCGCATATATCCTAATCGGCTTAATAAAAAACACACAAGAATGTGGATAGAGCGGTGTCAGCCACAGGTTTATTTTACAGAGATAGAGAACCTTGTCCAGTTTGTTAATAAAACATTTATATCGCAGTCTAGATAACCCAGAACACCAGGCCACTACAGCCACGATTGAAATGAATTGGAGCTATGCCTGCAATTACAAGTGCTGGCCACTACACAGGGGTTGGAGTAGCAGCTTCCACTCTGATCCTTGTGTATTGCGGTACTGACAGCATGCAGCTGCTTAGCTGATCAGTTGGGTTCCAAAATGTCGGACCCCGGCAGATCAACTATTGATGACCTATCCTAAGGATTATCAATAGTATTTGTGCCTGGAAAACCCCTTTAAGGATATGTAACACCTTTGACCGTGTTTGCTAGACCACGTGTCCATGGTCAGATGCATCCTGCCACTGCCCCGCAACGTCTACATCTTTCTTCTCTCCCTGCAAGCTGCTATGAGAATTCTCGATGTTAGATGAAGTATTTCGTCTTCTTCTACCTCGTCTTCCTCTTCATCATCCTGAGTTGACTCCACGTCACAGTGAGCATTGGGAGCTGGCACTTTCATTTTCACATCCCCCTGAGTACACTTTGCCTGTGAAGGACTGACCGCTCGCTCTGACCCACCATCTTCTTGGTGGGTCACCATCAATTGGTTGGGCATGAGTGCATTCAATGTTGTGGTCTTCCTCTGATAGTTTGAACTGCCTGGTTAACATCCATCATATTCAATGATCAAACTGCTCCTCAGACTGGTCCATGTGAACGGCTTCACAGGCTGTGGGGGATTTGGCATGGGATGAAGTAGAGGGGGAATGCTCATGGCCGACTGGTGGAGACTGACTGCTGTGTGCCTTGGACTGGATAGAAGAGGTGGTGGTGGTACTTGACTATGTGAGAACAGAAGGCCACAAATTATAGCTCTAATCTTTGGGAGTTGTCCCTGTTTGGCACAGCATAATTGAATTCCTCTCATCCCACTGCTAGCTGCATAAGGCCTGCAAATAATTCATAGTGGCTGGACTGGTGACTTTTAACAACTTCTGGGGCCACAAACAGAGAGCTGTGATATTCTCCAAACTGAAGCATATTTTGTCGGTCTTCTTCGCTGCTATATACATTGACAGCAGCAGTAATATCCCCTCCCCCAATGTACAGACCACGTTTTGTATAGGCATATAATGTGATGCAGCTTCTTTCTCTGCTTCCTTCAACAGAACCCCATTTAAGTTCTCTGCCGGTATACAAGCTTTAACACCAACGTCAGAATATCCTCTGTAGAATATCTGTCCCGACAGACCACATGTTATATAGGCATATAAACATGATGCAGCTTCTTTCTCTGCTTCCTCCAACATACAAACTTTCACACAGTCTTTAGAACTTAGCATCACAGAAACGGTCTTATAGTCCTTGTGAGATCAAGTTACAGTCTCTTGAAACACAAGCAGGCCGTGAGTAGCTCTGGGGTCACATTCACCGTACTCAAAGGTATACACCCATAGTTTCTAGGCTTCAAGCTTCTCAGTAATACAGCAGTTCACTGACTGGAGCCCCCTCATGGTCAAGAGGCTCCAGGAGCTTCTTGCAGGCTCACTGCTTTTAGCTGCGCTCACCTTTTTCCACACTCCTCAACTACAACCACGTTTGTGTACGCCACCTTGCCAGTTGCACTACCAGCAGGCGCTTCCCTGCAGGGCAAGACATATGTCTGACAGATTCCCTGGCCGTGCCCCATATCAGAACGGTTATGTAGAACATAAAATGGCCAACACACTGGGGTCATGACCATGTACTCCAAATTCTCAAAGCCATGATGGGGTCTGCAACGTACAGCAGATTCAAAGAGTTCTGTAATAAACATCAGTGATGTCACACTTCCCTAAATAAACAGGACTAATGCAATGACCCACGGAACATACCGTAGTCTGGGTGGCGGAAGGCTTATTTTTGTCACGGTGACGCCAGCACTCCAACTGGACTCTCGCAGATGGAATGGCGATGAAATAATTGAGTTGAGTCCAGTAATACTTTAGTAATCTGTGAGTGCACAGATTTACTGAATTTTATGTTTTAGAACAGAATTTACAATTCTCCACCAGGTGAGTAAAAATCCCCTTTAGTTCGGTTTTTTTGTGTGGTGGCGCGGATCTATATTTGTGACAATTCTCCACTAAGCTCTTTGAATAAGTACACGGAAATGCAGTAGTATGCAGACAATTGAACACGATGAGGAATACAGCAGTATTTGGTTTGATTAGGGCCTGACTTCTACGCTCTCTCCTTGCTTTACTCTGGACTGAACTAGGTAGACAATATCCCCCCTAGATATTCTATCCGAAGAGTTGATTTTTGTTTAGTGCAGTGTGGATGACGCAGAGTAGAAAATGACTGAGGCATTAATCCTGACTTTGAATTCACCAGATAGCTATAACTCACTGTTTATAGAAGGACGATCTCAGAAAGGATCTGACTCCCTCCGCCATGGAATGATAAGGGAGCAGGTTTTCACCACGCTCAACCTTGACAGGAAACATGTTGAATTGCTGGTTTGCTTCTGCACATGTACCTCCTCCCTTCTGTCACGACTGACTGCAACCTCTCCTCTCTTACATCTAGCTGAATCTGCCTAACTGCTCACTGACTCCTTTTATCTTCTCTGTTTCATTTCCCGCACTTTTTCGACTCCTCCCACTCTTGCATAGGGACGAGTGTGTTTGCTTCCCCACCCTTGGGCTCTGCTCCAGTGAAATTGAACCTCACTATCAGACAATAAGACTGCAGCTGACATCAGGCTAAGCTCTAGGCTTAGGAGAGAAGGGGAGAAACGTGGTCTTTCGTACAGAAGGCACTGTCTATGCCCACGGATGGCACATAGACAGGTGAGACAGGACAAGTGTGTATGTGAATGTTCTGTAGGACCCGCTGGGCCACTACACTAACACTTTTACATGTGTTGTAACATGTGTGTATACTCTGTACCCGGGTGATGACACATTCAGACACTCCTCAAGATATACTTGCTTGCCACTGATAAATATAGAACAAAGCGAAAGAGAAAGAGAATTGTTAATGAGACGTCTGGACTATTTCCTGTTGACTTTGACTTGTACAGGGTTTTCACAGTTTACAGCAGGAAACCTGCAGGGGAGCAGCGGAAAGTGGAAGTAAGTTACACATCATATAACATACGATGGATGTAAAAGAGCTGAATGTGCAACTAAACTGTTTAAGTTGTGTATCATGATAACTGGTACAGATGTAGTAGATGTTACTAGCAGTCCTATGTAATAGCACAGATAATACAATGATAACTATCAGTACAGATAATGTAGTAGCTGTCACCTGCAGTCCTATGTAACAGCACAGATAATACAATGATAACTATCAGTACAGATAATGTAGTAGGTGTCACCTGCAGTCCTATGTAACAGCACAGATAATACAGTGATAACTATCAGTACAGATAATGTAGTAGATGTCACCTGCAGTCATATGTAACAGCACAGATAATACAGTGATAATCTTTTTATTATAAAAGTAAAAAACATTACAGGGCGTAATGACAAAAATAGCAAAATAACAGAAAAAATTGCCAAATACAATCACAAGAACCATATATACAAAAACAGAAATATTTGCAAAAATAACAGAAAATAACAGAAATATTTGTAAGAAATAATAGCCAAACATTCATATTTACAAAATTTTACAGAAACAGTACAGGAGTGAAAAACCGGTCTGGCCGCATCCCTAATTTCACACGTCCCATTTACACTACAAAATTTACATAAGAAAACATATCACAACAAAAACAAGACAACCTATTCCATAATCCCGTGGTGCTGCATATTCCAACCTACTAAACAGAGAAAAAACACACATTAGTAAAACAAGAATATATATCAAATTTTTAAATTTTTTTTTTATTTTTTTATTTTTTATATACATATATAATGTAGTAGATGTTACTTGCAGTCCAATGTAACAGCACCGATAATGCAGTGACAACTATCAGTACAAATAATTTAGTATGTCACCTGCAGTCATATGTAACACCACAGATACTGCATTTCCCCCAAAATAAGCCCTACCCGATAAGCCCTTCCCCTATTTTCAAAAATAAGCCCTACCCCTAATATAAGCCCTCCCCGAAAGGTCTTGAAATATAGGACTCCCCCGTCTGAGTCCCTTGCGCTGGTCCCCGGAGCTGCAGCAGGCTGCCGTGTTCTCTGCTTTGACATAGAGCTCTCTTTTTGGTAACAGGGTTTAAATACTCCGCCTCCAGCAAGTGAGTGCTGTGATTAGATCGAACGCCAGACAATCAGAGCCGGAGCTCGATCATTCAAAGCCAGTCAGTGAATGACATCACTGAAGGGCTGTGATTGGTTCATCAAACGCCGGCTCTGAGTTGCTGGGGGCGGGATATTCAAAGCCACTTTACCAAAAAGAGTTCTGTGTGAATGCCAAGGACATGGCAGCCTGCCACAGCTCTGCCAGAGATCAGCAGCACCAGGGACCCGGACGCCGCAGACCAGGTGAGTATAAACTCCCCCTAAAAATAAGATACTGTGCCTCTTTTGGGGCAAAAATTAATACAAGACAGTGTCTTATTTTCGGGGGGTGTCTTATACTTACCCAGCCGTCGGAATCTGTGTCCCTTGCACTGGTCTCCGGTGCTGCCCCAAGCCTGCAGTTGTCAGCGCTGACAGGATTCTCTTCAGAGTGCCTACCGGAGGCGGGGTATTCCAAGCCGCATTACTTTTTTTGCCATTTCTCGCAATCCTCATCCGTACAGTCTTCACATGAGGATGCAGCAAAACTGGCAGTTCTCTTCTCTCTTCATCCTTCTGGTTTCCTCATTCACATCATTATCCCTTGGGGTCTCAGTTGTGAGACGCATCACGGACAATCTCGGACCTCTGGAGCGTACTCCTTTCCCAAGTAACTCGACGCCCCTCCTGCCTGGGCTGGCTAAGCACCCGCCAAGACCCCGTAAGCTCTTCATCCTCCCTGTTGCCACCAGCTTTTCCCCCAGAGCTATGGGCCTGCTGAACCTCTGACTGAGCTCGGCCGGTGTTGGCAAAGGAGAAGGGACAGCAACTGAATGAGTGCACTAAAGCACCACACAGGTTACACCGAATGTCTCCATAGGACGAGGTAGGGGGTCTTTTCCCCACACAGCACACACACCAGCACCTTACATTGTGCATTGAAATGTGTGGTGTCATCACAATTGTGGCAGACCTTTGGCTGCCCCTGGTAGAACAGAATCCTGTCCCTTCCCAGGAATGCAGAAGAAGGGATGCGGGTAACGGAGTTACCTGCACGTTTCAACTTCACCATAAAAGTACAGGCCCCTGACCAGATATCGTGTGCATCCCTGTTTTTCTGAGGAGGATGGAGAATATCTCCATACATGCTCATCCAGGTAATGATGTCAGCATAAGAGAGAGATTCATTATTAGACAAAAAGGCCGCTCTCTTAGTGTAACTCTGGCAAGATATTGCTTGAGCCACAAAATCCCACCACTTGGGTTCTGTCTGAGCCAGCTCGTACTTTCACTAGAAGAACTCGAGCTCTTCTGGTCTCATGAAGCTAATATCAAAAAAGGAGGTCCTGAAAGGGTGGATCTGAGCAAAGATTTCACTCACCCTGAATTCCATCCTAAGGAGAAGCTCCACCACCCTAGCTCAGCTAGAGCGGGCATTGCTGCCTCCCCATCAGAGACGGACCACATTCCTCCTGGACCTCCCCTGCCCGACTGTAGGAAGTGACCATACCTCTTCTCCCAGCTTTTGCTCTCTGAAGACCCCTGCGCCAAACCTATCTATCTAAAAAGACAGATTGCGGTTTTCACCCTCTATAGTGACTGACCTCTCTCCTCTCTTTAAGGCAGACAGGAAAAGATGATGTGACCTGGGGTCCCTGAAGCTGGGAGGTGAAGGTCCCCCTTTTAGCCCGGTGGTAACACTCACATAGCTCCTAGGTGCTGCCACCACCAGGGGGAAGATGGACCAGGGTCCCTACTTCTTCCCTAATCCCCAGACACAAACCCACCACTCCGGCCTCACTTGTGACTCTTGTACATTTACTACTACCTTTATCTTTCTCAGATCCTTCTCCACCAGCAGATAGTCCAACATTTAAGACTGTATTATTTAGATTCCCCGCACCCCCAGACTCTCCATCACTCACAACACTCACCATGATGCTCTTCCCTTCATCCCTTTCGCACAACTCCATGTTTTTCATATTCTCACGCTCATCATTCTCACCCTGCTCTATGACCAGACCGGTAACAACTTTCCTCTTGGGAGGGGGAGTAAGAGGCACTTGGTGGCTCAGAGGGCTCCCAGCAGCTCCCTCCCCGCCTGCAAGGGAGCAACCTAGGTTTGGCTTCTTAAATATAGCCTCCTCCAAGCCACCAGCCACAACCCCTCCTTTACTAGTAGGGGGAACTGGACTTCCAGCTGCACACAAAGGAAGGCCTTTGGCCCAGCCCCTGCCACCAAACTCAGCATGATGCTGCCGACAGAATTTCAATGGGAAGTTTTCTGAAAATGCTGACAGGAAAGGGACCCTCTAGCCGCATCCATATCATGGTCTTCAGCCTTGTTTCACGGCACCATATTTGCTGTAGACTCAGCCGGCATCAGGCAACCACATTTCTTTGGGCCCACCCAATGCCAGATGACCCCCCCCAACTTCCTGGGATGCTTGGGATCACCCGGCACCAGGCAACCTCCTATCCCTAGGCCCACAGTAGGGTCTTTTTGTGAGTCAACCGACATCAGATGATCACCCACCTTTTGATCCACCTTCCTTGAACTTTTGGTCATGCTGGGCAACCCCCATTCTCTAGGCCCACTGCAGGGACTTTCTGGAAGCCACCCAATGTCAGATGACCCCCACCTTTTCCGACACCTTACTTGAACTTTTGTGATCACCTGACACCAGGCAACTCCCCTTACATAGGCCCACCGCAGGCCCCTTTTGGGGGCCACTTGATTCTGGGTGACACCCCCACCTCCACTGCTTTTTTGATATTTTTTTGGTTCACCCGACACTGGATGACCCCCACACTTAATGATCTTTTCTGTCAGACACCAACAGTTTCTGCCCATAATCCCTGCTATTATTACGAACTTTGCTGAAACTCCTTGCAGCCGAGGTCCCGCCCCCACCCTGTTGAGCCTGACGGCCACTTCAGATGATCTCCAGGAGGGGAGAAGGAGACACATTGCTGCACCTCTGGCTAGATCTCCTGAGTTCCTCCTGGGTAGCCGGTTGCAATACATTCCCACCCTCTGCTGGCTAGTTCCAGAGAGTTGGAGTAGTGGACCTCCCCTAGCCATAGCCCAGGACCTCTTTCTCCCCTAGGTAAGTGAGAGCAAAAAGATCCAGGCCCTGGAAGTAGCAGAGGCAGGCTTGGAGCTTCTAGCACCTTCACACAGGTGAACTACACCTGCCCACAGGAAGTCAGGGAGCGGATACAGCAGACCTGCAGTTCTATGTGACACCACAGATAACATAGTGAATCTTTTTATTATAAAAGTAAAAAACATAACAGGGGGTAATAACAAAGGATAGCAAAAGAACAGAATAAATATTTCAGAAACAAGAGAAGAAAGAAAACTGGTCCGTCCGCATCCCCAATCACATCTCAATTATACAACATAATTTGCATCAAAATATAAAGAAAAACCTATCCAAAAATCCTGCTTACTCAAAACTACTAAGAAAAACAAAAAAAAAAAACACATTAGTTGCATAACACTATTTTAAACACATTTTAAAATATTGCATCCAAGATCGTCGGCAAGCATTTAAAAATAATTTCCACACTGGCACGCAGGTTTTCCACTATGGAAATCCGCTTGTGGAATCCGCACGTGCCGTGGACAAGAGGCCTTACTCTGTATCCATTTCCCGGTCCACTGCCATCACCTACCAAACATATCTGTAAAACATACAAAAATAAAGAATACATTAGGAAAAATAAAGAATTTTTATTTTATTTTGTTAAATTATACATCCACCCAGAACGCATAATAACTAGAGATGAGTGAGCACTAGAGATGAGCGAGCACCAAAATGCTCGGGTGCTCGTTACTCGGGACGAAATTATCGCGATGCTCGAGGGTTCGTTTCGAGTAACGAACCCCATTGAAGTCAATGGGCGACTCGAGCATTTTTGTATATCGCCGATGCTCGCTAAGGTTTCCACTTGTGAAAATCGGGGCAATTCAAGAAAGTGATGGGAACGACACAGCAACGGATAGAGCAGGCGAGGGGCTACATGTTGGGCTGCATCTCAAGTTCCCAGGTCCCACTATTAAGCCACAATAGCGGCAAGAGTGGCCCCCCACCCCCCCAACAACTTTTACTTCTGAAAAGCCCCCATTAGCAATGCATACCTTAGCTAAGCACCACACTACCTCCAACAAAGCACAATCACTGCCTGCATGACACTCCGCTGCCACTTCTCTTGGGTTACATGCTGCCCAACCCCCCCCCCCCCCGCGCTCGACCCAGTGTCCACAGCGCACACCAAATTGTCCCTGCGCAGCCTTCAGCTGCCCTCATGCCACGCCACACTCATGTCTATTTATAAGTGCGTCTGCCATGTGGAGGAACCGCAGGCACACACTGCAGAAAGTTGGCACGGCTAGGCAGCGACCCTCTTTAAAAGGGGTGGGGCGATAGCCCACAATGCTGTACAGAAGCAATGAGAAATATAATCCTGTGCCACCGCCATCAGGAGCTGCACACGTGGGCATAGCAATGTGCCACACACTATTCATTCTGTCAAGGTGTCTGCATGCCCCAGTCAGACCGCGGTTTTTTATAAATAGTCACAGGCAGGTACAACTCCGCAATGGGAATTCCGTGTGCACCCACAGCATGGGTGGCTCCCTGGAACCCACCGGCTGTACATTAATGTATCCCATTGCAGTGCCCGTCACAGCTGAGGTAACGTCCGATTAAATGCAGGTGGGCTTCGGCCCACACTGCATGCCCCAGTCAGACTGGGGTTCTTTAGAAGTGGACACATGCAGTTACAACTCCGTGTGGACCGACAGCATGGGTGGCTCCCTGGAACCCACCGGCGGTACATAAATATATCCCACTGCAGTGCCCAACACAGCTGATGTAACGTCAGCTGTAATGCAGGTGGGCTAAAAATTAATTGGATTACACTGTAGGCGAGGGCTCCCAAAAATTGGTGTACCAACAGTACTAATGTACCTCAGAAAAATTGGCCATGCCCAACCAAGAGGGCAGGTGAAACCCATTAATCGCTTTGGTTAATGTGGCTTAATTGGTAACTAGGCCTGGAGGCAGCCCAGTTAAAATAAAAATTGGTTAAGGTGAAAGTTTCAATGCTTTAATGAGCATTGAAACGTATAAAAATTGTTTAGAAAAATTATATGACTGAGCCTTGTGGGCCTAAGAAAAATTGCCAGTTCGGCGTGATTATGTGAGGTTTCAGGAGGAGGAGCAGGAGGAGGAGGAGGAATATTATACACAGATTGATGAAGCAAAAATGTCCCCGTTTTTGATGGTGATAGATGCTTCCATCGGTGGGTGCAGCCTACGTATTGCTTAGGTATCGCTGCTGTCCGCTGGTGAAGAAGAGAAGTCTGGGGAAATCCAGGCTTTGTTCATCTTGATGAGTGTAAGCCTGTCGGCACTGTCGGTTGACAGGCGGGTACACTTATCCGTGATGATTCCCCCAGCCGCACTAAACACCCTCTCTGATAAGACGCTAGCCGCAGGACAAGCAAGCAACTCCAGGGCATACAGCGCGAGTTCAGGCCACGTGTCCAGCTTCGACACCCAGTAGTTGTAGGGGGCAGAGGCGTCACGGAGGACGGTCGTGCGATCGGGTACGTACTCCCTCACCATCCTTTTACAGTGCTCCCGCCGACTCAGTCTTGACTGAGGAGCGGTGGCACAGTCTTGCTGGGGAGTCAGAAAGCTGTCAAAGGCCTTAGAGAGTGTTCCCCTGCCTGTGCTGTACATGCTGCCTGATCTCTGCGCCTCCCCTGCTACCTGGCCCTCGGAACTGCGCCTTCGGCCACTAGCGCTGTCGGATGGGAATTTTACCATCAGCTTGTCCGCCAGGGTCTTGTGGTATAGCATCACTCTCGAACCCCTTTCCTCTTCGGGAATGAGAGTGGAAAGGTTCTCCTTATACCGTGGGTCGAGCAGTGTGTACACGCAGTAATCCGTAGTGGCCAGAATGCGTGTAACGTGAGGGTCACGAGAAAGGCATCCTAACATGAAGTCAGCCATGTGTGCCAGGGTACCTGTACGCAACACATGGCTGTCCTCACTAGGAAGATCACTTTCAGGATCCTCCTCCTCCTCCTCCTCCTCCTCCTCCGGCCATACACGCTGAAAGGATGACAGGCAAGCAGCATGTGCACCCTCAGCAGTGGCCCAAGCTGTCTCTTCCCCCTCCTCCTCATGCTCCTCCCCCTCCTCCTCCTCCTCAACGCGCTGAGATATAGACATGAGGGTGCTCTGACTATCCAGCGACATACTGTCTTCCCACGCCTCCGTTTCCGAGTGCAAAGCGTCTGCCTTTATGCTTTGCAGAGAACTTCTCAAGAGGCATAGCAGAGGAATGGTGACGCTAATGATTGCAGCTCACCATCTGGGTAGACTCCTCAAAGTTTCCAAGGACCTGGCAGATGTCTGCCAACCAGGCCCACACTTCTGTAAAGAATTGAGGAGGCTGACTCCCACTACGCCGCCCATGTTGGAGTTGGTATTCCACTATAGCTCTATGCTGCTCATAGAGCCGGGCCAACATGTGGAGCGTAAAGTTCCACCGTGTGGGCACGTCGCACAGCAGTCGGTGCACTGGCAGATTAAACCGATGTTGCAGGGTCCGCAGGGTGACAGCGTCCGTCTTGGAGTTGCGGAAATGTGTGCTGACCCGGCGCACCTTTCCGAGTAGGTATGACAAGTGTGGGTAGCTTTTCAGAAAGCGCTGAACCACCAAATTAAAGACATGGGCCAGGCATGGCACGTGCGTGAGGCTGCCGAGCTGCAGAGCCTCCACCAGGTTACGGCCGTTGTCACACACGACCATGCCCGGTTGGAGGCTCAGCGGCGCAAGCCAGCGGTCGGTCTGCTCTGTCAGACCCTGCAGCAGTTCGTGGGCCATGTGCCTCTTCTCTCCTAAGCTGAGTAGTTTCAGCACGGCCTGCTGACGCTTGTCCACCGCTGTGCTGCCACGCCGCGCGACACCGACTGCTGGCGATGTGCTGCTGCTGCTGCTGACACATCTTGATTGCGAGACAGAGGTTGCGTAGGAGGAGGAGGAGGAGGAGGGTGGTTTAGTGGAGGAAGCATACACCGCCGCAGATACCAGCACGGAGCTGGGGCCCGCAATTCTGGGGGTGGGTAGGACGTGAGCGGTCCCAGGCTCTGACTCTGTCCCAGCCTCCACTAAATTCACCCAATGTGCCGTCAGGGAGATATAGTGGCCCTGCCCGCCTGTGCTTGTCCACGTGTCCATTGTTAAGTGGACCTTGGCAGTAACCGCGTTGGTGAGGGCACGTACAATGTTGCGGGAGACGTGGTCGTGCAGGGCTGGGATGGCACATCGGGAAAAGTAGTGGGAACTGGGAACCGAGTAGCGCGGGGCCGCCGCCGCCATCATGCTTTTGAAAGCCTCCGTTTTCACAAGCCTATACGGCAGCATCTCCAGGCGGATCAATTTGGCAATGTGCACGTTTAACTCTTGAGCGTGCGGGTGCGTGGCGGCGTACTTGCGTTTGCGCTCAAACAGTGGCGCTAGCGACGTCTGGATGCTGCGCTGAGAGACATTGCTGGATGGGGCCGAGGACAGCGGAGGTGAGGGTGTGGGTGCAGGCCAGGAGACGGTAGTGCCTGTGTCCTGAGAGGGGGGTTGGATCTCAGTGGCAGGTTGGGGCACAGGGGGAGAGGCAGTGGTGCAAACCGGAGGCGGTGAACGGCCTTCGTCCCACCTTGTGGGGTGCTTGGCCATCATATGCCTGCGCATGCTGGTGGTGGTGGCTCCCCAGCTGATCTTGGCGCGACAAAGGTTGCACACCACTGTTCGTCGGTCGTCAGGCGTCTCTGTGAAAAACTGCCACACCGTAGAGCACCTTGACCTCTGCAGGGTGGCATGGCGCGAGGGGGCGCTTTGGGAACCAGTTGGTGGATTATTCGGTCTGGCCCTGCCTCTACCCCTGGCCACCGCACTGGCTCGGCCTGTGCCCACACCCTGACTTGGGCCTCCGCGTCCTCGGCCGCGTCCACGTCCTCTAGGCCTACCCCTACCCCTCAGCATGGTGTATTACCAGTAGTGCAGAAACAGAACGCTGTAATTAAATGTGCCGCTTATTGGCCTGTGGTTGGAGGCTGATTCGCTTCCTCTGCTAGGAGGCTCAGTTTTAGGGGCGAAGGACGAGAACGTTATCCTTCCATCATATAAGGCACTTGTCAGGCCTCACATGGAATACTGTGTACAATTCTGGACACCGGTGCTCAGGAAAGATGTCACAGTGCTTGAAGGGGTTCAAAGAAGGGCAACTAAACTAATACATGGACTGGAATACCCAGAGAGGCTATCCAAATTGGGACTATTTACTCTAGAAAAAAGAAGGTTAAGAGGCGACCTAATAACCATGTATAAGTACATGAGGGGACAACACATGGATCTCTCCCGCGATCTGTTTACACCCAGGACCACGATGGTAACAAGAGGACATCCGCTACGATTAGAGGAAAGCAGGTTTCATCACCAACATAGAAGGGGATTCTTTACTGTAAGAGCAGTTAGACTGTGGAACTCTCTACCGGAGGAAGTGGTGATGGCAAAATCCTTAGAGGAGTTTAAAAGGGGACTTGATGTCTTTCTGGAGAAGGATATTACAGGATATAAATATTAGGTTAAGTGTCAATCCTGGTATATAGGCAGGTAGGAACTATTAGGGGTTGATCCAGGGAACAGTCTGATTGCCATTAGGGAGTCGGGAAGGAATTTTCCCCCCAAAAGGGCTAATTGGCTTCTGGCCTTGGGGTTTTTTGCCTTCCTCTGGATCAACACAGTAGGATAGACAGGCTGGACTAGATGGACATTGTCTTCATTCGGCCTTACATACTATGTTACTATGTTATTATGTTACCGAACGCACAGCAGAACCAGGAAATAATTTTGCGCAAGCCTGCTGTAACACTCAGCTGGCTGCATATGAATTAGGAGGACAACTACATCCAGCACAGACCCAGTACACTGAGGACAGTAACAGGCAGCCCAAATAGGTTTTTTTCCCCAAATGTTTTTGGAAAGGCCCACTGCCTATATTCAATAAATATGTCTTCTGTCCCTGCGTCACCACTACTGGCCCTGGAGTATGTAAAATAACTGCAGACTGTTGCACTGTGGACTGGAATGTGATGTAACAGCCAACACAGAGCCAGGAAATAATTTTGCGCAAGCCTGCTGTAACACTTAGCTGGCTGCGTATGAATTAGGAGGACAACTACACCCAGCGCAGACCCAGTACACTGAGGACAGTCACAGGCAGCCCAAATAGATTTTTTTCCCCAAATGTTTTTGGAAAGGCCCACCGCCTATATTCAATAAATATGTCTTCTGTCCCTGCGTCACCACTACTGGCCCTGGAGTATATAAAATAACTGCAGACTGTTGCACTGTGGACTGGAATACAGCGGTGATTTAACAGCCAACACAGAGCCAGGAAATAATTTTGCGCAAGCCTGCTGTAACACTTAGCTGGCTGCGTATGAATTAGGAGGACAACTACACCCAGCACAGACCCAGTACACTGAGGACAGTCACAGGCAGCCCAAATAGATTTTTTTCCCCCAAATATTTTTGGAAAGGCCCACTGCCTATATTCAATAAATATATGTCTTCTGTCCCTGCCTCACCACCACTACTGGCCCTGGAGTATGTATAATTACTGCAGGGCGCAATGCTCTGCACGGCCGATATACAAAAAAAAAAAAAGGGCAACACTGCACAAAGCAGCCTCCACACTACTGCACACGGTTAGATGTGGCCCTAAGAAGGACCATTGGGGTTCTTGAAGCCTAAAATACTCCTAACACTCTCCCTATAGCAGCTCCGGCACCAACAGCACTTTCCTTCCTCTATGTCAGAATAAATCTGTGGCGAGCCGCGGGAGGGGCCGATTTTTATTCTCGGGTGACACCTGATCTCGCCAGCCACTCACTGCAGGGGGTGGTATAGGGCTTGAACGTCGCAGGGGGAAGTTGTAATGCCTTCCCTGTCTTTCTATTGGCCAGAAAAGCGCGCTAACGTCTCAGAGATGAAAGTGAAAGTAACTCGAACATCGCGTGGTACTCGTCACGAGTAACGAGCATCTCGAACACGCTAATACTCGAACGAGTATCAAGCTCGGACGAGTACGTTCGCTCATCTCTAGCGAGCACCAAAATGCTCGAATGCTCGTTACTTGAGTCGAACTTCCCGCGATGCTCGAGGGTTCGTTTCGAGTAACGAACCTCATTAAAGTCAATGGGCGACTCAAGCATTTTTGTATATCGCCGATGCTCGCTAAGGTTTTCATTGTTGAAAATCTGGGAAATTCAGAAAGTGATGGGAACGACACAGAAACAGATAGGGCAGGCAAGGGGCTACATGTTGGGCTGCATCTTAAGTTCCCAGGTGCCACTATTAAGCCACAATAGTGGCAAAAGTGAGACACCCCCCCCCCTGCACTGTCAGCATAAAGATCGTTCTCCTCTGCCACAGCTGTAACAGCTGTGGCAGAGAAGAACGATGTTAGCCCATTGAATTCAATGGAGCCGGCAATACAGCCGGCTCCATTGAAAGCAATGGGCTGCCGGCGAGCGCGGGATGAATTTTCGGGAAGGGCTTAAAAATATAATCCCTTACCTGAAAATCATCCTAAAATGTGTAAAAAAAAAAAAATGTATACTCACCTTTCCACTGCAGCCGGAGTTCAGCCGCGTCTGGCTGGCAGTTCTCTGCTGCCTCTGATTGACAGTTGAGAGCTGCCCCTGATTGGTCCCTGCGCTGAGCCAATCAGAGACAGCACTCACCCATTCATGAATTCATGAATGGGTGTGAGTGAGAGCTGCCTCTGATTGGTGAGGCTGTGACCAATCAGAGGCAGCTCATTCAGCAGGCGGGGATTTAAAATCCCCGGCTGCTGAATACTACTCAGAGCAGTTCAGGAGAACTGCCAGCCAGACGCGGCTGAACTCCGGCTGCAGTGGAAAGGTGAGTATACATTTTTTTTTTTTTTACACATTTTAGGATGATTTTCAGGTAAGGGATTATATTTTTAAGCCCTTCCCGAAAATTCATCCCGCGCTTGCCGGCAGCCCATTGCTTTCAATGGAGCCGGCTGTATTGCCGGCTCCATTGAATTCAATGGGCTAACATCGTTCTTCTCTGCCACAGCTGTTACAGCTATGGCAGAGGAGAACGATCTTTACGCTGACAGTGCAGGGGGGGGGGTCTCACTCTTGCCACTATTGTGGCTTAATAGTGGCACCTGAGAACTTAAGATGCAGCCTAACATGTAGCCCCTCGCCTGCCCTATCCGTTTCTGTGTCGTTCCCATCACTTTCTTGAATTTCCCAGGTTTTCACAAATGAAAACCTTAGCGAGCATCGGCGATATACAAAAATGCTCGAGTCGCCCATTGACTTCAATGGGGTTCGTTACTCGAAACGAACTCTCGAGCATCAATGAAAGTTCGACTCGAGTAACGAGCACTCGAGCATTTTGGTGCTCGCTCATCTCTAATCGAGACGAGTACGGCGTGGTGCTCGTCTCGAGTAACGAGCATCTCGAGCACCCTAATACTCGAACGAGCATCAAGCTCAGACGAGTATGCTCGCTCATCTCTAATAATAACATAAAAGTTATAGGGGCTAAGATATCAGAAATAATTTTTAAATCTTTTCTTGTGATAACAAGTTGCCATTGCCAGACGTCTCTAAAGATATAATTTATATACTTCTATGCAGTTAAAAAGCCCATCATGACGTCTCTTGGAGAAGCATGGAAGACCGTTGACCACCTGAGGCGTAGATTTTCCTTCCTGTTTGAAGACAATGTGGACAGCTTTGTGGATGAAGTGGTCTCCCTGCAGCTGATAACCTCTGTGGAGTGCACAGATCTGTATGAAGCCGTCAGCCCTAGGGACAAGACACACAAGCTGCTAAATCTGATTCTTCATAAGGGAGAAGAGGCCTGCAAGATGTTCCTGGATCATCTAGAGAACATGATGCCCAAATTTCCAGGATTGTACAAAATTAAAAAAAACATTTTCAGCAGTGAGTATTCTACCATGAACTCTGTTCTTTTTTGCGTTATGCCATCATTCAAGTTGTAATGTTAGAAATTGTAAAGGTGAGAGTTATTATAGAACCCTATCATAAAACAAACATCAAGCATCGTCTTCTCTTTCCATGATTCTATATGACACTGATAGCCATCATCTATTCCCTTTCTTTGTACTCTCCCCTTTATCTGCTCTTGGTTACAGTTGTGGATTAAGGCTACTAAGGACATAGGGCTGTATGAAAATTGAGGGCCCCCTCCCCAAATTGTTCTAAAGTACCCTGACATTCACTACATGGAGACATTGCCAGAACTGAGCTTGCTACATAAATACGATTACAGAACCCCGATCTAAGCTTACTACATAGAGAAGATACCAGATCCAAGCTTCCTGCACAGATATGGTAGCACAAATAAGCTTCCGCTTGCTGTATTTACACCGGCAAATGTGATACAGGTCTGAGAAAACAGGATCTACAAAGCACTCGCTTTTTCACCAATCGCAATGACTTTAGAGGGAATCTGCTGTCCAAACTACAGGCAGGATGTTATAGAGCAGGAGGAGCTGAGGAGACTGATATATTGTTTATGGGGAAAGATTTAGTATAACTTGTAGTTTATTCATATAGACCTCTGCTCATTCTGAGCTGAAGAGTCCAATGGGTGGAGCCCTTCTCTTCCACAATAGGTCTAACAGTATCTCCTCCTTTCCCCCAGGAGACAGCAACCATCCTTTATACCATCCTTTATACACACATTCGTAGAATCCTAGAATCATAGAGTTAGAAAGAACCTCCAGGGTCCAACCCCCTGCACAATGCAGCATTTACTAAATCATCCCAGCCTCTGTTTGAAGACTTCCATTGAAGGAAAACTCTCCACCTCCTATGGTAACATGTTCCACTCATTGATCCCCTTCACTGTCAGAAAGTTTTTTCTAATATCTAATTTGTGTCTCCTCCCTTTCAGTTTCATCCCATTGCTTCTAGTCTTTCCTTGTGCAGATGAGAATAAAGCTGATCCCTCTGCACTGTGACAGCCCTTCAGATATTTGTGGACAACTATTAAGTCTCCTCTCAGCTTTCATTTTTGCAAACTAAACATTCCCAGATCCTTTAACTATTCCCCATAGGACATGATTTGCAGACCGCTCACCACCCCGGTAACTCTTCTCTGAACTTGCTCCAGTTTTTCAATGTCCTTTTTAAATTATGGTGCCCAGAACTGGACACAGTATTCCAGTTGAAGTCTGACTACAGAAGAGTAGAAAGCCTGCATTCTCCCCCCCCCCCCCCCCCCCCAATAGCACAGGGAAGATTAGTTGATGTTACAATTACTTTCTAAGAAAAAACAGCTACAAAATAGGAATTTAAAAGTTTGGCCCTTCTGAACATCATTCTAAACAAATTCACCATTTAAATCCTGTAAATATCTTATGGCAACTTTGACTTTTCATTTGCTTTTGACATACCCCCCCAAATCCTTTTTTATTGCTTTTGGCCTCTGTTGCAAGCCCCAGTTCATTATTAGCTTTAGCTTTTCTGTCACTTGCCCTACAGTTTCTGCAGACTATATTACATTTTTCTTTAGCTATACCCCCTCTTTCCATTTGATAAACATATTTTTCTTCCTCTTTAACATGTGTGCAAGTTTTGTGTTTATCCCTCCTGGTCTCTTTAAATGCTTCCCATTCTTCCATCTTTTGTTACCGATTGTGCTTTACGAATCTAATTTCGAAATATTTCCAAACCTTCTTGGATATTTCTCTCCTTACGAACATTCAGCTATTGGATCCTTCTTACCTTCTTTCCATTAAAAATCTATTAAAATCTGCTTTTCTGAAATCCAACCTTGAGAATCATAGAATGTTAGTATTGGAAGGGACCTCCAGGGTCATTGGGTCCAACCCCCTGCTCAATGCAGGATTCACTAAATCACCCCTGACAGATATTTATCCAGCCTGTGTTTGAACACTTCCATTGAAGGAGAACTCACTACCTCCCGTAGTAACCTGTTCCACTCATTGATCACCCTCACTGTCAGAAAGTTTTTTCTAATATCTAATTTGTGTCTCCTCCCTTTCAATTTCATCCCATTGCTTCTAGTCTTTCCTTGTGCAAATGAGAATAGGGCTGATCTCTCTGCATTGTGACAGCCCTTCAGATATTTGTAGACAGCTATTAAGTCTTCTCTCAGCCTTCCTTTTTGCGAGCTAAACAATCCCAGATCCTATAACTGTTCTTCATAGGGCATGATTTGCAGACCGCTCACCATCTTGGTAACTCTTCTTTGAACTTGTTTCAGTTTGTCTATGTCTTTTTTAAAGTGGGGTGCCCAGAACTGGACACAGTATTCCAGATGAGATCTGACTAAGGAAGAGTAGAGGGGGATAATGACCTCACGTGATCTAGACTCTATGCTTCTCTTAATACATCCCAGAATTGTGTTTGCCTTTTTGGCTGTTGCATCACATTGTTGACTCATGTTCAGTCTATGATCTATTAGTATACCCAAGTGTTTTTCACATGTGCTGCTGTTTAGCTCAATTCCTCCCATTCTGCATGTGCTTTCTTCATTTTTTTTGTAGGACTTTGCATTTCGCCTTGTAAATACCATTCTGTTAGTCGCTGCCCACTGTGCAAGCTTTTCTAGATCTTTTTGAATACTCCCTCTCTCTCTTCCCTAGTGTTAGCTATCCCTCATTGCTTTGTGTCATCAGCAAATTTGATCAGTTCCCCATCAATTCCCTCCTCCAGCTCATTATAAAAATGTTGAACAACATTGGGCTTAGCACTCTGCCTTGTGGTACTCCACTTGTTTCATTCTTCCACTTGGGTGTGCTGCCATTTATGACCACTCTTGGAGTATGATCACCCAGCCAGTTGTGAATCCACCTAACAGTTGCCTTGTCAATCCCATATTTGGTGATTTTTTAAATAATTATTTTCCCTGATAAAACTAGTCGGTGATACTGTCATAGAAGGACATTAGATTAGTCTGGCATGACATGTTTGTTACAAACCCATTCTGGCTCTGGTAATTATTACATTTTCATCCAAGTACTTGCATACATGCTGTTTAATAATTGTTCAAAGATCTTTCCCCGTATAGAAGTCAGGCTCACAGGCCTGTAGTTTCCTGGATCCACCTTCTTTCCTTTTTTGAAGATGGGACAACATTTGCCCTTTTCCAATCTTCTGGGACTTCTCCTGTTCTCCAGGAATTTTCAAAGATTATGGCGAGTGGTTCAGCAATTACTTCCGCTGCTTCCTTTAGTATCCTAGGATGTCATTCATCTAGGCCTTGAGACTTGAATTAATTTAAGTTAGCTAAGTGTCCCCATCTCTCTGCTTACAGATAGCCTGCATTCTTTTAGTCCCCCAATAGTACTGAAAAGATCAGTTCCATCTACTTACTGAGAGAAAGCAGATACAAAATAGGAATTTAAAAGTTCAACCTTCTCAACATCATTCTTAACCAATTCACCATTTTCATCTTGTAAGCATCCAATAGCATCTTTGACTTTTCTTTTGCTTTTGACATACCCCCAAAGTCCTTTTTTATTGCTTTTGGCCTCTGTTGCAAGCCTCAATTCATTATTAGCTTTTCTGACACTTGTCCTACAGTTTCTGCAGACCGCATTATATTCATCTTTAGATATTCCCCCCCCTCTTTCCATTTGATAAACATATTTTTCTTCCTTTTTTAACATGTGTGCAAGTTCTATGTTCATCCATCCGAGTTTCTTTGAATGCTTACCATTCTTCCTTTTTTTAGGGATTGTTAATAGAGATGAGCGAGCATACTCGCTAAGGACAATTACTTGATCAAGCATTGTCCTTAGCGAGTACCTGCCCACTCGGAAGAAAAGATTCGGCTGCCGGCGGGGAGCGGGGAGCGACGGGGGAGAGCGGGGGGAATGGAGGGGAGATCTCTCTCTTCCCCCCACTGCCCCCTGCTCACTCCCACAACTCACTGCTCACCCACGCCGGCAGCCTAATCTTTTCTTCTGAGCGGACAGGTACTCGCTAAGGACAATGCTTGATCAAGTAATTGTCCTTAGCGAGTATGCTCGCTCATCTCTAATTGTTAATGATTAGAGAATCTCATTTCGCAATATTTCCCAACCTTCTTGGACATTTCTGTCCTTAGGAACATTCAGCCATTGGATTCTTCCTACCCCCTTTCTGAGTTCATTGAAATCTGCCTTTCTGTTTTTAATATTTTTCTAACATACTACACAACACCTCCTCCCCCTTTTTTGGTCTGTTTCTTATAAATAAATTGTATCCTTCAAGCCTCGTATTCCAATCATGTGTATCATTCCACCAAGTTTCTGTGATGCCTATGACATCATATTTCTCTTCCTGTGTTAGGAGCTCCAATTCTCCTTGTTTGTTTCCCATGCTCTGTGCATTTGTGTAAAAACATTTTAGTTTGTGATTGGTGTCTCCTGCTCCTCTACTTGCCTTCAGAATTTTTTCTTTGTTCTTTCTTTCCATTTCTAATAGCCAGGTTCTCAAATGTATTAATTAGCTGTACATTTTTACCTGGCCTTTCAATTCCCTTTCCGTATTGTTCTAGTTTAAAGCTCTCCTAATGAGGGAAGCATGGCACCCACCAAATATATGCTTACCTTGTTTTTGTAAGGTGCAACCCGTCTCTAGCAAGCAGTCCATCATATAGGTAATTCACTCCATGGTCTAGAAATCCAAATCTTTGCTGACGGCACCATCAACATAGCCAGCTGTTCACCTCTAGAATCCTGTTCCATCTTCTTATTCCATGGCCATCCACTGAGAGGATGAAGAAGAAAACCATCTGTGCTCCTAGTTCCTTCACCTTCTTTCCGAGGTCTTCAAAGTCTCTGCAGATAGTTGTAAGGTCCTTTTTTGCAGTGTCATTTGTCCCTGAGGTTTGAGGTCCCTGCCACTCTAACTTCCTCAACCATTTCCTCCCTGTTGGTAAGAATAATACTGGTTTACACAGGACGCCAGTGGTGGGTGGCAGCAGGAGATTTCTCTCCTCTCGCTCCCCTGCCCCTCTCCATTGACATAACACAGTGGCCACTCAATACTGAATGGCCGCTAGTTACACTAAACAACGAGCGATCAGCTAAACGTCCATCGTTTATGCTGCATAAATGATGGACGATCAGCTGATTACTCCTCATTCAGTGTAAATGTATTATGTCAATGGAGAGCAGCGGAGGAGCGAGAGGAGAGAAATCTGCTGCCTTCCTGCTGAGAGCTAATGATACTAGCTCCTGTGCAGGCGCATGGGAGCTAATATGGGGGGGATGAGTGTTGGGCATCGTTTGCCTGACATTCGTCCTGTCTACAAGGGCCTTTAGGTCCAAGATAGCAGATCCCCTTGTTTTCTGTTCTAGCTTTTGTAAGATAAAGCTGTCATCAAGAGGGGAGAAAAATTTGTTGGATCTATTACTTTTGCCTAAGAAAGATTCCCAACAAATGTCTGGATAAGTAAAATCTCCCATGATCATTATGTTGTGCTTTTTTAAGAGCTTGGCCATCTAAAGTAAGAAAAAGTTCATCCATTTCTTCTGCTTGTCCAGGCAGCCTATAGTAGACCTTTCCACCATTTATAGTAGACCTATAAAGCTTCCCATCATTTACACCTAATAGTCACAGCATGGTGTATTTTCTTTCCTCAGTAGTCACTACTACCTTATCACAACTCAACTCTCTTTCTCACTCACGTTTGAACAGTGAATCAATTATATTTCAATTAAAGTAAATGAGATAAACGAACCAGAATAACATACTAGAGACTCAGAAAAGAGAAAGAAAAATAAAACCTAGTACATGGTGTGGGAGGACAGCTCGGTAGAGTGCGGGCTGCGGCAGTCAGAGACGGAAAACCAGTGGGTAAAGTCCAAGTGCAGGCATGACCTGCGTTTATTTCAGTCCAGAAAACACAATACAAATTCAGCCTTAGCTTCAGGCAAACAAATAACAGTCCAATAATCTGATAACAGGCAGTCCCGGCCTGTACAAGTCATGCTTAGCAGGTGCACCACACAGCAGGGTTTTTACCTTTAGCCGGTATCACAGGCTGCCAGGGTCCCGCAGCCATTTTACTCCCCCCTGTGTCAGTGCACACTGCTACTTATATCCACACCTATCCTGGCTCAGCCTCAGCACCTGTGCTGATTGACCTCGCCAATAACCTGGAGTGGAGGAAGTGGAATGGACAGCCCCACTACCAACTTGACATCCATTCCAAAAAACCAGGCCCAGATACTTTTAAAGAAAAGACCTCCAGCAAGTACTTGCTGGAGATTACATTGCACTCCTGGCTTTTCATATCTCCAACATCGGGACATGTGCTACCTCCAGCCCTACTAGGCGTAATAGCGGAACCTAGGGGCGATGTAGCGACAATCCACCATCACGCCCCTCAGTACCTCACAATGGTCCCTATGAGTAAATGAAAATTCATAGCTTTCTATTGTTTGCAAATAAGGACGTTGGAACAATATCTCTGCAGTGCCACCTATGGGAAGGCAGCATTCCTGCAAATCAATGTCAGACTCTTCATACAAGTCTTTATAACAATGATTAGAAATTGACCAAAAGCCAGAAAACCATATAAATACAGCTGTTTCTGTGTTTTTGCTCCTCAATAAGTGTGCAGTAGGATTCTGGCTTGGCTAGAACACATACTAGCCAAGCCAGAAACCTACTGCACACTGATGAGGGGCAGAAACTCTGAAACAGCTGTCTGTGGTTTCCTGGCTTTTGGTCAATTCCTAATCATTGTTATAAAGACTTGTACAAAGAGTCTGACATTGACTTGCAGCAATGCTGCCTTCCAATAGGTGGTGCTGCAGAGGTATTGTTCCATCTTCCTTATTTTCATATATTTCCCAGAGGAGCGTGCACGGTCCTTATGTCTCCTCACTCACCTCCTAGGTGTCTTCTCACACACCTTCTAGGTGCTCTCCTTAAGAAGAGTTGATACCCCTCCCGACCCTTTCTATTGTTTTGCATGAAACATCTACTTGGTGCTGCCCAGCTGCCCCGTATTACCAGTTTTGCAGAATGCATTCTCCATAAAGTAGACTGGACAATAATTTAAGTCTCTTTTTTTGCAGAAAGAAGACATTCCTTATTTGAAATGCTAAGCTATCATAAAACTTCAAAACTCACTGTAAGAGACATCCTAGATATTGGGTCAGATCATTTAAATATGACAGACGCCCCGACAATTGCGGATATCCCCATGACTTTCCTAAAGAAATTGATGGCATTAAATAGTACGGCAAGGAACACACAGGTTATGCAAAATGATTTTGATGATCCACAGGAAGATGATCTTTATACTGACTGTGAATGTGAGGATCTGGAGGTTCTCAACCCTTCAGACGTTCTCTGTCTTGTCCTGCATTGTTCTGACAGCTTTCTTCAACAAGAGATTATAACTAAGATGTCCATGTGCCAGTTTGCAGTTCCTCTGCTGCTTCCTGACAGCGCTGGTCCGTCATGTACCTTCATGTTATGGGCAATGAGAGATATTGTTAAGAAGTGGAGACCTCAGGCCTTGGCTGACTCTAAAGGGTTTGAAGAAAACAGATTGGTGAACATATCAATGCCAATCTTCTCTTTTGTCAGAATAGGGAGTCAAAAGATGTCAAAATCAAAGATACTAAATGAGATTCTCAACACAACTCATCAACACAACACTTTTTTTGTTTATAGGGAGATGGAATGTGGGAATATAGATCGAGAAATTTCAGATGGGTTAGTAGAGTTAGCTTGGTACTTTCCTACTGGCAGTAAGAGTTCAGACATCTTCTCAGAACCTATTACAGTGAGCAATCTGCGTGGAGACCTTCAGACCAATTGGGCACAGTTTAGTTTTCTAGCACAAATATCAATAGCAGTATTTATATTTACTGAAAGTCTTGATGAAGAACAGTTCAAATTGTTATCCCGATGCAATAACAATGACACAAAGTACTACTTTATTATGCATGCTGCAACCTGGGAAGATGAAGACTCTCAGAAGTTCCTGAAAATGCTTTTTCCAGTTCTGAAGATTGACCATAAAAACATAATTCGAAAGGCCTCTGGTGCTAATGATGCACGACTAGTCAGCAAGATAAAGCAGATTATGACAACTTGCTTAAAAAAATTCCCCCAAAGAGAAAATTTGGAAGGTATCTCAGAAATAGCTTGTGAATTTGGCTTCAAGGTGGATGAAAGCTCTGAAGAATGTGCAACAGCTAAAGAAGCAGCTATGAAAATCACAGATGAGATTAAAGAGGTTATGGAATATAAGAAAGAGACTTTGAGGTTACAAGGAGATCTCTGGAAACAACTGACTGTGCTAGAGAAAGAACTGTGCAGAATGAGGAAGCAAGGTCTGGAAAGCCTAGACAATTATAAGTCTCGATTGATTAAGGAACGTCATGAGCTGCTTAAGAAACAAAGTGAGCACAACCTTGCGGAAGGAATGATGACATTTATATCGGCACTCACTACGTTATCCCAGACAGGCAGGTGGTACTTCATAAAGTGGATGAAATATAAACTTGATCCAATTTCTAGAAAAAACCTATGCGACTTACGATCTAAATATGAAGAGTTTTGTCCGAGCTCATGGTCAGTCAATCATGAGGAGTTAAGGCAGTTAGATCAGAAATTATGTGATAGCACCTTGGGAACGGAACATTTCTTGCGGGAGTTGGGGCAACTTTATGGCACTGAATTTTTTATGTTGAAGAATAAGAAAATAAATCAAAGAAAGTTTAGTAATCTCCCAGAAATAGCTGCAGATCTTTTTCTTGATGGGTTCCCATTGGAGTTGATTGATGGAGATGTCTCTAACATTCCATTACAGTGGATAACTGATGTCCTGATTGAACTGGATAAGAAGATGGGAGGACAATGTAGGATAAGTGTTATAACTGTGTTGGGAGTCCAGAGTACGGGGAAGTCCACTCTTCTGAACACCATGTTTGGTCTACAGTTCCCGGTGGCCAGTGGACGTTGCACACGAGGAGCCTTCATGACTCTTATCAAAGTAAAGGAGAACTTCCAGGAAGAACTAGACTGCGATTTTGTTCTGGTGATCGACACTGAAGGGTTGA
This sequence comes from Eleutherodactylus coqui, assembly GCF_035609145.1. Lineage (NCBI taxonomy): Eukaryota > Metazoa > Chordata > Amphibia > Anura > Eleutherodactylidae > Eleutherodactylus > Eleutherodactylus coqui. Next base: position 172,656,828 of record NC_089844.1, read on the forward strand.
AAGCTCCTGAGTTGGCTTCTCTGGAGGACAGTTATGAACATGACAATGAGTTGGCCACACTCGTAGTTGGGTTGAGTGATATCGCCATAGTGAACATGTCAATGGAAAATACAGCAGAAATGAAAGATATTTTACAGATTGTGGTCCATGCATTTCTGAGGATGAAAGACGTGGGGAAAAAACCCACCTGCTTGTTTGTTCATCAGAACGTGAGTGATGTGTCGGCCCATACACTGAACTCAAGAGACAGAAATAGATTCTTGGAACAGCTAAATGAAATCACAGAGTTGGCAGCAAAAATGGAGAAAAAAAGCAAAGTCAAATTTAGCGATCTAATGGTATATGATCTGAAAGAACACAACTGGTATATTCCTGGCCTTTGGCAAGGCACCCCACCCATGGCCACAATAAGCTCTGGCTACAGTGAGACGGTTAACAGTTTAAAGGCATATTTGCTTAAGTATATCAAGGAAAATAAATTGGAACACAAAGCACAACATATTTGTGAATTCCTTGAGTGGATAAAAACTTTGTGGAGTGCTGTGAAACATGAAAACTTCATCTTCAACTTCAGAAACAGTCTTGTGGCTGCAGCATACAATAAACTGTGCATAAGGTACTCACAGTGGGATTGGTGCTTTCGTAAGCAGGTCCATGATTCACTCCTTACAGCAGAAACCACCATTAAAAATATTCCTCTTGAAAATATGAATGATAATACATGTAATACCATTACAAATGATCTGGAGAACATTGTGCAGGAAGGTGAAAATGCCATGCAAAAAATGCTGCAAAGTTATTATGAAAGCAAAACGGAAAATGTGCACTTGCTTGAAGGGTACAGAGAAAGTTTCCAATTAAATGTGAAATACCTTAGCCAAGAACTGAAGTATTATGCAATCAACAAACTCAAAGACGCCATTAGAATCCGGAAAGGAAAATATGAAATCCAGAATATTCAAAGGACATACCAAAAACATTTTGAAGAAAAAGTTACAAGTCTTTTGGAGAAATGCAGAAAGGAAAAAAATCACCTTAAGGATGAAAATCTTAAGGAGGAATTTGAAGTAATGTGGAATGCATCATCAGAGTTGTCGCGCGATAAGATGATGAAACGCAACGTCAACCAAGAAATGCTGCAGCAGTTGAAACAAAATATGGATATTAAAGGAGGCTTCATAAATGAGAAGTTACTTAGCATCACATCTTTGGCAGATTTTAAAGGCAATGACTTTAACATGAATGAAAAACATTTTGAAATCTGGGATGTGGGTCAAGACTCAAAGGAAAGGCTAAGACATGAATGCTACCATGGTGTGCAAGACCTTGCAAGCTCATTGATGCAAAGGTGCGGCGATTATGTCAAAGAGAAGATAAGCAAAAGAGAAGACTATGATAAAACATACACATGGGAACTTCTAAATATCATCAACGGGTCGCTCAGTGACAAAGAGGCTGCAAAGTTTCATACAACATCGGTATTTGAGTTGGACATCAAACTGAAGATTCTAGGTAACTCAGTGCAAAGCTTTCAAATGATGCATGATCAATTCATTCAAGAGAACGACCCATTTCTGTGCCTTCAAAGATTAAAACCTCACTATTTTCTTATTTTCAAAAATATCTTCCAACAAAAAGATGAATCCCAACATCGCGCCAAAGAATTCTGTGATCTTGGATTAAAGCCCGCGATAAATGAGTACATCTACCAACACCTGGGTAAAGAAGTAATTAACCATTTCCTAAATGGTGACAGTGCCAAAATATATGGCAGTCGAAGTTTCTTCCAGTATTCGGTGCTTAAAAAGTTGCTTCTGAAAAAAGATTTTACCAAGTATGTAAAATACATAAATTCGTATGAAGAGTTTGTTAAAACATGGATAAATGAAGACCTACAAGTCCAGTATGATGGCTCCAAGGATCTAGAAGATTTACATCTAAACATTCTGTCTTCTATCACTGAGAAAATCAGACTTGCCCTAAAAAATCCAAGATCTCTTCAGAGTGAAAATGTTGAGAGTTTTTTAAAAACCATTTGCCGAATTTTAAAAAAGGACTTGGTGATTCCGCAAAGTGTAACTCGAATGATTGTTTTTCACAACAAGACAGATATCAGCCAGTTTTCCAGAGACATTGACATATTTCTTGCAGAAACAAAAGAACAAATTGAAGAAGAGTTTCGTTCATTGAGTTTTGATGCAATAATTTCAAAGGTTGAGCTCAAACCTCAGAAAGAATTGTTGAAGAAAGTTTTTGGATGTGGAAGAAAATGCCCATTTTGCAAAGTCCCCTGTGAAGCAGGAGGTGCTGAACATAAGGAGCACTTTGCCTCCATCCACAGACCCAAAGGTCTAGCAAAATGTTCATGGAAAATAGGCGGCCGTCTAATCACCTCAACATGCTCACTAGATGTCAACTCGGAGAGGTTTTTTGTGAATACAGATACTGATGGTAAACAGCAGCCTTACAAGGAGTACCGTACAATCTACCCAGACTGGAGCATTCAGCCTGACGTCAACGATTCCTGTCATTACTGGAAATATGTTTTCTTAGAGTTTAATAGGAAGTTTGCAGATGCGTATACAGCAGAAGCGGCCCAGTTTTCAGAAGATTGGAAAGGTGTTACAGAGAAAGATGCTCTGAGAAGCTTACAGCAACAATTTAATGTGAATGAAGAATAAAAAGAATCAAAGAATAGCTTCACTTTAATAAGACAAGGCTGCAGTACTCAGAATGGTGCTATAAAAAATATGAAGAAGATAGCACTCAGATGTGAATACTGAAGAGGCTTCATCGCTCAGATGAGCTGTGGCCTTTCCAAACACTGATATAAAGGGGTTCTGAGAATCGGATCCCCACCAATCAGATATTGATGGCCTATCCTGATGACAGGTCATCAATTTTACAACTCTTGTAACCCCTTTAATATACATAAAATTAACACTCTAGTAAGTTCTTCTCTTCATTTGTACTGCTATTCAAATTATATCATGATCTCTGTTCAGAGCAAAAGCTAAATTCTGCTGGATTCCTCTTCTCATTATGAGAGCTCAGACATGATCAGATCTCCGCTGGGAAGTCATTTGTAATAATGTGCTACTTTTCTGCTGCAATAAGGTGTAATTTGAGGTGTTGTTTCCTGTGATTGGACACTACATATTTCTTTGTTGCACTTTGCACTATTAATAAAGGTAACAATGAGCTGGTTCCTCAGAAAGAGCACAGTGGTGACTTCACACAGTTGATGTCTCTTGTTCCTTCTCAGATGATCATTGCTAATTAATTTGGACACATCTTGGTAGCCTTATTGCTGATTGTAAATTTAAAGGAGTATTCCAACAGACCACATGGACATAAAATGGGGTCTGTTAGAGTTCTATTACTTTGATAGCAGTTTCTAATAACACATGACTGGATTTAAAATTGTATACGATGAATTAATAATGTAATTTTAATCATCTTTACAACCACTAATAAATATTACTATCATACCAGCACAGTCACCATCAATAATACCATCCTGTTACACTCCTCCTAATACAGTATCATCATCTTCAGTTGTTTCCATTGTTGTCATTTTTATTTTTTTTCAATTATTAATCCTGAATCATCATTATAATCATCAATTATCACACATTATTAAAGCACCCTTATGCACTGTCATCTGCAAATAGTTTACAACAGATTTTCTCCATCTTTTTCAATGTAACCATTATATTCAGTTGCTACCATCAGTATGTGGTGCAAATATAAATGCCTATTTGTAGCCCTCCATCTTGTATTCAGAAATTATAAGGATTAATATCTAGACATACTATCACCATTGTCTTGTAATTCTACCACCATTGTCTATAGAGTCTTGTGATCCATTGTCTAATTATTCATGCAAATCTATCATCATTGTCTTAAAGGGGTTGTCTCGCGGCAGCAAGTGGGGTTAAGCACTTCTGTATGGCCATATTAATGCACTTTGTAATATACATCGTGCATTAAATATGAGCCATACAGAAGTTATTCACTTACCTGCTCCGTTGCTGGCGTCCCCGTCTCCATGGCTCCGTCTAATTCTGATGTCTTCTGGCGTTTTTAGACGCGCTTGCGCAGTCCGTGCTTCTGCCTGGTGAATGGGGCCGCTCGTGCCGGAGATCTGGTCACCGCGTCGTCATCGTAGCTCCGCCCCGTCACGTGTGCCGATTCCAGCCAATCAGGAGGCTGGAATCGGCAATGGACCGCACAGAGCCCATGGTGCACCATGGGAGAAGACCCGCGGTGCACCATGGGAGAAAACCGCGGTGCATCCCTGGGAAAGGACCGGCGGCCATCTTGAGGAGAAGATTTTTATAACTTCATATTTCGTCAGATCGGTGAGTAGCAAGCGGTTTAAAAACCGCTTTAAATTGCTATTTTATGCCAGGGGGTGACAGGGGGAATGGGCTAATGTAAAATTTTGATATTTGCCTCAGGACAACCCCTTTAAGACTGAGCTGTGCCTTATGTATATTTGGAGCTTGCCCTTGTTTTAATAATCAGTTTTGTTTGTTTGATCTGGTTAATGGTCAATTCAGATTGTGACTTTTTCCAACAAGCAACTCCATGCATTGATATTTGTGATGCAAATATCCAAGCAATAAATCATAAAAAGTATTAAAGTCAGGAGAGGGTTTTGGGGAGTTAGTAGCATTTTGGACCTGTGATGGGGAATGCCCTCTCACAGTGTTATTCCCAAGAGGCCCCTGTTCTCTGACTTTTTTCCGTTGCTTCTCAGTCTGATGCACAAAGCAGATAAGTATACCTAAGGCTCTTGGTGATGTAAGTATTGATGTAACCATTGTTTAACTATTGTTTACTGAAACGTTTATGCAATATCACCTATCTTTATGTAAATTTGTTTCATTTGATCAGTTATTAATTTGTATTAATAAATTGTGTTGTATCAACCCACTTGTTCTTCTTTAAAGCCATATCTGAACTTGTTGTTTGCCAATTGGCAAAACACAGTATCAACAATGATCAGAGCGATTATTGTTCCACGGTCATCGGTGAGCAACCTGAGTTTTCGTGAATACATATTTGTATGTGCAAATCTACTTTAAACTAGAAGCCTTATATTTTAACCATATTGCCATATGGGTTTCTTCCCTATGACTCATGGTGTTCACATACTAAAGTAGGCTTGTGAAGCCCTCAGTCCTGCTGGAACACCTGGGCTAGGGTTGGACTTTTACTATTTTTGAGACCTCCAAGACTTGGGAAAATACATCATTTTTACAGCAGGCAGTCAGTGGTCCTCTGCACTGCATGTGTGCATGCTTTGGGGCTCAACCATGGAGAAAGCACGTCCAAAAATGGTGTATGTCCCTATTACTATTAAATAAATTCAACTTAAGGGGATTATACATGCTTTTGGTGATAGTAAGCCTGTCCAACGAATAAAAGCAGATGTACAATCTTCTGTTAGTTTTGCTAATGTATCTTTATATGTTTTAGTGTGCAAAATAAAGCTTAATAATCATAAACAGTTGGTAGTGCAAACAAAACTATTTGCTATATGAAATGTTTCTGGGGTCCAAATTCAGTTAGAGGATAGACGAGCTTAGGAAATAAGTTTTATCACAAGACCACTGAGCGTGATCAAAGTTATCTGTTTATGATTGACAGGCAGCAGTTTTTATAGAGGCACATGATTTGATTGCAGTAGTTCAAATTAAGTATAATTAATTTATTAACATTGGTCGAAAAAACATAAACACAATATAAATGTGCAAAATAAGGAATTTTACATCTAAAATGCCAAACAAATGCAGTGCAGGTGCAGTATAATCATACATGATTAACTACTCAGAACACAAAAGTACAGTAATGGTTAACAATAAGTTGTTTAGAGAGCATACTTTGGAACATATTTGAACAGCAAGGAACGTGTCATATCAACATAGGGGCCAGTCTGGAAGCCTTTTCATTAGCCTTTGGTAGCTCCGGCCTTGGCTGTTCACTCAAGGCTTCTTTTGAACAACTATTTAATATCTGTAGTTTCTTATTTTAAAAGGGAAAATGACAATGTATGAAGGACCATGCAAGATGGCTACCGCACAAAAACTTGAGTCATATTCATTTCATTAACACAGTGAATGTCTCTAGTTTCATAAATTTTCTCCATATTAAAGGGGATGGTCACTTTTAAGTGAGAAGTTGGGAATTGTGTTCACTTGGACTTGAACACTGGACCTCTGTCATGCTCTGCAGCGTTAACCACTTGGCTATTCACTGTTAAGTTTGTCTTAGCTTTTCTCAGTCATATGTTTCACGCTGACTGTGATTTGTAAGTGATTTTACCTGCTGTGGTTAATCATGATGCTCTCTGGACTATTTAAAGGGGTTGTCTGGTTGTAAACTATTAATGACCTATCCTTAGAATAGGTCATCAGTAGTAGATTGGCAAGGGTCCATCACATGGGATCCCCACCAAACAATCATTCATTGGGCTAGTGCGCTCAAGCATCAAGCTGATTTCTACAAGAAGCAGCTCTATTCTTACTGCAGTGGCTAGGCTTGAGGGTGCATTCACACGAACGTATATCGGCTCGGTTTTCACGCCGAGCCGATATACGTTGTCCTCGTGTGCAGGGGGGGAGAGGCTGGAAGAGCCCAGGAGCAGGAACTGAGCTCCCGCCCCCTCTCTGCCTCCTCTCCGCCCCTCTGCACTATTTGCAATGGGGAGAGGCGGGACGGGGGCGGGGCTAATTTGCGCCACTTAGCCCCGCCCCGTCTCGCCTCCTCTCATTGCAAATAGTGCAGAGGGGCGGAGAGGGGGTGGGGAGGAGGCAGAGAGGGGGCGGGAGCTCAGTTTCTGCTCCTGGGCTCTTCCAGCCTCCCCCCCTGCACATGAGGACAACGTATATCGGCTCGGCGTGAAAACCGAGCCGATATACGTTCGTGTGAACGCACCCTAAGAATTTGGCCTTCAATGTCAAACCTGACCACTGCATTGGAATGGAGCTGTCAGCTTTCTGCAGAAATCAGCTCAGTACAAAAGTACACCAGCCCAGTGAATATTTGATTGGCAGTGGTCCATTAGTGAATCACCACTAATCTAATAATGATGACCTATTGTGAGGATAGGCCATTAATAATTTACAACCAGACAAACCCTTTAAACCCACAGCTTCCTGTCTTCTGTATTCCTGATTTGGTCATTCTGGTCTGTTACTTGTTCTTAATGCAAAATACATAATCTACACCAGAAAACGTGTACCAAAATTCACACAAATGACACACAGATTTTGCAATGGATTTGTGATGAGTTTTTGCACCGCGTGTGAATCCACCCTTGTAATCCGGGAAGAGAGAAAAGTACAAAAACAGCAAAGATCAAAGTATACAGCAGTAGACATTACATTAGCCCATATAAAAGGTGGGAATGGGTGGGTGCTCATTCCTGCATGTTTTGCCTAAGGCTGTCTGTCCTCGGGCGTTGGGGTATCCTGCTGCGGATCTCCGCCGAGGGAGCCTTCACCCAGGAGCAGGAGCCGGCATATGGATCTCCGCTGGTCAGCCTATCTGACAGATAGGCTGACTGACCGCTGATAATCAGGGCAAATCGCAGCATTTATGTACTCAAATATCTGGAGAAAAGAAACACTACCAGTACAATATATTGAGTTCTAACTGACCCTAAGCATTTTTCTATTACATACAGATGCTCTATAAATATTGGGGTTGGGTGATTACACTATTACACCCCACCATATTTTGTCCAGATAGGACCTATAAATCTTAATTTGCACCGAACGATACACGTTCGATGCGAATAGATACCTGTCTAATACGCTTCTTCACAGAGACAGAGTGGAGCTTAGAGATTCTAAAAAACTCTATCCGGGCTCTGGCACTACCACAATTAAACGAGCCCGTTTAACTTCCACTCTTGCTCTGTTGGGGTCTTTTAGATTCCTGTCCTAGTGGAGTGTTCGTAAACACTCATCGAGTGTCATAATCCAGGTCGCTACGGGTACCACTATTTGTTTTGTGGTCTACCTCACCTGGTTCCTTGTTTTTGTATGTTTGTCAGTGTTGTGCCCTTTCTTCGTTTTTTAATCGTATCTTATTAAAAATGTGAGTTTTAATATAAGTCACGTCTGTGAATTGTTACTAAAACATTTGCATCATAATGTTAGAAACCCAGAGCACCAGGCCACCATGGCTGCCAGCGATTAGAGCGGGGCAAGAAACTCCAAAACTGCCAGATTTGTAATCCGGGAAGAGAGAAAAGTACAAAAACAGCAAAGATCAAAGTATACAGCAGTAGACATTACATTAGCCCATATAAAAGGTGGGAATGGGTGGGTGCTCATTCCTGCATGTTTTGCCTAAGGCTGTCTGTCCTCGGGCGTTGGGGTATCCTGCTGCGGATCTCCGCCGAGGGAGCCTTCACCCAGGAGCAGGAGCCGGCATATGGATCTCCGCTGGTCAGCCTATCTGACAGATAGGCTGACTGACCGCTGATAATCAGGGCAAATCGCAGCATGCCGCAACGCTATGGAGAGCTTTCACTGCATTCCCCATGGCCAGATTATCGCCGCAGGGAACGCAATAAAAACTCACCCGTGGACAGGCAACCTTAGGCCTCGGTCACACGGGCGTTTTTTCCCGCGATTTGCAGATCGTATAACGGATGCGCATCCGCAAATCGCGAGACCGGGGCCGACGATTCGCTGAAAAAGCTGCACCTAGCAGCGTTTTCAGTGAAACCGCCCCGCACTGCCCGCTATCCTCTGCCACAACTGGCACAGCTGTGGCAGAGGAGAACGATGTTCGCCCATTGAATTCAATGGAGCCAGCAATACAGCCGGCTCCATTGAAAGCAATGGGCGGCCGGCGAGCGCGGGATGAATTTTCAGGAAGGGCTTAAAAATATGAGCCCTTCCCTGAAAAACATCCTAAAATGTGTAAAAAAAAAAAAAAATTTCAATAGCTGAGAGCTGCTTCTGATTGGTCCCTGCGCTCAGCCAATCAGAGGCAGCAGTCACTCACCCATTCATGAATTCATGAATGGGTGAGTGAGAGCTGCCTCTGATTGGTGAGGGCTGTGACCAATCACAGGCAGCCCATTCAGCAGGCGAGGATTTTAAATCCCCGTCTGCTGATTACTACACAGAGCAGTTCAGGAGAACTGCCGGCCGGATACGGCTGAACTCCGTCTGCAGGGAAAAGGTGAGTATATATATATATATATATATATATATATATATATTTTATTTTTTTTTTTACACATTTTAGGATGTTTTTCAGGGAAGGGCTTATATTTTTAAGCCCTTCCCCGAAAATTCATCCAGCGCTCGCCGGCAGCCCATTGCTTTCAATGGAGCCGACTGTATTACTGGCTCCATTGAATTCAATGGGTGAACATCGTTCTTCTCTGCCACAGCTGTTACAGCTGTGGCAGAGGAGAACGATCTTTAAGTATATGTTCTCAATGGGGTTGGCGCTGCTGCCGCCAGCCCCATTAAGCGCATATATAGAACACAGCGATGCGCAGAACGCAGATAGGCGCGTTCTGCGAATCATTGTGTTCTATAATTGATCGCACATCCGCATAAAAAGCGGACATGTGACCGATCCCATTGGAATGCATTTGGTCTATAGATCTGCAAATCGCAAGCGCGTCTGCAGATCGGACCAAAAAACGGTCGTGTGACCGAGGCCTTAAGGACCTTTTACGCGGAACAGAATTATTCTGCAGGACGCGGCCAAATCCGCAGCTGTGGAATTCCACACCAAAATCTGAAGGTCTAACTGCGGATTTTTTTTTTTTTTTAAATCAGTATTTATTGAATTTTATAGTTTAACACATAACACGGCATACAGATAAGTGCAATGGGGACTCAGAAAGGTCCCAGCGAAAGATAAGCAATGCCGACATAAACATGAACAGTCTTTGCAACACAACATGCCAAAATAGTCAAAGGGCAATATAAAGAGAAAATGAAAATTATACGGTGCCGCCTGCCCTCAGGTAAGGACTAGTCAGACAAGGCCAACAGGCCGAGAAAGATTGTAGGGGGGGGGGGGGAGGGGAGGGAAGAGAGACATAGGAGGGGGGGGGGGAAGGGAAGAGGAGGGGGGATAGACAAGGAGGGATAGACAAGGACCACTTCTCTCACCTCAGGAAGTCAGTCTCAAGGGTTAGGCTCATGGACTCCCCCTGAAGAGGGGATATCATCACCAGATGTTGCTCCTCAACGGGGGAGGGTATAAAAACTTAGCTCACTTCACCCAGGGTGGGTCGTCGCCCGCTCCGCGTTTGGTCCACACATGCGACAAATTAAATGGCGTCTCTTCGAATGCGCTGCCAGGGCTCCCAGATTTTTTGGAATTTATCATGGGTTCCTCCCGACCAGCCTGAAAGCTCCTACAAATTAGCCAGAAGGTCCACCCGGTCTCTCCATAATACAATCGTGGGGGGCTCTTTCTGCTTCCACAGGAGCGGTATAAGAGCCTTGGCTGCGTCTAGTAGTAGGGCAACCAATCTGTGTTTTAATGGGTGGAAGGCGGGGGAAGGCCTCCACAGGAGAACCACCTCAGGGGAGAGGACCAAGCCAGGGGACAATTTTTTCAGTACTCTCCCGACCTCCCTCCAGAAAGGGGCAATCTTGGGGCAATCCCACCAAATATGAAGGAAGAAACCGGTAGACTCCTCACACCTCCAGCATTTGTCATGCGCCACTAATTTGTGGTTGTATAGCCACTGTGGGGTCCTATACCACCTCGCCAGGAGCTTGTAATGGGACTCCTGGGCGGTGACACAGGGAGTGAGCCCGAACGCCGTTTTTAAGATGAGCTTGGAGTCGCTAGGGGATAATGAGATATGAAGCTCTTTCTCCCAGGAAATGAGGAAAGAGGGCTTTGATGTCCCTGGGGGGGGGGGGGGGGGAGATGAACTTTTTATGGATAAGTGATATTTTCCTAGCAGGGGGTGTAGGGCCTCCCATCAGGTTTTCGAAGGGGGTGAGTGGCCTGCTGGTTTTGTGGCTTTTTAAGAAGTCGTTTAGTACCCTTAGCACGTGGGTGGAAATCAATGGTGGGAGAGAGAGGTCCGGCAAGATCTCCTTTAGTGAGGTGAGGGGTGCTCTGTGGGCAGATGCCAGGACGTCATGGAACTTAAGTCCTGTAAGGGCTCTCCAGGCCCCTGCGGAGCAGGGGTCTAGAGGGAGGTTCATGAATTTATAAAGCGCAGATAGGGGAGTGCTGGGAGAGGGTGCTGGTGCTAGGGTATCTCTCAAAGCAAGCCAAGTTTCCATTAGCCCTCTTAAGAGGGGGTTGTTTCTTCGGACCTTGGGTTTCATTTTCTCCGGGAACCAGAGGTCCTCAACGAGTGATGGGCCACTGGCTCCCCTTGCCAATTGTTGGATCAGATGATCCTTATTTGGGAGAGCCACATCCAACCAGTGGTTCAGTTGGGTGGCGAGATAGAATTCCCGAGGGCATGGCAGGTCCACTCCTCCCTCAGTACGCCTCCTGACCAACAGACAGTGGGCAAGTCTCGGTCTCCTTCCCGCCCACAAATACCTCGAAAAAATCGAGTGCAGTGTTTTGAAAAAGCTGGACGGGACAAAGATCGGGAGCAGTCGGATTTTGTATAGAATTAAAGGAATAATGTAAGATTTTAGAATATTTTTGCGGCCTAGCCATGAAATAAAGGGTAGGTCATACGAGCGTAGCAATTTCTTGATCTTTGGGATCAGGGGGGGAAAGTTGGAAGAATACAGATCCTCTGCTTTTTTTGCAAGTTTTATGCCTTGGAAGTCTAAGGCCGAGTCGGACCACGCAAATGGTGAGTTTTTTTTAATATTGTTGAAGCGGTTAAGGGGAATAGAAATGTTTAAAGCAATGGATTTGGACAGATTAATTTTGAAGTTGGAGAGGGAACCGTAGTGTTCCAGGAGGGCGACAAGTCGAGGGAGGCCTTCTTCGGGATTTGTGATCAGGAAGATGATGTCGTCGGCATACGCCGCAGCCGAAAGGGATTCGTTCCCTATTCTCAGCCCCTGAATTTGGGGATCTATTCTAACCTTTTGGAGGAAAGGCTCCAGGGCAAGAATGAAAAGGGAGGGGGAAAGGGGGCACCCCTGCCTAGTACCATTCTTAATGTTGAACGGTGGGGAGAGAGAGTTGTTAATTTTAAGCCTTGCATGGGGCATCTTATATAGCGAAAAATTGCAGCAACAAATTTCGGAGGAAAGTTATATTGCTGTAAAACCATTTCCATATAAAGCCAGCTGACGCGGTCAAACGCTTTTTCGGCATCTGTGCCTACTAGAGCGAGGGGAACCTTACGGATTTGGGCATATCTTGTTGCATGTAGAAGCCTCAGGGAGTTATCCCTTCCCTCTCTCCCCTTCACAAACCCAGTTTGTTCGGGGTTAATAAGCTTCGTCATGTGTTTTTCAAGACGTTTAGTTAATATCTTGGCCCATAGCTTCATATCAAAATTTATCAAAGATATGGGGCGATAACTCCCACAGGATTCGGGGTCTTTATTATCTTTGTAAACAAGGGTGATATGAGCTTCCTGCGTTTGTTTAGGCAGGGGGGCCCCATTTAGCAGGGAGTTGTAGAGGTCAGTTAACCTAGGGACGAGTGAGGTGGCTAGGGATCTGTAGTAGATAAGGGGAAGGCCATCAGGACCCGGGCTCTTGCCTGGGGGGGAAGAATTTAGGAGGTTCTCCACCTCTTGTGTAGTGATCGGTGCCAAGAAGGATGTCGCTTCATTGTCATCTAACCTGGGAAGATTTAGCTCCCTGAGGAATAAATCTATCTGCTTTTTTGTATTAATAGAGTCTTCCGAGCTTAGAGGATCTTTAAGATTATAGAGGCGTGAATAAAAAGCTTGGAATTCCTGAGCTATTTCAGGTGTGGACGTCACTCGGTGACCCTCGGAGGTTTTAATGGAATTTATGAGATTTCTTGAGTGGGATTTTTTGATCAGGGAGGACATGTATTTGCTACCTTTGTTTCCATGCGCGTAGGTGATGTGTTTGAGATATAGGTGTTTTTTGTTAAATTTGGATTCTAAAAGGAGTTTGAGATCCGTCCTAAGGGTTGATAGTTTGTCCGCAGAGGCTGCACACAAAAAGAGTTTTGTGACACGCTCTAGTTTGGCAATCTGGCTAAGCTTATCGTCTATCTCTTTCTGGTGTCTCTTTTTGGCCCTAGAGCCCGCAGCGATCAGGAGACCCCTCATGTAGGCCTTGTGGGCCTCCCAGACCAAAGGGATCGACAGGTCTTCCGCGTTATTTAGTTGGAAGTATTCTGTGGCAAGCTTATTTAACTGTGCTTTTTCCTCCGTCGAGTCGAGGAGAGAGGGGTTCAGCCTCAATCTCCACTCGCGGGGGGAGGGGTTTGGAAGAAGAAGATTTAAGTGTACCGGGGCATGATCCGAAATGGCCATGACATCTATTGAGGCTTTTTTTATAGACTGCAGGAGGGAGGAGGAGACAAAGACATAATCTAAACGCTGGAAGGAGGAATGGACCTGTGAAAAGAATGTATAATCTTTTGATGTCGGGTTTAGGGTTCTCCAAGCATTCAGTATGTCAATCTGTGCGAGGGTGCGGATAAGTTTGCCTAATCTCTTTTGTGATGTCTTGGCTTTACCGCTCGAGGAGTCTAACAGTGGAGATAGGGTGAGATTAAAATCTCCACCTAATATGATCTGACCAGTGGCAAAGTGTTTGAGTACTTCAAGTTGTTTTATTAGCCACGTTACTTGGTCCGAGTTAGGGGCATAGAGGTTTGCCAATGTGATTTTAGTTTTTTTGAGTGTACCCCTTATGAAGAGGACCCTACCCTCCCCGTCAGTATGGCGGGTCTCACAGGTGAAGGAAAGAGACTTGTGTATTAGGGTTGAAACCCCCTTGGAGGCGGATGAGGGGTAGGGGTTGTGGAAAGCTGTAGGGAACTGCTTACCGGGCAGGGATATGCATCTGTCTCCCCTGAAGTGGGTCTCCTGCAGAAAGACCACCCCGGACCTATATTTCTTTAGCAGTAGAGCGATGTGGTGTCTCTTGGCTGGAGAATTCAGGCCATTCACATTGAGCATAGTCACCCGGATAGAATCATCCATATTGAGGACGCGGAGCGGACGAACAACTCCTACCCTGGGGGAAAAAAAAGAGAGAAGAGTAGATTATGAGTGGGGATAGGGGCCAGGAGCAGAAACCAGGTGGGCTCCGACCTAGAGAGGATGGTAGAAGTGGTAGGGACGGAGGAAAAGTGTAATCAGGGGGGGGGGGATTTGGGTCCGGTGGGGGGGGGGGATTTGGAGTGGGGAAATCCGCTGCACAACACAGCGCTAGTGGGAAATTATGAAAGAGGGTCCAGGACCACGGACTCACTTAAGGTGGGGGCGAGTTGTCAGGACTTCAGAAAATAAAGAACTGACAACTACGAGATCAGCCTGATCAGTCAGGCACCCACAGGGCTATTAGATGTGGGGTAACTGTTACAGCCTTAAAATGTCTTCTCCTGAAGAGGATGGCAACTGACAAGTAACAAACCGCTTGCTGAGGAGACGTATCAGGACATGCCCCCGCCAAGCTCCCTCGGCGGGATAGACCGGCAGGATACTATAGCCAACAGGGCTCAGTATTAAGTCCGCCAACTCAATTGCAGCAGGAAGTAGTCCAAAGAGGCCAGAGAAATCCTCCTAGGAGAAACTGCATCAAAGAAGAAGGAGTTCAAGACGAATCTGACGTTCAGCCATCCGAGTTAACTGTTGAATCTTTAGCCGTCTTTTTCTTTGGTCTGGGAGACTTAGGATTGCCCGCGACATGCCAGGGCTCCGGTAGGGTCAGCTGGGGTAGTTTCGGGAATTCAGGCAGTGGCATCCAACTACGGAGGTTGATGGGATCCATCTCTAGATGTTCCCAGCAGTTGTGCAGGTCCTCTCGAGAGCGAACCATAAGCCTGCGGCCCTTGAAGAAGATAGCAATGCCAAAAGGGAAGAGCCATGTGTATCGGATGTCTCTTGCTCTAAGAGCCTCCAGCAGGGGGCGAAGTATGCGTCGCTTTGCTAAGGTGGCAGGCGACAGATCTTGGTAGATCTGAATCGGGGCATCCCCATATTTTAAGTCCTTGCAAAGTCTGGCAGCTTTTAGGACTGCGGAGGCGTCCTGGAAGGAAAGGATCTTGTAGACGACATCTCTTGGGGGATCAGTCGAGGGGGGAAGGGGTCTGAGAGCACGGTGAATGCGCTCGATTGAAATTATCGCTGCTCTGTCCGCCCCAAGTAGCTGAGCAAAAATCTCCTTGGCCACCTTACTGAGGGCATCTGCTGCCCAGGACTCCGGAATGCCTTTAAAGCGAACATTGCATCGACGATTACGATTTTCAAGGTCCTCCTGAAGTATAAGGGCTTTATTAAGATTATCATGCTGGTCTTTCAGGATGTTTGCTAAGGTTAGTGCATGTGAAGTAACTGCAGCAGTAGTTGTCTCTAAGTCATCAACTCTCCTCCCCGTCTGCTTAATGTCCTCTTTTATTTCAGAGAGCTCATTCATTATGGGGCGCATAGCATTGAGAATAAGCTCCTTCATAAACCCCTTTGAGACCCCCTCTGAATCCTCATCATCAGATGAGAGCTCTCCCCCTTCCTCCTTACTGTAACATGAAGCAGCCTGTGGGGCCGGCGCCATCTTTGGAGACGGGTGGGGGGAGCGCGCTCCGCGCTCCTTCAGGTAGCGCTCCATCCCCGACTGATTTTTGAGAGCTCTCGGAGTGGAGAGCTGTTCACCTCCCTTCTCCTTCATGTTTCTTCTCATTATCAAGGCTGTAAGTAGCGCTGTGGGTCCTCTGTGGGTGCCGTTCTGCAGGAGCTCCGGGCTTAAGCGGCCATCTTGCTCCTCGTGCAGGCTCCGCCCCCTCTAACTGCGGATTTTGATAGAGAATTGCAGGCAGGTTTTAAGCCCTTTTCAATTCCGCATCAAAATCCACAGAAGGACCTGCAAATTTTGTTGCAGATTTTACTGCATCTTGTGGCCTATTCTGTCCCATGTGAAAAAAGTTCGCCTACAGCAAACTATGTTGCATGCCTCTTAACCCTTTTAAGACCAGATACATTTTGGGGGGGCCCAAGGGCATCATTTTTTATACTATATAATGCATTGAATAGCCTATAAATTAAAAAAAAAAATTTCCGCAATGTCAATTGTGGAAGGACCGTGGGTTGGACAGCTTCCATTGACTGCGTAAGAGATGATCGCGGATTCCGCAATTCAAACCCGATCGTGTGCAAGCGGCCTTATTGTTGAAGGTCTTAATAAAGATTCATACGTGGCAGCCTTGAGAGCCTTCAGTAGTCTCCGGCCTGCGATGCCAACACATTGGCACCCTATATTATTTTTCTGGTAGACGTTTTTTGTGCATCGTTTTTTAGGTGTTGATTCCCAGTCTGTGTAGATGTATTAATTAGCCCAGGGGGCAATCATATTAACTTGCGCCATCCACTCAGCCTCGGGTGCCTCAGGAGTTCATTAATTGCAGTTCTTACTTTTCTTTTATTTTCTTGTGTCCATTCAAATTTTTTTCGGACCTCCTTTACTATAGCAACTCGGAGATTGGCCGGGATGGCATATTTATCTCCATAACCATCAAAAGTTGTGTTTTTCACCCACTCTTGATACATGTCAAAGGGTACAAAGTGTTTGAACAGCAAGCAAGCAAATGTGCTCACCTTCCCTTCATGGTTCTCAACCATTAGTTTAATATCAGTGTCCACCAGGTCTCGCAATTTTATATTGTGACGACATTGTCTCTTAGGATGCCGGGGGTTTGAGGGTCTTTTACTGTTCTTTGATGTCCGCCTTGTGTTCTTAGCTATACTCATCTCTAGAGACTTTACGGCTTTAGATTGTTTTGTTTGTGAGTGAAAATAGTCTTCCGAACTCTCAGATGAATTCTCTTTTCTATATCTTTGTTTCCGGCGTGGTCTACCAAGTGGAGAAGAAGACATTCTGTTTGTTCTGTCTCTCAGCCTGTAGGCTATGGGAATAAAAATGAGAAGATGTAAAAGTGTCCATTATAGGTGGAGAAGAAAAAACTTTTTCACAGTTTTTCATGACCCCACTAGCCATCTTATAATGCAAGTCCCTGTTTCAATTCACCCAAATGCTATGCCCAACATCATTAATGAGATTTTCTAAGATCCAGGTGGGTCTTGGAAACCCTTTTATGTCGAAAAGTAAATATTTTCACCACTCACTGTTTTGAAAACAACTCCTTTTGGTATCACAGCCTCATCCCTCCCAAGGATCCTCTGGTCGCATTGTAATGTGAGTGGACCAGGGTGTGATGCCAGGCAAAGGATGGTTGTCACCCACAGGAGGAATGCACAGGAAATAAGACAAAAACACAACAAAGTTCTTGCAACTCGAATCTCTTCTGCTCCGAAGCGGTTATTCACAAAGGTACAACATGCTTGGTAATTCCACAAAAGACACAATACTTAGTTATAGTCTGATGGAAACAACTATTTACAATGGTTGACCTTTGGTGACTGCCCCTTTATACAGCCTCTAACTGTGGTTCGTTGCTGTGGTGCATGCAGACGGCCCTTGAACAGGGATAGTGACACCCTCTCTCTATGGTATAGTACCTCCCCAGGTCTCTAACAGTCTTTACCATGGGGAGACTCCTTGCAGCGCCCTTTTACTGCTATACAAACACTGTCATTTGGCAGGGGTTAATACAGTTTAGTCCGAAGGCCATAAAAGCGATATGTTCTTGACACTGGGGCCTTGCGCAATTTCAACAACCATTTGACCCCTAAGTGACCAAGCCTGTTTGCGCCTTAATGACCAGGCCAATTTTGGAAATCTGACATCTGTCACTTTAACATGGATTAACACCGTAAAGGTTTTTCACATCCAAGTGATTCTGACATTGTTATTTCACCACATATTGTACCTCATTTAAGCTGTAAAAGTAGACCGATAGAAGTTGTGTATAGTTATTAAAAGCGTCAAAATTGGGAAAAAATTTTTTTAATCGCCATTTTTCACATTTCCAAATGCAATACCCTTAAATATGTCAAAACATAATATTTGAGAAATATTAATAAGAAATTTTTTATAATATATATATTTCCATCTGTTTACTTTATTCTGGGCTCACATTGGAAAAACTTTCTTTTTTTTTAAACCATTTAGGAGTTGTACAAATTTAACATTAATTATTAAGATTTTGAGGAACACTTTGTTTTCCTGCACCAAACCAAGATTACAAAGGTTCATTAGTGTCAGGATGATAGATACCCCCACAAATGACCCCATTTAAAAAACTACACCCCTTAATGTATTCACTGAGGGGGTCAGGAGTATTTTCACCCCACAGTTTTTTCAGAAGTTAATGCAATTTAGAGGAGAAAAAATTAAATTTCATATTTTTGCAAATATGTCATTTTAAAGGCATTTTGTTTTCTATAGTACACATGAAAATGAGGATTGACACCCCAAAATTAATACTCCTGTTTGTCCCGTGTTCAGAAATATACCCATTGTGGCCCTTAACTACTGTTTGTATGCACAACAGGGCCCCAACCGAAAGGAGCAGACGGTGGTGTTCAGAACAGACATTTTGCTTTAAGGCGATTTAGGCCCCATAGCACACATGTATGGCCCTTGAGCGGTTAAAATGACAGAGTACCCCCACAAATGACCCCATTTTGAAAAGTAGACCCCTTAACGAATTCATCTAGGGGTGTACTGTGTATTTAGACCCCACTGTTTTTTAATGAATCTAAGCATAGCAGAAGGAAAAATTACGATTTTCATTTTTTTGGCAATTGTGTCATTTTAAAAACAGGTTTTTTGTACAGTGTACATAGGAATGAAGACATTCACCCCAAAATGGATACCCCTGTTTGTCCCGTGTTCAGAGAGATACCCATTGTGGCCCTAATCTACTTACAGGACACATTGCAAGGCCTATAATGGAGGGAACATCTGCTGGATTTCAGGGCACAACTGAATAAATTCCAGGCCCCATTGCTCACTTGTGCAGAAAGAAATTGACTCCCTAAAAATAATCTCCCTCCCCCCGATCCCCATTTTTGCCATTCCCCAAATCTTTGATAAAAGTAATGATGTAAACTGTGGGGTATGTTCGAAGATAGGGGTAATTACGGAGGCTGGTTGGGATGGGCACATGGGGCAATAAAACCGGGTATCCTCCTCCTCTCATGCTATTTTGGGGGGTATTTCGTGACCTCAGCGGCAGGGATGGGCTGTAAAAAGTGGCGCTCTGTAAGTCTCCATAAGCCTGCTGAGGTGCGGCGGTCTTACACAGAAGGCGCTCAACAAGCTGCTCCTGGAACTGCAGGAAGGCGAGCGTTCCCGGGGCTTCTTGTAAATTATGTATTACAGGTAGCGATCTGAATAACGCTGGGCTCATGCAGCCATATGTGGAATCCAGTTGCGGAGGCCCGCAATGGATCCCAGCTGTGACCCTGGCCGTGGCGCTGCATACAGCCGCGTAATGTACTGAGCATTACTGCATACTCACGCAGACGGTCATGCGCAGTACACCGTTTTTTTGTTTGTATTTCCCATGCCGACACTTAGCGATGACGCGGGTACCAGCAGCCCGTATACAACATAGTTGCGTATGGGCTGTAGGTATGTCTGCGACCATGGAGCACAATGGGCTCTATGTCGTGGATATCTGTGGTATAATAGAGCATGCTGCATTTAGTTTTCTGCGAGTGGATTACGTTATTCCGACCCGCTAATGTGAGCGGAATTGTGTAATCAAGTGCATTTGATTGATCTGCGGATTACCGCAGATCAAAGACAGGCATAATACGCAATTTCTATCCGGTCATGTGAGACCAGCCCAAGGTAGATCGCTATCTTTTTATCATGTGACCGGGGACCGCTCAACGAGGCCACCAGTTACTGCTGCAGGCACTCAGCGACTGTTGGTCGCCGGGAGCAGGGAGATTTAACATTTCCCAGGCTCCCCAGCCCCTGTGCATGTGTCTGGCATTTCGCTGGGGGGTGCATGCGCAGAAGCCGGGGAAGGTCCGTGGAGGAGGATCGCATCAGGGTTCAAATGCGGAGGCCTTCGGGAAGATGTTTCATCTCCTCTCACTGATCGCATCGGTGAGGGGAGATGAAACTTCAACTTTTACTAAAACTTTTACGTGATCGCTATTATGCATTGGATAATGGCGATCACGTGACCAGGAACCGCACACCGTGGGCCCCCATGACATCTCCAGGCTCTCGGCTATCTTTGGTCGCCGGGAGCAGGGAGATTTTAAATTTCCCGGGCAATTTTTGACTTTTGCGAATGCGTCCACCATTATGATGACGGGTGCATTTACCAATGCCGGGGTAAGGTCTGCGGATATATATCCCAACTGGGGACAAATTTGGGGACCTTAGTTATGTAATTTCATCTCCCCTCATGGATATGATCCGTAAGGGGAGATGAAACTTTAACTTTTTAAATTATATTTTTTTTACTTTCCATAGTTCCTGTTATCTAATGGATAACAGTGATCATGTGATCAGGAACCACATACAGCCGTCCCCGGTTACATCTCCCTGCACTCGGCTATCTGCGACAGTCGGTTGCAGGGTTATTTTAAACTTCCGGGGACCTCTGTGCTTCTGCGCATGCGCGCCACATTGTAATCGCTCCGATCCATGAGGGGAGGTGAAAATAAGTTTTTTTTTCACTTTTTGTACACTTTTCCGTGATCACAGTTATGCATTGGATAATGGCGATCACGGTACCGGGGACCAGTCACCGCGGTCCCCGGGGACATCTCCTGCCTCCCGACTACCTTCAGGAGTCGGGAGCCAGGAGATTTAAAATTTGCTGCAGCTCCGGGCCTTCTGCACAAGCGGCAGACGTAATGCCGCCTGGCACGCATGCGCAGAAGGCGTCTGGTCCAGATCAGCAGGGGACAGCATGGAGAACGGGGGTGAGTATTCTCAGCTGCCCCCATTGATCCGATCCATGAGCTGAATCTTCAACTTTTTAAAAACTTATTTGCACCTTTTTCAGAGTTTGTGGCTCTTTGTTATTTGGGGAGTGTGATCTTACAAGGTGGCCGGGGATCAGAGTGAGGGTGGTGGATTATAGACCACCTTCAGTTGCTGGCTCATTGGAAAAGAGTCATGATGCCATCTAGCGCTGCTCTATCTGTTAAAGAACAATTTTACACAGTAGCTCAATGTCATTTCCTTACCTAAACCCTTCCTTGGTGTCTTTTCTTCTACATTCACACTCTTTTCACGTACTAAAAAAAAACATATAGTTCAAAATATCATGCATGTGAATACAGAACCCAAAGGTATTGCTGTTATAGACAGTTACCCACCCATATCAATATATTTGAATCCTTTGGTCACATTGTACAAAGTAGTGTCATTATTGATGACAATTAGTAAAAAATCCAAGCTGTGGACTATTGATAACTTACAAGGGCTCTTTACAAGACAGTAGTCTTAGAAGATCCATTCTCAAGTATCAAAAGTTAGTAATGGAAGTCTCAGAATAAAAACAACAAAAACGAAACTTGACATATCCTTAAAAAATAAGTGAACCCTTTTGAATTTCCTAGATTTTTGCATTGATTACTAAGAAAGTGTGATTGCATTTAAGTCACAATTACACAAACATAATGTAGCTAATGACACCCTGACAGTTGTATCATTCATGTTTGTTATTGTGATCATCCACAGCGCCGAGAAAAAGGTGGGAGAAAAAGTGAATGGGCGCTTGAATTTAATAGCCTGTGGTTCCCCTTTATCCGTGACCACCTTTAGCTGCAATTAAGACTTACACCAATGTTTCCCAACTCCAGTCCTCAAGGCATACAAGCAGGTCATGTTTTCTGGATTTCCTCAGTATTGCATAGGAGATGTAATTATTGTCAGTGCCTCAGACATTCCCACAGGTGTTCTTACTAGAGGAGATCCTGAAAACATGACCTGTTCGGGTGCCTTGAGGACTGGAGTTGGGAAACACTGACACACAACGTTAAGGAAGAATTTTGGACTGTTCCTCCTTGCAAATGTGTTACAGTTCATTAGTATTTCTGGGATGCCTTGTGTTCACAGCCCTTTAGGTTATGTCACAGCATCTCCATAGAGTTAAGGTTAGGACTCTGATTTGACCATTTTATAACACAAATCTGGTTCTTTTCCCTCCATTTTTTTGTGGCTTTCTTGCGTACTTTGAGGCATTCTCTTGTTGCATCACCCAACATCTCTTCAGCTTGAGGTCATGGATGGCTGCGATTTTATTGTCCTGTAAGATGTTGTGATCCATCTTAGAATGTATTGTTCCCTCAATGATCAAATGACCTCTAGGCCCTGAAATGCAAAGCAGCCTCAAGACATGAAGTCCTTCCACCATAGCCAGGGACGAGACTAAAGGCGCCAGGAGCCAAATTTCAGCTCGGGATCTCCCACCTGTACCCGTACCCATACCTAAACCGTGCTGCATACAGCTGCAAAACTAATTTACATACATGAACTAGCCCCTTGCCATAAGCTTCCTAAACGTGACTCATGTCCTGGAGTACGTGAAAATTTGTTTGTAGCCCCTTAGGCTGCTCATGTTTTTCACAGCATTTTTGAATTGCAAATAAAAAACACATTAGAAAATTGCATGCAGTACTTAAAAACCACGTGTGTTTAAAGAATATATGTTTGGTTTTTTTTTAAACTGAATGCAGGTTTTTAATGCATTTTTTAATTATGTGTAAAGTGTGCAATCATGTACTGGAGATACCCAGGTTATATCAGCATGGTATATATCACTATATATACAGGAGTTGTATAACTTAAACCAGCTGTACATATCAAACTACTAACGACCACTTGTCTGTATGTGTGTGAGTGCTTCTCATGTTCCGCCCCTGGTGATGCCATTGCTCCGCCCCCTGGTGACGCCATCGAAGGTCCTACAACATATATAAAACACAGAGTCTGACCGACAGAAGAACAATAAAGTTAGGGTTCTTGGAAGGGTAGGACAAAAATAACACACTGAGAATGCAACTAAGCCGTTGTCTCAGAAGACACAACTCAGCAGTCCTGACAGAAGACAACAACCTACCTCTACCACAGAGATCCAGCGGGCTGAAGGACCTGTGGTGATGTCAATGCTGTGGGAGGAGCCAAGCTGTGCGTGTGATGTGTGAGGTGTAGTAGAGCTGTGTGTGTACCTGTACCATGTAGCAGAGCTGCATGGTGCATTGCACCACCAGAAACACTGGTACTATAATTTCCTACACAACTCAGCAGTCCTGACAGAACACACTGAGCTATCACCACCACAGAGATCCAGTGGGCTGAAGGACCAGTGGTGATGTCACTGCTGTGGGAGGAGCCAAGCTATGTTTGTCTTTTGTGGTAATCAAGCTACTGTGAGTATGATGTGCCACCAAAAACACTGGTACTATAATGTCCTAATAATTATTATTCAAATTATACACAGGAGATACCCAGGTTATACCAGCATGCTCCATATGACTATATACAGGAGATGTATAATTTATGCCAGCTGTACATATATAATTATATTCAGGAGATAACCAGGTTATACTACCATGCTCCATATCACTATATACAAGGTAAATATAACTTATACCAGCTGTACATATAAAATTATATATAGGAGATACCCAGGTTATACCAACATACTCCATATCACTAAATACAGGAAGATGTATAACTTATACCAGATGTACATATATAATCATATACAGTAGATATCCAGGTTATACCAGTATGATCCATATCACTACATACAGGAAGATGCATAACTTATACCAGGTGTACATATATAATCATATACAGTAGATACCCAGGTTATACCAGTATGGTCCATATCACTATATACAGGACATGTATAACTTATTCTAGCTTTACATGTATAATTGTATACAGCAGATACCCAGGTTATACCAGCATGGTCTATATCACTATATACTAAAAACAGATCTGTCAATAACCAGGCTTTGTGTGTCTTAATTTAATGAGTAAAGCACCTGTGAAACGCACAATTCCATCTTAACGGAAACACCTTTTTCTTATTAGCTCTTGAAGATGTAAATAACACAAAGGTTCATTTACTTTTTTCCTTGCACTATGGATGGTGAATGGTACAACTGTCTGTGTTACTAGTTACGTTGTGTTTGTGTATAACCGTGACTTAGCTACAATCAGACCACATTACATTAGTAAGGATTGTAAAAATCCAGGGGTTAACTTGTCCCAAAAACAATAATTGAGCTACTATTGTTCTTGATAGATGTGGAAAAACATAGTGGGTTGAGTTTTCGCTACGGTCATTGTTCTGACTTCAGTCCCAGACCCCATTTTGCCACGGCTGATAATGCAGATGACTCCGTACTTCATTCAATATAATTACAATAGAGAACTGGAAACACTGATTGGATTCTATCTAAACACTTGTGTCATGGTGCCAGATGTTCCTCAACCATGAGGTGGTCCCAGACAGATCATAGGTCATACTTACCTCTCTGGATACTTTCCTTCAGGTCGACGCTGACTTGACGCTCGTTGATGTCCTGTAAAACCTGCACAGTTATGTCAGGTCCATTTTTGATAGTATAATACCGTATAATGCAGTCAACCACGTCCTTTGCTGATTTTTCATCCAACAGGCTGGAGGGTATTTTCTGATATTGGGGTTGTACATCGATAGAGGACAGTTTCCTTTTGAATTTTTGGAGTGACTCTTTGCCTATATTCTCCAATGCATGGGTCAGGATATCTGTTATCTCTTCCGTCATATTTCTCATATGAGATGGGGGTCTGTAAATCCTGTTATGGGGACACAATATATTTTAATATAGTTATAATACTGCAAAGCTAAGTCCCAAATCCCATGCCTTGTAGGAGAGAAGTGGCCACATGAGCTTGTAGGGCAGAACCCTAAGGCCTCCTTCCCACGAGCGTGACGGGCTCCGCCGCGTAATATTACGCGGCGAAGCCCATGACAGCGCCCCCCAGAGCCCCTATACTTACCTGCGGTTCCGTCTTCTTCGCGCCCGCATCACGCTTCCCCGCCCACCGCCGGCGCGTCACGTGACGCGGCCGGCCGTGTCACGTGACGCGCCGGCCGCGTCATATGACGCGCGGCGGTGGGCGGGAAAGCGTTTTTTCACGCTATCTCCCGCTGGTTACAGCGGGAGATAGCGTGAACGGACGGCTTCTATTGACTGCAATGGAAGCCGTCAGCGCGTACACCCGCGGCAAAGAGAGCATGCCGCGGGTGAGGACGGGAGATTTCACGGTGCGTAATTCCGCGGTGGAATTACGCATCGTGAGCATTATGCTATTAGGTTCAATAAAACCTAATAGCAGGGTGCAACGCAGCGGATTTTTGCCGCGAATTTTTGGCGGCGTAAATCCGTTCATGGGAAGGAGGCCTAAAAGAGGTGGAACCTGGCTTATGTTCACAGAACCCATAGACGGAGCTAACCAAAGGAGGGGCGCTCCTTCTCCATGCGTGTCCTATGAGATGTATCGGCAGGCTTTAGAGAGTGACCCCATGCCATAGACTTTCCTGCACTTCCGCGCCAATATCTGCATCAGATCTGCAATAAAATCCATGCGTGTTACAGGCATATATTTCACAGGTTTTGCTGCAGTCTCTGCTTTGCAAAAGGCAAAATCAATAGTGAAAATCTGCAACATAATATGATGTACTGAGAACGAAACTCCTCGCAGCTGGTCAATTTGCGCTGCGGATTCTGCTCAGATTTTTCATGCAGCATGTGGCTATTATTTGGTAAAACTCACTTTTCTGCTACTGTAAATGCTGCAGATTCTATGGTGGAAAATCTGCAGTGTATCTGCCCTGTTTGTCTGTACCCTTAAAGGGGATGTTTAGTTACTGGACATCCCCTTTTCAATAGGGCGCCTGTGTAAAAATAATATACAGAAGTATACTTACCTCTCTGCGGTCGCCAGAATCCAGCGCTGCAGCCGCTGCAGTCCTGGAGATTGCTGTGACAGATGATGTCAGGATATCAGGTGATGTCACAGGAAATCAGGTATTTGCTGCAGCTAATGAGAGGCTGCAACGTCACATTTTTGTACTTCATGGCACGTAGAATGTGAGCACTTATGCCAGGAGAATAGGCGGTGATGCTGCAGCAATCACCTGATTTCCTGTGACATTCTATGAATCTCCAGGACTGCAGCGACTGCACTGCTGGATCCTGGTGGCCACAGAGTGGTAAGTATACTTTTGTTTATTATTTTCACACAGGGGCCCTATTGACAAGGGAATGTCCAGCAACCAAACAACCCCTTTAACGGTACAGACACTATCCTACCATAAGTAATTGGATACCTGAGAAAGTCTCAAAAGTAGCATTTATTGTTAATACTTACTGTGGCTCCTCTGACCCTAATTGTGAGGGTATATGTATATATTGCCATATGTTTTTATGCTTTTATACCTGTATGCAAGTTCTATTCAAAGTTAAAATGAGAAAAACTTAATCTGTCGCCTTATATCAGATATTCCAAAGGCCTTGCAAGGCGAAGACAAAATGTATCTTGAACACCGCAAGGAAGAACCGGATACGAAGGCCGTGTGCTTGGCTGTTTTCCCAGAAGCGCCGTATCTAGATAACGACAGTTCAACTACGTATATTACTATCAGTGCCTCAGCCGGAAATGCGGACTTCACATATATGGTTATGCAATGAATTTGAACCAATGAGACCATTACCCATTCCTAGTGATGTGACCAAAGGGTATAAGATCCCATGTAATCTGTAATAAAGTGCGCAGTTATGTCCCCGTGTGAGGAACTATACCAGACCTCCGTGTGTGGTGTCTCTTCTTTACCGCCGGCAGCGGGGCATTGGGGTGGCCTTGATTGGTGCTGTACGCAGAAATTTCCCTGACATAATGATATTGAATAATCTGCGTAGCATACAATCTACAACAGGGAAACTGATCAAGTTTGCCGACACAAAGCTAGGAGGGATAGCTAACACTAGGGAAGAGAGAGTATTTAAAAAGATCTAGATAAGCTTGATCAGTGGTCAGCGACTAACAGAATGGTATTTAACAAGGAGGAATGCAAAGTCCTACATCTAGGCAAGAAAAATTAAAAAAACACATATAGAATGGGAGGAACTCAGCTAAGCAGCAGCACATGTGAATAATACTTGGGTATACTAATAGATCATAGACTGAACATGAGTCAACAATGTGATGCAGCAGCCAAAAAGGCAAACACAATTCTGGGATGCATTAAGAGAAGCATAGAGTCCAGATCACGTGACATAATTATCCCCCTCTACTCTTCCTTAGTCAGACCTCATCTGGAATACTGTGTCCAGTTCTGGGCACCCCACTTTAAAAAAGACATAGACAAACTGGAGCAAGTTCAGAGAAGAGTTACCAAGATGGTGAGCGGTCTGCAAATCATGTCCTATGAGGAACGGCTAAAGGATCTGGGAATGTTTAGCTTGCAAAAAAGAAGGCTGAGAGCAGACTTAATAGTGGTCTACAAATATCTGAAGGGCTGTCACAGTGCAGAGGGATCAGCCCTATTCTCATCTGCACAAGGAAAGACTAGAAGCAATGGGATGAAACTGAAAGGGAGGAGACATAAATCACATATTAGACAGTGAGGGTGATCAATCAGTGGAACAGGTTACCACAGGAGGTGGTGAGTTATCCTTCAATAGAAGTGTTCAAACAAAGGCTGGGCAAATATTTGTCTGGGAATATTTGGTGAATCCTGCACTGAGCAGGGGGTTGGACCAGATGAGCCTGGAGGTCCCT
Organism: Eleutherodactylus coqui; assembly: GCF_035609145.1. Classification (NCBI taxonomy): domain Eukaryota; kingdom Metazoa; phylum Chordata; class Amphibia; order Anura; family Eleutherodactylidae; genus Eleutherodactylus; species Eleutherodactylus coqui. The sequence continues at coordinate 172,684,679 of NC_089844.1, forward strand.
TCCAACTCTACCAGTCTATGATTCCACTAACATCTAACACACTTCAGCTCATATTTCCCTCCATTCATCTTGCAAATGTCTGCCCTATGTTTCAGTTCATCCCAAAGATGTTCTGTAGGGTTCAAGTCGGGACTTTGTGCAGCCAGTTCAATCATGGAACATCCATATCCTCTAAGCAATGAACAAAAAACAGAAACAAAAAGCTAACAGGAAAGAACCCAGACCCCGACCAGGAAATAGTTCTCCAGGCTAGGGAACCCGAAAGAAAAACCCCCTTCAAAGGAAGGTTTCTCAAGGTTCACCCAACCTTTCAAACTCCAGAGAACACCCTTTCACCAAGTCAACGAGAATGTTCCTACTTACTTTGTCTTTGTGGAGGGTTTTATGATGCATTGATAGTAAGCACTGTGCGTTCCATATGTAATACCTAACCACTAGACTTACTAGAAATAAAGTGTAGCGGTCCCTGCCACCCAGATCTCTGAATGTGCCATAACACAAATCAGCATAGGCAAGGCCAGCTAGCCGAGGCCACCCCATGGAAGCCCCTACCCTCTTGTACACCTCTATATTAAAGGGACAATGAAGCAGGAAGTGGTCCATACTCTCCAGAGTGTTGCCACATGCCTCCCAGGGACAACCCCTTTCCTTTGTCTTCTTGTGCTTCAAGTTGTCCCATACGTACAGTTTACCATGGAATCAGCGCCAGGTCAAGTCCCAATACTTAAAAAGGATTATCACTGAATTTAAAAGCAACAAACCTACCCTCAAATCCCACCCTGGGCAATCTCTGAGGGCCAATGGACTCTGAAAACAGGTTGCCAAAACCCTCTGGTCAAGCACATGCCTGGCCAGTGTCCTGACATCACCATCAACGAACATTGGCATAAAACCTTCAGAACCAGTGCAACATAAGCCGGAAGATGTTGTATACAAAAATCCTTCACGCCCTCCTGTCTCCCATTCCTGGAAAAAAAACAGTCCCTTACATGAGGATACCAACGAGGGGGCCCTCTCTTTTCAGAGGTTTGTGATGTTAACTTTCAAAAAGGTATTCACAAGGAATACCACTGGGTTGACCATACCCAACGCGCCTAGTCTCCTCGTGCGGTATGTAACCTCCCTCTTGATTGGGTTCAACCTATTCCCCCTTAACAGCTGGAAGAGTAGGCTGTAGACCCATGACCAAAGAGATTCTGGCCAGGTACATCAACAAAGGGAGCAGGTTGGTTTTGATCAAGTAAACCCTTTCTCTCAAGGTCATAGACCACCCTTTCAGCAGCATTCGTCAACCTGCCTTCCCAGTTTTTCTCAGGATAATTATCTTGGTCAAATCGATGCCTAATATCTTAGCAGGATCTTGGGGTTCTGGGAGAGTGTCCAGAAGATCAGAAGCAAGATCTTCCTCTCCCAGCCAGAGACTCTCACAGTTTTCCCGATTGATCTTTGACTTGGAGACTTTCGACATCACCCACCTCGCCTCTGCTCCAGATGAGAAAAAGATAGTAACATCATCAGTGCACGCCACTGTCCTAAAGGCCAAGCCCAACCCCCCTCAGGTCCATCCTAACCCCTGCCAATGGTCCCTTGTCTACCCTTCTCAGGAAGGGATCAACAGCAAACAAGTAAAGCAAGGGTCTCAGAGGACATCCCTGACAGACACCAGACACGACTACAAAAGGATGCCCAACCCAACCATTCACAATGAGGAAAACTCTCAGCCCCTGAATACAATGTTTTTAACCAACTTACAAACCCCACCTGCAGACCGTATCTCTAATGGACAGACCTAAGGTACTCCTGGTTTACTCGAACAAAAGCTTTAACCTTATCCAGCGAAAATAAAAACCCCTTCCAGAGACCTGCCCTGCCCCGCTCCATAGCCTTCCGGACACACAGCATGCCACTAAACGTGCTTTGACCAGGAACAGAACAATTCAGAGTCCCAGAAAGGAGCTGGGGAGCAAATTTCACCAGCCTAGTGAAAAGCACTTTTGCCACAATCTTTCTGTCTGTATTGAGGAGCACTATGGGCCGCCAATTCTCAATAGGCAGAATAATTAGTGCCAATCTCCTCATTGACTCTGGCAGAACGCCCGAGGATAGACATTTATTAAAAGACTCTGTCAAGAGGGGAGCCAAAATTTCCTTAAATGCTTTATAAAACTCAGATTTTAAGCCATCTGGACTTGGTGACTTTTTGAACTAAAGCCCAACAATCGCCAATCCTTCTTCCTCTTTCGTAATTGCTTCTGTCAAAACTCAGAGAGGGGACTGCTCCTGGTTCAGGAACGTTTTCCGCCAGGAAAGTCCATATTTTGTTTTGATTAAGTTCACTCCAACCCAAGAGATGCAAGTAGAAGCATCTGACGACCTCAAGGATCCCCAAACTGGATCTTTTCAGGGAGCCTGTACTATCTAGCAGACCCATGACCAATTTACTACTCACTGACATCCTTCAGTTCTTGTAGGGGTCAGACGGTACTTCCCAAAATCCCTCTCAAAAACCAACAATGAGTGTCTATCATACTGACATCTCTTGAGCAAGGATTTCACTCCGGAGATGCCTGAGTTTCCTCCTCAAGCTGATACATACATTTTCTGTTCAGGCTTCTGAGGTTGGAGAGTGGTCAGAAGAACCTGCTCACCAGATGTTTGAACATCTCCCACCACTCTGACTTACTGCTCTCTGTGCAGTTTTAAAAAGGACCGCCACTCTGCTTTATGGTTCGGCCGCAAGAGACCAATAGTAGGCTCCACACCTCCTCTAACGCTTAGCTTTGTACATGACTGACAAATTTGTCAGCCTGGTCTTTTGCAAAAATAAAATGTGAGCTTCAACTTAGCTGAGAAAATGAAAGGCCGCACACCTAGCCGCATCTGACTTAAAGGGGTTGTCTCGCGAGAGCAAGTGGGGTTAAGCACTTCTGTATGGCCATATTGATGCACTTTGTAATATACATCGTGCATTAAATATGAGCCATACAGAAGTTATTCACTTACCTTCCCTGCGCTGGCGTCCCTGTCTCCATGGCTCCGTCTAATTTCAGCGTCTAATCTCCCGATTAGACGCGCTTGCACAGAAGGGTCTTTTCCCTTCAGCTTGGTCTGGCACGAGCAGCGTTCTGGCTCCGTCCCCTTCTACGCGTCATCGCGTAGCTCCGCCCCATCACGTGTGCCAATTCCATTCAATCAGGAGGCTGGAATCGGCACACGTGACGGGGCGGGGCTACGCGATGACGCGTAGAAGGGGGCGGAGCCAGAACGCCGCTGCTGCCGGACCGAGCCGAAGGGAAAAGACCCTTCTGCGCAAGCGCGTCTAATCGGGAGATTAGACGCTGGAATTAGACGGAGCCATGGAGACGGGGACGCCAGCGCAGGGAAGGTAAGTGAATAACTTCTGTATGGCTCATATTTAATGCACGATGTATATTACAAAGTGCATTAATATGGCTATACAGAAGTGCATAACCCCACTTGCTTTCGCGAGACAACCCCTTTAATGCTGGCAACATTAATGGATGCCAGAGTCGACAGGGTGAGTGCCACCATCATTGGTGATCAGTGATGGCTTTCCCCTTACTCTCCCCCTCCTCCCTATCAGAGAAAAAGGTCTCCCCTTTATTCCTTTTAGGGCGCCCACCCACTGTCGTTTGCGATTTTCGTGCGTGAAAAACGCAGCGTTTTCCGCACGTTTTTGGCGCGTTTTTTGCGGCATTTTCACGGCTTTTTCGCGCCTTTTCCGTTAATTTCCATTGACATTCATGGGTGCATTAAGAGAAAAATAAGGACACATATGCAACTGACAGTTCCTATGTTAAAAATTGCAACGGACCGAAAAAAAAAAACGCAAGTGGACAAGAACACATTCAATTCTAATTGCTCTTGAGAAAAAACGCAAAACGCAAAGGAAAAAAAAATCGCCAGTGGGTGGGCGCCCTTAAGAGAAACTGAGACATCCATATCACCACTCGCATCCTTACCTTTACCTTCTGCCTCAAGGGTAGGCCCCTTCCCTGAGGAAACCAAATTCCCCCCCCCCCCCCCCTAGAAAGAGATCCAGCATCCCCCAGGGTTCCTTCTTCAAAGATTTCTGCCACCACCTCCGGCACCCCACCCTCAGCCTTTCCTCCTGGCAGGGAAGAGGAGGTGTTATCGAGGGCTTGGAATTGGTTAGAGAGGTTGACCAGAAGGGGACCAATTTGGCTTTCCTATGGTATCTCCCCCAAAGTGAGTGGGACCGAACAATCCAACTCTATAGCCTCCTCCAAGCCACCAGCCCCACCCCCCTCCCTTAGTAATGGAGGAAAGGGGGCTGTGATTGGCTGAGCAGTGGTAGAAGAACCAATCAACAGCCATCACGTTGTAGAGGCGGGATTTATGAATTGGCTGAGCCACAGCCAATCACAGCTATCACATTGGTTCATCCAATGCTGCATTGATTGGCTGAGCAGCGATCAAAGAACTAATCACAGCCATCGCTTCCTGGAGGTGGGATTTATGAATCCCGTAATCAGGAAGTGATATTGTACAAGCGGCTGAGGACTGTGGGAACTGCACAGAACCTATAGAGAGCAGCGGAAGGGACCTGGACCGAGCCTGATAGGTAATGTATCTTTTTTATTTTTAATGTAGTGAAACTATGGCTTATTTTCAGGGTAGGGCTTATAGTTTAAGCCTCCTGGAAAATTAGCTAGGGCTTATTTTTGGGATAAGTCTTATTTTACTTCTGTCTTTATAAAATGTACCGGGACATTTCAAAAAAGATGGAGCAAATTCTGCAGAGGAGGTGAGGGGAGCGCAGCATAGTATGAAATCAGCTGCGGGTGCGCGGCTGATTTTCAGTCGAAATCCGCACCAATGGTACAGATTTTGATTGTTTTTGGATTGCAGAAATGCAGCAGAATTTGCAGCGGAAATTTCTGCTGTGGACATTCCGTAGCATTTCAACCATGTGTAAACATACAGTTAGGCCGCCTGCACACGAGCGGAAATCCCGCCGCGGGATTTCCCGCGGGATTTCCACAGCTGAAAGTCTGCATAGGAGTGCATTAAAATACGCACTCCTATGCAGACGGCCGCGGTTTGGTTTCGCGCGGCAAACAAACCGCGGCATGTCCTAATTTTCTGCGGGGCACGCACTCACCCGGCCGCCGGCTCCGGTCTGCGCATGCGCCGGCTGCGCGGCAGCCGGCACATGAAAGAGCCGGGGCCGCCAGGCGCGGGTGAGTACGCGCTCGTCCCTGCAGGCGCTCGGGTTGGATCGCGCGGCGAGAATTCTCGCTGCCGGATCCGACCCGCTCGTCTGCAGGCAGCCTTAGTCCACTTAAGGTACGCTGCCACATGCAGTGGCCTCAGTAGTAACAGTGTCCCCAACAGTGACTTTAGTAGTAATCGTATTCCCCACAGTGGCCTCAGTAGTAATAGAGCCCCCCTGGAACCCACATACTTACCCGCCTGTTGGTCTTCCGAGTGCCGCTGCTTCTCTTCACAGCGGTGCTGCCGGCGAATGTGTGTATGCCCGCAGCAGCTTCTCCTCCTCTGACCTCTTCTCCTGCGGAGCTAAGCAGAGGAGGTTAAGGGAGGAGAGAAGGAAGATCCCAGATGTACACACTGCCATCAGTGTGTGCATCCAGATGCGGCACCACAAAGTGATTACCAGCTGGGGAGCTGCGGCACCCCGGCTGATAATCACCTTCTTGGTGACCAGACATTCCGAAAGCTGGACAAATGTAGTAGATGTTACCTGCAGTCCTATGCACCACCACAGATTACATAGTGATAGCTATCGGAGTACAGATAATGTAGTAGATGTTACCTGCAGTCCTATGCAACACCACAGATTACATAGTAATAGCTATCGGAGTACAGATAATGTAGTAGATGTCACCTGCAGTCCTATGTAAACACCACAGATAACACAGTGATAACGCTCTGAGGACAGATAATATAGTATATGTCACCTGCAGTCCTATATAAACACCACAGATAACACAGTGATAACTCTCTGAGGACAGATAATGTACTAGATGTCACCTGCAGTCCTATGTAAACACCACAGATAACACAGTGATAACTCTCTGAGGACAGATAATGTAGTATATGTCACCTGCAGTCCTATGTAAACACCACAGATAACACAGTGATAACTCTCTGAGGACAGATAATGTAGTAGATGTCACCTGCAGTCCTATGTAAACACCACAGATAACACAGTGATAACTCTCTGAGGACAGATAATGTAGTAGATGTCACCTGCAGTCCTATATAAACACCACAGATAACACAGTGATACCTCTCTGAGGACAGATAATGTAGTAGATGTCACCTGCAGTCCTATGTAAACACCACAGATAACACAGTGATAACTCTCTGAGGACAGATAATGTAGTAGATGTCACCTGCAGTCCTATGTAAGCACCACAGATAACACAGTGATAACTCTCTGAGGACAGATAATGTAGTATATGTCACCTGCAGTCCTATGTAAACACCACAGATAACACAGTGATAACTCTCTGAGGACAGATAATATAGTATATGTCACCTGCAGTCCTATGTAAACACCACAGATAACAGAGTGATAACTCTCTGAGGACAGATAATGTAGTAGATGCCACCTGCAGTCCTATGTAATACCACAGTTGTACATTATATGTAAGGTGGGACTCAGAGGGGTACTGAGCCTTTCTTGAACCCTGCATCTGCATCCACAAAGAGGGGCCAGTGTCCCCTCTAAGCTATGTACTCTAATCTGGAAAGGAAAGGGTTAAAACAACATACTAATGAGAGCTAACACGTCCATTTACAGCTCTGGTTTTGCATGTTTGTCCTGAATGCCGCCATCTCTACAGTAAATTCTAGACCGGGTGCTCTAGGGTGAGAGCTGCTCCTTGAGGCTATAAGGAGGGTCTGGAGCAGGGGGCACCCCACAATGTCACAGGGGAGAATGTGGATAATCATAAAGGATATGTGGTATTGTCTTTTTGTTGGCTTTACCTGCACCCTCCAGGACTGATCGCCGGATGCCACCATGCAGCGTTTAGGCTTTGTCTCACTTCGCGCTCTTTTGTCGTCCCCCTCACCCCTTGCCTGTTTACACAAGGAAGTTAACTTTAACTTTTTATCTAAAGTTCTTTTAAAGTGACAGTACAGCTGTAATAGGTAACATTTGTGAAGTATGATGCTTGTTATGGAGGGGCTTTACAGCCGTTCAGTTGCACATGCAATGCTTTACTGAATGTATGATGAAGAATAATGTGACCAGAACATTCAACAGTGTTATTTGGAAACAATGCAAACGTTTACTAACATTTGATTAACACTATTAGGCCGGCTTCACACGGGACGGAAATCTTGCGGCTTTTCGGGGGGGCCAAGCCGCGAGATTTCAGCGGGAGAGCCGCAGTTTCAAACCCCCGGCATTTCGCTGCAAGTTTTGGAGCACTTCAGCTGCCGATATTCTGTTGCAGCTTTCTCTACCCATAGAGAGGAGTGAAAAAAAGAAAAAGAATTGACATGCTGTGGCTGTCAATTCCACGCCGCAACGCCAGTTCCACACAGATTTGTCGCAACGGATTGGCCACCTCGTGTGGACGAGATTTTTGTAAAAGGGCTGGCTAATCTACATGGCTGGCTAATCCCGGGATTAGGAGCGAAAGGCGGATTTGCCGCATGGATTTGCCGCACTGATTTGCAGCGGGACCACGCCCAGTGGCGGGAAAACCACCGCCAGCAGCGGCGGCACCACAACCCCCAGCGGGTCCACCACAATCCCCAGCGGGTCCAGCACAACCCCCAGCGGGTTCAGCAGCTTTTCCACCGCCACTACCACCACCGGCAGCAGCACTACAACCCCCAGCGGGACCACGCCCAGTGGCGGGAAAACCACCACCAGCAGCGGCGGCACCACAACCCCCAGCGGATCCACCACAACCCCCAGCGGGTCCACCACAACCCCCAGCGGGTCCAGCAGCTTTCCCAGCACCACTACAACCACCAGCAGCAGCACTACAACCCCCAGCGCGATCACGCCCAGTGGCGGGAAAACCACCGCCAGCAGCGGCGGCACCACAACCCCCAGCGGGTCCAGCACAACCCCCAGCGGGTCCAGCAGCTTGCCCACCACCAGTATCACCACCGGCAGCAGCACTACAACCCCCAGCGGGACCACGCCCAGTGGTGGGAAAACCACTGCCAGCAGCGGCACCACAACCCCCAGCGGGTCCACCAGAACCCACAGCAGGACCACCAGCTGGCCCACCACCGCTACCACCACCGGCAGCGAAACAACAACCCACAGCAGGTCCAGCAGCTTGCCCACCACCGCTACCACCACCGGCAGCGGTAACACAAACCCCAGCGGGTCCACCACAATCCCCAGCGGGTCCAGCACAACCCCCAGCGGGTCCAGCAGCTTTCCCACCGCCACTACTACCACCGGCAGCAGCACTACAACCCCCAGCGGGACCATGCCCAGTGGCACGGAAAACCACCGCCAGCAGCAGCGGCACCACAACCCCCAGCAGGTCCAGCACAACCCCCAGCGGGTCCAGCACAACCCCCAGCGGGTCCAGCAGCTTGCCCACCACCAGTACCACCACCGGCAGCAGCACTACAACCCCCAGCGGGACCACGCCCAGTGGCGGGAAAACCACCGCCAGCAGCGGCGGCACCACAACCCCCAGCGGGTCCACCACAATCCCCAGCGGGTCCAGCACAACCCCCAGCGGGTTTAGCAGCTTTTCCACCGCCACTACCACCACCGGCAGCAGCACTACAACCCCCAGCGGGACCACGCCCAGTGGCGGGAAAACCACCACCAGCAGCGGCGGCACCACAACCCCCAGCGGATCCACCACAACCCCCAGCGGGTCCACCACAACCCCCAGCGGGTCCAGCAGCTTTCCCAGCACCACTACAACCACCAGCAGCAGCACTACAACCCCCAGCGCGATCACGCCCAGTGGCGGGAAAACCACCGCCAGCAGCGGCGGCACCACAACCCCCAGCGGGTCCAGCACAACCCCCAGCGGGTCCAGCAGCTTGCCCACCACCAGTATCACCACCGGCAGCAGCACTACAACCCCCAGCGGGACCACGCCCAGTGGCGGGAAAACCACTGCCAGCAGCGGCACCACAACCCCCAGCGGGTCCACCAGAACCCACAGCGGGACCACCAGCTGGCCCACCACCGCTACCACCACCGGCAGCGAAACAACAACCCACAGCGGGTCCAGCAGCTTGCCCACCACCGCTACCACCACTGGCAGTGAAACCACAACCCACAGCAGGTCCAGCAGCTTGCCCACCACCGCTACCACCACCGGCAGCGGTAACACAAACCCCAGCGGGTCCACCACAATCCCCAGCGGGTCCAGCACAACCCCCAGCGGGTCCAGCAGCTTTCCCACCGCCACTACTACCACCGGCAGCAGCACTACAACCCCCAGCGGGACCATGCCCAGTGGCACGGAAAACCACCGCCAGCAGCGGCGGCACCACAACCCCCAGCGGGTCCAGCACAACCCCCAGCGGGTCCAGCAGCTTGCCCACCACCAGCACCACCACCGGCAGCAGCACTACAACCCCCAGCGGGACCACACCCAGTGGCGGGAAAACCACTGCCAGCAGCGGCGGCACCACAACCCCCAGCGGGTCCACCAGAACCCACAGCGGGACCACCAGCTGGCCCACCACTGCTACCACCACCGGCAGTGAAACCACAACCCACAGCGGGTTCAGCAGCTTGCCCACCACCGCTACCACCACTGGCAGTGAAACCACAACCCACAGCGGGTCCAGCAGCTTGCCCACCACCGCTACCACCACCGGCAGCGGTAACACAACCCACCGCGGGACCACCAGCTGGCCCACCACCGGCAGCGGTAACACAACCCACAGCGGGACCACCAGCTGGCCCACCACCGCTACCACCACCGGCAGCGGTAACAACCCACAGCGGGACCACCAGCTTACCCACCACTGCTACCACCACCGGCAGCAGTAACACAACCCACAGCGGGACCACCATCTGGCCCACCACCGCTATCACCACCGGCAGCGGTAACACAACCCACAGCGGGACCACCAGCTTGCCTACCACCACCGACAGCAGGGCTACCACCACAACCACCAACAGCACCAGCAGGTAGCCTACTATCACCGGCAGCGGCACAACAAGATCCAGCGCAACCACCTGCTGGACCACCACCACCGCTACCACCACCGCCAGCGAAACCACAACCCACAGTGGGACCACCACCAGGCCCACCCACGGTACCATCACCGCCAGCGTCTGCAGCGGCGCCACCACAACCACAAGCGGCACCAGCAGCTTGCCTACCACCACCGACAGCAGGGCTACCACCAGAACCAACAACAGCTAGCCCACTACCACCGGCACAACAACACCCAGCGGGACCACCACCCGGACCAGCGCCACCACCACTACCACCATCGGCATCGGAACCACCACCAGCAGCAGCGGCAGCAGTGGCACAATCTTCAACCTCGGCTGAAAAAGGTAATGCACTACATCGCCATCTTTGTTTTTTTGCACTTTGCCTTTTATAAAATTGCTCTCCCTTTGGCATGGCACTCGTTTGCATGTGAGCCTCGTCGTTCTTTTTGGCGACTTCCTATTGCGCGCTAGTGCCCCAGCATGTTGTGTATCTGCTGAAATTGAATTATTTTCTGATTTCTCACAGCAGGACATACACTCTCTGCAGCCGACAAGTCTATCCAATCGGACAGTTATCACTCTTTCCAGGCTATGGCCTGGTACCAAAGGATGGGGATCAACGTCGGCAGGATGATACTCTTGGTGAGTAAATTGTCCGCTGCCACTACCATTTCCATCCCACTCGGAATGCAATGTAACTTGTTGTTTTCTCTCTTCCTTGCAGGTTGAAAGCAAGCCTCAGATTTGGGACCCAGCCGAGTCGGGCTACAGCGACCGGGACATAAAGGCGGACGCCTGGATTGCGGTCTGTTCAGGAATGTATCCTGATTGGGACTCTGCAAGTGCTGCCCTCCAAAGTGAAATCCGTAAGTTGACACTGGTAGTTGTAACGCTTTTGGTGCCCTTTCTTTGATGTACTTAAAGCTGTACTGCATTTAACCACACTGTTTATTGCAGCGGTAGGTGGATTACATTGTTTTGCAGACTGCTTTTAAAACGCATCTTTAATTTTGCAGTTAAAGACGTGAAGAATCGCTGGCGGTCAGTTCGAGACCGTTTCAAGAAACACGAAAAGGACTGCGAAAAAAGCGTCTCTTCCCCGTCCCATAAAAAGTGTCCACACCATGACGTATTGCTCTTCCTCAGGACCAGTAGAGAATTGCGTCCGTAAGTGCAATTTTTCTTCCAGCTTACAGCTCGGCGTCACTGACGTAGCATTTTGGGTTGTACTTCTCTAAACGGTACTCTTGTTTCGTCCACAGATCCAGCGGGAACATCACGGCGGCGCCTGCCACGGGCGTCAACACTTCAGGCGATCGCGGCTATTAACCCTTTAAATGCCCCGAATGCTGTTCAGGGGTCCTGCACGGCCCCCCCTCCCCACCCCCCGGTGAGATCAGGGTAGCCGTGCAGGTGTCATGGCATCCGGGGGCCTAATGAAAGGGTGGCTTGATAGACTGCCTGTCCAAAAGCAGTATGATGTAATGCTATTGCATTACATCCTACTGCAGGAGCGATCAAAGCATCGCATGTTGTTGTTCCAACATAGGAACTTAAAACTATATTTAAAAAAAAACAAAAACTTTTTTTAATTGTAAAAAAAAAAAGAATAAATAAATCTTTTAATCCGCCCCCCCCCCCCCCCTTTTGCCATATCTATTCTTAAAAAATAAAAATCATTAAATTTTAACTATGTATTTTGTATCGCCGCGTCCGGACAAGTCCGATCTATTAAAGTAGCGCATTATTTTTCCTACACGGTAAACGTCGACTAAGAAAAAAAGCAAACACTTTTAGTTAACCTGTGTCACAGAAATGACGCTATAAAAAGCGCACAAAAATTTGTATGTATTAAAAAATCATAATATCGGAAACTACAGGACATCCCGCTAAAAATTAGCCTTTGCTCAAGCACCTCGCCGGAAAAATTAAAAGCGTTATTGCGCAAATATTGAAGAAAAAAAAAATACAAGTACTACACCGGACGTCCATGCTCTGCAGTCGCAAATTACATGACAGATTTAACAACAGTGAAAGGATAACAAAGGTTACTTACTGCAGGGTGATGAGCAGCCTTTCTTCTGCAGTGATCGCCTTCCTCATCTGTGTATCCTGGTAGGTCAGGTCCCGGCGCACCAGCTCCAGAAGGCGCTCAAAGGCCTCCATAGGCAGCCGGCAGAAGGCCACAAACTTCTCCGGATGGCTGCAGAGAGAGAGAAATAGAGAGCGGGCAAAATTAAAGAAAAATTCTTTGTACAACCTCAAACCTATTCACGTGCTATACTTGGCTTACTTTTTAAAATCCTGGTACAGACTGGCGAAATGGCCCTTGGTCCCCCTTTCTGTGAGCAGAGGATGGACCCAGTAGCGTCTGTGACGCCGGGAAGCACGATCAGTCTGCATTAGAAAATTGTCAAGAATTAATATAACACATGGCCGCAATCGCACTGTAGTGCACACTGCATCAACAAACAACAAGGCAGCTAAGCACACAATTTCCAGTAAAAACATTGCTTACCTTTTCTGCTTTTTCTGCCTGCATTAAGACCACCAGCAGAAGAAGTTTACGGTGGTAGGCACGCCTGAGACGCAGTCTGCGTGCTGGCTCCATGATGTAGCTGCAACAGACAAATACGCAACTAAAACTGCGTCTGTCATGGAAATTCTGCAGCTTTTTTTAACGCAGCAATGCTCCTGCGGATTTACCTGCGGTAGAACCGCAGAGAAATACGCGGTAAAATTCGCATCTAACTTTGGCCATTAGTTGCGGATTTGCCACCGATGCGGCAGGGTTGCGGCAAATCCACAACGGAAAAACCGCAATATATCTGCGGTAATTCCGCCCTGTGTGAACCCAGGCTTAGGCTTCCTTCACACGAGCGCATCTCTGCCGGACGTTTTTACAGGCGGTCGATATACGCTACGTTGAAAGTGAAAAATCTGGTGAATAGGCGCACAAATCAAATGTTTGTGCGCCCGTTCATATGGACTGGTGAGGCCGGTGCAAATGCGCTGAGCTCACCAGGCCATCACCCATTTCCCCTCCCTCTCATCGCAGGCTCACCTCTCGTTCCTCCCTGCTCGTTCTGTGTAATGGGAGGGGGTGGGGCAGAGCTAAGCGCCAGTCTGCCACGCCTCCTCCTATTGATGGCTATGGACAAGGGGCGGGGGGAGGGCGAGTGCTTAGCTCCACCCCCGCCCTGTCCCTTGTTTATAGCCATCAATGGGAGGAGGTGGGGCGGACAGGTGCTTAGCCCCGCCCCCTCCCATTGCACAGAACGAGCGGGGAGGAACGACAGGTGAGCCTGCACGGGGGGAGGAGAAAAGAGAGAGGGAGTTTAGCAGCCATGCTCCCATAGAGGCCCATGCAGATAGAAAGATAGTTTTAGGACTATCTTTTAGGCCCAACGTAAAAACGCCTGGCGCTATATTGGCTTGGCCGGGCGATTTTACGTGTCAGTAATACACCCATGTGATCTGAAGCATTGGAATCCAATCTGGCCAGCAGATATGCACTCATGTGAAAGAAGCCTTACACTGAAGCTTGAATATCCAGATGCTGTCTATCACACTATCTGTTCTTGCTTGTGGTCCCTCTCCTGATGACAGCTCAGCATTTGTGGTCGGTAATTAGAGCTGAAGTTTCCTTCGATGATTGGCAGATCTCCCTCTGGCACTTGCATTGCCACAACTGGGTAGCACCACTCCAGGAGTCTGAGTCGTGCTCTCTCTAGCACAGGAAAACCCAGCTATGGCCTTGTTGCTCGGGACGACCTGTGAGGAGCTTTGTAGCCCTGTTATTTGAGTACAGTGACTGACCCCTCTTTCCCAGACTCGGCCTAAGGGACTAAGTACCACTTTCACTCATGGTTTCAGATTCAAATTTGCTTACTACAGGTCCTAAGGCTCAGCTAAGGACTCTGCATACCTTCTGGTCCACTTCACAAGCTTCTCCTCCACTTTTCCCACTCTGTTCTGGTATTATGGTGTTTCACGTTGCAACTCTCTAATACCGATGGCTTGCAGATAAGATGGCTTACGGGATCTTCTGTCGCCACTCACACTGTGGCAGTAGCATGCATCTCAGCAATGACTTGTAGCTTAGGATGCTTGCAGCAATCACTTTTCAGTCTCTCTGCTCGGCTGAATCATCAGCAGTTTAGGCAGACTCTCACACATGCCCTACCCATGCTAGTCTCTCTCAGCAGGACCTTCTGTCATTTAGGCAACCGATCCTCCAATCCCAGGCTCTGTATTGTTCTCACACCACTAAATAATCCTATTATTTATCTCATTTGGTAGACTGGCCAATAAGAATATCACTGCCAGCAGAGGCAGACATTCTTACTTATTAGGGGGCATTGCTTTAACCTATTCCTGAACCTGAGGTAAGTATGAAAACTACTTTAGTTTCTCATTAGAGATTTGTATTGTACCTTGTCACCACCGGAAGTTAGCGGTGGTGACGAGGTACCAGCTGTCAAACAATTTAGTAACGCCCCCAGCTTTTGATTGGCTGGGGGGCGTTACTAAATTCAGAAAGGGCAGGAGGACAGTGGCGAGGCAGGGTGGGTCAACAGCGTAGCCAGAGCCAGAGGTGCCAGAGGAGACCAGGCATTGCCATTCTGAGATGACAGGAAGACACCATGGTGAGACTGGGAGCAGTGACAGAGGCATGGGAGAACACCAGCGAGGCTGAGAGTGGTGGCCTGTTGAATCCTCCAAGTGCCGCCCTGACACGGCAGAGTGAGAGCGACGGCTGAGCCACAGCCGGCAGCTGAGGTACACGGACAGTGGACCTCAACAGTGAGTGACTAGGGCAATTGCTGACCTGGACAGAGCTGGAAGCTGGCACAGCGGCTGCAAAAAAATTACCGCACGGAGCATAAAGGGAGTGCAGGGAAAGCTGCAGCATGTGTAATGATTGTTGCCTGGGCTGGAGAGTTGGGGTTAGGGATTAGTTCTATTAGGCTTACATACTTACATATATAGCTGTAAAGGCTTCTGCATTTACATCTAATAATGAAATCCAAACAGGAAAACAAACCCCTAACCCTCCAGGGCAGGCAAAAGTCAATATAGATGCTGCTACTAGGATCTTAATGAATTCACCCAATCGGGGGCTAGGGGTGTGATAGGGGCGGTTCTCCATCCAAGCCTTGTCAAACCCCCTAGCTTCTGGTGGCGTCGAGGTACAATTGTGTTTTTTCCATGCAGACTTGTATGTTAGAAATCTGCAGCAACAATTCCACAAGACGTTCTTAATTAAATAGCAGAAAGATTTCTCCCTGTGGAATTTAATCTTGTAGTTTTGAAGTAAAGTTGCGTCCCAGCGTCGCTTTGGCCCTATTCCAAGACATAATAGTTTAATGAGCCTGTTAATAGTTTAATGAGCCAACCATTGCAGATAAAAGTACTATGACTCATTTTTTATTGTTTTTCACATCTCAGAGCAAGATAGATATTAGCTCTCCTCTACCGAAATTGTCATCCACTGAATCAGCTGCCTGCAGAGGAGAGGGACAGGGGAAACCCCAAAGCATCACTTGGTCCACCTCTTCAGAAGAGTTCAATGTCTAGTCTCTGGTCATCAGATGATAAAGGAACATTCCAGGGGTACTGGTGCATTATTTCTTATGTTTCCACCGGATATATGGGTAGAGACATAGGTTGGCCACCTGGAGTTACAGGGTACGCCCAGGTGATGGACACATCTGCGGATTGGCTACACACATCCCCAACAGGTACCGCCCATCCCCCTGACAAGCTGACACATCCCCTGGCCAACTGTCATGTGCGCTTCTGTCCCCCCTCATCAGCCGGCCCTGCTGTCAGTCTCCTCGCTGTGCTCAGCTGCCATCCAACGCTGTGACTGTGCACTCCGGTCCCCCCGATCAGCCATCCCCGCTGTCATCACTGTCCATGATGGCACAGACAAAGCGGCACTAAGTGCATTGTGCAGGAGCATGAAGCCGCTTCTCCCGACTCTGCTGTCACTCTGCTCCCCGCCGGCCTGGATCCATCACTCTGCTCCCCGCCGGCCTGGTTGCATGGATGGATCCACAGAAGCCAATCGGCAGCTAGGAGCATGATCGGGGCGCATATTACCAAAGGAGGCCTGAGTTCTCCTGTGGGGCCGATTCAGCCAATCAGCTGGCTGGAATCGGCACCACGTGACACAGCGGCGTGCCCGCGCATTGCCGTGCACAGGATTGTGCTGCCTGAGTTCTCCTGTGCGGCCGATTCAGCCAACAGCGGCGTGCCCGCGCATTGCCGTGCACAGGATTGTGCTTTGCCCGCGCTTTCACGTGCTCAGTGCCTTGCCATGCACTCGTGTGCACACAGGATTGTGCCTTGCCCGCGGTTTACATGCCACTCGTGTGTGTGCACAGACAGTTATTGATTTGGCAGGTATTTTTTGTGCTTTTTGGCAGGTATTTTTTGTGCTTTTTGGCAGGTATTTTTTGTGCTTTTTGGCAGGTATTTTTTGTGCTTTTGCCAAAGGTGATTATTTCTTTTGCGCAAGTGGATTTGCCAGCGGAAGTTTTACACAGGACTACTAAAAGCCAAGGTAAGCTGCTGCATCTGCTCATTTAATTGCGCTCTTACTTCCCCTGCGCGCATTGGCGGAGAGGCGGCCAATTCTGCATGCCGCTGCATTGTCCACGAGCGCGATCCCCAGCATGCCGCTGCATTGTCGCCGCGATCCCCAGCATGCCGCTGCATTGTCCACGAGCGCGATCCCCAGCATGCCGCTGCATTGTCACCGCTGCATTGTCCACGAGCGCGATCCCCAGCATGCCGCTGCATTGTCGCCGTGATCCCCAGCATGCCGCTGCATTGTCCATGAGCGCGATCCCCAGCATGCCGCTGCATTGTCACCGCTGCATTGTCCACGAGCGCGATCCCCAGCATGCCGCTGCATTGTCGCCGCGACATTGTCCACGAGCGCGATCCCCAGCATGCCGCTGCATTGTCCATGAGCGCGATCCCCAGCATGCCGCTGCATTGTCACCGCTGCATTGTCCACGAGCGCGATCCCCAGCATGCCGCTGCATTGTCGCCGCGATCCCCAGCATGCCGCTGCATGCATGGTCGCCGCTGCATTGTCCACGAGCGCGATCCCCAGCATGCCGCTGCATTGTCGCCGCGATCCCCAGCATGCCGCTGCATGCATGGTCGCCGCTGCATTGTCCACGAGCACGATCCCCAGCATGCCGCTGCATTGCTATGTGTGGAGACGCGGTTACCAGAGATTTGTGCGCTGTGCGCTGCTACGTGTGGAGACGCGATTACCTGAGATTTGTGCGCTGTGCGCTGCTACGTGTGGAGACAACACCCAAGATTTGTGCGCTACGTGTGGTGAGTACGTCACCTGAGATTTGCGTGACGCCACCTGACGCAACCTGTCTTTTTTTGCAGATTTGTGCGCCTTATTGCAAAATAACGTGTGGAGAGGATCCTGACGTTTGGACGCGTTTCGAGAAGAATTTCGCTTCGCTCGGACACCATCTGACATCACTCAGCGAGGTAAGCTGCTGCATCTGCCCAAATTTTGATTGCGTGCATCTGCTGATATGCGCATACTTGGCGCATATTTTCAGGTGTTCGCTTGCATCTGCTTATATCCGCATACTTGGCGCATATTTGCAGGTGTTCGCTTGCATCTGCTGATATGCGCACATTTGGCGCATATTCACAGGTGTTCGCTTGCATCTGCTGATATGCGCATATTTGCCGGTTTTCTCCTGCATCACCAGATATGTGCATTTTTGCTTGCATGTGGTGATATGCTCTCCGTTTTCCACAGGACGACTCGTGTGGAGAGGAACCTGACATTTGGCTGCGTTTTGTACAACGTACGGAACCGGAGATTGCCGTTTTAGGTGCTGATCTCACATTTGATCCCCGCCTTTTGGAGAGGACGACTCTTCTGGAGAGGAATTTCGCTTCGCTAGGACATCACGTGACGTCACTCGGCGAGGTAAGCTGCTGCATCTGCCAAATTTTTCATTGCTTGCATATGCTCATGTGTACATGCATGCGTGCCTGTATGCGTACATGCCTGTATGCGTACATGCATGCATGCCTTATGCGTACATGCATGCCTGTATGCGTGCGTGCCTGCGTGTATGCGTACGTGCGTGCCTGTATGCCTATGTGCATGCATGCGTGCGGGCATGCGTGCCTTATGCGTGCGGGCATGCATGCCTTATGCGTGCGGGCATGCATGCCTTATGCGTGCCTGCCTTATGCGTGCGGGCATGCGTGCCTGCCTTATGCGTGCGGGCATGCGTGCCTGCCTTATGCGTGCGGGCATGCGTGCCTGCCTTATGCGTGCGGGCATGCGTGCCTGCCTTATGCGTACGGGCATGCGTGCCTGCCTTATGCGTACGGGCATGCGTGCCTGCCTTATGCGTACGGGCATGCGTGCCTGCCTTATGCGTACGGGCATGCGTGCCTGCATGCATGCCTGTATGCGTACATGCATGCCTGTGTGCGTGCGTGCCTTATGTGTGCGTGCATGCCTTATGCGTGCATGCCTTATGCGTGCGTGCCTTATGCGTACATGCATGCGTGCCTTATGCGTACATGCATGCCTGTATGCGTGTGTGCATGCCTTATGCGTACATGCACGCATTATGCGTACATGCACGCATTATGCGTACATGCATGCCTGTATATGTACACGCATGCCTGTATGTGTACACGCATGCCTGTATGCGTACACACATGCATGCCTGTATGCGTACACACATGCATGCCTTATGCGTACATGCATGCCTGTATGCGTACATGCGTGGCTGTATGCCTATGTGCGTGCATGCGTGCCTGTATGCATGCGTGCCTGTATGCATGCGTGCATGCCTTATGCGTACACGCACGCGTGCCTGTATGCGTACACGCACGCGTGCCTGTATGCGTGCGTGCCTTATGCGTGCATGCGTACGTATGCATGCATTTATGTATGTATAGATGCACACATGCGTGTACATGCACGCATAGATGCATGCATGCACGCATAGATGCACGCATGCATGCACGCATAGATGCATGTATGTATGCATAGATGCATGTATACATGTATAGATGCATGCATAATTCTTCTGACCTGGTTGGGGGAGTAGTGGTCATTGTAAGTGGGTTGAGCGGATCTAGGAATCAGTAATACTGGTGGGATGTGACTGTTAACCTGCTGATTTCTCGTCATTTCCTGCAGATCTGACGTCCTTGAGAACGGGAAGGCTGGCAGACAGTGAAGAGACCCTCGTCGTTCAGCAATCTTTAAACCCTTCTTTTAATGAACTGTTTTTTCCCAGTGACTCCCTTGTTTTTAATACGCTTTTTAAAAAAAATAATTATGCCGGAGGATCCTGAAAAACTGCGCAATATTTTACTGCAATGCATTAAACAGAAAAGACCCATAAACACAGCGGCCTTTTGTCTATGTCACAAAGGCTGCTAGGTGTCATAATTAAGGATGAGCGAGTATACTTGCTAAGGTACTACTCGTTCAAGTAATGTGCCTTAGACGAGTATCTCCCTGCTCGTCCTTAAAGATTCGGGGGCCGCCGCGAGGGAGAGCGGGGAGGAACGGAGGGGAGATCTCTCTCTATCTCCCCTGCGACTCACCTGTCAGCCGCAGCGGTCCCCGAATCTTTATGGACGAGCAGGGAGATACTCGTCTAAGGCACATTACTTGAACGAGTAGTGCCTTACCGAGTATACTCGCTCATCCTTAATTATGACACCTAGCAGCCTTTGTAAACTTGGATTGGTGTAGGAAAACTAAGTGTTCCTCAAAATTCTGAAAAGTAATGTTAAATTTGTACGTCTCCTAGATGGAAAAAATAAATGTACAAAAGTTTTAAACCGTGCATCCAGAATAAAGTGAACAGATGGAAATCTATATGTTCGCAGAGATTTGTACAGAATGTTGGCACTTATTTTATATATGACATTTGACAATGTGAAAAAATGAAAATTCAAAATTGTGCAAAGTAGCAATTTTAATAAATATACACAACTTTTAACAGTCCTTTTTTACTACCTAACAGAAGTACAACAAGGGGAAGAAAACAATGTCACAGTCACTTGGATATGCAAAACCTTTACGGACTTATGATATGTCAAGTGACACATGTGAAGTTCCAAATTTTCGGTCTGTCACTAAGGCGCAAACAGGCTTGTTCTCTAAGGGGATAAATAGCTTAGTGTATAAACTTTAAACCGACTAACGAGGGACAGTGAGCAGCATCACATGCAACCGGACATCTTCATCGTACTGCTCCATCAGATCCTGATGATGGATTTCCATAGCAGGTGATGGGCCATTTCAAGCTTTTAAGCGTCCTCCTAAGCCAACATCTGGGAACTTCTGGCTCTCTGGTGATTCAACTCTGTGGTTGTGAGCACCGGAAACGGTTACCACAGTGCAAGATTCTGACCAAAACGTATCAGCTGACCTATAACGAGGAAGAAAAAAAAAAATTAACCCTGCCTGCAATTGGCTTCATTCCGTGGGTTTTCATAGTTATTGCACTGTCCCTGCTTTTCTTCACTCCTACTTTAATAGATAAAGACATCGTATTTGGACAATTGGTATGTTTCTCCGAAGGTTGGTGCAGTATTGGGATGGAACCTGTACGTTTGCTAAAAAAAGGAATTAAATGCTCAAATCTAATGTTATGTCTTTTTCGGCCAATAAGACGAATTTAACACAGCAAGTGTGTGTGTGTGAGAGAGAGAGGGGGTGGCTGAGTAAGTGGGTGAGCATACATGCATGTATACATACATGCACGCATACAGGCATGCACGCATACAGGCACGCATGTACGCATAAGGCACGCATGTATGCATACAGGCATGCATGTACGCATACAGGCATGCATGTGTGTACGCATACAGGCATGCATGTACACATACAGGCATGCGTGTACGCATAATGCGTGCATGTACGCATAAGGCATGCACGCACGCACGCATACAGGCATGCATGTACGCATAAGGCACGCATGCATGTACGCATAAGGCATGCACACATAAGGCATGCACGCACGCATACAGGCATGCATGTACGCATAAGGCACGCATGCATGTACGCATAAGGCATGCACGCACGCATAAGGCACGCACGCACACAGGCATGCACGCACGCATACAGGCATGCATGTACGCATACAGGCATGCATGCAGGCACGCATGCCCGTACGCATAAGGCATGCCCGTACGCATAAGGCATGCACGCATGCCCGGACGCATAAGGCATGCACGCATGCCCGGACGCATAAGGCATGCACGCATGCCCAGACGCATAAGGCACGCATGCCCGCACGCATAAGGCACGCATGCCCGCACGCATAAGGCACGCATGCACGCACGCATAAGGCACGCATGCACGCACATAGGCATACAGGCACGCACGTATGCATACACGCAGGCACGCACGCATACAGGCATGCATGTACGCATACAGGCATGCATGCATGTACGCATACAGGCATGTACGCATACAGGCACGCATGCATGTACACATGAGCATATGCAAGCAATGAAAAATTTGGCAGATGCAGCAGCTTACCTCGCCGAGTGACGTCACGTGATGTCCTAGCGAAGCGAAATTCCTCTCCAGAAGAGTCGTCCTCTCCAAAAGGCGGGGGTCAAATGTGAGATCAGCACCTAAAACGGCAATCTCCGGTTCCGTACGTTGTACAAAACGCAGCCAAATGTCAGGTTCCTCTCCACACGAGTCGTCCTGTGGAAAACGGAGAGCATATCACCACATGCAAGCAAAAATGCACATATCTGGTGATGCAGGAGAAAACCGGCAAATATGCGCATATCAGCAGATGCAAGCGAACACCCGCAAATATGCGCCAAATATGCGCATATCAGCAGATGCAAGCGAACACCTGCAAATATGCGCCAAGTATGCGCATATCAGCAGATGCACGCAATCAAAATTTGGGCAGATGCAGCAGCTTACCTCGCTGAGTGATGTCAGATGGTGTCCGAGCGAAGCGAAATTCTTCTCGAAACGCGTCCAAACGTCAGGATCCTCTCCACATGTTATTTTGCAATAAGGCGCACAAATCTGCAAAAAAAGACAGGTTGCGTCAGGTGGCGTCGCGCAAATCTCAGGTGACGTACTCACCACACGTAGCGCACAAATCTTGGGTGTTGTCTCCACACGTAGCAGCGCACAGCGCACAAATCTCAGGTAACCGCGTCTCCACACGTAGCAGCGCACAGCGCACAAATCTCTGGTAACCGCGTCTCCACACATAGCAATGCAGCAGCATGCTGGGGATCGTGCTCGTGGACAATGCAGCGGCGACCATGCATGCAGCGGCATGCTGGGGATCGCGGCGACAATGCAGCGGCATGCTGGGGATCGCGCTCGTGGACAATGCAGCGGCGACCATGCATGCAGCGGCATGCTGGGGATCGCGGCGACAATGCAGCGGCATGCTGGGGATCGCGGCGACAATGCAGCGGCATGCTGGGGATCGCGCTCGTGGACAATGCAGCGGTGACAATGCAGCGGCATGCTGGGGATCGCGCTCATGGACAATGCAGCGGCATGCTGGGGATCACGGCGACAATGCAGCGGCATGCTGGGGATCGCGCTCGTGGACAATGCAGCGGTGACAATGCAGCGGCATGCTGGGGATCGCGCTCATGGACAATGCAGCGGCATGCAGAATTGGCCGCCTCTCCGCCAATGCGCGCAGGGGAAGTAAGAGCGCAATTAAATGAGCAGATGCAGCAGCTTACCTTGGCTTTTAGTAGTCCTGTGTAAAACTTCCGCTGGCAAATCCACTTGCGCAAAAGAAATAATCACCTTTGGCAAAAGCACAAAAAATACCTGCCAAAAAGCACAAAAAATACCTGCCAAAAAGCACAAAAAATACCTGCCAAATCAATAACTGTCTGTGCACACACACGAGTGGCATGTAAACCGCGGGCAAGGCACAATCCTGTGTGCACACGAGTGCATGGCAAGGCACTGAGCACGTGAAAGCGCGGGCAAAGCACAATCCTGTGCACGGCAATGCGCGGGCACGCCGCTGTTGGCTGAATCGGCCGCACAGGAGAACTCAGGCAGCACAATCCTGTGCACGGCAATGCGCGGGCACGCCGCTGTGTCACGTGGTGCCGATTCCAGCCAGCTGATTGGCTGAATCGGCCCCACAGGAGAACTCAGGCCTCCTTTGGTAATATGCGATCGGGGCATTACCTCGAGCTTAGGCCGTTTAACCCCTAGCTTTCAGTGGAGACATAATGCACCAGTACCCATTCAAGGTCTGGTCTGTCATTCATGTGCCTACCTATGGTTAGAAAGAAGAAAGGATTTGATACATATGTGGGGGAGGTTTGTTATCAGTGCTGTGATTATGATTGGGTATTGGTTTATATAAAGATTAGGGAATAACAGTATATGTGAACTAGCTTGAGAAAGACCCATGTGATGGGTCGAAACGTCGCTATTAGAGATGAGCGAACATGCGTGTTTAGAGCCATTACTCGAACGAGTATCGCTTTTTTCGAGTAACTGCCTACTAGGGTGAAAAGATTCGGGGGGCGCCGAGGGTGAGTGGGGGGAGCGGAGGTGAGAGAGAGAGAGCTCCCCCCTGTTCCCCCCCTGCTACCCCCCTCTCCTCCCCGGCCCCCCTAAATCTTTTCGCCTGAGTAGGCAGTTACTCAAAAAGAGCGATACTCGTTCGAGTAATTGCTCTAAACAAGCACGTTCACTCATCTCTAGTCGCTATGCTGTCATGACCATGGAAGGAAAATAAAACAAAGAGTATCCTGATCAGACTATTGTGTGGATCTGAATTACTTACACGCCTGGATTGATGCTGCTTTCCATGTGTTGAAAGGTCTGGTCTGTGGTCATCAGATGATTATATGTGATGTCTTAAAGTAATTGAACAGGATTAGAAAGAACATGACTGCTTTCCTACAAACAGCGCCACAATGGGTGTTAGGTTGTGCCTGGAATTGCAAGCTGAATCCCATTGAATCGAAAGGGCCCGACCTGCCATACCATTCACACAAATGAACCACTTATATTGTTTCATAGTTTCACCTAATCACTCATCACAATGCTTCTTCCAGTCAATGCAGCCCCCCACACACACCCCCACCTCCGCACAGCGCAGTTATAATACAGAGCAGCTCCTGGCCACTTCCTGTGTCTTCCTATACACTTAGCAGATTACATTTCTCAGCTGCTGTCCAGAATCTACATGAGGTAAAGATGCTTTCTTATAATGTATTTATAGCCTTTAGGATACAATTACAGATCTTGGCCATATATTGGGTTACTGCATATTGATTATACATTATATATTATATATTGTATATTATACATTCTGATTATATGGTCATTGTTAGAGATGAGCGAGCGTACTCGGAAAAGCACTACTCGCTCGAGTAATGTGCTTTATCAGAGTATCGCTGTGCTCGGGTCTGAAGATTCGGGTGCCGCTGCGGCTGACAGATGAGTCGCAGCGGGGAGCAGGGGAGAGCGGGCGGGAGAGAGGGAGAGAAAGATCTCCCCTCCGTTCCTCCCCGCTCTCCCCTGCAGCTCCCCGCTCCGTGCCGGCACCCGAATCTTCAGACCCGAGCACAGCGATACTCGGATAAAGCAAATTACTCGAGCGAGTAGTGCTTTTCCGAGTACGCTCGCTCATCTCTAGTCATTGTCAATAAACAATCCCTCCCCTTGAAGTTATCGGATGGAATGCATCTTTCTCTGTGTTATTATAACATTGATATAAGTGATTATAATATCAGAGCAAAAGCATCATTCATTGCGGTGAACTGCCCCCTTGTAAGGAGACTCTAGTACCCTGTTGTACTGCCTCTAGCTTGGATTCAAGATGTGATACGGTTGGGCATGGAGGCTCTAGTACCCTGTTGTACCGCCTCTATCTTGGATACAAGATATGATATGGGCAAGCATGGAGGCTCTAATATCCTGTTGTACCATCTTTAGCTTGGATGTAAGATGTGATACAGGTGGGCACAGAAAATATAGTACCCTGTTGGACCACCTCTAGCTTGAATACAAGATGTGATACGGGGGGGCATGGAGGCTCTAGTACCCTGTTGTACCGCCTCTAGCTGGGATACAAGATGTCATATGGGGGGCATAAAGGCTCTAGTACCCTGTTGTACCGCCTCCAACTTGGATACAAGATGTGATACAGGGAGGGAGAGGGGGCATGATTGGCTAACATGATCATTATTGACTAATCAGAGAGCAGTGCATACTGTGCATTACTTAGCTAGAAAATTGCAGTGGCTATCTTAGATAGCTGAAAAAAGCATCGTGAAGGGGTGGATTGGAGAGAAATTGGCATAGAAGAATAACAGCGGGTTACAAGAGCCTTGTGTGGCACAGAGTGTAAGCTCTTGCCTGCACCCTGAAGGTTGTAAGTTCAATCCCTGCATGCATCAGGTAGCCAGCTCAAGGTTGACTCAGCCTTCTATCCTTCCAGAGTTGGTAAAATGAGAACCCAGCTTGGTGGGGGGTAATAAATAATAATTACCAGAAAGCGCTGCGGAATAAGTTGGCGCTATCCAAATACCAAGATTTATTTAATATTCTCCCCTCTGAAGTCCAAAGGCAGAATATTGTTGCAAAACTGAAGGGTCTTTTTTAACTTATCCCCAATCCACAGAGTAGGGGAATGTGTCTGATAAGTGGGATCCGATCACTAGAATCTAGAGATGAGCGAGCGTACTCGGATAATCACTACTCGCTCGAGTAATTTGCTTTATCCGAGTATCGCTGTGCTCGTCCCTGAAGATTCGGGTGCCGCTGTGGCTGACAGGTGAGTCGCAGTGGGGAGCGGGGCAGAGCGGGCGGGAGAGAGGGAGAGAAAGATCTCCCCTCCGTTCCTCCCCGCTCTCCCCTGCAGCTCCCCGCTCCGTGCCGGCACCCGAATCTTCAGGGACGAGCACAGTGATACTCGGATAAAGCAAATTACTCGAGCGAGTAGTGCTTTTCCGAGTACGCTCGCTCATCTCTACTAGAATCCTGTCTGATCAGAAAAAGGGGGTCCTATGTTCTCTCCATTCAACTTTATGGGACTGCAAAAGTTAGCTGAGTTCAGTGCTTGCCGGTCTCCAGCAGTTCAATAACGTTGAATTC
This sequence comes from Eleutherodactylus coqui, assembly GCF_035609145.1. Taxonomy (NCBI): domain Eukaryota; kingdom Metazoa; phylum Chordata; class Amphibia; order Anura; family Eleutherodactylidae; genus Eleutherodactylus; species Eleutherodactylus coqui. Next base: position 172,711,027 of record NC_089844.1, read on the forward strand.
TCCACGACCGCTCCACTCATACAGTGGGACGTTGGGACCTTTGTTTTTGTGACTGGTAAGGGTCTCCACAACAATCAAACACTTATCTCACATCTTGTGGATAGGGGATACATCTTAAACGTGGCACAACCCCTTTAATCTTTAGAACACTATACAAGGACATTCGGAGATGATAAGTCATCCGTGGTTGCACAATGATGTATCAGTAAACAAGATCATTATTTCCAACCATACAAGAAACCTAACCAAATTTTTCACACCTGAAGAAAACAAGAACAATTACTGTGAAGAACATCCTCCATCATCGCCTTCTCTGCCCCTTGCAAAATTCATTATCTTAACCCCTTAGTGACAAGTTGAGGCATTAGTCTGCACTAATGCCTCCACAACAAAAGACGTTTATTTTATATTCTATTAATTTCATTTTATGTAACAATTATTTTATATTTAACAAACAAGTTTACATGCCGGTTAGAGGAACCGCCATGGGGACTAAATTTGCCCCTAATCTATTCATATGAGCATTCGAGAAGAGAATTTGTGACCCCCGAATAATATTCTACAAGCGTTTTATTGATGGCATTCTAGTCTGGGATGAGAACATGGCTGACCTTAAAAATGTTATTGTATTTCTAAATAATAACCAATGGGTTTTGAGTTCACTCGAAACTAAGACCCAAATACAATTACTTTTTTGGATTTGGAATTGTATGTCATAGATGATAAATTACGCATCATGACTAGAGATGAGCGAGTATACTCGTTTCGAGTAATTACTCGATCGAGCACCGCGATTTTCGAGTACTTCAGTACTCGGGTGAAAAGATTCGGGGGGCGTCGGGGGGCGGGGGAGGCGCGGCGGAGCGAGGGGTAGCAGCGGGGAACAGGGGGAGCCCTCTCTCTCTCCCCCCCACTCCCCGCTGCAACCCCCCACTCACCCACGGCGCCCCCCGAATCTTTTCGCCCGAGTACGTAAGTACTCGAAAATCGCGGTGCTCGGGCGAAAAAGGGGCGTGGCCGAGTAGGTTCGCTCATCTCTAATCATGACATATTTTAAACCAATAGATTCAAATAGTTTCTTGGAATTCTCCATTGGTCATGCTAAACATTAGAAGACGAACATTCCCTATAGGAAGTTTCAACACATTAGGAGAAATTGCTCCTCTACTTAAAGACCAGTCGAAAAAAAAAAAAATGTTTTTTAGAGAAAGGTTACCCTCCAAATTAGTTCTCCTTTTTTTAAAAAAAGCATTACAGAATGATTATTTTACTAAAGACACAAAAAAGCCACACCAAACCTCTCAGCGAGGAAAATAACCAGCAGCCATTTAGAGGCGGGCCCAGAATTAATGCACTTCCATCATAAGTGATTGGCCAGCTAGGGGAAACATCTCCCTCCTCTGCCGATCAGTCCATACACCACAGGAGGTATTGTAGCAGGAAAGAGAGGAATGGAATGTTAAACACTGAGAGATTCCTGATAGACAACACCTAAGTTAACTTCTGTAGTGACAGGAAAGAGACACTCATTGGTGCCGAATGACAGGGAGCATGTACTGAAGTGATCACATGGAACTGGGATGATGTGGTGACACCACCCTGACTCCACTTCCTGATTGCAGGCGATGAGCTGCAACAGAGATCTTACTTTAAATTCATAGGGGAAAATTTATAAACAGCTGTGTTTCAAGCACTTGTCTTAATATAATCCTCGTCGGTGCATGGTGCACTAAATGTATGAAGAGGCATCTACACTGAAATCTATGTCAGATACAAGCTGGTGGAGATTTTTGGTATAATTATATCAGTAGCTGGCATAAATTATGCATAAATCTATCTGACTGGGATACTCATGTCTATTCCAGCCAAAGCATGTACCCTCTAAAGAAAATTGGCATACACTGGCGTAAAGCAAAAAGTCACAAAATGGTACTAGATTTTGCAACATTTTTACTCCACTTTAGGTTTAATTAATTTCCCCCATAGAACCTGGACAACAATGGATAGGGTTGTAGACAGTAATAAACTAATAGTATGAAAAAGGGGAGGCACATATAAACTCAATATGGTAACCAACCAATGCCTACATGGACTAGATACATAGTAACAAAAGTTTTCTATTTTTCCCTAGCTTGTGGAACATGTTCTTCATCCTCCTTCTTTTCATTGCTGTTTCCCACACATCAACCCAAAGTCCTCCTCCACTGACCTCTGCCTGCCGATCAGCAGGGATTAAGGAATGCAATAAACTCCAGTTTGTACCCGGTCACACTCTTCTAGGTGAGGGACTAGACATTGTGACAATGAAGAAGAAAGGATCCTACCTGCTTAATCTACAGAAAGTTATCACCTCCAAGAAAACCTGCACTGTGTGTAGCAACCCGTACATGAAGAAAGCCTGGCAGAAGCTGCCGCTGGGAGTGGTGGATTGGAGGCCCCAGTCAATATGTTTCAAGAAGGTCAGCGGGGAGACTTCTCGATCTACTTCTTCACTGGCCGAAGAGTCTGCATCGAGTATTCAGAATAACTGGGAGGTTGGACTGGAGCTCCATCATAAATCGGTAGATGCCAAGATGGTGTTGGCTGGATCTCAATCCCAACTGGCACAGTTTGGTCAGATTAAGAGCAGTGTTGACCGATACACCTTTATCAAGCATCAGCTGAGCTGCATCTACTATGGGTACGATGTCTTCACAGATCTATTAGCGTTAAGAGCCTTTTACATGCAAATCACAGCCACAAAATGGGACGAAACAAAATTAAATTTGTGCAAAATAGGGTCGGGCTGAGGTGCGTCTAGCTTGTCTTCACCCTGCACTGCTTTGAAGCTCTTTTAGCAGGTGGGGATTTAAAATTCTCACCTGCTGAAAGGGCTGTATCTGATTGGCTGAGTGCTCAGCCAATCACAGACAGCTCTCAGCCATTTATTGAATGACAGCATGAGTACTGCCTGTGATTGGTCACAGCACTCAGCCAATCATAGGCAGCACTCATTGAATTCAATTAATGGCCAAACACTGCCTGTGATTGGCTGAGTGCCGTGACCAATCACAGGCAGAACGCAGCTGTACGAGAAGACAGGCTAGATTCGCCTGACCCCCTGCAGCTGTGAAGAGATGAATATAATTTTTTTAAACACATTCTAGGGATGATTTTCAGGGAAGGGCTTATATTTAAAGCCCTTCCCCGAAAATCCCTGCAGGGCTTGCCAGCAGCCTATTGCTTTCAATGGGACTGCAGAAGTGCCAGTCCCATTGAAAGCAATGGGAGAACATCGTGATCCTCTGCCACAGCTGTCACAGCTGTGGCAGGGGATTATTTACCGCAGGGTTGCTGGAAGCCCATTGTTTTTAATGGGGCCACTGGCAGCAGCCACAGCCTCATTGAAGACAATGGGCACGGACCCTCATTCATGCGTGTTTGTGCACGTACATGGGTGCGCAGTTTTGTGTGCACCTATGTACGGCACACACACACGCCCATGTGAATGGACCCTTAGGGTGCATTGACACGTAACTAATTTGGTATTTATCTACTGCAGTTTACACCCTTCCACGGCTTATTTAGACGAATGAAGGGGAAAACTACACTTGCTGACATAGAGTGTAGTTGACCCTTAACAAGGGGAATCCTTTCCCCTTTGCTGTCTTTTAACACGTTGCGCCAGAGCGCAAGAGTTTGAAAATAACAGTGGGAAAATAGGTGCTGCCCCATTTTTCCCACATGTGGTATTCACTACATAAGGAAAAGATAAGGCAGGTTCTATTTTTTCTTGGCTGTACAATTAATGGTTGAGAAATCCTGGTAGTGAAAACAAAATCACTGAAATCCTATTGAAATCATGGGGGAGGAATTCACGTTTGTCTAAATAAGCCCTGAGGGGGGATTCAGATGAGCGTGGTTTCTCCTGTTATGTGATAATCACGGCCGCATAACAGGATGAAACAAAACCACCGGTTTTAATAGGATTTCAGTGGTTTCATTTTCATTATTGGAATTCTCATTAATTGTACGGTTGAGAAAAGATAGGACCCGCCCCGTAGTGTAGTGAATACAACATGCGGGAAAGATCAGGCGGCACCTATCTTCCTGCAGTTATTTTCAAACTCCTGCACTCTGGCGTGGAGTTTGAAAAGCCAGTGATGGAGAAGGAATTCCCCTCCTTCAGGCGCAACTACACTCTGTGCCGGCAAGCGTAGTTGCGCCTACTCTAATCTGAATCCACCCTTAATTGAAGAGAACGAGGTTTCTTGTGGATTTGAGTCAAAATCCACAGCTAAGGGCGCCTACCCACTGGCGTTTGCAATTTTCGTGCGTGAAAAACGCAGCGTTTTCCGCGCGTTTTTGGCGCGTTTTCTGCAGCGTTTTTCGCGGCATTTTCGCAGCTTTTTCGCGCCTTTTCCGTTAATTTCCATTGACATTCATGGGTGCATTAAGAGAAAAATAAGGACACATATGCAACTGACAGTTCCTATGTTAAAAATTGCAACGGACCGAAAAAAAAAACGCAAGTGGACAAGAACACATTCTATCCTAATTGCTCTTCAGAAAAAACGCAAAGGAAAAAAAATCGCAAGTGGGTAGGCGCCCTAATGGTGTGGATTTTTGTGCTGCGAAACATCTGCACCAAATCGGCTCCATGTGAACGCACTCTAATGATGCAGCAGGGTTATTATGGATGATTCGTATATGGGGGGGGCATGATGTTTTGTGTATGTGTGTGTGGGGGGGGGGGGGGGGTTCTGAACAGCCCCAGGCTTTTGGTTTCCTCAAGCCGCCACTATATGTGATGTATTTTGCTCTTGGCACACTGGGCAAAAGTCAACAAAAAGTGGAGCTAGATCTGACCACAGGTTGGTAACCAAAGCTGGCTATAGAGTTAAAGCAACACACAGGCAGAGGTGATACAATATTTTACCCCTGATGCAGGTCCTGAAGTGTATGTGTGTCACAGTGATTTACAGAGTAGCCAAAAAAAGAAAATCTTTATGTCATGCACCTCTCACTCATGTCCTGTCTTATGTATAATACCTGGCATTGGATCTGCATGGAATAGTCATTTATTGAGAGCAGAATATAATAATAATTGTTCTGTCAGATGTTTGTTATTACATTATTTTATAACCTGGTGTTTATATTTGACTATCCACATAAAAGTAGTCATGAAATATTGTCATTTTCACACTGGTCAATAAACACATTTTCTGTTCTTTGAAGCCTATTTATTAGCTTTGCAGTGTAGACTGGGACAAAGTCAGCAGAGTTACCTAATTATCATTAGAGAATGGGTTCATCAGTCATCTCATTATTATTAGACAGGTCAGATGTAATGTCATTATCATTAGAGGGAGGGTCAGCAAATTCATCTTATTGTCATTAGAGGGCAGAATGAGCAGAGACATCTCATTGTCAATAAGGGTAAAGTCAGATGAATCTTATTATCATTAGAGAATGGGATCAGCAAAATCATCTCATGTGAAACAGAATCCATTCTTCCATCATTAATAACTGTTGTCTTCTTCCAGCCTCCGACTCTCACATACACCACCGCTGAGCCAGGAGTTTAATAAAACCTTAGAGTCACTGCCAGCCACATATGATACAAAGTCACAAGATAAATACAGACATCTAATAGCAACTTATGGAACTCATTATATCAGCCAAGCCAATATAGGAGGAGAAGCTCATCAGGTCACTGCAATCAGGACGTGCCATGCAACGATGGATGGTGTGTCATTGGATGAGCTGAAAGACTGTCTAAGCATTGAGGCCTCAGTCGCAATCAACGGCAAAGGTGAAGTTAATGCCAAAGCCAGTGCCTGCAAAGATCTTAGCAATAAAGCCAACCATGGAGAAAGCTTCCACCAAACATATAATGAGAGGATCTGGAAGGTAAGTAGCTGAGAGGCTTCATGAGGGCAATAGTCATGGGCATAACTACTGTACAGTAACTACCTATGATAGTGGCTGCTAAGTAACCCAAGGACTCAAGCAAGTCTGGGGCCAGTCATTATGTATGGAATTTTATTTAGTAGATAATGGGCAAGACCACATATTGGTCCTTGCCCTGGTGTCCTCCACCCTGTGTGTGGCAGCACCTGGGAGTGGAGAGGGCCCTGGGGCAAATCAGTACATGGAATGTTCTGGTCTGTCATCTGGATTAATTTTGGCTTCTGCTCTATGATCTGAATTTATTTAGAGGTCTTGTCTATACAGTATATTGGGCACTTAAATCTAGTTGATAGTCGTACATGTGAAAATTAACACAATGGCTCATATCTGAAATGGCAATAATAAAAGTGGTAGTTAGAAAATATATCTCTTAAGGAATTTGATTCTTGTTATTAACATAACATCTTCTCTTCTCCTATGCTTTAGATCACTGGTGGGGAAATTACTTATGATCTGCTCTCATTTGACTCCAAAAATAGTGACAGCTCTTCATCCTTCGAGAAATGGATGGACAGCCTCAAGATACATCCTGATATTGTATCGTATTCTGTGGAGCCTATCCACAACCTTGTGAGATTCAGAGGACCTCAACGAGAGAACCTTAAGAAGGCTGTGAGTGATTATATCATGGAGAAGGCTCTCAGACAGAACTGCTCCTGCCCTTCCGGTTCTGTGCTGAGTCCCGGAGCAGAGTGCTCTTGTGTCTGCCAGGGAAATGACCATAGGAGCTCAAATTGTTGTCCATCTAAGAAAGGATATGCAAAATTAGTGGTGAATATACAAAGTGCTGCAAATCTTTGGGGTGACTACATTTCTAAGACCGATGCTTATGTGGTAGTGAGTTATGGTTCAGCTAAAGCTCGGACGATAACTATATGGAACAACAATAATCCAACATGGAAGTCGAGGTTTGACCTTGGGATCTTAGAGCTCAGCTCTGCCCCCTTACTGAAGATTGAGGTTTGGGATGAAGATAACAAATACGATGATGATCTTCTTGGAGCATGCACAAAGAATGTTAACAGTGGAACAAAGTCTGAGGTCTGCTATCTGCAGCATGGGAGTGTGAGTTTTGTGGTGAGTGCTGAATGTGTCACTCACCTTACCGGCCACCTCTGTAGGGAGTACGCTGCATCCACCAAATGAGGGTCTATTAATCTCAGTCTCAATAATTCATGGAAAGGCAAAAGTAAAGAACATGAACAATTAGAATTCACTGTGTATCACAACCTTGACATTCCCTCAATGTCATCTCATAATATTTGTAACCACAGAGCACAACTTTTTTTTATCATGTATGTGATTGTAGCATCTTCATTAGATCTGTAGTAGAGAAATGTCTTCTTCTTTTTTTATAAATGTTGTAGTAATTTATATATTTAGAAAATGTTCCTGGGCTGGCCATATGGGAGAAACATTCTTCCTTCTTATGGGCGGTCATATTGGAGACACATATTCCCTTCCTGGTATGGGGTTTATAAACGGGGAGGTCTGTAGACTGTGGGATCTAGCCTTCTGTCTGTATTTTTTACATGGTCTGCTCTTAGAACTGCAATTTCTAGGGATCTGGTGTCCCTATATTTTAGGTGGTGTCTTTTAGAGACTGGTATGGGGCTCAAGCAGAAGTGTCTAGTGTTGGCTCCCCTCTGGCTTTTCTCCACCTCCAATCGGTTGATTGAAAGGTCTTCGACCTAAATAGGGAGAGACCTGTCAATCAAAATAAAGACATCATTATTTTAATTATCCGTTTAGTCGCATCTGACCTTCGGTCACTTTATGGATCAATGCATGGAGAATAGGGATGAGCGAGCGTACTCGGAAAAGCACTACTCGCTCGAGTAATTTGCTTTATCCGAGTATCGCTGTGCTCGTCCCTGAAGATTCGGGTGCTGGCACGGAGCGGGGAGCTGCGGGGGAGAGCGGGGGGGAACGGAGGGGAGATCTTTCTCTCCCTCTCTCCTGCCCGCTCTCCCCTGCTCCCCGCTGCGACTCACCTGTCAGCCGCAGCAGCACCCGAATCTTCAGGGACGAGCACAGCGATACTCGGATTAAGCAAATTACTCGAGCGAGTAGTGCTTTTCCGAGTACGCTCGCTCATCTCTAATGGAGAACATAGATCCATAAAGTGACCGAAGGTCGGATGTGACTGAATGGATAATCATCATCATTGTGTTTTTTTGCTTGACAGGTCTCTCCTTATTTGGGTCAAAGACCTTTCTAACAAGTCGAACCAGATGGGGAGAAGCCAGAGGGGAGCCAACACTAGACACTTCTGCCTGAGCCCGATGCTCTTTAAATAAATGTTTTCTCTGAAATGTGGCTGACTTGCAAAATAAAGTATAGTTCACTGTTACCAGGGTGTCTGTCTCTGATTCATGTTGCCTTTAGTTAGAACCTGCTTTGATTCCTTTTAAGGACCTAATCATACTTAATGAAAACGAGAGGTGTAAAGGATTAATGATATGTCCTTTCAAGCTATGTGCAAACCAGTGTTGAAGTAACATCTCTACAATGTCACCCTTTGGAGGGTGGCTACCATATGAGTCAATATTCAACCTTTTAACAGGCTTTGCAACTTGACAAGGGATGTAAGCCAAACCAGAGTGCCCATGTGCATTTAGTGATCCCTCATCAGTGCATTGTAGGATTCTGGCTAGCTAAATGAGAGGCCATCAATGTGGAGGTAATGCCTCTCCATGTGCAGAGCACCACAAAGTTATGGGGCATTTTATAAGCCATGTTATGGTTCCTGGGTAAGAGCTGTGCTAATGAGTGATGGAATAATCCTCACCAGGACCTAGCTAATAATAAGGAGCCTTAGAAGACGTTGTACATCTCGTATTTATTACCAAACAAACTGAAAATATAAAAATATAAATAATTAGTAATTAGAGATGAGTGAGCACCAAAATGCTCGGGTGTTCGTTACTCGAGACGAACTTTTCGCGATGCTCGAGGGTTCGTTTCGAGTAACGAACCCCATTAAAGTCAATGGGCGACCCGAGCATTTTTGTATATCGCCGATGCTCGCTAAGGCTTTCATTTGTGAAAATCTGGGCAATTCAAGAAAGTGATGGGAACGACACAGCAACGGATAGGGCAGGCGAGGGGCTACATGTTGGGCTGCATCTCAAGTTCCCAGGTCCCACTATTAAGCCACAATAGCGGCAAGAGTGCCCCCCCCCCTCCCAACAACTTTTACTTCTGAAAAGCCCTCATTAGCAATGCATACCTTTGCTAAGCACCACACTACCTCCAACAAAGCACAATCACTGCCTGCATGACACTCCGCTGCCACTTCTCCTGGGTAACATGCTGCCCAACCCCCCCCCCCCCACGACCCAGTGTCCACAGCGCACACCAAACTGTCCCTGCCCAGCCTTCAGCTGCCCTCATGCCACGCCACCCTCATGTCTATTTATAAGTGCGTCTGCCAGAGGAACCGCAGGCACACACTGCAGAGGGTTGGCACGGCTAGGCAGCGACCCTCTTTAAAAGGGGCGGGGCGATAGTCCACAATGCTGTACAGAAGCAATGAGAAATCAAATCCTGTGCCACCTCCATCTGGAGCTGCACACGTGGGCATAGCAATGGGGAACCTATGTGCCACACACTATTCATTCTGTCAAGGTGTCTGCATGCCCCAGTCAGACCGCGGTTTTTTATAAATAGTCACAGGCAGGTACAACTCCGCAATGGGAATTTCGTGTGCACCCACAGCATGGGTGGCTCCCTGGAACCCACCGGCTGTACATAAATGTATCCCATTGCAGTGCCCTGGACAGCAGAGCTAACGTCAGATTAAATGCAGGTGGGCTTCGGCCCACACTGCATGCCCCAATCGGACCAGGGTTTTTAATTCATAGACACAGGCAGGTACAACTCCCTATTGTGAAGTCCCTGTGGACTCACAGCATGGGTGGGTGCCAGGAAGCCACCGGCGGTACATAAATATATCCCATTGCATTGCCCATCACAGCTGAGGTAATAATGTCATGTTTAATGCAGGTGGGCTTCGGCCCACACTGCATGCCCCAGTCAGACCGGGGTTCTTTAGAAGTGGACAGACGCAGTTACAACTCCCTGTGGACCCACAGCATGGGTGGGTGCCAGTAAGCCACCGGCGGTACATAAATATATCCCATTGCATTGCCCATCACAGCTGAGGTAATAATGTCATGTTTAATGCAGGTGGGCTTCGGCCCACACTGCATGCCCCAGTCAGACCGGGGTTCTTTAGAAGTGGACAGATGCAGTTACAACTCCTTGTGGACCCACAGTATGGGTGGCTCCCTGGAACCCACCGGCGGTACATAAATATATCCCATTGCAGTGCCCAACACAGCTGATGTTACGTCAGCTGTAATGCAGGTGGGCAAAAAATTAATTGGATTACACTGTAGGCGAGGGCCCCCAAAAATTGGTGTACCAACAGTACTAATGTACCTGAGAAAAATTGCCCATGCCCAACCAAGAGGGCAGGTGAAACCCATTAATCGCTTTGGTTAATGTGGCTTAATTGGTAACTAGGCCTGGAGGCAGCCCAGTAAAAATAAAAATTGGTTGAGGTGAAAGTTTCAACGCTTTAATGAGCATTGAAACGTATAAAAATTGTTTAGAAAAATTATATGACTGAGCCTTGTGGGCCTAAGAAAAATTGCCCGTTCGGCGTGATTACGTCAGGTTTCAGGAGGAGGAGCAGGAGGAGGAGGATGAATATTATACACAGATTGATGAAGCAAAAAGGTCCCCATTTTGGATGGTGATAGAGAACGATGCTTCCATCCGCGGGTGCAGCCTACGTATTGTTTAGGTATCGCTGCTGTCCGCTGGTGGAGAAGAGAAGTCTGGGGAAATCCAGGCTTTGTTCATCTTGATGAGTGTAAGCCTGTCGGCACTGTCGGTTGACAGGCGGGTACGCTTATCCGTGATGATTCCCCCAGCCGCACTAAACACACTCTCTGACAAGACGCTAGCCGCAGGACAAGCAAGCACCTCCAGGGCATACAGCGCGAGTTCAGGCCACGTGTCCAGCTTCGACACCGAGTAGTTTTAGGGGGCAGAGGCGTCACCGAGGATGGTCGTGCGATCGGCTACGTACTCCGTCACCATCCTTTAACAGTGCTCCCGCCAACTCAGCCTTGACTGGGGACCGGTGACACAGTCTTGCTGGGGAGCCATAAAGCTGGAAAAGGCCTTGGATAATGTTCCCCTGCCTGCGCTGTACATGCTGCCTAATCTCTGCGCCTCCCCTGCTACCTGGGCCGCGGAAATGCGCCTTCGGCTACTAGCGCTGTCGGATGGGAAGTTTACCATCAGTTTGTCCACCAGCGCCCTGTGGTATAGCATCATTCTCGAACCCCTTTCCTCTGCGGGAATGAGAGTGGAAAGGCTCTCCTTATACCGTGGGTCGAGCAGTGTGTACACCCAGTAATCCGTAGTGGCCAGAATGCGTGTAACGCGAGGGTCATGAGAAAGGCATCCTAACATGAAGTCAGCCATGTGTGCCAGGGAACCTGTACGCAACACATGGCTGTCCTCACTCGGAAGATCACTTTCAGGATCCTCCTCCTCCTCCTCCTCCTCTGGCCATACACGCTGAAAGGATGACAGGCAAGCAGCATATGTACCCTCAGCAGTGGGCCAAGCTGTCTCTTCCCCCTCCTCCTCATGCTCCTTCCCCTCCTCCTCAACGCGCTGAGATATAGACATGAGGGTGCTCTGACTATCCAGCGACATACTGTCTTCCCCCGGCTCCGTTTCCGATTCCAAAGCGTCTGCCTTTATGCTTTGCAGGGAACTTCTCAAGAGGCATAGCAGAGGAATGGTGACACTAATGATGGCAGCATCCCCGCTCAGTATCTGGGTAGACTCCTCAAAGTTTCCAAGGACCTGGCAGATGGCTGCCAACCAGGCCCACTCTTCTGTAAATAATTGAGGAGGCTGACTCCCACTACGCCGCCCATGTTGGAGTTGGTATTCCGCAATAGCTCTACGCTGCTCATAGAGCCTGGCCAACATGTGGAGCGTAGAGTTCCATTGTGTGGGCACGTCGCACAGCAGTCGGTGCACTGGCAGATTAAACCGATGTTGCAGTGTCCGCAGGGTGGCAGCGTGCGTGTGGGACTTGCGGAAATGTGCGCAGAGCTGGCGCACCTTTCCGAGCAGGTATGACAAGCATGGGTAGCTTTTCAGAAAGGGCTGAACCACCAAATTAAACACATGGGCCAGGCATGGCACGTGCGTGAGGCTGCCGAGCTGCAGAGCCGCCACCAGGTTACGGCCGTTGTCACACACGACCATGCCTGGTTGGAGGCTCAGCGGCGCAAGCCAGCGGTCGGTCTGCTCTGTCAGACCCTGCAGCAGTTCGTGGGCCGTGTGCCTCTTATCTCCTAAGCTGCGTAGCTTCAGCACGGCCTGCTGACGCTTGCCCACCGCTGAGCTGCCATGCCGCGCGACACCGACTGCTGGCGACGTGCTGCTGCTGACACATCTTGATTGCGAGACAGAGGTTGCGGAGGAGGAGGAGGAGGAGGAGGGTGGTTTAGTGGAGGAAGCATACACCGCCGCAGATACCACCACCGAGCTGGGGCACGCAATTCTGGGGGTGGGTAGGACGTGAGCGGTCCCAGGCTCTGACTCTGTCCCAGCCTCCACTAAATTCACCCAATGTGCCGTCAGGGAGATATAGTGGCCCTGCCCGCCTGTGCTTGTCCACGTGTCTGTTGTTAAGTGGACCTTGGCAGTAACCGCGTTGGTGAGGGTGCGTACAATGTTGCGGGAGACGTGGTCGTGCAGGCCTGGGACGGCACATCGGGAAAAGTAGTGGCGACTGGGAACTGAGTAGCGCGGGGCCGCCGCCGCCATCATGCTTTTGAAAGCCTCCGTTTCCACAAGCCTATAAGGCAGCATCTCTAGGCTGATCAATTTGGCAATGTGCACGTTTAACGCTTGAGCGTGCGGGTGATCTTGGCGCGACAAAGGTTGCACACCACTGTTCGTCGGTCGTCAGGCGTCTCTGTGAAAAACTGCCACGCTGTAGAGCACCTTGACCTCTGCAGGGTGGCATGGCGCGAGGGGGCGCTTTGGGAAACAGTTGGTGGATTATTCGGTCTGGCCCTGCCTCTACCCCTGGCCACCGCACTGGCTCAGCCTGTGCCCACACCCTGACTTGGGCCTCCGCGTCCTCGCCCGCGTCCACGTCCTCTAGACCTACCCCTACCCCTCAGCATGGTGTATTACCAGTAGTGCAGAAACAGAACGCTGTAATTAAATGTGCCGCTTATTGGCCTGTGGTTGGAGGCTGACTTTGCTTACGGAACGCCAGGAAATAATTTGACGCAAGCCTGCTGTAACACTTAGCTGGCTGCGTGTGATTTTGTAGAACTACTACACCCAGCACAGACCCAGAACACTGAGCACAGTCACAGGCAGGCCAAATAGATTTTTTGCCCCAATTTTTTTAGCAAAGGCCCACTGCCTATATTCAATCAATTTGTCTTCTGTCCCTGCCTACGCACTTCTGTCCCAGGAGAATTACTGCAGGGCGCAATGCTCTGCACGGCCGATATACCAAAAAAAAAAAAAAGTGCAACACTGCACAAAGCAGCCTCCACAGCACTGCACACAGTTAGATGTGGCCCTAAGAAGGACCGTTGGGGTTCTTGAAGCCTAAAATACTCCTAACACTCTCCCTATAGCAGCTCCACCAAGATACCACTTTCCCTCCTCTATGTCAGAATGCATCTGTGGCGAGCCGTGGGAGGGGCCAATTTATATACTCGGGTGACACCTGATCTTGCCAGCCACTCACTGCAGGGGGGTGGTATAGGGCTTGAACGTCGCAGGGGGAAGTTGTAATGCCTTCCCTGTCTTTCAATTGGCCAGAAAAGCGCGCTAACGTCTCAGAGATGAAAGTGAATGTAACCCGAACATCGCGTGGTACTCGTTACGAGTAACGAGCATCTCGAACACGCTAATACTCGAACGAGTATCAAGCTCGGACGAGTACGTTCGCTCATCTCTATTAGTAATCCTTGTGTAATGTTCTGCAACTAGACTGTGGGGCAAGTTTACTAATACTGTCTAATATCTGGCCGGTGTTAGTAAATTTGTCCCACAGCCTACTTAAAGTCCGCGCATGCAATACGCTGCGCAAATATGGACGTGTGAATGCGGCCTAAAACACATCATAAATGTGCTGCAGAACAGTTTTCTGGTGCAGTTTACAATAGTAATTCTGCCTCTTTGCATTTCCATTCCTCATCATTTTCAAAATCGCAGCTTCCCATCAGTGAATTGAAGCCTGCCCTAACCTAGTCTTTCCATTAGGGTTTGTTACAAGTGTATCCAGTCTCAGCATTCTCCTCTCTAAGGTGTCTAAAAATGGGCATTACAGCTTCTGCAGCCCCCTTTGTTTCCTGGTGGGATAGACCATGCTGGTTCTACATTTCTACTATGTTGCCCTTTTTAGGATAGATTTGCAATCACAAGTCTAGGAAAAGGGTGACAGCCAGAATGGCTACCACTTCCCAAGTCGCTTTAGAGGCTTCTATTTACTAGTCAATTGTAGACTTTAGGTGGAAATTGCCATTGTGCAAGGATGTCCTGTCCACATGACGATCCGTGAAGCATAATGATTTAATGTTTGTTTGCTCAGTTTACAACGCCATGCGCATTTCTTCTCATTGCACTGGACATGGACACTTTGTGTAATGCTGCTCAATGTTTTTGAAACAGAATTCTTCCTGAATTTGTTTTTCTAATTTCTTTACAAAAAAGTCCAGGTAAGAAGAACATTGAAGAACATTCGAAACTGTGACATTGAAGGGAGCATTCGAGATCTCACCCCCTACTTCTGATATCTCCTCTTCTAGTACTGAGCACACAGCTGCCACAAGGGCCCTAATATTCCCGCTTCTCAAGACATCTGGGTGGTTTATTACCATCCTGATGTTGTCTATGACTGAGGAAATGATGCTTTTTAATAGAATCTGAATCTCTTCTGGATCTGTATAACGGTTGCAGATATCCTCCAGAGTGTCTTCTACTTGAGCATGATGACTGCACCTCAGCCCATGAGAAGCAACAAGAGGAGTCTGCCTGCTCCTCAACAACGCACACGCATGGTTTGCATAGTCACTGGCACGTTTTTGTTGGAACATTTTCTTGACTTTTAGTTCCACCAGCGGCTTCAACCAATCTTGGCAAAAGTTTTTAGCAATTTTTCTGTCTTGTAGTTGTTTTCTTAGATAATTCACTACTTCAGTTATCTGACGGCCATTGACCAACAGTGCTTTACGTTGTCTCAAGTCGTCGTCATGTATCCTTTGAAAATATGGAGCGTATTTTAATAAGATGTGGAGCTTCAGATCTAATTGGAAGAGGATGGTATAAGGTGTGGTGTCCTCACTGATCACTTCATTGACCATGTTCAGCAGGTTCAGGCCATGCACTTGGTTATATGCTGTTTTTGTTTCAACCATTTTCAGGATATATTTGGAAGATTTCTCTAACAAGAACCGGATGACACTGTCCATTTTGCTGTGGCAGACAGCCATAACATTTTCAGTATGATTACAGTTCTCCAAAAACCATGATTTATTGACATATTTTGTACCACCAGTAAAATTTATGTGAGTGCAGTCCGATAATTTGCTGATACTGTGTATCTGCTCCATGACCAAGCTCCCTTTGGTCCTCATATCTTGTCTCAAGAGTTGTAGAAATTCCTCCTCAACATTATGATACTTCAGTATCATGGATTGATATTTAGTCACAGCATCATGGCAGTAAAGTTCAACATTAAAGTTGGTGTCATCAGGGTCCCATTGTTCTCTGGTGAAATCCTCCACAATTGTGTTGGCTAATCCAAGTTTTAAAATCTTAATCTGTGTACACTTGATGGTGTAGTGAGTTTCCAGCTGACTCTTGAGGCTTTGAATCATCTCCATGAACTCCATTTCAAATTTTTTTGCTACATGAGAATTAGTTTTTTCTAAATCATCTGTGAAATACACTTGTAAGTATTCTTCCATCATCCTCAACTCTTTATTCAGCATCCTCAATACATCTTGGAGTAACATGTTTGTATTAAGTTCAGCTGAAGACTGTGTGGAGATCTCATTTTCTCTGTCGGTCCACCACCTGTAAATTTTTTTGTACATCTTCCATTCCAATTCCAGGAACTTTTCATAGAGCTCCGTGTAAATGTTTACTTCTAAAATATTCTTGAATCTGAAGATGTAATCTTCGTGTTTCACAGAATTCCATAGAGTATTGATATCAGTAGCCAAGTCCAGCACGTGGCGAAAGCTGCCAATTTCAGATTGATATTTGATCTTTTGCAGTAGATATCGCTTTAAGTCTACAACTGTATCACTGTAATAGGAATTTTCAAGATCAAAAGGAGGAATAGTCCAATAAACTAAAATATTGCATTCTATAGTGTCGTTGTACTGGAGGAGCTTGCTGCTTTTATCAATTAGACTTTGCATTTCCTTGACTTCTACCATGATTTCGTCTTCAGAAAAAAATCCATCCGTCATCTGAAAGACTAGCAGACAGTTGCGTTTTTGTCCAGTCCCCTTTATCCTTAGTAATGCATGGACCACAATCTGTAGTATACTCCGTATTTCTGAGGTGCTCCCAAAAGTTATATTAATTAAGACAAAATCACTCAACCCAACCACTAGTGTCGCCAACTTATTGTCATGGTCATAGTTCTCCTCCAGAGAAGCCATATCAAGAGATTGTAGACCTTCACAGTCAACCACCACAAGGAAGTCACAACCCAAGTCTTTCTCTTCCACTCTAATAAGACTCATTAAGGCTCCTCGCGTGTATTGTCTACTGGCCACCGGAAACTGTAGACCAAACATGTTGTTTAGCAGGGTAGACTTCCCTGTGCCCTGTACCCCTAGTACAGATATTACTTTTATTCTGCATCTTCCTTTCATTTTGGTGTTTAGCTCAATCAGGACATCTTTGATCCATTGCAGGTGAATATTAATGGTGTCTCCATCAATGAGCTCTAGTGGAATTCCTTGCAGGAGAAGGTTTACAGCTGCTTTTGGAAAATTCTCACATAGACTTTTATTTCCTGCTAGAACTGCTGCTTCATACATCTGTCCAATTTTACAAAACACATCTTCTTCTAGTATTGCTTCAGGTGACTTGGCTTTTATAGAGAATATTAGGAGCTGCATCCATTTCAGGAAATATCGTTGTTCTAAATGGTTCATGTAAGTAAATGCGTATTGTAGATTTGTAATTATATCACTGTGATTATAGTCTATTTTAGCTTCCCAGTAATTATGCATTTCATCGTTTAGCTCAGATCTGCAGAGTATTGTGTGAAGTTCTCTTTGGTGCCTCAACCTACACAACTCTTTTTCAAATTTTGTAATTTGCAATTTTAGAAGTTTTTGCTTCTTGACATGTCCTTCATTATTCTTTAGTGCAGTTACAATATCGTGGATGAGTTCCAGAGCATGCAATCTTCCATACTCGCATTCGGCTTGGTTTTCATCATTACAGAATTTAAGCTTTGAGGCCACCACCGACATCTCGCTCAACGTCATCGTATTAGGAGATTTCTGGATTATATCATTCAGGGTAACCTGTAACTTTTCTTTAAACTTTTCATCAGATTCCATCAAAACATTCTGCTCGTTTAAGCCAAATTCTGAACAAATTTGCCTTGAATCTTGGATGAATTGGTCTAGGACTATGAAATAAATATTTTTGTGATTTCCCCCAGTATGTAATAAAAGATTCCACTGTTGTTTGGTCATATTTTCTATAAGTATGAACATTGCAGAGGACACCTCTGTTAAAAACTTGAACTGCCTCACATTGGACTGTAAGTCTCCATGTAAGTTGGTCATTGCAAAAGGCTTTCCACATGACTTCAAGTTCATTTTGTCAGAAGGGAAATACCAAGATATTTCTACCCAACCATTTGAGATATTTCTTGGTAAAGCGCTCCAACTCATCATTCTTGTCACATGATTGTCCTTATTTTTCTGTTCAGTTGTAGTCTGAATGTCATTAATAATGTTGGCTATGGACACACATCTACATTCCCCTAGACTTACAAAGGAAAAGACTGGCAAAGAGATGTTAACTACACTGTCTTCAATCAATGTTGTACAGTCACCCAATGATGAGGAAAAGCTCTTCTTAATATCTCTCATTGCCCACAATAAAAATGTGCCATATGCGTCTTCACCGGCAGGAAGTAACAGAGGAACAGGTACCTGGCACATGGACATCCTCTTTATAACCTCTTGTCGGAGAAAATTGTCCGAGCAATGAAGGAGAGCACAGAGGACATCTAGAGGGTGGACAGATCTGGATATGTTGCCTGAAGTGTCCTGCTTTGGATTGTTTCTGGTAGCTTCACGGTTGAAATCAAAACATCCAAAAGCTTCTTGGATATTTAATGCCATAAGATGTTGTAGAAAATGCATTGGAATATCCTTCACGGAAAGGCAGGAAGCGTCTGATATGTCATCACAACTAAAACTCTGGACATCTGAAAGTTTCAGCTTTTGTTGTAGAAATTTACCAAGACCCAAATCTTCAACCATATTCTTGAACATCGCATTGTCTGGAGAAACAAAAAGTAAGAATGTAAAAAAGTCACTACCAAAATAGTTAATCCCACCATCAAACCAACTTTTCGCTCCTACTTTTTAATGAATATTTGAGCAAGAGCTAAAGAGTTGAACACAATTTGAGTATTTTCATCATGAACAAACCCATAAAATTAAATGGTATATTTGATATGAGGTATCAGGGTAGGACTTTCATCCCACGTGGTCAGTATGGATTGGCATAGGTTATATCGAGAAATGTTAACTGGTAAGACGGAATCTGAAATGTTTGGATTTTTTATAATGTTTCTCACAAAAGATTATGACATACAACATTATTAAATTCAAGTTGACCCCCACAGTGATCAGGATTTGGACTACTTATAGTATTTTGTGTATGTATATATATATATATATATATATATATATATATATATATTTTTTTTTTTTTTTTTTTTAATTTAAACAGACATAAGAATCATAAAATTGTAGAGTTGGAGAGGACCTACAGGGTCAACCGTTCCAACCCCATGCTCAATACAGGATCACTAAATAGTTCTACATAGATGTCTGTCCAGCCTTTGTTTGAAGACTTCCATTGAAAAACTCCCCACCTTCCGTGGCAACCTGTGCCACTCATTGATCACCCTCTCTGTCTAATATCTAATTTGTGTCTCCTCCCTTTCAGTTTCATCTCACTGCTTCTGGTCTTTCATTGTGCAGATGAGAATAGGACTGATCCCTCTGCACTGTGACAGCCCTTCAGATATTTGTAGACCGCAATTAAAGGGGTTGTCCCGCGAAAGCAAGTGGGGTTCAGCACTTCTGTATGGCCATATTAATGCACTTTGTAATGTACATCGTGCATTAATTATGAGCCATACAGAAGTTATTCACTTACCTGTTCCGTTGCTAGCGTCCTCGTCTCCATGGTGCCGTCTAATTTCCGCGTCTAATCGCCCGATTAGACGCGCTTGCGCAGTCTGGTCTTCTCCCTTCTGAATGGGGCCGCTCGTGCCGGAGAGCTGCTCCTCGTAGCTCCGCCCCGTCACGTGTGCCGATTCCAGCCAATCAGGAGGCTGGAATCGGCAATGGAATGCACAGAGCCCACGGTGCACCATGGGAGAAGACCTGCGGTCCACCGTGGGTGAAGATCCCGGCGGCCATCTTCGCAAGGTAAGTAAGAAGTCACCGGAGCGCGGGGATTCGGGTAAGTACTATCCGTTTTTTTTTTTTAAACCCCTGCATCGGGTTTGTCTCGCGCTGAACGGGGGGGCTATTGAAAAAAAAAAAAAACGTTTCGGCGCGGGACAACCCCTTTAGGTCTCCTCTTAGCCTTTTTTTTGCAAACCAAACATTCCCAGATCCATTAACTGTTCCTCATCTTCACAGCAGTTAGGGCTCATATGTATTAGATGAAAGGTAGCCAAAAATTCAGAAGGACAAGCCAACTACTTAAAAAGGGTTTTCTGACCGCAAAAATATATTTCCGAACCTGGTCCGCACAGTTCATTGACTGCTCACAATGCCCTACAGACACCTTTACATTGTCTTCTCCATTCCACTTGAATGTGCTGCCTCTCACCAGGTTTATTGATAGCTATGGCAATTTCCATTTCCTTTTGATCTCTGTCCCCATGATAACTTGCACTGGCTTCTCTGCCAGTGCATGATCTGCCCCACTCCCCTCCTATCAAAATTTATTCCTAATCTCAAAAGCTTTTCAAGGCCAGGTTAGACCTTCTTCACACAGTGAATTAACTGTCGATCCACATCAGATTTTTCCAACATAGATTTGATAGTTTAATCCACAGCAGAAATCTAAGCGTATATTCACACAATGCAATTCAACGTGAAAAAAATTCCACTTGAAGTCTACCTCTAAAATCCAAGTCAAAATTTGCATCCTTTTGAGGCAGTGTTTGGTATGGATCTACAAGTAGAACTTGCCCTGTCAATGGGCAAAATCTGCATGTTGAAATCAGGTGTGGAAAATCATGTTTCCATGCGTTTCAACGTCAAGAAGTGATGCAGAATTCACGTGAAATTTTTCCACAGTGAATCCTGCTGCGTGCACGTAACCTTAGGCTGAGCCTTGGAGCTCTGACACAGATTTTCATAGAAGTCAATGGAGCAAATCCATGTTTGGCTGCCTGACAAGTTTTCTGTACAGAAACTGTGCCAATTACTAAAATGTTCAATCTTTTTTTTCTAATGTGGATTCCAAAATCTATATGCAGTAAAATCTGTGCCATAGGAACTATTCATGAGAATGTTAAAATGCTGCGGATTATGCTGCAAATTTGGGCATGAAATTCTTGACCAAATCAATGTTCAAATGGCACTGTGTGAACAAACCTCACTCCTCCCATTCCCCAATGAAACGGGCAGCATCTAGTCCAGTTCCGCCGATGTCTCGGGAGAACAGTGGATGTGACGTCGATTGAACTTCCAGAAGTCACAGCAGGCAGGTGGAAAAGATACTGTTCGCACTACAAAATTTAGTAAATGTTTTTTTTTAAAATGTTTTTGCATTAATTTCTTATCAGTGCGATCCTAACCTGTAATTAGGTAATAATAAAATATTAGGTCAATGAAGGAAGAAGTGACATAAATGGAAAATATTACATCAGGCGGAAGGAAGACACAATCACAAAAATATTATTACAAAAAGACACATTCCTGATAAGGGCTTTGTTGTCAACCAGCAGACCCATTGATATAGCTCTGGCCTGTGCCCAGTGGTGGAAGCAATCACCGATCTCTACTCACCGGCTCTTGTTTCATTCAGGATACTTAAAATCCCAGGGAACAAATGTGGATTTTTCCTCACATTATCCAAAATCGCTTGACAAGCTTCTTCCCCTTTGTCAAGTAATATGTCCAATAATTCTCGGACTTTGTCCCTGAGATCATCAGTCTGTTCAAGAGTGTCATGTCTGAGGGTATAATGAAGCAACGTTTCAAGCTCCTGTTCCAGACCAGCCATATTGGATTGCAGAATGTTCCGGAATATTTCACGCAATGTCTCCATAGAGCCCATATCTGTTAATATCTGTAAAGTAAGAGCATTTATCACTTGATGCATATTTACTGGTACTGTCTAATAGTTACATAGTGCAAACTTAGACTAGACCGTCCGCAGATGTTTAGAATAGCTATTGAATGTCCTCGCGGATCCATCATGCATTTTTTTTCCGCTGACTTGGTGTCTTATTCATAGCATGCTATAAGTAATTCTATGATATGCTATAAGTAAGACTATGATATGCTATGAGTAAGACTATGATATGCTTTGAGTAGAGATGAGCAAGCACCAAAATGCTCGGGTGCTCGTTGCTCGAGTTGAACTTTTGGTAATGCTCGAGAGCTCGTTTCGAGTAACAAACCCCATTGAAGTCAATGGGGGACTCGAGCATTTTTGTATATGACCGATGCTCCGCTTAGGTGATGACTTGTGAAACACCAGAAAACATCAGAAAGTCATGGAAACACCACAGAAACGGATACCGTAGGGAAGAGCAGGGGCAGCATGCATGGCTGCATCTGAGGCTCCCAGGTCCCACTATTAAGCCAAAATGGGGGCAAGAGCCTGGCGGTCATTCCCCTAACAATTTACTTGGGACAAACCCTCATTAGCAAGGCACAAGCGCTGGCACATCTTAGCTAAGCACCACACTACCTGGAAACAAGGACAATCACTGCCTGTGGGTGACACCGCTGCCTCTTTTCCTGGGTTACATGCTGGCATTGTGGCGTCCACAGCGCACACAAAATTTTCCCTGCGCAGCATTCAGCTACCCCCATGCCACATGCTTGCTTCATAGCGACACCACCCTCATGTCCATTCATAAGTGCGTCTGCGATGGGGAGGAACCGGAGGCACACACTGCAGAGGGTTGGCAGGGCCAGGCAGCGACCCTCTTTGAATGTGTGGGCGATAGCCCACAATGCTGCTGAGAATTGATGATAAATCGACATACGATCATCATTCCAATCCTGTGCCACCTCCGTCACAAAATTGTCAGGAGCCGCAAACGTGGGCATAAAGGGGACTCAGGTGCCAGCACTTCTACACATCTCCACAATGCAGCAATACTCTGTGTGGGAAGCACGTAAGCGAGCCCAGGGTCAGGCTCGGTCCCAGCCTCCACCTTGTGTGACCCAAGGTGCCGTGAGTTACATAGCAATGGGAAATCCATGTGTCCACACACAATTGATTCTGTGTAGGTGGCAGATAGCTCAACACCACAATGGGAAGTCTTTGAGTTCCTTGGGCTCGCCTATGCTGTCGGTGCACAAAGATGGTATTATACAGGAAGAAGAAATAGAAGTCATCCAAGCAGCATCCGTTAAAAGATTGCTTCTTTATTCAGGGCATAACATCACAGGTGAGGCAAGCAGCAGCTACGTATCGACCCTATGCATGGGTCTTTCACAAGCTGACACAGGAAGAAATCAGAGTGCCCAAACATGGCAGAGTTTCACCCCGCCAAGGACCTCAGCCTCGACCCACATTTCTGCCCTAGTCAGTCAGTGCATTTGTGCCAGACAGGTAAAACAGCACAATGGGAAGTCTTTGCGCACCCACAGCATAGGCGAGCCCAAGGAACTCAAGCATGGTATTACACATGAGAAAATCAGAGTGCCCAAACATGGCAGAGTTTCACCCCGCCAAGGACCTTGGCCTCGGCCCACATTTCTGTCCTAGTCGGTCAGTGTATTTGTGCCAGACAGGTAAAACACCGTGATGGGAAGTCTTTGTGCACCCACAGAATAGGCAAGCCCAAGGAACTCAAAGATGGTATTACACATGAGGAAAACAGAGTGCCAGCATGCCAGCGAGCATCTGAGGTGAGCCGCGGGTGTGACCAGCTTAAGTACTCGGCGGTCACCTGATCTTGCTAGCCACTCACTACTGGGATGGGGGGGCTGGCACGTCGCAGCAGGAAGTGGTAATGCCTTCCCTGCATGTTTATTGGCTATAAAATAGCGCTAAACATGCGGGGAAGAGAAATGCAATTGACTCGAGTACCGTGTGGTGTTCGTCTCCAGTAACGAGCATCTCAAGCACCCTAATACTCGAACGAGCATCAAGCCCGGACGAGTGTGCTCACTCATCTCTAGCTATGAGTAAGACTATGATATGCTATAAGTAAGGCTATGATATGCCATAAGTGAGGCTATTATATGCTATGAGTAAGACTATAATATGCTATGAGTAAGACTATGATATGCTATGAGTGAGGTTATGATATGCTATAAGTGAGGCTATGATATGCTATGAGTAAGACTATGATATGCTATGAGTGAGGTTATGATATGCTATAAGTGAGGCTATGATATGCTATGAGAAAGACTATAATATGCTATGAGTAAGACTATGATATGCTATGAGTGAGGCTATGATATGCTATAAGTGAGGCTATGATATGCTATGAGAAAGACTATAATATGCTATGAGTAAGACTATGATATGCTATGAGTAAGGCTATGATATGCTATAAGTGAGGCTATGATCTGCTATGAGAAAGACTATAATATGCTATGAGTAAGACTATGATATACTATGAGTAAGACTTATTGAGTCAGGTTGCACCAGATATATCTGTATGCAAAATATAGTTTTATTATGGCTCTTCACCAGGAAAAGCAATAAAGTACAAATGATTGCTCCCAACTAGGATCAGTCATATATGTTGTAACCCCATTAGATGTGAATGAGATGTTGGCAGGCTTCAATAATAAAAGTCAAAACTACAGTATATTACCCCATCATCAACATGAAATTCTAAGAGCAATGGTGTAAATGGCAAAATCTCTCACAATTAGGCTCATAGAATCATAGAATGGTAGAGTTGGAAAGGACCTCCAGGGTCATCGGGTCCAACCCCCTCCTCAGTGCAGTGCAGAATTTACTAAATCATCCCAGGCAGATATTTATCCAGCCTTTGTTTGAACACTTCCATTGAAGGAGAACTCACCACCTCCCGTGGCAGCCTGTTCCACTCATTGATCACCCTCACTCTCTAATATCTAATCTGTGTCTCCTCTCCTTAGTTTCATCCAATTGCTTCTAGTCTTTCCTTGTGCAGATGAGAATAGGGCTGATCCCTCTGCACTGTGATGGCCCTTCAGATTTTTGTAGACAGCTATTAAGTCTCCTCTCAGCCTTCTTTTTTGCAAGCTAAACATTCCCAGATGCTTTAATTGTTTTTTATAGGACATGATCTGCAGACCGCTCACCATCTTGGTAACTCTTCTCTGAACTTGCTCAAGTTTGTCTATGTGTTTTGTTTTTTTTTAAAGTGGGGCGCCCAGAACTGGACACAGTATTCCAGATGAGGTCTGAATAAGGAAGAGTGAAGGGGGATAATGACCTCACATGATCTAGACTCTATGCTTCTCTTAATACATCCCAGAATTGTGTTTGCCTTTTTTGCTGATGCATTACATTGTTGACTCATATTCAATCTGTGATCTATTACATCAGCAGATACTAAGGAGCTGGCATAAGGCTTCATTAGTAAAGTGTGTAAGTGCAACAAATTTTTGAAGGGGCACAAATCTCATAATACATTTGTGGCTTCTGGTGTCACTTTCTTGCACTACGCCGAAGCCTCTGTGAGCGCCGAGCTGACATGGGTCTCAAGTATAATTTTTGCCAGTGTAAATTATAATAAATCTGATGGGTTTTGTGTGGCCATGCCCCCTAATGCTAGGCTCCACGCACTTTTTAAAAAAGTGTCAAAGCCCAACATAAAGCCTCTAAAAGTCCTAAGTATGGCAAATTGTGACTTTTGTATGCCAGAAGGATAATACATGCTCTCATTATGCTTCAGTTTTGGAACTGTCAGTCTGCAAGCAATTCTTCTGACAGGAGTGCTGCACAAAACAGTCCTAACACTTCATCACACACGAATCCTGTGCTCTCATTCAAATCATCCCCCAGCACTACCGAGTTCCTCCATAGCAGAGCAAGACGGAGTGCCCCATAACAGTACGGTACAGAGTGCCTTTATTAAAGGAAATGCACAAAGTGCTCCACAATACAGCTGTAGAGAGCGCTCCATAGTAGAGTCAGACAGAGTGCCCCACAGTAGAGTTGGATCGACTACTCTGCAACAGAACCACCTAGAGTGCCTTTTTAACAGAGCTGGACAGAATGCCTTCATAACAGTCAGACATAGTGCCCCACATCAGAGTTGGACAGAGAGCTCAACAATAGAGTCGGACAGAATGCTCCACACCAGATCCACCTAGAGTGCCTTTATAATAGAGCTGGACAGAATGCCTTTATAACAGTTAGACAGGGTGCCCCAAAACAGAGTTGCACAGAGAGCTCCACAACAGAGTCAGACAGAGTGCTCCACAACAGAGTCAGACAGAGTGCTCCACAGCAGAGTCGGACAGAGTGCTCCACAGCAGAGTCGGACAGAGTGCTCCACAGCAGAGTTGGACAGAGTGCTCCACAACAGAGTCGGATAGAGTGCTCCACAACAGAGTCAGACAGAGTGCTCCACGACAGAGTGCTCCACAACAGAGTCAGACAGAGTGCTCCACAACAGAGTCAGAGTGCTCTACAACGGAATCGGACAGAGTGCTCCACAACAGAGTCAGACAGAGTGCTCCACAACAGAGTCAGACAGAGTGCTCCACAACAGAGTCAGACAGAGTGCTCCACAAGAGAATCGGACAGAGTGCTCCACAACAGAATCGGACACATAAGCATATTTGTGCAGTGTATTACATGTGCAAATTGTGTGCATGTAATACGCATTGAATAGAACCAATGATATCTATGGGAGTATTTTTTGATGCAGTGTGGATTGCTTAAAAAAGTATGACCTATCATGGTGCGCATTTGTGCACTGCAAGAGCCCATTGAAATTATTGGGCTTGTGCCTGATATGCGCACATAAAAACACACCAGAGCGAGCAAAATACGCAAGGGCACTTTGGCGCATTTGCGTGGCTGAAATGCACTTGCGCCCATGTGAACAAGCCTTAAAGTCATTAGAGCTCTGATACTCTGTGACAAACTATGACATGACCAGCACAGATTCTCATCCCTTGGAAGAAAACAATAAATGCTTCCATTCACTGACAGGAAGCAAAACCAAAAGGAATCGATACACAAAGATTATAAAAAAGTTGCAGAAGTTTTATGCACTGCAATGTCAGAGAGACCTGAAGAGGGTCTCTATCCTGAAGACCCCTAACCTGCAGTCTGCATAGTCCAGCGGCAGTAATCCCCCACACCCCAATGTGTACCTCTAGGGGGCGCCCTCTCGATGACTCCTGGTTGTAGATGTATAATGTGGCTGCTCTCAGAACTTCTGCGGTTGTTTTTGCTGGATGTCCCACGACTGACTGATTGGGGAAGTGGTGGCTTCTTACACCGAGTCTTTAGATTATCCAGTATCTGCGGGAAGAAGGAAGCAGCTGAGTTTCATTTCTGACTTTTTTTTAATGCTTACAGTGTTTTCTTTCAGGGCTTAAATTGGGATCCGAGAAATGAAACTGGTAGCGTTGCTGTGACGCGCCCCGTAACCATGCACTGCGGGCCGCACGGACCTGCTGGAAGGTACACTGCGAGTCCTGCCAAGAGACCACTCCCGGTATTACTGGCCTGCGCTCTGCTGGGAAGTGTCAACATTGTAGCTTCTATGGGAGGCGGCCAGGCTCAACTCACAAACACTTCTTAACCCTAAAAACTTATGTAAAAAAAGCCAGCAGTTGTTCTTTACTGGTCCGTACGTTTATACTAGTGTTTCTTTTTCCCATATAGAAGCCAATACAAAGATGCAAAAAAACCACCACCAAACCGTCAGCCAGCTGTGATTATAGAGACCTACCGCTGATCTGAGAGAGGACCCCCGACACACGCGGTTTGTAGCGCCTTTCATATTTGCCAATGCTTTTAAACCCCTTAAGGATGCGGCCCGTTTCTTTTCCTCCCACTTTCAAAAGATCATAACTCTTTTATTTATCCTCTGACGTCGCTGTATGAAGGCTCGTTTTTTGCGAGACGAGTTGTATTTTTCAATTGTATTAATTAATCTACTGAAAAAGTTTTTAAAAATTCAAAATTTAAAAGTGCAGTGCAATGGAAAAAAAATACAATTCTGCCATTTTGGTGGGTCTGTTTCTACGGCGCACACACTGCAGCAAAAGTGCCCTGATACTTTTATTCTGTGGGTCACTACGACTACTACGATACCAAATATTTATATTGCTTTTTTTGCTGTGCTACTTTTAAAAAATAAAATATCTTTGGAAAATAATAAAATAATTTTTTGTCGCCGTCTTCCAACAGCCATAACTTTTTCATCTTACCGTCGACATAGCTGTGCGAGGGCTCATTTTTTGCAGGACGTCCTGTAATTTCTATTACAAGGGAATGAATGTAAGGACAGCGCTCCAACCCACTGGACAAGGACAAAACAGATGTAAATATGAGCTGGACTTACCCGGTGAAGGTGGGGAAGCCCCAAGGTGGGCCTCCCACACAACACCTCCAGGAGTAAATCCAAATAATGGGAATCCACGTTCTCGTTTCACAGATCCCTGTTTGGCCAGGGGGGAGCCAGCCACAGCCTGTCGTGTCCCTAAGTGTAGGGTTCGACTACTATGTGGTAGTAGAAATGCAAAGAAAAAAGAAAAAAAGGCCCGGCTCCACAAAACGGATTCAAACCAAATCAGACCAAAAAAGATCAATTTAGGATCTTTTAATATAGGTACACATGCAACGCGTTTTGTCGCAGTCGCCGCGACTTTTTCAAGCATATCTAGACATAAAACACAATTTAATATAAACAATAAATGTGGGACTTACATCAACTAAAATACCAATCCCGGGCCTCCGTGCATCTGTTCTCTTCCCTTCCGGGGTACTGAGGAGGTCCGTCAGTACCGGCATGACCGGCGCCATACGTCTGATGGGACTTCTAGGTGGAGTGTGTAGCTATTTTAACATTAGAAAGTCCCATTGAAAAAAATATTGCAGCGTTAAAAAAACACTAGTGGGTAAAAGTCCTAATGCGGACAAAAAGTACTCATCCAAGGGATCAGAGCTGAGAGGACCTCGTCATTCTGGCGCAGAGTGAGTGTAGCCAAATGATACCAGTAATTTTCCGACAACCGGATTCTCCGTATGTAGGCAGAGCTGTTTAGGAAGGATGGACAGCTGCCATGCAGCCAAGTCAGCTGAACCCTGTAATGTATAGAGATGAATAAAGTGTCCCTCCAGCTGTCCAGTATTAATCCGCTGCCATTCAGGACTCTAGGAAAGCTGAGTTGACATCCTTCCCCTTTGAATTTGCCCTTACTAGATGAGGTGATAGATAGATAGATAGATAGATAGATAGATAGATAGATAGATAGATAGATAGATAGATAGACAGACAGACAGGTAGATAGATAGATAGATAGATAGATAGATAGATAGATAGATAGATAGATAGATAGATAGATAGATAGATAGATAGATAGATAGATAGATAGATAGACAGGTAGATAGATACCAGAGAGGTAGACAGCTATGTATGATTTATAGATATGTATTGTGATGAGGAAGTTGTAGCTTTAAGCAGTAGGCCTCAAAAAGCCTGTCCCACCCCCCCAGGGGTTCTCTCATGTCCTACAGCCCCTCTGCAGCCAGAAAGAAAACTGTTTATATTAGTTAATAAGGACAGGGAACTTCTCCGCCCCCATTTCCTGAAGGCCAAAAGCCAGACGTGATAACTTTTGGAGGCAAAGTTAAAAAAAAGGACGTTCCCTTAAGACAATGAAAACATGTAATTTAGAAATTATGAAAGATCCGTGCATTGTAGCCCACTGACAAGGATATTTTGTGAAATGTCGCATTCTTGCAAATAAGATGCAGGGTGTCCCATATTTGCACGATGCTCAGGAACCGAGAATAGTGTATCTCGGACCAGATACGTCCAAAACTACTCATGTGTGGGGTAAAAACACATGAAAAATCATGAGAGGAAATGTTGTTGTCATATTTTCATTGTGAGTCACCCCTACTCAGAGTTATGAAGAAAATATATATTCTAGGGATTATGTGTTCCAAGGTAACACAGCCCTCCATGAGGGCTGGAAGGAACTACATGGGAGTTACCCCAGTGAGAGTTTAAAAATCGTACACAGACGTGTGCTCGGGGTCAGCCACTTGGAGGTCACATACGTGATGACTGCCCCATAGTAACCTGCAAGCCTCCATGCATAAGAATGGTAACACTCTTACTTTACTCCCTGTTACTTTACTGTCTATAAATGTAACAACATTTTTGTATTTTTTCTGTAAATAAGCGCTGCGCTTTTCTTTGAGGATTAAACTTTAAATTAATTAGTGAGCCTCGTCCGTGTAACACGAAACCATATTCTCCGAAGATTGCATTAATAAGTCATAAATCAGGTTCCAATTTACTGTTACAAAATTGGTGGTGGCAGCTTTTTGTTTGCATATTGTAGAGCTCTGAAGTGCATTAGAATGGATCAGGTGGTGATTTGAGCTTTCGCTTTGCATACGTGCAGAAGCCTGGAAAAGCCGGGTACAAATCAGCCTGTATTCTATTGACTACCAGCTTGCAATACTGCAGAGTGTTTGAGGACAGAGGTGGGATCGATAAGTTTCGTCCCTTCTCCTCTCTCCTTTTGTCCAGAGAAGGACAAATTGGTTTACAGCACAGAGCCAGATGGATTGCTGTAGAGTTGTGGCTGTTGCTTGTCTGGTTGGCATGCAGAGTCTCGCAAAGTTGGGTACCAGTCACTCCACAATCCAAGAGCCTTCCTTCCTTCACTTTGCCCTACCGTTCCATGACAAATTATTGGCAGTGGTGGGATTTTGTTAACATGTTCGTGCCAGGATTAAGCAATTAGTCCTTGTACGAATAAAACACATGGTCTTTGTGAAGATTCGCGCCAGTCTTACAAGGTATCACTCAGTGCTTTTAGTGTAAGAGACATACGATATCTCCAGACAGTCCCCTTCCCTTCCTTCTTGTTTTCTATTTTATCTTTTATTTGGCAAAGCAACTGTGGAGATGGCCACTGCTTATGAGAAGCAGAGCAAAGAAGTGCTGATGGCCCACTGTTCCGAGAAATGTCTAAAGGTGAACGGAAAGACGAAGAAACAGATGATCCAGTTATTGGTGGAGGATGATACCCTATACCAGTTGTGCAAAACGGACCCTGAGCGGTACGTGCAATTTGTTCTCAATCTGCAAGAAAATGCCAAGCGTGAACGCCGGGCTGAACGAGGAGCCGCAGAACGCCAGGCTGAGTGAGAAGCCACAGAACACCAGGCTGTGCGAGAGGTCGCACAGAGTGAACTCCAGGCTGTGCGAGAAGCCACACAGCGTGAATGCCAGGCAGTGCGAGAAACCGCCGAGCATGAGCACCAGCTGCGTATGGCAGAGCTCGATGCACAGATTTCAAGAGCATGGACACATTAGTCCAATGGCACAAAAAACGTGCAACCCCAATGAGAATTCTTCCCTGTTCTAGAGGAAGACAGAGACCTGGACATTTTCCTGAGGGACTTTGAAAGGGTCTGCCACCAGTACCAGCTGCCCACCAAGCAATGGCCCAGGTACTTGACCCCAGGGCTTATGGCCAAGGTTCTAGAGGTGCTTTCGGATGTGCCCAGAAAACAGTATGGTGACTATGAGGTCATCAAAGCAGCCCTGATCTAGAAGTGCACCAAGGGACAACTCATCGCCCAGTCTGCGGACCTGAGAGATATGATGCTAAAGGAGCAATTCCTGGAGACTGGTATGGTCAACATCCGCCAGCGCATTCTGGACTGTGACCCCCCAAAGCTGCGTACAGCTATGTCGCCAACCAGAGACCGGATCTGCATAAATCTGGAACCAGCTGGAGAGAGGATAAGCAGAACAGTGACTCTGACAGAACCTTCCCCCTTGTGCTTAGCTCCTCAGGGGGGTCTGTTTCCTCTCCCCCCTCCAAGTCTCATATGGAGACCAGCAGATGTTTTTCCTGCAACAAAGTGGGCCGTGTTAGCGCCACTTGCCCTGACATGAAGAAGATGGACCTCTTCTGCAAGCCCCCTGAGCCTGCTGCAGGTATTATCCTGGGGGGATGGGGAAGGGCGGAGGGAGTTGGTAGAAAGGACACTGGCAACCTGCAGGCCGTCGCTGTGGGAAAGACTGTGACTGTGGAGCTGCATGATACTGATGCAGAGATGACCAACATGCACACTGAACTGTTGTCCCCCACAGACATAATACTTGAAAGGACTATGACTGTGATAGGAATTGGGGACACCCACCTTACCCTGCAGATGAACCAGGTGTATCCTGATTGGGTTGCGGGGAGGGATTTGCGGGAGGTGGAAGTATCTGATGACCTGCCTACAAATGTTTTACCAATATCTGACGAAATGCACAAGGATGAAGTTAATGTTTCTGTGAATAAAAATGTTGATGTCATGTGTGTTCCTGCGGAGGTCGGTGACGCTCTGGAATAGTGTCACAGTGACTCAATGTGCACTCCTCTAGAGCTCACTGAACGGACGCGGCATAATAATGTTGAGGTGTCCTGTGACATGGTGGTACTCAGTGATGTCACATCTATGTGCGATGTCCCAGAGGATTCCCCCATATCTCCATTAATAAGTACGGACAGTGGTCCAAGATATAAGAGTAATGTGAGTTGTGCTCAGTTGGAGCCTGCACATACCATCACATGGTGTGATGCGTCAGGTGAAAGCTGACTCAGACATATACTCAGCTAGATTGAGAGAGGTGGTATTCCCCCAGAATCCAGCTGACATACTGTCTGGCACCCGCTTAGAGCTGGTTCCAGAGGAGCCGCATGGGATCATGTACTTGACACCCCTCCAGGATGCCCCCAGCCAGGAGCCCCAGGCAACTAGGCATTCCAATGCCAGCCTGAGGGTGTTGAGGGACCTTGCAAGGGATCCTCCCTCTGCACCTTATGAAGAAAAGATTTGTGCGAAACTGCTAGCCACACCGCAGGTGGACGGGACTATCAAGAATCCGGATCAGCCTGCAGATCTCTGGAGACCAGCGGTCACAGATGCAGGAAGGCTTACTCCCCTTCATGTCCACTTTTACTAAGAAACCAGGGAAGGCCCAGTTGACAGTTCACGAGGTGAACACTGGGAGCCATTCCCCGGGTAGGCTATCCACTTACCAGGTCTTCCCAGAGGTGCAGGCAGATATGAAGTGGGACATTGAAGAGATGTTGCACCTGAGCATCTTCCAGAAGCCCTAGAGTGCATGGGCCTACTGTGTAGTTCTGGTGCCAAAGGTCCAAAGATTATGCGATGCCCCGCCTTGCTGAGCTGTTGGACTGGCTGGCCAAGGCCAAATACATAACTATCATGGATATGAGTCAAAGGTATTGGTAGATACCTGAGACAAAGGAGGATCCACTTCAGGTGGTCAGCCGGACCACCAATTGGGAGCGTTTTTTTTCAGCCCTAAAGGGTGCTCTGTCCCATCAGAGCAGAGTAGAGGTGGGCTTCATAGGCGATCTGTGGGATAAACCTACTTCACCTCCTCTAAAAAGGGGAGGTGTAATGTATAGAGATGAATAAAGTGTCCTGTCAGGTGTCCAGTATCAATCAGCTACCATTCAGGACACTAGGAAAGCTGAGTTGACATCCTTCCCCTTTGAATTTGCCCTTACTAGATGAGGTGGTAGATGGATAGATAGATATTAGACAGGTAGATAGATACCAGAGAGGTAGACATCTATATATGATTGATAGATATGTATTGTTATGTGGAGGTTGTGGTCTGTCAGTCATTTTGTATAGTTTGTAAAGAGAAGGGTTAAATGTAGAGATGAGCAAGCGTACTCGGAAAAGCACTACTCGCTCGAGTAATTTGCTTTATCCGAGTATCGCTGTGCTCGTCCCTGAAGATTCGGGTGCCGGCACGGAGCAGGGAGCTGCAGGGGAGAGCGGGGAGGAACGGAGGGGAGATCTTTCTCTCCCTCTCTCCCGCCCGCTCTCCCCTGCTCCCCGCTGCGACTCACCTGTCAGCCGCAGCGGCACCCGAATCTTCAGGGACGAGCACAGCGATACTCGGATAAAGCAAATTACTCGAGCGAGTAGTGCTTTTCCGAGTACGCTCGCTCATCTCTAGTTAGATGCCTTTCACATATAGGAAAGCTGAGTGCTGTAGGAAGCTTTGAGCAGCAGGCTTCAAAAAGCCTGTCAAATCCACCCAGGTTGCTAGACCTGATAACTTTTGGAGGCAAAGTTAACAAAGGACGTTCCCTCAAGGCAGCGAAAAAATGTAATTTAGAAATTATGAAAGATCCGTGCGTTGCAGCCCTGCTGACAAAGATATTTTGTGAAATGTCCCATTCTTTGAATAAGATGCAGGGACTCCCATATTTGCACGATGCTCAGGAACCGAGAATAGCATATCTTGGACCAGATACGTCTGAAACTAATAGTTTTTATGGTGAGTCACACCTACTCAGAGTTATGAAGAAATTATATATTCTAGGGATTATGTGTTCCAAGGTTAGCCAGCCCCCTACAGGGGCTGAAAGGAACTAAATGGTAGTTACCCCAGTGAGAGTTTAAAAATCGCACACGGACGTGTACTCAGGGTCAGCCACTTAGAGGTCACTATACGTGATGACTGCCCCATAGTAACCTGCCAGCCTCCACGCATAAGAATGGTAACACTCCTATTTTAAGCCCTGTTACTTTACTGTCTATGATATCATATGTAAGTCTCCTGCCATTTATCTTGTAACATCATTTTTGTATTTTTCTGTAAATAAGCACTGCTCTTTTTTTGAGAATTAAACCTTAAATTAATTAGTGAGCCTCGTCCATGTAACACGAAACCATATTCTCTGAAGATTATATTAATAAGTCATAAATCGGGTTCCAATTTACCGTAACGAAATTGGTGGTGGCAGCGTTTTGTATGCATATTGTAGAGCTCTGGAGCGCATTAGAACGAATCAGGTGGGTGATTTGAGCTTTCGCTTCGCATACATGCAGAAGCCTGAGAAAGCTGGATACAAATCAGCCTGTATTCTAACGACGGCCAGCTTGGAATACTGCAGAGTGTTTGAGGACAGAGGCGGGCTCCTTAGGTATCATCCCTTCCCCTCTCTCCTCTTGTCCAATGTGGGACACGTTGGTTTACAGTGCAGGGCCAGGCATATTGCTGTAGAGTTGTGGCTGTAGGTGATGATCACTTGTCCGGTCGACATGCAGAGTCTCGGAAAGTTGGATACCAGTCACTCCACAATCTAAGAGCCTTCCTTCCTTTCCCACGCCTCGCCCTGCCGTTACGTGACAAACCAGACCAAAAGAAAAAGGCGTATGTGTAAAGAAGCACTGAGTATAAATAAGGTGCAGCGCACAAGGGCACCCGGTGTACAGAACTGTTCATTGTAAAGAAACTGTAGTGCACAAGGGCTGATATACAAAACTGCTCACTGTAAAAACGCTGCAGTGCACAAGGGCACCTGTTGTACACAATTGTTCATAATGTTCACTGAAGCGGCAGTCCTGTGGGTAATAACAGAGATAGAAATGTTCCGGTATAATAAGGCTGTGTATATGTTGTCCAATTACCAAATACTATTAGAGTAAGAAGAGTCCATAAATGTTTAATGGTTAAATGCACATTACGTCAGCCATCTTGTTTCTTTTTTAACAATAGCTCAGCAGTAGTTAAATATAAATGTTATTAGTGAAGCATTTCTTATGATAAACGGCCATTGCATAATATCCTTGTATAGTTAGTAAAGGATTAGTCCTTATATGTTGTACCAGTAATCCTTATATTGAGAAGATCTTTGTCTCAGATGCACTGGCATTATTCCCAAACTACAGCCTTCTTTCGAGCATGCGCTGGCCTTATTCCCAGATTATAACCCTCTGAATGTACCTTTCCAAGGATTACATATAATAAGATGTATTGAATAAACGTGGGTGAGAAGAGCCTGAGACACCATACTGTGTCACGCGTTTCCTTCTCCGATGTATCGTTATAATTATCAAGCATACCTTATTGATAAGGATTAGAGATGAGCGAGCACCAAAATGCTCGGGTGCTCGTTACTCGGGACGAAATTATCGCGATGCTCGAGGGTTCGTTTCGAGTAACGAACCCCATTGAAGTCAATGGGCGACCCGAGCATTTTTGTATATCGCCGATGCTCGCTAAGGTTTCCATTTGTGAAAATCTGGGCAATTCAAGAAAGTGATGAGAACGACACAGCAACGGATAGGGCAGGCGAGGGGCTACATGTTGGGCTGCATCTCAAGTTCCCAGGTCCCACTATTAAGCCACAATAGCGGCAAGAGTTGGCCCCCCCAACAACTTTTACTTCTGAAAAGCCCTCATTAGCAATGCATATCTTAGCTAAGCACCACACTACCTCCAACAAAGCACAATCACTGCCTGCATGACACTCCGCTGCCACTTCTCCTGGGTTACATGCTGCCCAACCGCCTCCCTCCCCCCCACAGCGCACACCAAAGTGTCCCTGCCCAGCCTTCAGCTGCCCTCATGCCACGCCACCCTCATGTCTATTTATAAGTGCGTCTGCCATGAGGAGGAAGCACAGGCACACACTGCAGAGGGTTGGCACGGCTAGGCAGCGACCCTCTTTAAAAGGGGCGGGGCGATAGCCCACAATGCTGTACGGAAGCAATGAGAAATATAATCCTGTGCCACCGCCATCAGGAGCTGCACACGGGGGCATAGCAATGGGGAACCTATGTGCCACACACTATTCATTCTGTCAAGGTGTCTGCATGCCCTAGTCAGACCGCAGTTTTTTATAAATAGTCACAGGCAGGTACAACTCCGCAATGGGAATTCCATGTGCACCCACAGCATGGGTGACTCCCTGGAACCCACCGGCTGTACATTAATGTATCCCATTGCAGTGCCCATCACAGCTGAGGTAACGTCCGATTAAATGCAGGTGGGCTTCGGCCCACACTGCATGCCCCAGTCAGACTGGGGTTCTTTAGAAGTGGACACATGCAGTTACAACTCCCTGTGGACCGACAGCATGGGTGGCTCCCTGGAACCCACCGACGGTACATAAATATATCCCATTGCAGTGCCCAGCACAGCTGATGTAACGTCAGCTGTAATGCAGGTGGGCTAAAAATTAATTGGATTACACTGTAGGCGAGGGCCCCAAAAAATTGGTGTACCAACAGTACTAATGTACCTCAGAAAAATTGCCCATGCCCAACCAAGAGGGCAGGTGAAACCCATTAATCGCTTTGGTTAATGTGGCTTAATTGGTAACTAGGCCTGGAGGCAGCCCAGTTAAAATAAAAATTGGTTCAGGTCAAAGTTTCAACGCTTTAATGATCATTGAAATGTATAAAAATTGTTTACAAAAATTATATGACTGAGCCTTGTGGGCCTAAGAAAAATTGCCCGTTCGGCGTGATTACGTGAGGTTTCAGGAGGAGGAGGAGGAGGAGGAGGAGGAGGAGGAGGAGGAGGAGGAATATTATATACAGATTGATGAACCTAAAGGTCCACGTTTTTGATGGTGATAGAGAACAATGCTTCCATCCGCGGGTGCAGCCTAAGTATTGTTTAGGTATCGCTGCTGTCCGCTGGTGGAGAAGAGAAGTCTGGGGAAATCCAGGCTTTGTTCATCTTGATGAGTGTAAGCCTGTCGGCACTGTCGGTTGGCAGGCGGGTACGCTTATCTGTGATGATTCCCCCAGCCACACTAAACACCCTCTCTGACAAGACGCTAGCCGCAGGACAAGCAAGCACCTCCAGGGCATACAGAGCGAGTTCAGGCCACGTGTCCAGCTTCGACACCCAGTAGTTGTAGGGGGCAGAGGCGTCACAGAGGACGGTCGTGCGATCGGCTACGTACTCCCTCACCATCCTTTTACAGTGCTCCCGCCAACTCAGCCTTGACTGGGGAGCGGTGACACAGTCTTGCTGGGGAGCCATAAAGCTGGCAAAGGCCTTGGAGAATGTTCCCCTGCCTGCGCTGTACATTCTGCCTGATCTCTGCGCCTCCCCTGCTACCTGGCCCTCGGAACTGCGCCTTCTGCCACTAGCGCTGTCGGATGGGAAGTTTACCATCAGTTTGTCCACCAGCGCCCTGTGGTATAGCATCATTCTCGAACCCCTTTCCTCTTTGGGAATGAGAGTGGAAAGGTTCTCCTTATACCGTGGGTCGAGCAGTGTGTACACCCAGTAATCCGTAGTGGCCAGAATGCGTGTAACGCGAGGGTCACGAGAAAGGCATCCTAACATGAAGTCAGCCATGTGTGCCAGGGTACCTGTACGCAACACATGGCTGTCCTCACTAGGAAGATCACTTTCAGGATTCTCCTCCTCCTCCTCCTCCTCCTCCTCCTCAGGCCATACACGCTGAAAGGATGACAGGCAAGCAGCATGTGTACCCTCAGCAGTGGGCCAAGCTGTCTCTTCCCCCTCCTCCTCATGCTCCTCCCCCTCTTCCTCCTCCTCAACGCGCTTAGATATAGACAGGAGGGTGCTCTGACTATCCAGCGACATACTGTCTTCCCACGCCTCCGTTACCGAGTGCAAAGCGTCTGCCTTTATGCTTTGCAGGGAACTTCTCAAGAGGCATAGCAGAGGAATGGTGACGCTAATGATTGCAGCATCCCCGCTCAGCATCTGGGTAGACTCCTCAAAGTTTCCAAGGACCTGGCAGATGTCTGCCAACCAGGCCCACTCTTCTGTAAAGAATTGAGGAGGCTGACTCCCACTACGCCACCCATGTTGGAGTTGATATTCCACAATAGCTCTACGCTGCTCATAGAGCCTGGCCAACATGTGGAGCGTAGAGTTCCACCGTGTGGGCACGTCGCACAGCAGTCGGTGCACTGGCAGATTAAACCGATGTTGCAGGGTCCGCAGGGTGGCAGCGTCCGTCTTGGAGTTGCGGAAATGTGCGCTGACCCGGCGCACCTTTCCGAGCAGGTATGACAAGTGTGGGTAGCTTTTCAGAAAGCGCTGAACCACCAAATTAAAGACATGGGCCAGGCATGGCACGTGCGTGAGGCTGCCGAGCTGCAGAGCCTCCACCAGGTTATGGCCATTGTCACACACGACCATGCCCGGTTGAAGGCTCAGCGGCGCAAGCCAGCGGTCGGTCTGCTCTGTCAGACCCTGCAGCAGTTCGTGGGCCGGGTGCCTCTTCTCTCCTAAGCTGAGTAGTTTCAGCACGGCCTGCTGACGCTTGCCCACCGCTGTGCTGCCACGCCGCGCGACACCGACTGCTGGCGACGTGCTGCTGCTGCTGACACATCTTGATTGCGAGACAGAGGTTGCGTTGGAGGAAGAGGAGGAGGAGGAGGGTGGTTTAGTGGGGGAAGCATACACCGCCGCAGATACCAGCACGGAGCTGGGGCCCGCAATTCTGGGGGTGGGTAGGATGTGAGCAGTCCCAGGCTCTGACTCTGTCCCAACCTCCACTAAATTCACCCAATGTGCCGTCAGGGAGATAGAGTGGCCCTGCCCGCCTGTGCTTGTCCACGTGTCCGTTGTTAAGTGGACCTTGGCTGTAACCGCGTTGGTGAGGGCGCGTACAATGTTGCGGGAGACGTGGTCGTGCAGGGCTGGGACGGCACATAGGGAAAAGTAGTGGTAACTGGGAACCGAGTAGCGTGGGGCTGCCGCCGCCATCATACTTTTGAAAGCCTCCGTTTCCACAAGCCTATACGGCAGCATCTCCAGGCTGATCAATTTGGCAATGTGCACGTTTAACGCTTGAGCGTGCGGGTGCGTGGCGGCGTACTTGCGCTTGCGCTCAAACAGTGGCGCTAGCGACCCCTGGACGCTGCGCTGAGAGACATTGCTGGATGGGGCCGAGGACAGCGGAGGTGAGGGTGTGGGTGCAGGCCAGGAGATGGTAGTGCCTGTGTCCTGAGAGGGGGGTTGGATCTCAGTGGCAGGTTGGGGCACAGGGGGAGAGGCAGTGGTGCAAACTGGAGGCGGTGAACGGCCTTCGTCCCACCTTGTGGGGTGCTTGGCCATCATATGCCTGCGCATGCTGGTCGTGGTGGCTCCCCAGCTGATCTTGGCGCGACAAAGGTTGCACACCACTGTTCGTCGGTTGTCAGGCGTCTCTGTGAAAAACTGTCACACCGTAGAGCACCTTGACCTCTGCAGGGTGGCATGGCGCGAGGGGGCGCTTTGGGAAACAGTTGGTGGATTATTCGGTCTGGCCCTGCCTCTACCCCTGGCCACCGCACTGGCTCGGCCTGTGCCCACACCCTGACTTGAGCCTCCGCGTCCTCGCCCGCGTCCACATCCTCTAGGCCTACCCCTACCCCTCAGCATGGTGTATTACCAGTAGTGCAGAAACAGAACGCTGTAATTAAATGTGCCGCTTATTGGCCTGTGGTTGGAGGCTGACTTCGCTTACCGAACGCACAGCAGAGCCAGGAAATTATTTTGCGGAAGCCTGCTGTAACACTTAGCTGGCTGCGTATGAATAGGGAGGACAACTACACCCAGCACAGACCCAGTACACTGAGGACAGTCACAGGCAGCCCAAATAGATTTTTTTTCCCAAATGTTTTTGGAAAGGCCCACTGCCTATATTCAATAAATATATGTCTTCTGTCCCTGCCTCATCACTACTGGCCCTGGAGTATGTAAAATAACTGCAGACTGTTGCACTGTGGACAGGAATACAGCGGTGATGTAACAGCCAACACAGAGCCAGGAAATAATTTTGCGCAAGCCTGCTGTAACACTTAGCTGGCTGCGTATGAATTAGGAGGACAACTACACCCAGCACAGACCCAGTACACTGAGGACAGTCACAGGCAGCCCAAATAGATTTTTTTTCCCAAATGTTTTTGGAAAGGCCCACTGCCTATATTCAATAAATATATGTCTTCTGTCCCTGCCTCACCACTACTGGCCCTGGAGTATGTAAAATAACTGCAGACTGTTGCACTGTGGACTGGAATACAGCGGTGATGTAACAGCCAACACAGAGCCAGGAAATAATTTTGCACAAGTCTGCTGTAACACTTAGCTGGCTGCGTATGAATTAGGAGGACAACTACACCCAGCACAGACCCAGTACACTGAGGACAGTCACAGGCAGCCCAAATAGATTTTTTTTCCCAAATGTTTTTGGAAAGGCCCACTGCCTATATTCAATAAATATATGTCTTCTGTCCCTGCCTCACCACCACTACTGGCCCTGGAGTATGTATAATTACTGCAGGGCGCAATGCTCTGCACAGCCGATATACAAAAAAAAAAAAAGTGCAACACTGCAAAAAGCAGCCTCCACAGTACTGCACACGGTTAGATGTGGCCCTAAGAAGGACCATTGGGGTTCTTGAAGCCTAAAATACTCCTAACGCTCTCCCTATAGCAGCTCCGGCACCAGCAGCACTGTCCCTGATCTCTGTCAGAATGCATCTGTGGCGAGCCGCGGGAGGGGCCGATTTATATACTCGGTTGACACCTGATCTCGCCAGCCACTCACTGCAGGGGGGTGGTATAGGGCTTGAACGTCGCAGGGGGAAGTTGTAATGCCTTCCCTGTCTTTCTATTGGCCAGAAAAGCGCGCTAACGTCTTAGAGATGAAGAGATGAAAGTGAAAGTAACTCGAACATCGCGTGGTACTCGTCACGAGTAACGAGCATCTCGAACACGCTAATACTCGAACGAGTATCAAGCTCGGACGAGTACGTTCGCTCATCTCTAATAAGGATATGATACAATTTACTATCACCTAAATTCAGTGCTTACTCTAACAGTTCTGCATCACCGATCAGTTCCTACCCTTATTGAGGGCTCAGTCACAAGGGCGCCGATCCGCCCGTGTTCTTGCACGATAAGACGGCCGCACCGCGTGCGGATCACTCTCTGCATGACCGGCTCCATTGCCGGACATGTGTTCTTTCTTCCGGCGGTGCGGAGAGTTGTCCACAACTGCAGTGCAGCGGTCTTAATCATGCAGGAACACGGGCGGATCGGCGCCCGTGTGACTGAGCCCTGAGATAAACTATTGTTAACTTCTGTCTGAGAGAAGATGATTTGATGACCTGTACATTACAGTTTATGCTGATCTTTAGGACCGTTTCAGTAAAGAAAGAGTTAATAACACACCATATCTGAGTCCATTTGTTGCCGACTACCTACATTATACAATAGCGCTTCCGTTGTATCAGTGACACATTGATATTTATGGCACTTTTTCATCATAACTACTGACATTCTTCATAGATTCATACATGACCCCCAAAATGTACCCAATTCCTCCCCATTCTCTCAACCTCACCTGGGAGTCTTGCTCCTTCCAGGTCTTCTTTGAAGTCATCTTCTTGACGCAGGTCTTCTCTCTGCTGCTGACATCTTGCCTCCTGCTTGTTGTTATCTTGTCACTTCTTTACTCCTGGGAGGGATAATGAAGGAGCAGCTGTGGCTCAGTAATCATTGCCCTTAGACCACAACACAACACGGGAGAGACAAAACTTTTCAGCAGTTAAAGAGTTAAAGTCATTTTCCTGATTTCTGAATAGAATTCTTAATTTCTGTGTAAAGATACATTTCCACAATTGTTTATTAGACTAATAGGGGCAATTTAGGAAGCCATGCTTCCAAAAATGAGAAACAACTTTTTGATTCTATGTCACATTATAGCACTTAAAAAGTTTTTTCAATGAGAGTGGCTTGTAAAAAAGAGGTATGATTTTATGCCAGAAGCTGTCGTACATTATATTAGAAAACTGCTTCTCTGGGGGGGCGGAGCCTGACTGCGGAGCGTAATGGGCGCTTGAGACCGGAGCTCCCTCAGCACGGCGCCCGCAGGAGACTCTCAGCACCGCTAACAGCAGCAAAATGCCCAAACTACTAAAAGACAAGGGAGGAGAACATGCCAGCACGCCTAGGACATCTAAAAACCAGACGGGGATGCAGCGCTTTCTGAAAGAACGAAGCTCCCGCTCTCCTCACTCATCCAACAAGATGGCGCCGGCCTCGGAGGCTGCTTCTGCTTACAGTAAGGAGGGGGAGGGAGAACTATCCTCTGATGAGGAGGACTCAGGAGCTGTATCTCGGGGGTTTATGAAAGAGCTGATAACAAATGGTCTTCGCCCCCTCATCAGTGAGCTGACAGAGATAAAAGAGGATATAAGGCAGATGGGCAGCAGAGTTGAAGAGTTAGAGTCTGCCTCTGCATCAGTAACATCTCATGCCCTAGCTATGGCCAAAGTTTTAAAGGAGCAACATGACAACTTAAATAAAGCCCTCATTCTCCAAGAGGATCTGGAGAACCGGAACCAGAGGTGTAATGTCCGCTTTAAAGGCATACCCGAATCCTGGGCAGCGGAGGCCCTGTCCAAAGTTGCCATAGAAATATTTGGTCAGCTACTTGGGCAGGATAGAGCAGCGACAATCTCTGTGGAACGCATCCACCGCGCTCTTAGACCCCACCCCCCTCCAACAGAGCCCCCCAGAGATGTTATCTGCAGGCTCCTCACCTTCCAAGACATGTCTGCTGTCCTGAAAGCTGCCAGACAACATAAAGATTTAACATATGGGGACTCTCCGATTCAAATCTTCCAGGATCTTTCCCCTGCTACCCTAACAAAGAGACGAATTATGCGACCCTTGTTGGAAGCCCTCAGAGCAAGAGACATTTGTTACGCGTGGCTCTTTCCCTTCGGCATCAACATCTCTTACAAGGGCCACAGATTACTGATTCGTACCCCAGACGATCTCAGCAGTTCCTGGGAACACCTTGAGATGGGCCCGATAGACTTACCAAATTGGCTACCCCTTCCGGAGTTCCCTAAGCTCCCTCATTTAGCCCATTCGGAATCTTGGCAAGTAGCGGGTAGAGATGAGCGAACGTACTCGTCCGAGCTTGATACTGGTTCGAGTATTAGCGTGTTCGAGATGCTCGTTACTAGAGGCGAGCACCACACGATGTTCGAGTTACTTTCACTTTCATCTCTGAGACGTTAGCGCGCTTTTCTGGCCAATAGAAAGACAGGGAAGGCATTACAACTTCCCCCTGCGACGTTCAAGCCCTATACCACCCCCCTGCAGTGAGTGGCTGGGGAGATCAGGTGTCACCCGAGTATATAAATCGGCCCCTCCCGCGGCTCGCCACAGATGCATTCTGACAGAGATCAAGGACAGTGCTGCTGGTGCCGAAGCTGCTATAGGGAGAGCGTTAGAAGTTATTTTAGGCTTCAAGAACCCCAACGGTCCTTCTTAGGGCCACATCTAACCGTGTGCAGTAGTGTGGAGGCTGCTTTTTGCAGTGTTGCACATTTTTTTTTGTATATCGGCCGTGCAGAGCATTGCGCCCTGCAGTAATTATACATACTCCAGGGCCAGTAGTGGTGGTGAGGCAGGGACAGAAGACATATATTTATTGAATATAGGCAGTGGGCCTTTCCAAAAACATTTGGGAAAAAAAATCTATTTGGGCTGCCTGTGACTGTCCTCAGTGTACTGGGTCTGTGCTGGGTGTAGTTGTCCTCCTAATTCATACGCAGCCAGCTAAGTGTTACAGCAGGCTTGCGCAAAATTATTTCCTGGCTCTCTGTTGGCTGTTACATCACCGCTGTATTCCAGTCCACAGTGCAACAGTCTGCAGTTATTTTACATACTGCAAGGCCCGTAGTGGTGAGGCAGGGACAGAATACATATATTTATTGAATATAGGCAGTGGGCCTTTCCAAAAACATTTGGGAAAAAAATCTATTTGGGCGGCCTGTGACTGTCCTCAGTGTACTGGGTCTGTGCTGGGTGTAGTTGTCCTCCTAATTCATACGCAGCCAGCTAAGTGTTACAGCAGGCTTGCGCAAAATTATTTCCTGGCGTTCCGTAAGCGAAGTCAGCCTCCAACCACAGGCCAATAAGCGGCACATTTAATTACAGTGTTCTGTTTCTGCACTACTGGTAATACACCATGCTGAGGGGTAGGGGTAGGCCTAGAGG
The DNA here is from genome assembly GCF_035609145.1 of Eleutherodactylus coqui. Lineage (NCBI taxonomy): Eukaryota > Metazoa > Chordata > Amphibia > Anura > Eleutherodactylidae > Eleutherodactylus > Eleutherodactylus coqui. Next base: position 172,755,557 of record NC_089844.1, read on the forward strand.
ACGTGGACGCGGGCGAGGACGCGGAAGCCCAAGTCAGGGTGTGGGCACAGGCCGAGCTCCTGATCAAGGTGTATCGCAGCCGACTGCTGCGGGATTAGGAGAGAGGCACGTTTCTGGCGTCCCCACATTCATCTCACAATTAATGGGTCCACGCGGTAGACCTTTATTAGAAAATGAGCAGTGTGAGCAGGTCCTGTCGTGGATGGCAGAAAGTGCATCCAGCAATCTATCGACCACCCAGAGTTCTGCTCCGTCCACTGCTGCAACTCTGAATCCTCTGGCTGCTGCTCCTCCTTCCTCCCAGCCTCCTCACTCCATTACAATGACACATTCTGAGGAGCAGGCAGACTCCCAGGAACTGTTCCCGGGCCCCTGCCCAGAATGGGCAGCAAGGGTGCCGAATCCTCTCCCACTGGAGGAGTTTGTCGTGACCGATGCCCAACCTTTGGAAAGTTCCCGGGGTCCGGGGGATGAGGCTGGGGACTTCCGGCAACTGTCTCAAGACCTTTCAGTGGGTGAGGAGGATGATGACGATGAGACACAGTTGTCTATGAGTGAGGTAGTAGTAAACGCAGTAAGTCCGAGGGAGGAGCGCACAGAGGATTCGGAGGAAGAGCAGCAGGACGATGAGGTGACTGACCCCACCTGGTTTGCTACGCCTACTGAGGACAGGTCTTCAGAGGGGGAAGCAAGGGCAGCAGCAGGGCAGGTTGCAAGAGGCAGTGCAGAGTCCAGGGGTAGAGGCAGGGCCAGACTGAATAATCCACCAACTGTTTCCCAAAGCGCCCCCTCGCGCCATGCCACCCTGCAGAGGCCGAGGTCCTCAAAGGTCTGGCAGTTTTTCACTGAGAGTGCAGACGACCGACGAACAGTGGTGTGCAACCTGTGTCGCGCCAAGATCAGCTGGGGAGCCACCACCACCAGCCTCACCACCACCAGCATGCGCAGACATATGATGGCCAAGCACTCCACAAGGTGGGAAGAAGGCCGTTCACCGCCTCCGGTTTGCACCGCTGCCTCTCCCCCTATGCCCCAACCTGCCACTGAGATCCAACCCCCCTCTCAGGACACAGGCACTACCGTCTCCTGGCCTGCACCCACACCCTCATCTCCGCTGTCCTCGGCCCCATCCACCAATGTCTGCAGCGCACCGTCCAGCCGTTGCTAGCGCAAGTGTTGGAGCGCAAGCGCAAGTACGCCGCCACGCACCCGCACGCTTAAGCGTTAAACGTGCACATAGCCAAATTTATCAGCCTGGAGATGCTGCCGTATAGGGTTGTGGAAACGGAGGCTTTCAAAAGTATGATGGTGGCGGCCCCGCGCTACTCAGTTCCCAGTCGCCACTACTTTTCCCGATGTGCCGTCCCAGCCCTGCATGACCACGTCTCCCGCAACATTGTACGCGCCCTCACCAACGTGGTTACTGCCAAGGTCCACTTAACAACAGACACGTGGACAAGCACAGGCGGGCAGGGCCACTATATCTCCCTGACGGCACATTGGGTGAATTTAGTGGAGGCTGGGACAGAGTCAGAGCCTGGGACCGCTCACGTCCTACCCACCCCCAGAATTGCGGGCCCCAGCTCGGTGGTGGTATCTGCGGTGGTGTATGCTTCCTCCACTAAACCACCCTCCTCCTCCGCAACCTCTGTCTCGCAATCAAGATGTGTCAGCAGCAGCACGTCGGCAGCAGTCGGTGTCGCGCGGCGTGGCAGCACAGCGGTGGGCAAGCGTCAGCAGGCCGTGCTGAAACTACTGAGCTTAGGAGATAAGAGGCACACAGCCCACGAACTGCTGCAGGGCCTGACAGAGCAGACCGACCGCTGGCTTGTGCCGCTGAGCCTCCAACCGGGCATGGTTGTGTGTGACAACGGCCGTAACCTGGTGGCGGCTCTGCAGCTCGGCAGCCTCACGCACGTGCCATGCCTGACCCACGTCTTTAATTCGGTGGTTCAGCGCTTTCTGAAAACCTACCCAAGCTTGTCAGACCTGCTCAGAAAGGTGCGCCGGCTCTGCGCACATTTCCGCAAGTCCCACACGGACGCTGCCACCCTGCGCACCCTGCAACATCGGTTTCATCTGCCAGTGCACCGACTGCTGTGCGACGTGCCCACACGGTGGAACTCTACGCTCCACATGTTGGCCAGGCTCTATGAGCAGCGTAGAGCTATAGTGGAATACCAACTCCAACATGGGCGGCGCAGTGGGAGTCAGCCTCCTCAATTCTTTACAGAAGAGTGGGCCTGGTTGGCAGACATCTGCAGGTCCTTGGAAACTTTGAGGAGTCTACCCAGATGGTGAGCGGCGATGCTGCAATCATTAGCGTCACCATTCCTCTGCTATGCCTCTTGAGAAGTTCCCTGTAAAGCATAAAGGCAGACGCTTTGCGCTCGGAAACAGAGGCGGGGGAAGACAGTATGTCGCTGGATAGTCAGAGCACCCTCCTGTCTATATCTCAGCACGTTGAGGAGGAGGAGCATGAGGAAGATGAGGAGGAGGGGGAAGAGACAGCTTGGCCCACTGCTGAGGGTACCCATGCTGCTTGCCTGTCATCCTTTCAGCGTGTATGGCCTGAGGAGGAGGAGGAGGATCCTGAAAGTGATCTTTCTAGTGAGGACAGCCATGTGTTGCGTACAGGTACGCTGGCACACATGGCTGACTTCATGTTAGGATGCCTTTCTCGTGACCCTCGCGTTACACGCATTCTGGCCACTACGGATTACTGGGTGTACACACTGCTCGACCCACGGTATAAGGAGAACCTTTCCACTCTCATACCCGAAGAGGAAAGGGGTTCGAGAGTGATGCTATACCACAGGGCCCTGGCGGACAAACTGATGGTAAAATTCCCATCCGACAGCGCTAGTGGCCGAAGGCGCAGTTCCGAGGGCCAGGTAGCAGGGGAGGCGCAGAGATCAGGCAGCATGTACAGCACAGGCAGGGGAACACTCTCTAAGGCCTTTGACAGCTTTCTGGCTCCCCAGCAAGACTGTGTCACGGCTCCCCAGTCAAGGCTGAGTCGGCGGGAGCACTGTAAAAGGATGGTGAGGGAGTACGTAGCCGATCGCACGACCGTCCTCCGTGATGCCTCTGCCCCCTACAACTACTGGGTGTCGAAGCTGGACACGTGGCCTGAACTCGCGCTGTATGCCCTGGAGGTGCTTGCTTGTCCTGCGGCTAGCGTCTTGTCAGAGAGGGTGTTTAGTGCGGCTGGGGGAATCATCACAGATAAGTGTACCCGCCTGTCAACCGACAGTGCCGACAGGCTTACACTGATCAAGATGAACAAAGCCTGGATTTCCCCAGACTTCTCTTCTCCACCAGCGGACAGCAGCGATACCTAAACAATACGTAGGCTGCACCCACGGATGGAAGCATTGTTCTCTATCACCATCAAAAACGTGGACCTTTTAGCTTTATCAATCTGTGTATTATATTCATGCTCCTCCTCCTCCTCCTCCTGAAACCTGACGTAATGACGCCGAACGGGCAATTTTTCTTAGGCCCACAAGGCTCAGTCATATAATTTTTGTAAACAATTTTTATACGTTTCAATGGTCATTAAAGCGTTGAAACTTTCACCTGAACCAATTTTTATTTTAACTGGGCTGCCTCCAGGCCTAGTTACAAATTAAGCCACATTAACCAAAGCGATTAATGGGTTTCACCTGCCCTCTTGGTTGGGCATGGGCAATTTTTCGGACGTACATTAGTACTGTTGGTACACCAATTTTTTGGGGCCCTCGCCTACAGTGTAATCCAATTAATTTTTTGCCCACCTGCATAAAAGCTGACATTACATCAGCTGTGTTGGGCACTGCAATGGGATATATTTATGTACCGCCGGTGGGTTCCAGGGAGCCACCCATGCCGTGGGTCCAAACGGAGTTGTAACTACATGTGTCCACTTCTAAAGAGCCCCAGTCTGACTGGGGCATGCAGTGTGGGCCGAAGCCCACTTGCATTAAACATGACATTACCTCAGCTGTGATTGGCAATGCAATGGGATATATTTATGTACCGCCGGTGGCTTCCTGGCACCCACACATGCTGTGGGTCCACACGGAGTTGTAACTGCATGTGTCCACTCCTAAAGAACCCCAGTCTGACTGGGGCATGCAGTGTGGGCCGAAGCCCACCTGCATTTAATCGGACGTTACCTCAGCTGTGATGGGCACTGCAATGGGATACATTAATGTACAGCCGGTGGGTTCCAGGGAGCCACCCATGCTGTGGGTGCACACGGAATTCCCATTGCAGAGTTGTACCTGCCTGTGACTATTTATAAAAAACCGCGGTCTGACTGGGGCATGCAGACACCTTGACAGAATGAATAGTGTGTGGCACATAGGTTCCCCATTGCTATGCCCACGTGTGCAGCTCCTGATGGCGGTGGCACAGGATTATATTTCTCATTGCTTCTGTACAGCATTGTGGGCTATCGCCCCGCCCCTTTTAAAGAGGGCCACTGCCTAGCCATGCCAGTGTGTGCCTGCGGTTCCTCCCCATGGCAGACGCACTTGTAAATAGACATGAGTGTGGCGTGGCATGAGGGCAGCTGAAGGCTGCGCAGGGACAGTTTGGTGTGCGCTGGGGGGGGGGGGGGGGGGGGTTGGGCAGCATGTAACCCAGGAGAAGTGGCAGCGGAGTGTCATGCAGGCAGTGATTGTGCTTTGTTGGAGGTAGTGTGGTGCTTAGCTAATGTATGCATTGCTAATGAGGGCTTTTCAGAAGTAAAAGTTGTTGGGGGGGGTCCCACTCTTGCCGCTATTGTGGCTTAATAGTGGGACTTGGGAACTTGAGATGCAGCCCAACATGTAGCCCCTCGCCTGCCCTATCCGTTGCTGTGTCGTTCCCATTACTTTCTTGAATTGCCCCGATTTTCACAAATGGAAACCTTAGCGAGCATCGGCGATATACAAAAATGCTCGAGTCGCCCATTGACTTCAATGGGGTTCGTTACTCGAAATGAACCCTCGAGCATCGCGATAATTTCGTCCCTAGTAATGAGCACCCGAGCATTTTGGTGCTCGCTCATCTCTAGTAGCGGGCAATCTCAAATCGCCCAGAAGTAAAAAGAAGAAAGCTAAAGATCTTCCTATCGCCCCCGACGGCATTCAGTCTCTCCATTTTGTCATCCATCTGACACCCCGTCGGCCCTTTTACCCTCCTGTTTTGGCTACTTCTGTTTTACTACCTCTGACGTCTATGAACACTTTGAGAAGCGTAGCCATGTTGGACATGTCTCCTCCTAAATGTGGTCTTAGGCCACTGGTACTTTGAACGTAATGTTATTGCTGTTGCTGTTCTAAACAAGTTATTGCATTAATGCTGTTTCTTTCCTCCTTAGCAGCGGATAGTTAGCTACAGCATTCACTCTTCAAATTTGGGTTCCTGTGGGCGCCTGCCTGATCAGGCTGCTATTGACGTAGTTGGTGGACCTTCCTATAAGGCCCAGACAACTCGCCCTCACCCCCAGCAAGGTCCGCATTCCTAGGACCTGCTGACCTAAATTTTCAATCCAGTGTTGCGGTTTGCAACATATTTATCTGTACCCGATCTTCCCACTCGTGTCTACCCTTTGCCTCCTCCTTTAATCCTCTGCACACCTCCCCCCCACCCCCCTACTCTTGCGCCTGCCCAGGAGACGTCGTTTTGGACTTGGTGTATAAAGCCCCCATTTACATAACTTTGTTCCCTTTTCTCTTTCCTTAGCAAGGATACCGCCGACCCGCTCCACATTCCCGAGATGGCGAAACCTCTTCAGTTCACCACCTTTAACGTTAACGGACTGAATTCTCCAAACAAAAGGCACCACGTGGCCCTGCTCCTGAGAAGGTATGGCTCTGGGGTAGTGTTTCTGCAGGAGACCCATTTTAAAGGGGACAGATGCTTATCCCTACCGGGGGGTCAGTTCCCGGTGGCGTTTCATAGCTCCCACCCCTCCTCCACCTCCAAAGGAGTGTCAACTTTAATACACAAATCCCTTAATTTTAATTGTGAGGCTCGCTATGCAGATGAGGAAGGCAGGGTTCTCTTCCTGAGAGGATGCCTTAACGAAACTAAAATAACCCTCGCTAACCTTTACGCTCCTAATAAAGACCAAATAGAATGGCTTATGAGACAATTAGAGACACTCAAGCACTTCGCCATCGGTCAGATCATCTTGGGTGGGGATTTTAATCTCGCCTTTCTCCCTGTCTGGATTCATCGTCTGGGAAATCCCAGATATCGCAAAGAAAATTAAGTAAACTCGTCCGATACCTCGCCCAACTCGATATACTCGATGCCTGGAGATGCTTCAACCCGTCCACTAAGGACTACACATTTTTCTCACAGGTCCACTCCTCCTTCCAGCGCTTAGACTACGTTTTTGTCTCCTTTTCCCTTCTGCAACACACAAAAAAAGCCTTAATAGATACCATTGCCATATCGGACCACGCCCCAGTCCACCTGATTCTCCATCTCCCAGACTCCCTTCCTTGAGAATGGAGATGGAGACTCAACCCCTCTCTCTTCGATTCAGTAGAAGACAGATCCCAGCTAAGCAAAGCCCTGGAAGAATTCTTCTAACTCAACACATCAGATGATCTGTCAGTCCCGATAATATGGGAGGCCCATAAGGCCTTTATGAGAGGACTTCTGATTGCAGCTGGCTCCAGAGCAAAGAAGAGGCAACAAAAAGACATAGATGATAAACTTATCCTAATCGCCAAGCTGGAGCACCTGACTAAACTCTCACAAAGTAAAGCCGCCACAGAGAAACTCACTTCTTTCCGAACAGAACTTAAGCTTCTTCTGGAAGCTAAGTTTAACAAAAAATACTTATATCTTAAATAGAGATGAGCGAACGTGTTCGTCCGAGCTTGATATTCGTGCGAATATTAGGGTGTTCGGGATGTTCGTTAATCGTAACGAACACCATGCGGTGTTCGGGTTACTTTCACTTCCTTCCCTGAGACGTTAGCGCGCTTTTCTGGCCAATTGAAAGACAGGGAAGGCATTACAACTTCCCCCTGTGTTGTTCAAGCCCTATACCACCCCCTGCAGTGAGTGGCTGGGGAGATCAGGTGTCCGCCGAATATAAAAGTCGGCCCCTCCCGCGGCTCGCCTCAGATGCCGTGTGAGTTAGATGAGGGACAGTGCTGTTTGTACCGGAGCTGCTGTAGGGAAAGAATTGGTAGTTAGTGTAGGCTTCAAGACCCCCAAAGGTCCTTATTAGGGCCACTGATAGCTGTGTGTTGGCTGCTGTTAGCAGTGGCAATTATTTTTTTTCTCAAAATCGCCTCTGCAGAGCGTTGCACCCGGCATTAGGGACAGAAGTGCTGCATAGGCAGGGAGAGTGTTAGGAGTGAGTGTAGCCTTCAAGAACCTCAATGGTCCTTTCTAGGGCCATATTTAACCGTGTGCAGTACTGTGCTGGCTGCTGTTAGCTGTGCTGCATTTTTTTTTTTTTCTCAAAATCGCCTCTGCAGAGCATTGCACCCTCCATTGATACTGCAGGGAAAGAATTGTGTAGGCAGGGCCACAACACAGTTATTATTCATTGAATATACGCAGTGCTGCCTTTTGGTGGAAAAAAACTGAAAATAATTGTATTTGTCCTGCCTCTGTCCGTCCTAAGGGCGGTGGACACGTGTCGGCTGCGTGTGCAACGTTTAAAAATCAGACGCACCCAGCTACGGTTTACTGCTGGCTTCGCCATTTGCTTTCCTTAATTGGGAAAAAAAATACCTGCTCTGCCAGAGTTAATAACTCTGCTACTCTCACGTTCTGTGACACATTAGCAGGGCCACAGCACAGTTATTAAACTTAGATTATTCATTCACTAGAGGCAGTGGGGCCTTTCGTTTTCAAAAAAGGGAAAACATTATATTTGGCCTGCAGGCTTGCGCCAATTTATTTCCTGCCTGTGAAATCAAATCACTGGTAATACAGCATGCTGAGGGGTAGGGGTAGGCCTAGAGGACGTGGACGCGGCCGAGGACGCGGAGGGCCAAGTCAGGGTGTGGGCACAGGCCGAGCTCCTGATCCAGGTGTGTCGCAGCCGACTGCTGCGCGATTAGGAGAGAGGCATGTTTCTGGCGTCCCCACATTCATCGCCCAATTAATGGGTCCACGCGGGAGACGGTTATTAGAAAATGAGCAGTGTGAGCAGGTCCTGTCCTGGATGGCAGAAAGTGCTTCGAGCAACCTATCGTCAACACGCAGTTCTGCGCCGTCCACTGCTGCAAATCCAAATCCTCTGTCTGCTGCTCCTCCTTCCTCCCAGCCTCCTCACTCCACTACAATGACACCTGCTCAGGAGCGGGAACACTCCCAGGAACTGTTCTCGGGCCCCTGCTTAGATTGGGCAGCAGCGGTTCCTCTCCCACAAGAGGAGTTTATCGTCACTGATGCCCAACCATTCGAAAGTTCCCGGGGTCCGGGGGAAGAGGCTGGGGACTTCCGCCAACTGTCTCAACAATTTTCTGTGGGTGAGGAGGACGATGACGATCAGACACAGTTGTCTTGCAGTGAGGTAGTAGTAAGGGCAGTAAGTCCGAGGGAGCAGCGCACAGAGGATTCGGAGGAAGAGCAGCAGGACGATGAGGTGACTGACCCCACCTGGTGTGCAACGCTTACTCAGGAGGACAGGTCTTCAGAGGGGGAGTCAAGGGCATCAGCAGGGCAGGTTGCAAGAGGCAGTGCAGTGGCCAGGGGTAGAGGCAGGGCCAGACCGAATAATCCACCAACTGTTTCCCAAAGCGCCCCCTCGCGCCATGCCACCCTGCAGAGGCCGAGGTGCTCTAAGGTCTGGCAGTTTTTCACAGAGACGCCTGACGACCGACGAACAGTGGTGTGCAACCTTTGTCACGCAAAGCTCAGCCGGGGAGCCAACACCAACAGCCTCACCACCACCACCATGCGCAGACATATGATGGCCAAGCACCCCACAAGGTGGGACGAAGGCCGTTCAGCGCCTCCGGTTTGCACCCCTGCCTCTCCCCCTGTGCCCCAACCTGCCACTGAGATGCAACCCCCCTCTCAGGACACAGGCACTACCGCCTCATGGCCTGCACCCACACCCTCATCTCCGCTGTCCTCGGCCCCATCCAGCAGTGTAGTTCAGCGCACCGTCCAGCCGTCGCTTGCGCAACTGTTGGAGCGCAAGCGCAAGTACGCCGCCACGCACCCGCACGCTCAAACGTTAACCGTCCGCATAGCAAAATTCATCAGCCTTGAGATGCTGCCGTATAGGGTTGTGGAAACTGAGTCCTTCAAAAGTATCATGGAGGCGGCGGCCCCGCGCTACTCAGTTCCCAGTCGCCACTACTTTTCCCGATGTGCCGTCCCAGCCCTGCACGACCACGTCTCCCGCAACATTGTACGCGCCCTCACCAACGCGGTTACTGCCACGGTCCACTTAACAACAGACACGTGGACAAGCACAGGCGGGCAGGGCCACTACATCTCCCTGACGGCACATTGGATGAATTTAGTGGAGGCTGGGACAGAGTCAGAGCCTGGGACCGCTCACGTCCTACCCACCCCCAGAATTGCGGGCCCCAGCTCGGTGGTGGTATCTGCGGAGGTGTATGCTTCCTCCACTAAAGCACCCTCCTCCTCCTCCTCTGTCTCGCAATCAAGATGTGTTAGCAGCAGCATGTCGCCAGCAGTCGGTGTCGCGCGGTGTGGCAGCACAGCGGTGGGCAAGCGTCAGCAGGCCGTGCTGAAACTACTCAGCTTAGGCGATAAGAGGCACACGGCCCACGAACTGCTGCAGGGTCTGACACAGCAGACCGACCGCTGGCTTGCGCCGCTGAGCCTCCAACCGGGCATGGTCGTGTGTGACAACGGCCGTAACCTGGTGGCGGCTCTGCAGCTCGGCAGCCTCACGCACGTGCCATGCCTGGCCCACGTCTTTAATTTGGTGGTTCAGCGCTTTCTGAAAAGCTACCCACGCTTGTCAGACCTGCTCGTAAAGGCGCGCCGGCTCTGCGCACATTTCCGCAAGTCCCACACGGACGCTGCCACCCTGCGCACCCTGCAACATCACTTTAAGCTGCGAGTGCACCGACTGCTGTGCGACGTGCCCACACGGTGGAACTCTACGCTCCACATGTTGGCCAGGCTCTATGAACAGCGTAGAGCTATAGTCGAATACCAACTGCAACATGGGCGGCGCAGTGGGAGTCAGCCTCCTCAATTCCTTTGAGAAGAGTGGGCCTGGTTGGCAGACATCTGCCATGTCCTTGGTAATTTTGAGGAGTCTACCCAGGTGGTGAGCGGCGATGCTACAATCATTAGCGTCACCATTCCTCTGCTATGCATCTTGAGAAATTCCCTGCAAACCATAAAGGCAGCTGCTTTGCGCTCGGAAACGGGGGCGGTGGAAGACAGTATGCCGCTGGATAGTCAGGGCACCCTCCTGTCTATTTCTCAGCGCGTACAGGAGGAGGAGGAGGAGCATGAGGAGGATGAGGAGGAGGGGGAAGAGACAGCTTGGCCCGCTGCTGACGGTACACCAGCTGATTGCCTGTCATCCTTTCAGCGTGTATGGCCTGAGGAGGAGGAGGAGGAGGATCCTGAAAGTGATCTTCCTAGTGAAGACAGCCATGTGTTGCGTACTGGTACCCTGGCACACATGGCTGACTTCATGTTAGGATGCCTTTCTCGTGTCCCTCGCGTTGCACGCATTCTGGCCACAACGGATTACTGGGTGTACACACTGCTCGACCCACGCTATAAGGAGAACCTGCCCACTCTCATTCCCGAAGAGGAAAGGGGTTCGAGAGTGTTGCTATACCACAGGACCCTTGCGGACAAGCTGATGGTAAAATTCCCAGCCGACAGCGCTAGTGGCAGACGGCGCAGTACCGAGGGCAAGGTAGCAGGGGAGGTGCGGAGATCGAGCAGCATGTACATCCCAGGCAATGCAACAGTCTTTAAGGGCCTGGCCAGCTTTATGGCTCCCCACCAAGACTGTGTCACCGCTCCCCAGTCAAGGCTGAGTCGGCGGGAGCACTGTAAAAGGATGGTGAGGGAGTACGTAGCCGATCGCACGACCATCCTCGGTGACGCCTCTGCCCCCTACAACTACTGGGTGTCGAAGCTGGACACGTGGCCTGAACTAGCGCTGTATGCCCTGGAGGTGCTTGCTTGTCCTGCGGCTAGCGTCTTGTCGGAGAGGGTGTTTAGTGCGGCTGGGGGAATCATCACAGATAAGCGTAGCCGCTTGTCAACCGACAGTGCCGACAGGCTAACACTCATCAAGATGAACAAAGGCTGGATTTCCCCAGACTTCTGTTCTCCACCAGCGGACAGCAGCGATACGTAAGCAATACGTAGGCTGCACCCGCGGATGGACGCTACGTTCTCTCTCACCATCCAAAACGGGGACATTTCTGCTTCATCAATCTGTGTCTAATATTCCTCCTCCTCCTCCTGCTCCTCCTCCTGAAACCTCACGTAATCACGCTGAACGGGCAATTTTTCTTAGGGCCACAAGGCTCACTCAAATAATTTTTCTGAACAATTTTTATAAGTTTCAATGCGCTTAAAAGCGTTGGAACTTTAACTTGAACCAATTTTTCGTTACACTGGGCTGCCTCCAGGCCTAGTTACCACTTAAGCCACATTAACCAAAGCGATTCACCTGCCATCTTGGTTGGGCATGGCCAATTTTTACTGAGGTACATTAGTACTGTTGGTACACCAATTTTTTGGGGCCCTCACCTACAGTGTAATCATAGCAATTTGTATGTTCTTCGCCTGCACTCATGGTACAGAAAGGTGTGTGGGGTTGGCCTACACTTTAGCTACATAAATGTAACTTGGGCCTTGGCTATACTACGGCTACTGAAATGGAACTAAGACTGCGCTCCCACTATACTGCTGCTTCAGAATTGTTACTGGGGCCTGTCTTGAGTGCTACTATTGCTGACATGGAACGAAGACTGCGCTCCCGCTATACTGCTGCTTCGGAATTGTTACTGGGGCCTGTCTTGAGTGCTACTATTGCTGACATGGAACGAAGACTGCGCTCCTCCTATAATGCTGCTACTGATATGTTAGTGGGGCCTGTCCTAATGCTACGGCTGAAATGTTACGAATTCTGAGCTCTGCCTATACCGCTGCTAATGGTATGTCTCTGGGGTGTGGAAACAGAGGCTTCCCAAAGACATGATGGCGGCGAGGCCATTTCCCACCAACGCGGTTACTGTTAAGGTGCATATAACCACGGACACGTGGAGAGGACACGTAGTGCCTCAAAAACATCCCCCTCCTCCTCCAACAGGGAAAACATTCTTGGCAAATGCCTTTGCATTGGTTCGTCTGGTGGCAGTCCAAGAATTACACCTTTACCGACACAACAAGAGAGCCCCCACACCATCCCCCCGCCACGGCCCACTTAATCCTGGCCGCATTCCGAAAACCAACAAAATACAACCGTGCTACTAGGTCCGCAGTCACCACCACATTACCACCAACGCGGTTACTGTTAAGGTACATATTACCAGTCTGACTGGGGCATGCAGACACCTTGACAGAATGAATAGTGTGTGGCACATAGGTTCCCCATTGCTATGCCCACGTGTGCAGCTCCTGATGGCGGTGGCACAGGATTATATTTCTCATTGCTTCTGTACAGCATTGTGGGCTATCGCCCCGCCCCTTTTAAAGAGGGTCGCTGCCTAGCCGTGCCAACCCTCTGCAGTGTGTGCCTGCGGTTCCTCCTCATGGCAGACGCACTTCTAAATAGACATGAGTGTGGCGTGGCATGAGGGCAGCTGAAGGCTGCGCAGGGACACTTTGGTGTGCGCTGTGGGGGGGAGGGGGGGCGGTTGGGCAGCATGTAACCCAGGAGAAGTGGCAGCGGAGTGTCATCCAGGCAGTGATTGTGCTTTGTTGTAGCTAGTGTGGTGCTTAGCAAAGGTATGCCATGCTAATGAGGGCTTTTCAGAAGTAAAAGTTGTTGGGAGGGGGGGGGGGCCCACTCTTGCCGGTATTGTGGCTTAATAGTGGGACCTGTGAACTTGAGATGCAGCCCAACATGTAGCCCCTCGCCTGCCCTATCCGTTTCTGTGTCATTCCCATCACTTTCTTGAATTGCCCCGATTTTCACACATGAAAACCTTAGCGAGCATCGGCGAAATACAAAAATGCTCTGGTCGCCCATTGACTTCAATGGGGTTCGTTATTCGAAACGAACCCTCGAACATCGCGGGAAGTTCGTTTCGAATAACGAACACCCGAACATTTTGGTGTTCGCTCATCTCTAATCTTAAACATATCTCTTACGCCCAAGGAAACAAGGGTAGCAAATTTGGATCGTCCCTTATTAAAAAAACTCAAACAAGAAATCTCATAAAGGCCATCAAATCTCCTACGGGCCATAGAGTCACATCTACTCCTGAGATAGCTAAAGAATTTCAAATTTTCTACTCCCGTCTTTATAACCTCAGAGACCCACTCACCCCTGAAAACAGCTCTAGTATAAAAAAACAAATTGACCACTTTCTCAAAGACCTAAACCTCCCCAAAATTCAAGAGGATGATACCGCACCCTTCTTGTCTCCGATCACTCCACAAGAGGTAGAGGACCTCCTAAACTCATCTCCCCCTGGCAAGAGCCCGGGCCCAGATGGCCTTTCCCTTGTGTATTATAAGGCATTGAATACCTCTCTTATCCCAAGATTAACCGAGCTCTATAACTCACTCTTGAATGGGACCCCTCTGCCTAGACAAGCGCAAGAAGCGCACATTACCCTTGTGCATAAAGAAAATAAAGATCCCGAATCCTGTGGGAGTTACTGCCCCATCTCCCTGATTAATTTCGACATGAAATTATGGGCCAAAATTTTAACAAAACGCCTAGAGAAACATGTCACTAATTTGGTCAACCCAGAGCAAACGGGCTTTGTGCAGGGTAGGGAGGGGAGAGACAATTGCTTAAGACTCCTATATGCGGCTAGATTCTCCCAAAAGCACAATATACCACTCGCCTTAGTAGGTACAGATGCCGAAAAGGCGTTTGATCGGGTGAATTGGCTATATATGGAACAAGTCCTGCTGCATTTCAACATTCCCCCCAAATTCGTGTTGGCGATTCTCTCTCTCTACGCTATGCCCCATGCAAGCCTCAAGATCAATAACTCTCTCTGCCCACCATTTGACATAAAGAACGGCACTAGGCAGGGGTGTCCCCTTTCTCCCACGCTCTTTATACTGGCCCTGGAGCCATTCCTCCAAAAGATCAGATTAGATCCTATCATACAAGGACTAAGAATTGAGAATGATACTCTCTCGGCGGCGGCTTACGCCGACGATATTATCTTTCTTATTACTAACCCTGAAGAGGGACTTCCTCGCTTTTCCTCTATGCTGGAGAGATTCGGAGACCTCTCTAATTTTAAAATTAATTTTACCAAGTCTGTTGCCTTAAACGTGTCCATCCCCATCAACCGTCTCAACGCTATCAAAAAAGCATCACCTTTTGCGTGGTCCGATTCGGCAATTGATTTCCTGGGTATAAAGATTACTAAGAGGGCGGAAGATTTGTTTGCGACAAATTTTCTTCCCATCCTAGCCAAAATTAGGAAGCTACTACGTGCCTACGATCTCCCCTTTATTTCGTGGCTAGGTCAGAAGAACATCCTAAAATCCTATATTATTCCCATAATCCTCTACAAGATGGGGCTCCTCCCTATATCTCTCCCATCCAGCGTCTTTAAAACGATTCGCTCAACCTTCTCCAGATATCTCTGGATGGGAAAGAAACCTAGACTGGCCTATGGCCTGCTGATCAGGAAGCGCACGGAAGGAGGAGTGGATCTCCCCTGCACATGGGAATTTTACCTTGCCACCCTACTGAACCATTGGATAGAACTAACACATCCAAACAGGGATCCACTAATTCAGCGCCTAGCAAAGGGATCCTACGGCCCCTCTCTATTAGAGGACCTCTGGTTCCCGGGGAGAAAGGGTGGTAGAGATCGCAAAAAAAATCCCCTCTTAGAGGGAGCGATGGAATCCTGGGACACCTTGGGGAAGACCTTGGCTCCGCCTCCTCCCCTTGTACACCCTTGTCCGCCTTATATAAATACATGAACCTCTCACTAGATTCCTGCTCGACAAGAGTTTGGAGGATGCTTTCCGGAAAACGCTTCCAAGATATATTTGACCTCAACCAGGAGGCACCCCTCACTACCATGGAGGACCTCCTCCCTGATCGCTCCCTTCCCTTCCTGATATCGACTCATCTGGTGAGAGTCCTAAACGAGTTCCGGAAAACTCGCGGCCCCTCTAGGCCACTCACCCCTTTCGAAACTGCAATTGGCAACCTCTCCAATCCCTCTTTGAGGAAAATCTCTCTCATCCGCAAGAAGTTTATACCCCGCCCTACTTGTACGAAACCTGCCTTCCTCATCTCCTGGGAGAAAGAGCTACACATTACCTTATCAGAAAGCGAGACGAGACCAAATTGATTTTAAAGACAGCCTTTGGGCACTCCGCATGTGTCACCGCCCAGGAGTCACACTATAAGCTCCTGGCGCGGTGGTACAGAACTCCGCAGTGGCTGCATGACCACAAACTAGTGGAGGAGGATGTGTGTTGGAGATGTGGGAGGTCCACGGGATCTTACCTGCATATCTGGTGGGACTGTCCTATCATATCCCCTTTTTGGAGGGCTCTGGCCGAAGAGATGAAAAAGCTCTTGCCTGACTTGGCGCTCTCCCGGGATGTGGTCTTCCTGTGGAGACCTACCCCTGCCTTCCACCCGAGCAAGCACAGGCTGGCTGCTCTCCTGATTGACACAGCTAAATCTCTTATCCCAGCGATGTGGAAACAGAACGACCCTCCTACGTTAGCTCTTTGGAGGTCCAGAGTCGAAATGTTAACAAACTTAGAGGAACTTTCGAGTTGGTCCAATGGAACACATGACAGATTCCTGCAGACCTGGGAACCTTGGCGTGTCATTAGGAGAGCTGACCAGAGTTGAGCCGCGGGGATGCATTGGTGGAGCGGGCGACTTGCCTCTTGTCCTCAGCACCTTTGGTCGGGCCGCCTCTCCACATTGCGATGGTCGACCTCAGAGAAAACCCCTTATGCCCACAGCCTTGGGATGGGCCCCTCCTGATGACCCTCCAAACGATCTCCTTGGACACTGAATACATCTGGGGAGTGATAGTCTGGATTGCAGGGGTCTCTTGATGACAGATACCAGACTGGCACAAAACCTCGGTGAGTAGGACCTTTGTTCTGACATGCATTGATCTCACAAATGGTTCTTCAGTGCAGCACTAAAGAGAATGCCCAGCTCTTATTAGCAATATTGTTGGTAAGTGTATATTGCCGCAGGGATCAGCAAACTCCCCAAGGCAATACTCTGATATTCTACAAACAGTTTTGCAAAGCTGGGTGTCAAAATATCTCAGCACCTTACTGCTTCAATATGTTGATGATTTGCTCTTGTGTTGTGACACTATTGATCAGTGTTTAGAGGTGACTATCAGTCTGTTATACTTTCTCACTGAGAATGACCGCAAGGCATCCAAGTCCAATCTTCAGTTTTGTCAATGGTTGTGTTCCTCGGCCATTGCATTTCACAGGGCACTTGGCACCTTACTTCTGACAAAATTCAGGCAGTTCAGGCTATCCTGCTACCCAGAAAACCCCAAGAACTGCACATTTTCCTGGGATTGGTGAGGTATTACAGAAAATGGATACCTCAAGATTCCAGCCCATTGCAACCTCTCTATTACTGTCTGTCTCTCCCAAAATAGTGCCCTCACATATCACAATTAGAAGATGTGTCCTGAATCCAGTTTCATTACTTCCACTGAATTCAGGAAGGGGGGGGGGGGGGGGAGAGAAAACATGGAACATCAAATGCAATTACACGATTGCTTAGAGTTAATAGAAAATGAAACTTAGGGACTCAAAAATATTATTGAATTTCCCACTGCCAATGCAGATTTAGAGTTTTTCATTAATAGGTCACTGGGTACCATGATAATGGGGAAGAAAAACAGAATATGTAGAGGTAACTAATAATAAGGTAATTAGACAGAAAACCACTCCCTCCAGGAAGTCTGCTCAGGAGACTGAGCTGATGGCGTTCACTGAAGTGTGTCTGAAGGTGAGGGTGCCCACCCACTGGCGTTTGCGATTTTTGTGCGTGAAAAACGCAGCGTTTTCCGCGCGTTTTTCGCGGCTTTTTCCGTTAATTTACATTGACCTTCATGGGTGCATTAAGAGAAAAATAAGGACATACATGCAACTGACAGTTCCTATGTTAAAAATTGCAACGGACTGAAAAAAAAAACGCCAGTGGACAGGAGTACATTCAAAACTAATTGCTCTTGAGAAAAAACGCAAAACGCAAAGGAAAAAAAATCGCCAGTGGGTGGGCGCCCTAAGACTGTAAGCGTCTGCACCAACTCGAAGTAAGCTTTTGCAATCACAAAAGCCCTCATTAGCAATGCATACCTTAGCTAAGCACCACACTACCTCCAACAAAGCACAATCACTGCCTGCATGACACTCCACTGCCACTTCTCCTGGGTTACATGCTGACCAACCGCCCCCCCTCCCCCCCACAGCGCACACCAAAGTGTCCCTGCGCAGTCTTCAGCTGCCCTCATGCCACACCACCCTCATGTCTATTTAGAAGTGCGTCTGCCATGAGGAGGAACCGCAGGCACACACTGCAGAGGGGTTGGCACGGCTAGGCAGCGACCCTCTTTAAAAGTGGTGGGGCGATAGCCCACAATGCTGTACAGAAGCAATGAGAAATAGAATCATGTGCCACCGCCATCAGGAGCTGCACACGTGGGCATAGCAATGGGGAACCTATGTGCCACACACTATTCATTCTGTCAAGGTGTCTGCATGCCCCAGTCAGACTGGTAATATGTACCTTAACAGTAACCGCGTTGGTGGTAATGTGGTGGTGACTGCGGACCTAGTAGCGCGGTTTTATTTTGTTGGTTTTCGGAATGTGGCCAGGATTAAGTGGGCCGTGGCGGGGGGATGGTGGGGGGGCTCTCTTGTAGTGTCGGTAAAGGTGAAATTCTTGGACTGCCACCAGACGAACCAATGCAAAGGCATTTGGCAAGAATGTTTTCCCTGTTGGAGGAGGAGGGGGATGTTTTTGAGGCATTACGTGTCCTCTCCACGTGTCCGTGGTTATATGCGCCTTAACAGTAACCGCGTTGGTGGTAATGTGGTGGTGACTGCGGACCTAGTAGCGCGGTTTTATTTTGTTGGTTTTCGGAATGTGGCCAGGATTAAGTGGGCCGTGGCGGGGGGATGGTGTGGGGGCTCTCTTGTTGTGTCGGTAAAGGTGAAATTCTTGGACTGCCACCAGACGAACCAATGCAAAGGCATTTGTCAAGAATATTTTCCCTGTTGGAGGAGGAGGGGGATGTTTTTGAGGCACTACGTGTCCTCTCCACGTGTCCGTGGTTATATGCACCTTAACAGTAACCGCGTTGGTGGGAAATGGCCTCGCCGCCATCATGTCTTTGGGAAGCCTCTGTTTCCACACCCCAGAGACATACCATTAGCAGCGGTATAGGCAGAGCCCAGAATTCGTAACATTTCAGCCGTAGCATTAGGACAGGCCCCACTAACATATCACTAGCAGCATTATAGCGGGAGCGCAGTCTTCGTTCCATGTCAGCAATAGTAGCACTCAAGACAGGCCCCAGTAACAATTCCGAAGCAGCAGTATAGTGGGAGCGCAGTCTTAGTTCCATTTCAGTAGCTGCAGTATAGCCAAGGCCCAAGTTACATTTATGTAGCTAAAGTGTAGGCCAACCCCACACACACTTCTGTACCATGAGTGCAGGCGAAGAACATACAAATTGCTATGATTACACTGTAGGTGAGGGCCCAAAAAAATTGGTGTACCAACAGTACTAATGTACCTCAGTAAAAATTGGCCATGCCCAACCAAGATGGCAGGTGAAACCCATTAATCACTTTGGTTAATGTGGCTTAAGTGGTAACTAGGCCTGGAGGCAGCCCAGTTTAACGAAAAATTGGTTCAAGTTAAAGTTTCAACGCTTTTAAGAGCATTGAAACATATAAAAATTGTTTCGAAAAATTAGATGAGTGAGCCTTGTGGCCCTAAGAAAAATTGCCCGTTCGGCGTGATTACGTGAGGTTTCTGGAGGAGGAGCAGGAGGAGGAGGAGGAATATTAGACACAGATTGATGAAGCAGAAATGTCCCCGTTTTGGATGGTGAGAGAGAACGTAGCTTCCATCCGCGGGTGCAGCCTACGTATTGCTTACGTATCGCTGCTGTCCGCTGGTGGAGAAGAGAAGTCTGGGGAAATCCAGGCTTTGTTCATCTTGATGAGTGTTAGCCTGTCGGCACTGTCGGTTGACAGGCGGGTACGCTTATCTGTGATGATTCCCCCAGCCGCACTAAACACCCTCTCCGACAAGACGCTAGCCGCAGGACAAGCAAGCACCTCCAGGGCATACAGCGCAAGTTCAGGCCACGTGTCCAGCTTCGACACCCAGTAGTTATAGGGGGCAGAGGCGTCACCGAGGATGGTCGTGCGATCGGCTACGTACTCCCTCACCATCCTTTTACAGTGCTCCCGCCGACTCAGCCTTGACTGGGGAGCGGTGACACAGTCTTGCTGGGGAGCCATAAAGCTGGCCAGGCCCTTAAAGACTGTTGCACTGTCTGGGCTGTACATGCTGCTCGATCTACGCACCTCCCCTGCTACCTGGCCCTCGGAACTGCGCCTTCTGCCACTAGCGCTGTCGGATGGGAATTTTACCATCAGCTTGTCCGCCAGGGTCCTGTGGTATTGCAACACTCTCGAACCCCTTTCCTCTTCGGGAATGAGACTGGGAAGGTTCTCCTTATAGCGTGGGTCGAGCAGTGTGTACACCCAGTAATCCTTAGTGGCCAGAATGCGTTGAATGCGAGGGTCACGAGAAAGGCATCCTAACATGAAGTCAGCCATGTGTGCCAGGGTACCAGTACGCAACACATGGCTGTCCGCACTAGGAAGATCACTTTCAGGATCCTCCTCCTCCTCCTCCTCAGGCCATACACGCTGAAATGATGACAGGCAAGCAGCATGGGTACCGTCAGCAGTGGGCCAAGCTGTCTCTTCCCCCTCCTCCTCATCCTCCTCATCCTCCTCCTCCTCCTCCTGAACGCGCTGAGATATAGACAGGAGGGTGCTCTGACTATCCAGCGACATACTGTCTTCCCCCGGCTCTGTTTCCGAGCGCAAAGCGGCTGCCTTTATGGTTTGCAGGGAACTTCTCAAGATGCATAGCAGAGGAATGGTGACGCTAATGATTGCAGCATCGCCACTCACCATCTGGGTAGACTGATCAAAGTTTCGAAGGACCTGGCAGATGTCTGCCAACCAGGCCCACTCTTCTGAAAAGAATTGAGGAGGCTGACTCCCACTGCGCCGCCCATGTTGCAGTTGGTATTCCACTATAGCTCTACGCTGCTCATAGAGCCTAGTCAACATGTGGAGCGTAGAGTTCCACCGTGTGGGCACGTCGCACAGCAGTCGGTGCACTGGCAGATTAAAGCGATGTTGCAGGGTGCGCAGGGTGGCAGCGTCCGTGTGGGACTTGCGGAAATGTGCGCAGAGCCGGCGCACCTTTACGAGCAGGTCTGACAAGCGTGGGTAGCTTTTCAGAAAGCGCTGAACCACCAAATTAAAGACGTGGGCCAGGCATGGCACGTGCGTGAGGCTGCCGAGCTGCAGAGCCGCCACCAGGTTACGGCCGTTGTCACACACGACCATGCCCAGTTGGAGGCTCAGCGGCGCAAGCCAACGGTCGGTCTGCTGTGTCAGACCCTGCAGCAGTTCGTGGGCCGTGTGCCTCCTATCTCCTAAGCTGAGTAGTTTCAGCACGGCCTGCTGACGCTTGCCCACCGCTGTGCTGCCACGCCACGTGACACCGACTGCTGGCGACGTCCTGCTGCTGCTGACACATCTAGATTGCGAGACAGAGGTTGAGGAGGAGGAGGAGGGTGCTTTAGTGGAAGAAGCATACACCGCCGCAGATACCACCACCGAGCTGGGGCCCGCAATTCTGGGGGTGGGTAGGACGTGAGCGGTCCCAGGCTCTGACTCTGTCCCAGCCTCCACTAAATTCACCCAATGTGCCGTCAGGGAGATGTAGTGGCCCTGCCCGCCTGTGCTTGTCCACGTGTCCGTAGTTAAGTGGACCTTGCCACTAACCGCATTGGTGAGGGCGCGTACAATGTTGCGCGAGACGTGGTTGTGCAGGGCTGGGACGGCACATCGGGAAAAGTAGTGGCGACTGGGAACTGAGTAGCGCGGGGCTGCCGCCGCCATCATAGCTTTGAAGGACTCAGTTTCCACAACCCTATACGGCAGCATCTCAAGGCTGATAATTTGGCTATGTGGACGGTTAACGATTGAGCGTGCGGGTGCGTGGCGGCGTACTTGCGCTTGCGCTCCAACACTTGCGCTAGCGACGGCTGGACTGTGCGGTGCGAGACATTGCTGGATGGGGCCGAGGACAGCGGAGGTGAGGGTGTGGGTGCAGGCCATGAGACGGTTGTGCCTGTGTCCTGAGAGGGAGGTTGGATCTCAGTGGCAGGTTGGGGCACAGGGGGAGAGGCAGCGGTGCAAACCGGAGGCGGTGAACGGCCTTCGTCCCACCTTGTGGGGTGCTTGGCCATCATATGTCTGCGCATGCTGGTGGTGGTGAGGCTGTTGGTGGTGGCTCCCCGGCTGATCTTGGCGCGACAAAGGTTGCACACCACTGTTCGTCGGTCGTCAGGCGTCTCTGTGAAAAACTGCCAGACCTTAGAGCACCTCGGCCTCTGCAGGGTGGCATGGCGCGAGGGTGTGCTTTGGGAAACACTTGGTGGATTATTCGGTCTGGCCCTGCCTCTACCCCTGGCCACCGCACTGCCTCTTGCAACCTGCCCTGCTGATGCCCTTGCCTCCCCCTCTGAAGACCTGTCCTGAGTAGGCGTTGCACACCAGGTGGGGTCAGTCACCTCATCGTCCTGCTGCTCTTCCTCCGAATTCTCTGTGCGCTGCTCCCTTGGACTTACTGCCCTTACTACTACCTCACTGCAAGACAACTGTGTCTCATCGTCATCGTCCTCCTCACCCACAGAAACGTCTTGAGACAGTTGGCGGAAGTCCCCAGCCTCTTCCCCCGGACCCCGGGAACTTTCGAATGGTTGGGCATCAGTGACGATAAACTCCTCTGGTGGGAGAGGAACCACTGCTGCCCAATCTGAGCAGGGGCCCGAGAACAGTTCCTGGGAGTGTTCCCGCTCCTGAGCATGTGTCATTGTAGTGGAGTGAGGAGGCTGGGAGGAAGGAGGAGCAGCAGACAGAGGATTCGGATTTGCAGCAGTGGACGGCGCAGAACTGTGGCTGGACGATAGGTTGCTCGAAGCACTTTCTGCCATCCAGGACAGGACCTGCTCACACTGCTCATTTTCTAATAAACGTCTCCCGCGTGGACCCATTAATTGGGCGATGAATGTGGGGACGCCAGAAACGTGCCTCTCTCCTAATCGCGCAGCAGTCGGCTGCGACACACCTGGATCAGGAGCTCGGCCTGTGCCCACACCCTCACTTGGGCCTACGCGTCCTCGGCCACGTCCACGTCCACGTCCTTTAGGCTTACCCCTACCCCTCAGCATGCTGTATTACCAGTGATTTGATTTCCCAGGCAGGAAATAAATTGGCGCAAGCCTGCAGGCCAAATATAATGTTTTCGCTTTTTTGCAAAGGGAAGGACCCACTGCGTATATTCAATGAACAATAACTTTTAGAACTGTAGTGTGGCCCTGAAAAAGTGACACACAACTTTAGTGTAGCAGAGTTATTAACTCTAGCAGAGCAGGTATTTGCCAGTCAGGAAAGAGAATGGCGCAAGCCTGCAGTAAACCGTAGCTGGTTGCGTCTGATTTTTGTACGTTGTCCACGCAGCACACACGTACACGGAGACCTTAGGACTGACACAGGCAGGCCAAATATAATTTCTTTTCCTTTTTTGCAAAGGGAAGGACCCACTGCGTATATTCAATGAACAATAACTGTGTTGTGGCCCTGCCTACACAATTCTTTCCCTGCAGTATCAATGGAGGGTGCAATGCTCTGCAGAGGCGATTTTGAGAAAAAAAAATATGCAACACTGCTAACAGCAGCCAGCACAGTACTGCACATGCTTAAATTTGGCCCTAGAAAGGACCGTTGAGGTTCTTGAAGGCTACACTCACTCCTAACATTCTCCCTGCCTATGCACCACTTCTGTCCCTAATGCCGGGTGCAATGCTCTGCACTGCCGATTTTGAGAAAAAAAAAAAAAAAAACACTGCTAGCAGCAGCCTGCACACAGGTAGATGTGGCCCTAAGAAGGACCTTTGGGGTTCTTGAAGCCTACACTGACTCCTAACGCTCTCCCTACAGCAGCACCAGCACGATAGTACTTTCCCTCAGCTAACTCACAAGGCATGTGTGGCGAGCCGCGGGAGGGGCCGACTTTTATACTCGGGTGACATCTGATCTTCCCAGCCACTCACTGCAGGGGGGTGGTATAGGGCTTGAACGTCACAGGGGGAAGTTGTAATGCCTTCCCTGTCTTTCAATTGGCCAGAAAAGCGCGCTAACGTCTCAGAGAGGAAACTGAAAGTAACCAGAACACCACGTGGTGCTCGTTACGAGTAACGAGCATCCCGAACACCCTAATATTCGCACGAATATCAAGCTCGGACGAGTACGTTCGCTCATCTCTAGTGAGTATATATATATTTTTTATTCACATTTTTGGATGATTTTCAGGGAAGGGCTTATATTTTTAAGCCCTTCCCGAAAATTCATCCCGCGCTCGCCGACAGTCCATTGCTTTCAATGGAGCCGGCTGTATTGCCGGCTCCATTGAATTCAATGGGCGAACATCGTTCTTCTCTGCCACAGCTGTTACAGCTGTGGCAGAGGAGAATGATCTTTGTAGTATATGTGTTACGTGTGCTGCTGGGGTTTTGTTGTACTATGTACTCCTGGCAGCACAGTCAGGTGGTTGAGGGTTAATTGAGCTGGCTGGGTGTGGTACTTCCTGCTAGCCAATCTCCTGGTTCTGTGCTCACATATAAACCCAGCTCCTGGTCAGTCTGGCTGGGTTCCCTAGGGTGAGCACTCATGTTAGTTCTGTGTCCTGTAACTTGTGATCAGTCATGTTCAGCTGGTTTCCACTCTGATCTGTGTTTGCAAGTAAGTCTATTGTGTGGCTCTGCTTCCCTAAGATTGTTTGGACACCTGTAGTCCTAGTCTGCAGAGGATTTCTTCATTGAAGAAATGGATGAATAAATCCTCTGTCACTGCTCTCACAGCTGTGGCAGAGGACCGCAATGTTTTCCCATTGAATTCAATGGAGCTGGCCCTACAGCCAGCTCCATTGAAAGCAATGGGCTGCCGGCAAGCCCGGCATTGATTTTCGGGGAAGGGCCTTAAATATAAGCCCTTCCCTAAAAAAAACATCTCTGAAATGTGTGAAAAATAAAAAAAAATATATACTCACCTCTAAGGAGCTGCCGGGGCTCAGGCACGTCCAGCTGGGTCTTCTCCTGCACTGCTGTAAAGTGATTTTTAGCAGGTGGAGATTTAAAATCCCCACCTGCTGAAAGGGCTGCCTCTGATTGGCTGAGCACTGTGACCAATCAGAGGCAGCTCTCAGCTATTGAATGACAGCTGAGAGCTGCCTGTGATTGGTCCCTGCACTCAGCCAATCAGAGGCAGCACTCACCCATTCATGAATTCAATGGGGTGTGCTGTCACATCTAAGGGTTTCACAATCAAAAAACACTGATGCCACAGTTACCTGCGATTTCAGAAACGGTGTCCTATAAATTTCGCCGTAGGCATCTTTCCGCATGTAAAATTTGCACATGACTGCTGCCATTGAAAAGCATTGGTTCTATCTAGTACTAATTTTTTTTCTACGCGTGAAAAAATGCACATTAAAACACCCGTGTAACTGAGCCGTAAAGCTGGCAAAAAAGGAACCAAGACAGTTAGCCCATGTCACTGTATATACAGTATGAAGATGCTTATTTGATGGCTAATCACAGGCACCCCACACTTGCAGCAGCTTTCCAAAATCTTACTAGGCTAGGGATTTGGTGAAGATAAATCTGGATTAGGATTCCTCTTTAGAGGAAGAAAATGTCCCTTCCTAAAGCTTAGCTAGAAATACCAGGTCAGTAATATAATAGTGTGCATTTAAAATAGGGGAAATGAATTTTTAATGGTTCAATGCACATTACTTCAGCCATTGTGTCTTTTTTCTTTTAACCCTTTCCAATCCAATTTGTATCCTGGTTTTCCTAGGGGGCTTACTCTTTTTCTGCCGTTATAAAACGGTGCTATCTGCTGGCTAAAGCCAGTACTGCATGAGGTGACACGTTGGATAGGCTCCAACAGCAGAGAGGCTGACAATATACAGTAAGAGAACCCCGACGGATGTCTTCATACATCGGAGCTGTACAGCCTTAAATCATAATGTCTTTAGATGTCAGACAGTGGATTGGAAAGGGTTAACAGTGGCTCAGCAGTAGTGAAATATAACACTGCCCAATGATGATTTTGTTTTGGGCTCAAAGAGTTTACTTTTTTATTTTGTGGGAATTTCTTTTTTTTTGGGGGGGGGGGGAGTTGTCACACCTCTGAACTGACATAACACAATGTTCTCCGTATGTTTGTAGGTTATAAACATAATAAATGTTGCTAGGACTGAGTTTCATGTTGTTTCTGTTTTTCTTTTTTTTCAGAATTTCTGGTTTTGGAGAATGCCACAAAATGCCACAAAAAATGTGTAAATTTAGTGAATAATTTTTGTTACATTTGTGGTGAAATAACATTTTCGTCACAGAAACACAATCTGATGCCTCTTGTGAAGACTGCCTATCATCATTCTTATGGTATGAAGGTAGGGGACCAGGATAAGTCATGGGCTCCACATATATGTTGCAACTCTTGTTCAACTATGAGAATGAATGAAAAATAATAAACGATCTCTGGCTTTTGCTGTGCCTATGGTTTGGCTGAAGCCTAAAAACCAAACAGATGAGGGCTATTTCTGCTTGACTCCACCTATAAAGGCAGGATTGTCAATGAAGAAAACAGGAACTTTTCAATACCCGAATCTTCCATCTGCTATTCGACATTCAGATAGTTTACCAGTTCCTACTCCACCCCAACATTATGAGCTTGAAGTAAAAAATGAAGAAAGTGTGGAAATAGAAGAACCCAACAAGCCTTCCACATCCCATGACCCGGCCTTTGAGGTAAAAGATGATACACCACACAGGCTGAGTCAAGCGGAATTGAGTGATCTCATTTGAGAGCTTGACTTGTCAAAGGAGAAGGCAGAACTTCTAGGGTCAAGACTACAGCATTTGAATCTTCTCCAACGTGATGTCAGGGTCTCACAGTACAGAGATCAGGGGGGTCTGCTTCCTTTTTTTGAGAAGAAAAACAATCAGGTTGTTTGCTGTGATGTTAATGGCTTGATGAAATATTTGAATTTGAACCATGATCCAAGTAAATGGAGGCTCTTCATAGACTCCTCCAAGCTTAGTCTGAAAGCTGTATTACTTCACAACGGAACCGTCTTCATTCTGTTCCTGTTGGTCACATGAAGAAGACTTATGCAAACATGACAGCCCTCCTCAAATCAATCAAATATGCTGAACACAAGTGGAAAATCTGTGGGGATCTAAAAGTCATCGCTGTACTCTTAGGAATACAACTGGGGTCACTAAATACTGTTGCTTCTTATGTATGTGGGACAGTAGGGACAGGAAATCACATTACATTCAAGTGTCTGTCCTGCTAGAAATCTTGACTCTATCGAGAAAAATGTCATTGCCGAGCCTCTCGTGGACCCAAAAGATGTTCTTCTTCCACCCCTTTATATAAAGCTGGGTTTAATGAAAATGTTGTCAAAGGTATGAACCAGGAAGGACAGGCATTTAAGTACTTAAGAGACAGATTTCCTAGATTGAGTGATGCAAAGGTTAAGGAAGGTATTTTTGTTGGCCCACAAATTCGACAACTTGTAAAAGATGGAACGTTTGACCAAGTTTAGGAGGGAAAAGAAAAGGAAGCTTGGCAAGCCTTAAGGGAAGTTATTCAAGGATTCTTAGGCAACAAAACAGATGATAACTGCACTCAGTTGGTGACAGGACTTCTGAAAAATACCATCAACTCGGATGCAACATGCCCCTTAATATCCATTTTCTCCATCCCACCTAGACTTTTTCCCTCCTAGTTGTGGAGCTGTCAGTGATGAAAGATTCCACCAGGATATTTCTGAAATGGAACAAAGATATCAGGGCCATTGGAATGAAGCAATGCTTGCGGATTACTGCTGATCTGTGTGTAGGGATGCTCCGGAACTCACTTACAAGAGGCAAGCCAAAAGAAAGTGATCCCATGAAGTCCCACATGATTCTCTTCACACCGAACTGCCTGCCAGGAATGCTTCCATCAATTTAGAACTCTTGGACCTCATGTCCACGGCAAAAACGTAATTTTAAAAACCGCGCAGGTCTCCTGCACACATGATCTGCACCCTTAGGGAATCATTGGGCACCCACAGGTAATTAACCCCTTCATGACATGGCCTATTTTGGGCTTAAGGACGCAATGATTCTTGGCGGATTTTCTTCTCCATTTTTCAAAAGTCATAACTTTTTTATTTTTCCGTTGATGCGGCCGTATAAGGGCTTGTTTTTTGCGTGGGAACTGTAGTTTTTATCGGTGCCACTTTTGGATGCATAGACTATATTGTAAAACTTTTATTATTTTTTTTATGATAGCAGGGAGAGAAAACACATCAATTCTGCAATAGATTTTTGTTTTTTTTTTACAACGTTAATTATGCAGCATAAATGACACAATCCATTTTTTTCTGCGGGTCGGTACGATTACAACTATACCAAAATTCTTACTTTTTTTTAGGTTTTCCCACTTTTCTGCAATAAAAACTCTTTTTTTGGAAATCTTTTTTTTCTAAATCGCGGCATTCAAAGTCCTGTAACTTTTTTATGTTTTTATGTACGGAGCTCTATGAAGGCTTATTATTTGTGAGACGAGCTGTAGTTTTTATTGGTACCATTTTGGGGTACAGTCGTTTTTTATCCCCTTTATTGCGTTTTTAGGGAGGCAAAAATGCTAAAAAATTAGCAGTTGACATCAGTTTTCTAGCGTTTTTTTTAACGCTTTTTTCCGTGCACAGTCAAAAGCATGTGCAACTTATTGTACACATCGTTACGGACGTGACAATACCAAATATGTGGGGTTTTAATTTTTTTTTTACCTTTTTTATGCTAATATGAAAAAAAAAAAAAAAAAAAGGGTTTTTTTAACTTTTTTTTATATTTTTCTTTTTCATTCATTTTTTAATCTTTTTTTTTTACACAATGTGAATCCCTCTGAGGGACTTGCAGCACAGCACGAATGATTGCTGTGATAAGGCATGGCAGGGCTACTGCCCTGCCATGCCTTATCGCTTATACAGAGATCACAGGCTATGGCACTACAGGACGCCAGTGTCTGGTGTCCTGTTGCCATGGCAACAGGCCGGGCTCTCTGTGATTATATTGCGAGAGCCCAGTAACTTCACAGAGGGAGCGCGCTCCCTCTGTGAACCCTTCCCAGGCCGCGATCTACATAGATCGCTGCAGGGAAGGGGTTAACAGCGGGGGCGCATCTCCGATGCACCCCCGCTGTTGCAGTGGAAGGCCGGCTGTGACCGACAGCTGGCTCCCGCCGCGGGATAGCGCGAGATCATAAGTGATCTCGCGCTATCCCCAGGACGTAAGTTTATGCCCTGTTGCGGGAAGTACCCCGCTGCCAGGACGTAAACTTACGCCCTGGAGCGGGAAGGGGTTAATAATGGTCTACCACACGGACCTGCAAAATGTGAGATGAAGCTAGGGAGTGTAGATACGCGGCGCTCTACTAATCCCTCAGCAGCAGGCACTGTTTCACCCTGCCCAGGACCTCGGCCTCTCCCTACACCCTCACTCGGATGCCCACGTCCTCGACCTCTACCCTTACCCTTAGTCTTCATCATGTTGGATAATGTACTTGGTCAAAATGCTACGCAAACTGTGAGGTATTTTGCTTTCACTTTAACCCAAAAATAGACACTGTAAACTGCGTAAAGTGTTGTTAGATAGTGTGGATTGACAGGACCCACAGACGGGTATATAGCGTATGCTTTGAGCCCCCCCCCCAAAAAAATAAAAAATTTAAACAGTGTATACTGTTGTTAGATACCGGGGAGTGACAGGACCCACACAGGGGTATAAAGCGTACGCTTTGAACCTCAAAATATACACAATGAACAGTGTATACTGTTGTTGGATAGCGTGGATTGACAGGACGCACACACGGGTATATAGCGTACGCTATGAGCCCCATAATATACACACTGAACAGTGTATACTATTGTTATATAGCGTGGATTGACAGGACGCACACAGGGGTATATAGTGTATGCTTTGAGCCCCATAATATACACAATGAACAGTGTATACTGTTGTTAGATACCGTGGATTGACAGCACCCACACACGGGTATATACCCTACGCTTTGAGTTCCCCAAAAAAATTAAAAAATGAAAAATGATTGGAGCTTTGTTACTTCTCATCTAGTCTCTGTACACCACTAGCAGTATACTACATAAAACAGGTAACAGTATGCAGTATACAGCCGGGATGCTTGAGAATACTTTGTGCACACTACTGCTCCCAGCCAGCCAAACTGCTGATGCACGCACTGAGAGGCGTTGTAGTCCTAGAAAGGACTGTTGGGTTCTTGGAACAAGGATCCCTGCCTAACCGCAACCTCTAACCTACAGCAGCTCTGTCCCTCAGCTAATGCAGCATGCGTGTGAGGCGAGCCTCAGGTGACTTGAGTTTTTATGCTCGTAGGTCACCCGATCTGGCCAGCCAGTCACTGCTATAGATGTGCACAGGGTTGGCACATTACAGTAGGATGTGCCAAAGCCTTCCCTGCAAGTTTATTGGCTAAAAAATGGCGCTAAACATGCGGGGAGGAGAGGATGAAATTTTCTCGAGCACCGCATGGTGTTCGCTCAAGTAACGAGCACTGTCGAGTATGCTACTGCTCGAACAAGCATGCTCGCTCATCTCTAATAAAAACCTAATTTTATTCTTAGATGTGTTAAAAACATGCAGACATAAGGGCACACTACACTAACCAGTAGGGACTGAAGGTGAGTATCCCTCTGGGTAGCTGGAACCAAACACTGAATGAACCTACAAACATTAATACATCCGAATAATGGCCCAGGGGTCGGGAAAATCCAGGTTCTGATTGTATATATCACTGGGGAGATCTGATCCTAGTGCAGTCCCCAATAAGGTAGAACTTAGTCCTCTTGCCAACATAATAGTATGAGCGTGTCAGAGTCTAGGTCATTTCCATCATAAGGACCACATGCAGGGACCTCCAAGGTGTTAGGGATAGTGGAAAAGGAACAGAAAGCAGAAGCATGGCTCGGCGGTGGCTCAGAGGAGCAATTGAATAACAGATTTTCATTTATTATCAGATTTCAGTTAATCTTGTGGGATGAGATCTGATCTTCATTTATCCCATTTTTGGGAACAGATAAAATTTTTTAGCACTCAATTTTTTCTAGAGGGACGATTAACAAGATCTGCATTTCTGGCATATTTTTTTTATTTTTAATATCATTTTTAATATTTTTAATAACGCACAAAAACCGCAAAAAGGCAAACTTGCGTTGTGTTTTTAACATTAGAAAGTCCCATTGACACTTGGAAAAAAAAACGCAGCAGATCTCCAGCGAAAACAAAAACGCTACTGTGTAAAAGCCCTAAGTCTGGAGACAGGAGTTAAAGAAGCAGCTATCTGACGTCATAACCTGTAGAAGTAAAGCATTTTCTTCCAAGTATCTACAAGGTTTATTCCTTCTTGTAACTTTCCCACTTCTTGACGACTTTAGTCTTTAGAATATTTGCTCCAAGCTCAAGAATCGTAGGGAACACATTGCAGGCCACCGTCTTGAATTTGTCCACAATGGGCTCATACCAACTGGGCTCCTGCAATTGCTCCTTCTCCGTCTGGCAGTCTTCGATCTGTGCTTGGTACATATTGGCCTGTCTTTGAAATCCTTGTCTCTCGTAGCATTCCCGTTCCTGAATAAACAACGAGAACGGATTAGCATATGGTTATATATACAATGCATGTTGAACAAAACCTGGTAGGAATGGGGTCTTATGAGAACGTTGTGTGAACAGGGTCTTACAGAAGAACAGCCGATGGTGATGCTTCTCCCCACCTCCTTCGGTCCGGTACCTGGACGTTAGGGGGAGCGGTGGGAGGCACGAGACTGGTGCTTGGCAGCATCGTTCAGGACAGCGCTGTGGCGCAGTGTTGGCCGTTCCCTCTCCACTGGCCATAGCCACTGCCAGTGAGGGAAGCAGAAGAGGCGCACATTGGCGCCACGTTGGAATATCATGGGCAGCGCTATTTTTCCTGAGCCTCTTAGAGGCTTTACATGGATGCTCCGCCTCCACCAGTAAGGTGGCGGTGATATAGCTACGAAGATCCAGCCCCTCCATAGGGAATAGTGAGGGCTTAGACCCAGACCCTCCCCCCAACGCCAAGCGCAGGGCTTTTTGAGTTCATGATAGGGGGCATATATAAAAGGCTCTGACTTGCATCATAGCAGGAGCAGGCAAAACTAGGAGAGAGTGGCAGCAATGACTGTGTAAGCATCAGGGGAGCCCTAAACAGAGTGTGTATAGGGGCCAACCAGCAGAGCACGTGGCAATGACCAATGAAAAGTGTGAGCTGACTACTGTCCCCAGGCAAGGAGCACAGCATGCTGAAATGGGGGCAATGGAAGGCCCAATGATCCAGGGACCACAGTGTACAGACCATGTGGAAGGAGAGGGAGACTCCCTTTCCACTTGGGACTTTGTCCCTGAAGTCTACGATGGCATCATGATCCAGTGAGACACTAGAAAACTACGAAATATGAAAGTCCGGTTCAACATGACAGTTAGGGCTCATGTCCACGGGCAAAAGAAGAATTAAAATCCGCAGCAGATTTTAACTCTTCTCCTGCCTGCGGATCCGCACCCCATAGGGATGCATTGACCACCCGCGAGGTAGATAAATACCCGCGGATGGTCAATAAAAGTGATTTTAAAAAAAATGGAGCATGAAAAAATCTGGACCATGCTCCATTTTCATGCGGGTCTCCCGCGGGGACGGCTCCCGCGGGCTTCTATTGAAGCCTATGGAAGCCGTCCGGATCCGCGGGAGACCTAAAATAGGAATTTAAAAGAATTTACTCATCCGGAGCGAGCGGGGAAGGTCTTCTCTTCCTCACGGCCGGATCTTTCTTGCTTCGGCTCGGCGGATGTGCCCGGCGCATGCGCGCGGCAAGTCGGCGACGTGCCGGCGACGTGCCGCCGGTGTGACGAGTTCATCCGCCGGACGAAAAAGAAGATCCGGCCGTGAGGAAGAGAAGACTTTCCCCGCCCGCTCCGGATGAGTAAATTCTTTTAAATTCCTATTTTCAGCGCTCATGTCCGCGGGGCAGGAGGGACCCGCTGCAGATTCTCCATGTAGAATCCGTAGCGGGCCTGATTTTCCCCGTGGACATGAGGCCTTAGTGTTGCACACTATAGAGACAGTGACAAACAGCTTGGGACTGCGGAAGTATCTCCTCGTAGTGATGTTAGGGGCTGTAATTTTAAGAGGTTCACACAATGGGCGTTATGTTAGTGAGTGATGTCAGGTACGGTTAGTGAGCAGTGTGATGTGTACTGATTTATGATGCAGAGTTTATTGTAACGGGGGACAGGACATTTCAGGTATAGCAGCGCTATGTGCAGATGAGAGACAGTAATGTGAGATAAAAGTCTATGCGAGAATGTTCGCACCTCGGGTGCGTTTGAGACCTCAGTGACGCAGACCTCCAACATTAAGGGGAGTACTCTGGCATCTGCATTAGGCTGTGATGTTGGCTTGCAGCGGACATTCAATAATGTGGGGTACAATGTTGGTTGTGGAGCAATCCGAGAAAAGAGAAAAATGTACCCCTGCACCTACGATGTATTTAACTCATATGTCGCAGAATACTGAGATAGAGATATGTTAAAAAGGTGATGTCTGGTTAATTATGCAACATTTAATTATTCATGACCTCTTATGTAGTAAAAGCACCTAATTACCAGTTCGTTTAGTAAAGTTTGCTTTTAAAAAAATGTACCGCTGCGCCATACATAACACCACCACCTGCTTCAGGAACGTGGTGTGAGTGGGGTCTTAAGGGAACGTGGAGTGAATGGGGTCTTATGGGAACGTGATGTGAGTGGGGTCTTATGGGAACGTGGTGTGAATGGGGTCTTATGGGAACGTGGTGGGAACTGATTTTAAAGGAAAATGATGTGAATAGATTTAGAGGAACGTGGTGTAAACAGTCTTATGGGAATGTGGGGTGAACGGGTTCTTAGAGGAAAGTGGCGTGAAATTAGTGTAAGAGTAATGTGAGATTCAAAAGAATGTGGTGTAAATAGAGACTTTGGTGGTGTAAATATAGTCTTCCAGGGTCTATTATAGAAAAAGGGGGAGAATGGAGACTCTGAGGAACCTTACTCCACCCTACAGCCGTTACACTGTACGTGAGGCACAAAGACAATATAGTTACTTGGATAAGATTTCCAGAAGGTCCTGGGGCAGCTCAGCAGCTCCTCTACAGGAAAACATAACTTGTGGTGCTTCTACTATCTCCTCTTCCTAGTTTCATTAGCGAGGTGTCTCGTATGAGACCCTTCACAACCTTGGTACAACATGGTCCAACACCAGAGTTTTCACTAGCTGTGTTTTAGCACATTACTCTACAGACCTTGGAGAATATCCATGTGTACAGTCAGCTTTAGAGTTGGTGAAGTCCAAGGCCTGATACCTCCCACCCCTGATCTTCTCCTTTTTGTTAGTTATATAGGCAGGGAAACTAAAGAGGTGAAGAGGTAATGAAAACAAATGCCTAACAATCATACGCCCCATAATACAATGAAACTTCAATACTTATTTGGCAAGTTCATTAGTTTGATGAAGGGGCCTGCCTGGACTTACCCTGTTCTTTTCCGCAATCACCCGCTGTAGTTCATGTTGCATATATTTTCTTTCTTCATTCATTTTTTCAAGCAAGCCCATTACGTTCTTCTCTAATGACATTTGCAGTTCCTCAGACTTCTGCTTCTGCTGAGATACTACTTCTTCACGCGCTTTTTGTTCCATCTCTTGAACTTTTTTCTTAGCCATCTCCTCTGCAGAAGGAAGAATCATGGATAAGAAGGTTTCACCTGAAGTAGGTTGAAGCATTGTCCGACTTTTATGTTCCTCCCTTCTGATACAAACTGCATATGTTTCTGTACAATATGCACATTTAATGGACATTCTCTCCAGAACCTTTAGCTGGTCAGAGGTTGTGTGAAGCCATAATAGACCTGAATACATGCCTGCTAATTCTGGATCTACAGAACAGTATTATGTGAAGACCCAGATCATTGGAAGAGGATAAACAATGAGCTGAATAAGAGAAATTGTAAATTCGAACATAAGATTGGAGTGAGGTCTATAAATAAGAGCTGTTACTATCAGTAGAAATGTCCCTCCTGAGCACTTCATCAGGTCAGCACAGTACATGGTTGACATGTTTTTGTGTCCCCCCTCACCTCTGTGATTTTAATTTACTTTACAGTAAGAAAGTGTAGGTTCTGACGGACGTGGTGTGGCCTTGCCGTCGGCCCGTCAGCTTATACGTCTTGGCCAAAATGATAAACTAACACCCGCATTTTATTAGTGTGTATCAATATTTCCGTTATGCAGTTTGCTACAGACTTCTGGGGGAGCCCAAGATGTCAGCCAGTGTGGCCCACTGTTAAGATACAAAAACAGTGGTCACATGTCAAACTGGGGAGGAGTTTGCCTAAAAGGTGTTGTCTGGTTACCAGACAGCATTACTGCTATAGCTGTAGCTTTCTTAAAGGAATTTCCAAGATTAAAAGTTATCCCCTGTCCATAAGATAGGGGATAACGTGCTGATTGGTGGGGGTCTCACCCCAAGACCACTGCCGATCTCAAGAATGGAGTCCCATAACCCCTGTCCTCCTCACTGCTAGGTTTCTGCACTCCTTGCAGTAAGGAGACTGAATGCAGCGCTGGTCACGCAAACACCCTGGTGCTCCATTGACTTTTATGGGACTATTGAGATACGCAAGCGGCAAACCCCATTGAAATAAATGGAGCACCAACCAGGCATTCTAGGCCAGCACTCCATTCATTCTAACATCACTGTGGGGAAGAAGTGACTCGTACAGTGACAGGCAGAAGGGGACAGATCTGCGGGGGTCACCACCAATCAGCAACTTAGATATCCTCTGGATAGGGGATAACTTGAAATCTTGGTTCACACCTTTTAAAATAAGAAAAAGGGCAGTACTTACCCATCCTCAGCTGCAGGGATCTGGCGCCATTGCCCCAACGTCCTCCTGGAGATTGTTATAGAGGATGACATCACAGGAAGTCACTAGACCACTGTAGCTAATCAGGGGCTGCAGCGTCTCCGTAATGAACTCCTGGCATCATGGCACCCAGAATGCAAGCGGCTGATGCCAGGAGAATGGGTGGTGACGCTTCAGCCTCTCATTAGATGTAGGTGACTTCCTGTGATGTCATCTTCTACAACAATCACCAGTAGGACAGCGGGGCAAAGGCGCTAGATCCCCGTGGCTGAGGACGTGTAAGTACTGCTCTTTTTATTAGTTTAAGACAGTTACACCTACAGTGGGATTATTGGGATGTGAGAAGCTGGATGGTCATATCGAGGTATTGCCCCCACCTGGGCTGTTCTGACCAAACAGTTAGGTGTTAGGACCGGTGGATGTGTGATTATACATGTTATATCCAAGCTAGAGGTGGTACAACCGGGTGCTAGAGGCTCCATGCCCCCCTGGTATCACATCTTGCAGCCAAGCTAGAGGCAGTACAACTGGATACTAGATCCTCCATGGGTTTTGACAATGAGACTATTTGACTGTTTTTGGTGGAAAATGACGCCTGGATCCTGACTTCCTCCTGAAAGAAACATTACTTTCCCTCTATAAGATCCATCATATTCGGATTGTACTTCCTTTTGTAACGGTCTTCAATGACTGAGATGTCTTGTGTGCATTATACAAAGTGCATTGAGAACCAGTTCGTTCACATGGGCGTATTTTTTCGCCAAATGTACAATCGCATGAACAAATACGCAGCATGATCTTGTTGGGGCGTATTACACACTGCAATAAGCCGTTGAATTGAATGGGCGGGCACAAATACGCAGTGAGTACGCAGGAAACTTGTTTATTTGCACACCATTTCAATGAGCCTGTCTATGTTCTTTTTTGCATGTGCAAATATGCAGTGTATTTGTGCACTTAAAAACACGTCAGAGCAGGTGAAAAACGTGGTTGTAAATGATTTTTGGTCGTGCAAATACATATCGCATAGTAGTAATAGTAACCCACACTGTGGCCTCAGTAGTAATAGTGACCCCCATAGTTCCCGCAGTAGTAATAGTTACCCCCGCAATGGCCTCAGTAGTAATAGTGACCCCCACAATGGCCTGAGTAGTAATCGTGACCCCCATAGTGGCCACAGTAGTAAGTGACCCCCATAGTGACCGCAGTATCAACAATGTCCTATATATTGGCCCAAATAGTAATAGTGATGCTGCCCAGCCAGAGGCCAATAGTAACCCTCCCATTGGATCAAGAAGAGGTAATCTGGCATCATGAGGCACAGGTCTTATTACAGTAGGTATATCTGGATGTTATCTTTCTGTTTACTGGAGAAACCTTTGGTATTGGTCATGCAGAAATAACAGTCAGTATGGTGGTCTCCTGGTTCTCGCCATACCATCAGAATGGTGTTATATTCTTCCCTTTCAGTCGATGTGTGAGATGAGTGTTACATGACACTTCTTATCTTGGTCACCAAGCTTTAATCTGAAATACTTGTGATAGGCTTACTTTACCAAGGATGTAATTCTCCTCTGCTGTGTCTTTGTTGTGAACTGTCCGCAGACATAGCAAAAATTGTCTTGGTTGTTCAGACATCCGCGCCACTCAGCCATACTGTTATTAAATAGTCCCAGTCTAACCAATGACCTGTAAAAACACTTTTCCTTAATTACAATTTACTGGTGTATGATTCCCAGCGTTTCCACCATGTGGAAACATACCCTATATGTTACCCTAACCTACCCTTATAGTGTTCAGTCCGCGGGCGGTGTATAATAGCAATTGCAAAATAGTTGCACAATCACTTTTGTTATTCTTATTATTAAGCAAAGTTAATGGAAAGCCAACTGTAACATAGTGACATAGATTAATTGTGTAGGCGTATTTCCGAAAAATAAAGTAGAACAGCAAATGAATTACATTATTCCCCATGACCGGAAAACTTTATGTGGCAGAAGAAAACGGATATCACATATGAATTCAGCGCACAAAAGCTATTATAAGCCTATCTGTTACAAAAATTGTGTTGCACACATTATATTTAAAGATGAGCTAGCATACTCGCTAAGGGCAATTGCTTGATCGAGCATTGCCCTTAGCGAGTACCTGCCCCCTCGGGAGCAAAGATTCGGCTGCCGGCGGGGGGCAGGGAGCGGGGAGCGGTGGGGAGGAATGGAGGGGAGATCTCTCTCTCCCTCTCCCCCCCCCGTGATTGTGGTGCTGTGGACGAAAGGGGGGGTGTGAGTGTTGTTGGAGGTGGTGAATTTGGGGGTGAATTGAGGGAGTTGTTAGGGACGGTACGTGAGTTGTTGTAGCTTTGTGACAGGGACAGAGGTTCGGGTTTATTAACCCCAACTCCGGTGTCGGCTTGGGTTCCGGTAAGGAGCGGAAGTGCGTCGGGTGTGGGGGACGGCCCGGGTACATCTGTAGGTCTGCGTCGGGGGGGTTACAGTGGTAGTGCAGACGGAGCAGGATGGGGAAGCAGTCAGGTTAGATGACAGGGCCAAAGGGGAAGTTTATG
Organism: Eleutherodactylus coqui; assembly: GCF_035609145.1. NCBI lineage: Eukaryota > Metazoa > Chordata > Amphibia > Anura > Eleutherodactylidae > Eleutherodactylus > Eleutherodactylus coqui. The sequence goes on from NC_089844.1 coordinate 172,793,687, forward strand.
TCTGCTTCGAGGGTCCGCTGGGGGCCCATTTGAAAAAAGAGGTGCGTGAAAAGATCTGGAAAGACGAATACGTCGAGATCTTTTCATTGCTACCTCTGGAGAAATTTAATCTAGAGAAAGGTAAGCGAACGGACTCAAAAAAAGAGGAGGAAGAGAAGAAGCGGTTGAGGCTTATTCCGCAAACGTTTGCAAATTGGTTGCAGGCGTTTGCTATTTTAGCCGGGGTCATTGGAGAGAAGGCGCCCGAAAATTGTTCGGCCCTTTTCTGCTATATGAACTCTATCGGAGAGGCATATAGGACGTACGGTGGTCAGGCGAGGCGTGGTTGCGCTACGACGAACAATTTCGTCAGCGCAAAGCGGTGCGCCCTAATATCCGGTGGGATCACAAGGATATTGGCTTGTGGCTCAGGGTGATGTCTCCAACGCGGTATGGGCAGTCCTTTCCTGAGAGCGCCGGTCCATCCGGCGCAAGCAGTGGAGGAAGCTCTGCCGCGAGTGGCGGGACATCAGGAGTGCGAAAGGCGGGATTCTGCTGGCAATATAATGAGGGCCAGTGTAAATTTGGAGCAAGTTGCCGTTTTAAACACAATTGCTCCGTGTGTAGCGGGACGTCCCATGGTGCCGCTAAATGTTTTGAACGCGGAAAGGGTAAGACCGGCGGGACAGATGGGAAAAGGGAGGACGCCGGTGAAGGTTCACGAGATGGCCCCCTTTCTAAATAGGTATCCTGATGTAGAAAAGGGCTGGTTGTTGTTGCAGGGTTTTACTGAAGGTTTTAAAATTCCAGCGCCTATGCATCGGGTGCCCTCCGCGTCGCAAAAATTTGCGTTCAGCGTTACAATTTCCATCGGTTGTTAGAGATAAGTTAGAGAAGGAGGTGCTGTTGGGACGCATGGCGGGGCCGTTTTTGTCTCCCCCGATTCCCAATTTAGTAATCTCTCCATTGGGGGTGGTTCCTAAGAAGGAACAAGGAAAGTTTCGATTGATTCATCATCTGTCTTTTCCAAAAGGCGAGTCAGTGAATGACGGGATAGCTCCTGAACTCTATTCGGTAGTTTACACGTCTTTTGACGCAGCCACGAGATGGGTGCAGAGATGCGGTAGAGGGGCCCTGCTGGCAAAGACAGATGTTGAATCAGCGTTCCGGTTGCTCCCGGTTCATCCCGATAGTGTTCACTTATTGGGGTGTGTTTGGGAGGGGAAATTTTTTGTGGACCAATGCCTGCCAATGGGGTGCTCGATTTCGTGCGCTCTTTTTGAGGCATTCAGTTCATTCCTGGAGTGGGTTGTTAAGGACGTGTCCGGTTTGCAATCCATTTTGCATTACTTTGACGATTTTTGTGTGTTGGTCCGGCGGGTTCAGGTGTGTGCAGTGCCCTTTTGTCTACGGTGCAGTGGGTGGCTAAAAAATTTGGTGTTCCGCTGGCGCCAGAAAAGACTGAGGGTCCGGTTACGAGTTTGAATTTTCTTGGTATCACGATTGATACTGAAAGGATGGAATGTCGCCTGCCAGAGGATAAATTGAATTCACTGCGGTTAGACGTGCAGACGGTGTCTCGAGCTAAAAAGGTTACCTTAAAAACGTTACAGTCGTTGCTCGGGAAGTTAAATTTCGCGTGTCGGATTATGCCAATGGGGCGTGTGTTTTGCAGAAAAATGGCGGGAGCAACGGCGGGAGTGAAGGCCGGTCATCACTTCGTGCAGATCTCAGCAGAGATTCGCGCAGATTTGGCGGTTTGGTCTTCTTTTTTGGTAAAATACAATGGGAGGTCGTTGTTTATTGAACAGGCAGTGGATAATTTTGACTGCGAGTTATTCACGGATGCGGCAGGGGCGCTCGGTTTTGGGGCATTTTTTCAGGGGCAATGGTGTGCCGGTGAATGGCCGGAGGAGTGGCAGCGATATGGGGCGGTAAAAAGTTGGGTACTACTGGAGCTGTTTCCAATTGTGGTAGCGGTGTCGGTTTGGGGGGAATGGTTCAGGAACAAGAAGGTTCGTTTTCACTGTGACAACCTGGGAGTAGTACAAGTGATTAATAGCATGTCAGCTCGGTCGCCGCCAGTAGTTGATTTATTACGCCAGTTAGTTTTGCTTTGTTTGTCGTTGAACGCGTGGGTGGTTGCGGTCCATGTTCCGGGGGTGGACAACAATATAGCAAATTCCCTTTCTCGTTTTCAGTGGGATCGTTTTCGGGAGTTGGCGCCGGAAGTGGAACGGGAGCGTCTGCGTTGTCCACCAGAACTATGGAGTGTGGTCGACGTGCAGCGGAGCAGCTGATTGCCGGGTCGTTGACGCAGGTCACATGGACATCTTATCTGGCAGTTTGGGAGGATTGGCAGTGTTGGTTGGGGACGTTGGGGGAGGTATTGTCAGAGGAAGAGCAGGTTAATGCGCTATTGGCTTGGTTGGGTAACGTAGCTATTATGCGGTGGTCAGTGGCGAGAGTAAATAGATTTATGGCAGGGTTAGCTTTCGGTTTCAAGTTTAGGGGGATGCGGGATTTGACAAAAGTCTTTTTGGTGCGGCAGGCATTCAAAGAGTTCCGGAGGGGTAGGCGGGAGAAGGATAGGAGGGTCCCATTACTTTTGAGTTGTTCGAGAGGATGGGGGCAGAGTTGGGAAGTTTTTGTTCCGATGTTTACGAAGTGCGGTTGTTTCGCTGTGCATTTTCTTTGGCATTTTTTGGGGCATTCAGGTTGAGTGAATTGGTGTCACCCAGTAAGTTAGTGAAAGGGGGTTTAGAATTTGGGGATGTAAATGTAGTAGACAGAGTGTTGCATATTTGGGTGCGACGGTCAAAAACCGATCAAGCTGGTAAAGGTAAAGAAGTGTGTTTGGCGCAGGTGACGGGTGCATTGATGTGTCCAGTACGTTGCTTTGAGGAATATGCAGAGTTGCGGCAAGGGGCTGGGGGACCATTTTTATGTCATAGAAATGGGGCCTTCTTGTCGTACTATCAGTTTACTGCGGTGTTAAAGGGAATCGTGGCGGCTTTGGGTTTAGTGGGAGGAGGATATTCATCACATTCTTTTCGGATAGGGGCTGCAACGGAAGCGACACAGTTGGGGTTATCTGGAGAGGTTGTGAAGAGGATTGGGAGATGGGAGTCGAGAAGGTTTCAGTTATATGTTCGTCCGGATCAGGTGTAAGTGGTAGTGAATGCGAGGATTATGTATATATAATTTAAAAAAAAAAAAAAAAAGTTATTTTGGCTGTTGGTCGGGTGATTTGTGGAAATTATTTGTGGTTTTATTCCATTTGCAGGTCTCAGAGATCCAGTGTTGGTCTGGCTGATGGGCCATTCGTACGTTTATTGGGCTGCGGAGAGGGCAAAGGTTCGGCCTATGGGGAGGCAGTTGGGGTTTAGCAAGGAAGCGGTCGTAGTGCGTTGGTTAGGAGAGAGGGGAATGAAATGGGGTCAGGTGCTGCGGCAGGTGGACTCTTAAGCCAGAATGGACAGGAGTCCAGATATTTTGGTTTTACATGTGGGAGGGAACGACTTGGGGAATTGTCCGGCGCGAGAATTGCGTTGTGACATTCAGTACGATTTTTTGCGTTTACGTGGTCTGTTTCCTCACATGGTAGTGGTATGGTCAGAGATTATCCCAAGGAAGAGTTGGAGGGGTGCCCGTTCCTTAGTAGGAATCAATAGGGCAAGGGTGAAGCTTAATAGACATGTTTCAGCGTTTGTGGCAAGGAATGGAGGAGTCAGTGTCAGACATATTGATTTGGAGAAAGGGGAAGGCAACTATTGGGCTGGAGACGGTATTCACCTTAATGATATCGGGATCGATATCTGGGCGGTTGGAATTCAGGAGGGGATAGAGAGTAAGCCGTGCTTGCATTGGCGGGTGGGGGGTCCTTGGAGTCGTTGGAAATTGTGGGGGGGGGAGTTGGGAGGGCAAAGTGCTCACCTGTTTAGACTCCCTCCTTAGTATATTGGTTGCTATCTGGTGCGGTTACTTGGTTGGTGGAGGGGGCAGTAGACTCCCTCCGGTTTAAGTAATGGGAGTGTTAGCCACCCAATGGGCGGTTATTGTTGCCCTTGAGCCTGTAGTCCGGCTGTGGGGCGAAGTATTTTCAGAGTGGTATAGTTGCACCAGATTTTGTGGCTCCAAGGACCCTCCCCCCGTAATTGTTCCTGGGTAATTATAATTTTAATGTTGTTTATTGTTAGTAATAAACTGGCTGCTGTGGCCAATTCATCCAAAGAAAGTTGTTGTGTCGTTATTGGGAAGTGGGCTACAGCATAGGTGGGTCTGCCCTTCCCGGGTCATGGGATAAATCAGCAGAAGATTTAGGGATAGCTACAGTTAGGACTATGTACTGCCAGGTTTTTACTTCTCTTTTTATCAACCATCTGCTCCATTATCTTAAAACCATCATCAGTTTGTGCCATCATCTGATTACCATCACCATTCTGTTTCTATCATTGTTCCTATTTTTGGATTACCTACTAGTGTTGATACAGCCTTCATATATTTGCTCATTTGACTGTCCTGTTGTTACATAATTCACACCTACTCTAAGTTCCGTCCATGTTCTACTTGGAGACACCATTAGTACCCAGGAAAGGTGACTGCAATAGGTGAAGTCCAGTTCTGTTGTCTTGTGTCTAGCCGGCATTACTACAACACAACATGGGACCAATAAATGTTAACGTTCCCTCACCTTCCATCTCCTTGTCTTTCTTAGTCAAGGCTTCATCACTTTTCAGAATGTTGATTCCTATACTTCCCTTAGATGCCTGGTATTTCTGAAGCACCATGTCAGCCTAAACAATTAAACATGTTCAAAATATAGCAATAGTTGGATAAATGATGAATACTCAGCCTATGTGTACAAGATCCTAACCGTAATCTCTTCTACTCACCTGAACGCCTTTCCCAGGTGCAATGTTATACTTGTCCTCTATTGCTTTTAAATCTTGCTTGAATCTTTCATAGCCGCCACGAATGCTGTACGATCCTTGAGCTAAAGCTTCCTCGTGCTCCACAGAAAGGTTCTTAATCAGACCTTCACACTTTTCCTGGGACATTGCCTCATTTTTTTTGCTGAACTCATTCTTTTTCTCTTGCACCAGTTCCTAAAGGAAGAAACACGTAGACTTCTATTATTTACTGGTCTTTAGAGATAAGCTCCTAACGTAGCTTAATATATAGATGTCAGGACTCTCAGGTCCTCTGTTCCCGTACGGCCATTCCTACCACTTGGGCTGCAGGAGTGCGGCGCAGGGGAGCCCGGGTTCTGGTGATCTCACCTGGCCGCCGTAAGTCTGGTCACTGCCGGGTTGCTAGGGACGCAGCGGGTGCCGTCCCGTGCTGCGTCCCCGTTACCATGACTACCAGGCCTGCTTCCTCTGCATCTGTCTGTTTAGCAGGGCTGGGGGCAGCATCTCCTTGATTGGGCCCTACTGCTGTCAGGCTCCCAGCTCCAATCAGCTGCTGGGACGGGAGTTCTGACAGCATTTAAAAGTGTCTGTTTCCTTCCAGCATTGCCCAGTGTTTGTTTGTTCTTCTGCAGCACTCGCATTCCTTGCTTTGACTGACTTCCCGATTTGACTACTGCGTGTATCCTGACCTTGACTTTGCCCGACCCCTTGTACTGCGTACCCTCCTGTTGCTGACCTGGATTTCTTGACCAGCCTTTGTGTTGTTTGTTTCGGTGTTTGTAACCTGACTCCTGCCCCGCATCCTTAGAGGAGTGTAGGGACTGTCGCCCTGGGGTTTTACCCCAGGGGGGCAAGTAGGTAGGGTCAGGGGTTGCGGGCAGTTCTTCCCAAACCCGGACCCATGTCCCTTGACAATAGAGCATTGAGGATATTTCTGGTCAAGTTAGGGCTGGACTACATTTTATATGTGGCTCTTTCAGAAGATGTGGGTCATACTCATAGCTGCCAACTACCTGGAACATATGGGAAGTTCCTGGAAAAAATGGTTGACCTCCTGGACTACTGGAAGAATTGGAAATCTCCTGGATTTTGAACTGCACTACTTCCTATATCCGATGCTTCCCCCCTCCACGTGCCATGCAGCAAATATGAGTCAATCTACATGAATCCTCCTCTTTAGTACTCAAAAGATCGAAAAGGAGAAGACAGAGTTGGAGAGCAGGAAAATTCATGAAGATGCACCTCAAGATGTAGCACGGGGGAGTGGTTTATGCTCTAAAGAGAGAAAACGTGGGGGACTTTTGCTCTGTTAAAATCGGGCTTAATTCATCACCATCTAGCCCTAATCTTCAGCTATTTCCATTACCAACGACCTCTTCTCTCTTCTGGCCCTTTAGAGAGCTGCTTCAGGAGGCTCTTTATGTGGAATGAAGTGTGAGGATGTCCCTGATCAGTTGCTGCCTACTTGAGTGCCAGATCCTCGACTTTGCCTGCTTCCCCTCCAGTTGTGACACTGTGCAGAGGTGAACAGTGGCCTGGAGCTCTCCATCAGCAGTCCATGTCATCTGTCGGGTCCCAGCTTGCTGCTTCGGGCATCTGTGATGTGGTCACGGTTCTCTGTGGGCTTTAGTCATGTGGAGGAGCAGAGGCCTAATAATGGGCACCACCTTGGATTTGCCACAGTGGGAGAGAAGTATCCAACAGCCGTAAACACTGCCAGAGGGAGTCTTCATCCATGGACGAGGACTCTTCTTGTCTCCACTGGTCCTCATTCTATTTACATTGAAGTTTGGTAGAAAGCCAACAACTCTACAACTTGCACTATCTTCTCTACCATAATCAAATTGTGGCAGTAATTTTATTAATACACAGCAAGAAACTTCTCATTTATTAACCATTTCAAGTCTTCCGGCATTCATACTATATCTTCACAATGGCTGCCATCTAGTTGTCTGTTCCTACTGCTGTCACCAGGTGGCCACTATAGACCCTGTGGCTCACCATGGTGTGGTATATACAAGTGTTTTATAATATAGTGAAGGCCGAACTCTTTATCTGAGGACTCCCCTATAATACTATAATATCTCCGCTTCTTCCTGTTTTTTTGTGGGCCTCTTCCATGTGCATGGCCTCCATCAAGCAGACTAAACTTACTAATAAGCTACAGCAGTTTGCACAGAACAGCCCTATGGCGGATCCTCAAACTAGTGTCTCTACCGAGTCTCATGGGTCTCCTGTAGAGTAGCTACCCTAGCTGCGTCTCCAACAACTAGCCTGACTATTATGGACATTATCAAGGCAATAATGGAGTGTCCGCCCATGCTTACAGAAAAGACAGATGCTTTACAGTCCAACTTCAGCTTGTTTTGAGTGAATGTACAAAATCTATGACAGTGCACTACTGTGTTGGAGACTGGGGTTTCTGATTTGAAAGACATAGTTACACCTAAAGATGTAGCACCAAGGGGTTGAAGCAGTGGATAGAGCAAGTAACTGTAGTCAGACTTGGAAGTGGGCACTATGACCTAATTTAATACTATCCCATTGTGGCACAAAGGAGACACTATTACCTTACAGGGCTTCCTTTTGGAAGCACAATCTATATATATATATATATATATATATATATATATATATATATATATGTATATATATATATATACATATATATATATACATATATATATATATATATATATATATATATATATATATATATATATATATATATAGATTGTGCTTCCAAAAGGAAGCCCTGTAAGGTAATAGTGTCTCCTTTGTGCCACAATGGGATAGTATTAAATTAGGTCATAGTGCCCTCACTGTCTGACTGGCTCACTTACTCACGGACTGACTAACTCACCACTAATTCTCTAACTTCCCGGTGTCGTACAAACTTGATATTTGGCATAACTATTCTTTAGGTCCTAAATAGGAAAAGTTAAGGGGTCACATCTTGATTATTTAATTCTAAGTGCAAAAGTAAGTGACCCCCCAATGTAATGTACCTAATCTAATTCTCTAACTTCCCGGTGTCATACGAACTTGAAATTTGTCACGACCATTCTTTAGGTCCTAAATAGGAAAATTAAGTGGTCACAGCTTGATTATTCAATTCTAAGTGCAAAAGTAAGTAATGGCTTATGTAATGTACATAATCTAATTCTCTAACCTCTCGATGTCCTTAAGGCAGCAGAATGCAGTCCTAAGCTCTCACTCATGACCTGAAGGATGCGTCTCTCACTCATGACTGCATGGTTCAGGAAGCTGGCTCAAGCTTGACTCGGCCTTCCATCCTTCCAGGTCAGTAAAATGAGTACCCAGCTTGCTGGGGGGTAATAAACAAATTACCTGAAAGTGTTACTGGAATACATTGACGCTTACAAATATACTGTGTGTATATACTGGAGAATCTAACTGTGCATATACTGTAAAGTACATAAGAAAGTGGCCATGGACTACAGGGATGAAGCATACCTTTAAGATGAAGAAGGTGCTACAACCTCCAGTCTGGTGGCAAATTTGAATAAAAAGGGGAGTAAAAAGTGAGGAGAGTGTGAGGGTGGCACATTCTGCAGAGGGACATCGGTACATGCAAAATGAGGAGAATCTAACGCTCCTATAAATATTTTATTCCTCGGTTCCTCTAAAGGAACCACAACTTCATAACATTTTTCATGCAAACAACAGGTAAACATCTGTAACAAATTAAGTCGGGTATATTAGCTAGTTACAAAGTGATTGTTATTTTATGGGGGAAATGTGCTTGAAGCATCATTCTCTATCCTCTCCCTAACACAAGTTTCTTAAGCTAAGCAAGTGTAGTCATATTTGGAGAGATGTATTTGATTTCTAGTTTTAGTCGATGTCCATGTTCTACTTCCTGCTTCCTCAAAGCTTCCCTTACTTTATTTTTTATGCAAATTTCTCATGATTCCTGACGCTCAAGCAGTGAGACATAAAATATGTTGTGTGTCATGGAGGAGAATAGAACGTCCTCTGAATAAGGTTAGTACGTGTTTGAATGTTGGACTCACCATATAGTTTTTCATGAATTTCTGGTCGATGTCTTTAAAAGACCTTTTCAGGAATATCTGACGAGCTTCATCCTCACATTGGGTGCTGAACTGCAGGAACTGGTTCAGAGTGTCGGTGGGGAGGATGACACGTTTGTTCATCATAGTCTCGTAATGTTGTGCAGCCTCCTGGACAGCCGCTTTGTTTTCCATGTCAGACAGTGAATGGGCAATGTCCTCCATGCAGGCCATATTGGACGTCATTATAGCGTTTGTGTACATTTTTGCCAATTCACCGAGTTCTGAAAGCAAAAAACGCAATGTGTGAATTAATGAAATGTCCTTCATAGAGAGTGGCACTTTTTGAAAAATGCTGTAAAAACTGGACAGTGTTATGCTGGATGTAACTGCCACATCTGTCATAACTCACATGGGGATCATAGGTACTCTAGGGATAAAAGTATAATTTGACATGGTGTTGTCCACTCCCAGGTGGGGACTGTTGTCCACTCTCAGTTGGGGACTGTTGTTCACTTGCAGGTGGGGACTGTTGTCCACTCCCGGTGGGGACTGTTGTCCACTCTCAGGTGGGCACTGTTGTCCACACTCAGATTAGGACTGTTGTCCACTCTCAGGTGAGGACTGTTGTCCACTCTCAGGTGAGGACTGTTGTCTACTCTCAGGTGAGGACTGTTGTCTACTCTCAGGTGAGGACTGTTGCCCACTCTTAGGTGAGGACTGTTGTCCACATCCAGGTGAGGACTGTTGCCCACTCTTAGGTGGGGACTGTTGCCCACTCTCAGGTGGGGACTGTTGCCCACTCCCAGGTGAGGACTGTTGCCCACTCTTAGGTGGGGACTGTTGCCCACTCTCAGGTGGGGACTGTAGTCCACTCCCAGGTGAGGACTGTTGCCTGCTCTTAGGTGGGGACTGTTTCCCACTCTTAGGTGGGGACTGTTTCCCACTCTCAGGTGGGGACTGTTGTCCACTTTCAGGTGAGGACTGTTGCCCACTCTCAGGTGAGGACTGTTGCCCACTCCCAGGTGAGGACTGTTGCCCACTCTTAGGTGGGGACTGTTGCCCACTCTCAGGTGGGGACTGTTGTCCACTCTCAGGTGGGGACTGTTGTCCACTCTCAGGTGGGGACTGTTGTCCACTCTCAGGTGTTGATAGCAAAAAAAGAGATAAAGTGTCCTTCATAGAAGGGGCCACAACTTCACAAAGTTTATTATTGAAAAATGTTGGAGAAACTAGAAAACCTTACACTAGATTTAACTGTCTCAACTACTATAACTTAGGTGTGGATTATAGGTACTCTAGGGTTAGTAAAACTACTCTCAGGTGGAGACAGTAGTCATCTCTCAGATGAGGATAGTAGCTTCCTCTCAGGTGAGGATAGCAGACTACTGTCAGGTGAGAGTCATAGGTATTTTCAGTTGAAGATAGTAGTCTTATCTCTTGAGTGTTGAATCGACTCACGGATTCCTGTAACTGCAGTGACGCCAATCACTTTTTTCACTTCCGCTTTGCAGAAGACATAATCACAGAACCTCTTTGTCTGCTCCACAAATTCACGCTTCAGTTCACTATCAGAAATGTTGTCCATGTTCTGGAGATCCTCTTTTTTCGGAGATGGTTGGTCAAACACAAAGCACTTGCGTTCGGGGAAGAACATTCGGAGACGTTGTCGCAATCCATTATACTCTGTATCTTTGCTTGTTTTTTCCCCTGGTGTGAAGAAAATAAATTTGTAATAGTGATAACATCACTTTCCATTATCACCCCCTCCCTACCTCCCCCTATGCTACTTGTAGGACATGTTTCTACTCGTTCAACTTCATCTCATGTGGACCTCTCAGTGTCTTCTCCATACTTACGCTCTCTCAGCTTTAGAGCGTTCTCCAGGTAGTCATCTTCCGAAATCTCTTTCCCATCAACATTAAGCTTCAAATGGAAGTCTCTCACAGCCCAGATGAAAACAGGAAAATGCTTAGAGAAATCTGCCTCCTCATCTTCATTGTCCTGAGATTTCACCTTGATTAGTTCTGCAATATCCCCCACAAATCTGTTCACCGTAGATAAGGAGCCAAATGCTCTAGATCTCCATCAATAGTATAATGTTCATTGTGATACAATGATAACTGAAAAGTATGTAAACGTTAACGTAATGTCTTAGAAGGATACTTCAACTTGTCTACAGCATCTTGGTCAATCGTGCCCTTACTATTATACACCAGGGCACTACTCAGGAGGACGGCGAGGGAGAAGATCCAGATGTCATTTTTCTTGTCCCCCTGCAAAAGAAAAAATGTTTTATGGATTCTCATGGTCTTTGATAAATTATGTTCCTTCTGACTGACTCATGGATTACCAAAACTGATCTTCCTTTGACTTTTAACCTCCCATACAACCAAAGAAAAAACTTGCTTATTTTAGAACTATACATTCTTTGTGACCAATACAACTTTTTATGGTGGTCAGTAATGGGATTTAAATCTGCACATACATTTTTTTAAGCCGGTGCTTGGCTGACTACTGACAGCCAGGCTTCTGCTCTAACAGCCTCAGTTCCTGGCAGTTTAAACACTTACATACCACAATCAATAGCAACTGCAGCATATAAGTAGATGGCAAGGAGACGGGGCTCTTTTATGTCTCCCATCAGCAACCTGCAGTGCATTGTAAGGTACAGTTGGAAGCCTGACAAAGGTGTCCATGTCTGCCATGTAACTTAGCCTATTAGGCCCCACGACTTACAGAGTCTAATAGGCTGATGTCATAGTCATAGTAGAATGCACTATATAAGTAATGCAGTGTATTATCCTAACGCTTGAACAATCACATCCCCTTGGAGGCCCAAAGAAAATTATAAAAAGTTGAACAAAGTTTAATTTGAAGACATGTTTTGTGTTATAGTAGTCAAAAATGTAAAAAAAATCTTTATAAACTTGGTGTCAGGTAATCGTGCTGCTCCAGATACCAAAGTTATCATATTATTTTTACGGAATAGTAAAGCACCATGAAAACAAAACTCAATGTTTTCGTGGTAGAATTTCTGGCTATTTTTCCCATCTGCCCGACTAAAATAATAAATGCTTTACAACATGAGTGGGGCCATTAAAATATACAACTCATTCCAAAAAAAGAAAGCCCTCATACATCTATGTCAATGAGTTATGGCTCTTACAATGTGACAATGAAAATCCCTTGGTCTTTAAGATACAAAATAGGCTGGTCACTAAGGGGTTCATCAATTCCACTTTTTTCTTACAGTACGTTTCAGAAGATTTAGGAAAAATCTAACACTAGATGCATGCAAAGGGCCAAAAGTGATGAGACCAGTCAAGATGTGAACCACCAATCTTCAAATCCTTTAGAAGGTCCTGGTTGAGTCTCCTTGTTCGTGTGGAATACTCTGGTAGCCAAGAACTGAACATGAAGCCTCATATGTCTACATCACCTTCTCCACGTCCCCAAGACCTTCCGTGTCCAGCAGAACCAGCGTGTGGTTTGGTTTAGTAGGATGAGGAACACACCACATCCAGATGCCTTTGGTCTCAGCTTGGACGTTGTAGCCCAGGTTAAAACCTATGGATATTGCATACTGAAAATCAATGTTATTTTCTGACAAACACAAAAACATCAACTCTTTATCTATAGGAGAGGAAGGACTTCTGGTTGAAGTGACAGTGTAAACGTATATATGATAACACTTCATCCAATTTTATATTGCACCTTTCTTAGCTCCAGCTAACTTGTTCATCAGGTAGGACTTTCCTGTTCGGTACAAGCCAACTATGGACACCACCACCACCGGCTGCTTGATTGTCGTAAGGATCTTTATGGCTTCCTCATTTACAGCTAGTTTTCCTTCCTTCGTGTTCTCAATCAGACACACTGGGCTGTTCATCATGGCTGCAGAGGATGCAGTAAACAAAGATTTAAACACAGAAATGATGAATTGTATTATTTTCACTGTGGCTAGTTTTTGTAAATTTTTTGTAGATCTGCCGCTTACCAGGACTAGTATCTTGTGCCTCAGAGCTCAGGGCCGCCTCATCGGAGATATGATTATCCCCCAAGGTCAAAGGTTATTTGGGGAGGTAATCTTCAGGTCACTTTTCTAAAGATTTTGTACAGAACAACTTAAATGTTGATAACTTCATAATTACAGATCCTCTTTATTTAGACTTTATTTTTTATCATTTTGGCCAATATCCTTTCTTTTGATTATCGGTATTGCTGCATAGTTTTAACTTTAAAATGGATGTGTCATCTGACAGTGACGTTGTCTATTAAAAGAGATTAAATGTTTTTTTTCCTGAATTTTTGGTAATTTTTTTATTTCTTGTAATCGCTATGTATATTTTAAAATAATCCTAAAATCCTACAGATCTCACAATGACACTAACACTAACAATAGCCTGATACTTCCTGATCTGTAGAGAGAACTTCTCACCTGTTATCTCATTATCTTTACAGACAGAACTACAATGACAGGAAGTGACACCTATACATGGATTGTACTATTCACTGTTAGCGCTCCCCAGCTTCCGGTCTCCAGTGGCCTCTAGTGGCCTCAACTGACCAGCATCACTTGACCAGGCTGCAGGGAGCCGGAAGGCGGGGAGCACTGACTGCGAATAGCCGTCAGAAGAGGTGAGGAGAAGCGCTGCACAGTGTGAAATCAGCTGTGGAGATGCAACTGATTTTCAGTCAAAATCTGAACCAATGGTACAGATTTTGATTGTATGTTTAGATGCAGAATTTTTTTAAAATTCGTTTTATTTATTGGTAATATGTAGTTTGCGAAATACACAGTAAGGTAAACTTTGCCTTGCACATGGTGATATAAAACAGAAATAGTTACATACATTGGTTTAACATCAACTTGGTTGCTGTGTCTCTCAAACTGTTTGTTCATATGTTGTAACATTAAACTTTTAACTTTATAAAAGAAAAGAAAAAGGGAACAATAAAATAACATCAGGCTCTGCTCCTCCTATTCCCTTTTGGGGTTAGGGGATTCGGGGTTGAGGAACTTCCAGGCGCTTGTCAATGGGGGGGGGGGGGGGGGGTATTAAGGAGTGGGAAAAAAAAAAGGGGGGGGGGGAGTGATTAGCGTGGAGTAAGTTAATGTTTTAATCGATGGTCAGGGTAGAGTGAGATTCTAGCCAGGCTCCCCATACTTTTTGGAATTTGGTCGGGCATCCTCTTTTTTGGTATATAATTTTTTCATATGAGGTTACTGTATTTACGGACTGGACCCATTGTGGGACCGAGGGGGGCTCTGTTGCCATCCATTTCATGGCTATTTCCTTACGAGCTAGGAATAGTGTCTTTTCGAGAAAAACGCGGATATGATGTGGCCACACTTCCTCTTCCAGCAAGCTGAACAGCGCCACCTTGGGGTCTAGTTCTATGGATAGTGGGGGCCGTAGAAGTGAGTTCACGAGGTTTGTCACCTTTGACCAAAACTCCTTCACAAAGTGACATTCCCAGATCAGGTGCCAAAAGTCCGCCTTTGGTTGGCGGCATCTCTGGCATGAGTCTGAGGTGGTGCTACGCATTTTGTGTAATCGGTTGGGAGTAAGGTAGGCTTGGTGAATAATGTACAGTTGGATTAGACCTTTTACCATGTGTAAACATTTCCTAAGTCAGCTTGAGCTACGCTGCCACATGCAGAGTTGCCTCTGTAGTAATAGTGTCCCCTATAACAGCCCCAGCAATAATAGTGACCCCCCACAGTAGCCCTAGTAGAATTATCGCTCCCATATACCAGCCCCAGCCATAATAGTGACCTCAACAGTTCCCCAACAGTATTAGCACCCCGTCTACCAGCCCCAAGATTAATAGTGACCCTCACAGGGGCCTCAGTAGTATTAGTGCTTGCTTATATCAGCCCCAGCAATAATAGTGACCTCCGCAGTACACCAGTAGTATTAGTGCTCCCCAATACCAGCCTCAGCAATAATAGTGACCCCCACAGTAGCCTCAATAGTAATATTGCTGCCCTATACAAACCCCAGCAATAATAGTGACCTCCACAGTAGCTCCAGTAGAATTAGTGCTACCCTATACCAGCCCTAGCAATAATAGTAACCCTCATAGTGGCCTCAGTAGTATTAGCGCTCCCCTATAACAGCCCCAGCAATAATAGTGACACCCACAGTACTCCAGAAGTATTAGCACTCCTCTATACCAGCCCCAGCAATAAAAGTGACCCTCATTGTACTCCAATAGTATTAGCGCCCCCTATACCAGCCTCAGCATTAATGGTGACCTTCACAGTACCACAATAGTGTTATCGCTCCCCCATACCAGTCCCAGCATTATTAGTGTCCCCCACCGTACCCCAATAGTATTATCGCTCCCCTATATCAGTCGAAGCAATAACAGTGACCCCCACAGTAGACCCGGTAGGATTAGCACTCCTCTATACCAACACTAGCAATAATAGTGACCTCCACAGTAGCCGCAGTACAATTAGTACTCCCCTATTCCAGTTCCAGCCATAATAGTGACCCCCCACAGTACCCCAATAGTATTTTCGCTCCGCTATACCAGCCCCAGCAATAATAGTGACCTCCACATAGCCCCAGTACAGTTAACACTCCCTTATTCCGGCCCCAGCAATACTAGTGACCCCCACAGTAGTAGTAACACTCCCCTATAGCAGACTTAGCCATAATAATGACCTCAACAGCAGCCCCAGTAGGATTAATGCTCCCCTATACCAGTCTCAGCCATAATAGTAACCCCCACAGTACCCCAATAGTATTTTTGCTCCCCTATACCAACCCCAGCAATTATGGTGACCACCACAGTGGACTCGGTAGAATTAGTGCTCCTCTATACAAGCCCTAGCAATAATAGGGACCCTCACTGTACCCCAGTAGTATGCGCACTCCACTATAGCGGCCACAGCAATAATAGTGCCCCCACAGCAGCCCCAGTAGCATTAATGCTCCCCTATACCAGCCTCAGCCATAATAGTGACCCCCCATAGTACCCCAATAGTATTATTGCTCCCCTGTAGCAGCCATAGCAATAATAGTGACCCTCACAGTGGCCTCAGTAGTATTAGTGCTCTCCTATACCAGCTACAGCAATAGTACCCCAATAGTATTAGTGCTCCCCCATACCAGTCCCAGCAATAATAGTGACCCCCACAGTACCCCAATAGTATTTTCACTCCCCTATACCAGCCCCAGCAATGTTGGTGACCCCATAATACCCCAATAGCGTTACTGCCCCCCTATAACAGCCCCAGCAATAATAGTGACCCCCACAGTGGCTTCCGTAGTATTAGTATTCCCCTGTACTAGCCTTAGCAATAATAATGACCCCCACAGTAACCCCAATAGTATTATTGCTTTTCTATACCAGCCCCAGTCATAATAGTGACCCCCACAGTACCCCAATAGTATTAGCGCAGTAGCCCCAGTAGTACTAATGCTCCCTTATATCAGTCCCAGCAATAATAGTGACCTCGCAATATACCAATAGTAATATTGCTGCCCTATACAAGCCCCAGCAATAATAGTGACCTCCACAGTAGCTCCAGTAGAATTAGTGCTACTCTATACCAGCGCCAGCAATAATAGTGACCCTCACAGTACCCCAGAAGTATTAGTACTTCTCTATACCCGCCTCAGTAATAATAGTAACCCTAATTTGTATAAAAAAAGGTGATGAGTGGAAAACTGCGTTTAATACTCCCTTAGGTCATTTTGAGTGTTTGGTCATGCCTTTTGGCTTGTGTAATGCTCCTGCTGTTTTTCAGGGTTTCATGAATTCTATCTTTCATGACATTTGTGGGTCCATCTTGATGATATACTGATTTTTTCCCCCCGACTGGGAAACACATGTTAAACACCTACATATTGTGTTATCTCAGAATTCTTCACACTCAGAACTTATTTGCCAAGTTTGAGAAGTGTATTTTTGGGGTTCAAAAGATTTCCTTTTTAGGGTATGTAATTACTCCTACTAACATTCTAACGGATTCTGACATGGTCAAGGCTATTTCTGAATGGGCGCAACCTACCAACTTGAAAGCCTTACAATGGTTCTTAGGGGTTGCGAACTTTTATCGTAAATTCATAAGGAATTTTTCTACTATAGCCAAACCATTAAATGACATGGCTAAAAAAGGGGCGGACTTTAGCGCTTGGTAGAGGCAGTCCAAGCCTTTACTCAGTTGAAGAAGGCCTTTTCTTCAGCGCTAGTTCTTGCTCAACCTAATTTTGATCGTCCATTTGCAGTTGAGGTTAATGCTTCAGAGCATGGTGTGGGTGCAGTTTTGTTGCAGGAATTCCAAGGAGGCTCTGGCTTGCAGCCTTGTGCTTTCTTCTCTAAGAAATTCAACGCAGCTGAGCGAAATTATTATATTGGCAATAGGGAGTTATTGGCGATAAAATGGGCCTTTGACGAGTGGTGACATTTTCTTGAGGATGCCCGGCATACAATTACAGTACTTACAGATCATAAAAGTTTTATTTACTTGGAAACGGCTAAACACCTTAATGCCCGACAAGCCAGATGGACACTTTTCTTTTCTCGATTTAACTTTATGGTTACGTACATTCTGGGTACTAAGAATGTCAAGGTGGATGCCCAGTCGCGGAGTTTTGAGGCACCAGACTCTGTGTAATGCCAACCGGTAAATATTTTACAACCAGGCAGGGTAGTGGCAACTCTATCCTCTAGCTTGGCAACTCAACTTCAAGTTGAACAACAGACAGTACCGGAAGGTCTTCCGGAAGGGAGGTTATTCTTTCCCAGAACCTTGAGATTAGGGGTTTTGGAAGAAGTGCATTTGTCAAGATTAGCAGGGCACCCAGCCATTTGAGGAACCCTGAATTTATGTTTGCGTCTTTATTGGTGGCCACAAATGTTGCGGGATGTTAAGAGGTTTGTTAGGGCCTGTTCAGTTTGCGCCTGAGGGAATGCCATTCGCAGATGTACGGAGGGTCCGCTTCTGCCTTATCCTACCGATATCAAACAAAGCGTGGTCGCACCATTCTATGGATTTTATCATGGACTTACCAGAATCGTTAAGTAACTCTGTCATTCTAGTTGTAGTCAACAGGTTTACTAAGATGGCTCACTTTGTTCTTCTTAAAAAACTACCTACTGCCTCTGAGTTGGCCACCGTTTTCACTAAGAAGATTGTTCGATTACACGGCATTCCCACCAACATTGTTTCTGACCGTGGTGTCCAATTTGTAGCTCGATTTTGGCAAACTTTTTGTAAGAGGATGGGTATTGAGTAGAGAAAATAGCGATGCTCGATTGCGAAATCGCCCTTAATGAGTACGTTCGCTCATCTCTAGTATTGAGTTATCATTCTCCTCCGACTTCCATCCTGAATCTAATGGGCAGACTGAACGGACGAATCAGGAACTTCTCCAATACCTTGGGTTGTTTGTGGGTGACAACCCCAGTCGTGGGGCAGGATTCTTGGCATTGGCAGAATTCACCATTAACAATCATGTAAAATCTGCTACTAAGAAGACTCCGTTTTTCTGTAATTTCGGTCTGCATCCTCGATTCTCAGTTTTCAATTCTCTTGAGTCAAACATTCTGGCGGTAGAGGATTGTATTCAGGAATTTCAAGAGATTTGGAATAATGTGCGTATTAATATCGAAAAGGCATGTAATGACATGCAAGATCGTAGCAGAAAGAGGTGTACTATTTCTCAGCCTTTTTCCGTGGGTCAATTGATGTACTTGTCTACCAAGAACCTCAAAGTACCTTCCTCTAAGTTCATGCCTTGTGGGACCATTTGCTACTACTTGGGTCATCAACCCAATGGCCTATAAGTTAGATTTGCCCAAAACTTGGAGAGTCCATAAGGTGTTCCACAAGACAATTTTGAAGGAATTCATTCTTGCGGTGGTCTGGAGGAACATTCTTGGGTTCCTGCCAGAGAAGTTCATGCTCCTCGTCTTGTACGCTCTTTTCATAGGAGGTTTCCTGCTCCGATGGTCGGGGTTCCAGAGGTCCCCCATAAAAGGGGGGGGGGGGGGTAATGTTAGGAGGAAGCTTACCGGGAGGCAAATAGGTAGGGTCAGAGGTGTGGGTGGTTTTTAGGGACTCCCACTCTTATATCCGTACCTGCCTAACAAACCCTCACTGTACCCCAGTAGTATTATCACTCCCCTATACCAGTACTACCACCCAGTCCTATATTTACTTAGCCCCTGTGGTCATGTGATCCCTGACTACTCTCACACAGGGTATCACATGACATGACATCATCGGAGGCCCTGGAAGCTGTCAGTTCTGCAAGTCTGTGTTTCCCCTGTCGGAGGAGAGTTAACTGGCACTAGGGGGCAGTGCAGGCTCTAAAAATACCGGCCTGTAATAGGGCCGGTAAAAAAAAATACTTGAATATGGTGTACTGTGATGTTAGCTTGCTCACTTCATGTATGTTTCACGATCCACTGCTTGCTCAAGCGAGTTCACCTGCCCCCGGTCCTGGGCTTTAGCAATAAGAAATTCCATGCAAGGAAAGAGTATAATCCACGCTTGCTTGCTGAGTAAAATTTGTAATCCTCCTTTATTTAGGGTGCCTGCACATGAGCGGAATTTCTGCCGCGGTATTTTAAGCACATTGTCCGCCCCTGACCGCAGCCAATATACTTCTATGGGGATCCGCAGTTGTCCCCAGACGGATGGATTTGCATTGCGGATTTTCACGTGCTAGAAAAAAAACGCGGCATGTCCTAATTTGGGTCGGATTCTGTGCGTGGAGACTCCAATACAAGTGAATGGACGCGTTTTTTCACGCAGTACATCCGCTGTGCAGCTGCGGATGAAGGCACTGGTTGCTATGACATTAGAGGAAGTAGGCGTAGTAGGAGGCTCCACAGGCAAATTTCAGCTGCTCCACTGCCCACAGTCACCTCATCCAGCAGCCACCAGCCTGCAGCCACCAGCCACCAGCCTTGCTCTCACAAGCAAGATGGACAAAATAGAGACTGGGTGTTGGTTTTTATGCTGTTTTTCAAGGAATTGGGCAGTTCTCTAGGGGTTGGTTTGCTTTATGGGGTGGCTGCTGGTTTTTCCGCAGCACATCCGCATATATCCGCGCGTGATTTTTCACGCATCTGCACCTATCTGCAAGCACATTTAGGTGCCATACATAGGTCTCCCGCGCGTGAAAATCTGCTGGCGTAATCCGGAACGCTCTTGTGCAGGCAGCCTTAGGGCGCCTGCACATGGGCGGAAATCCCGCGGCGGGATTTCCGCCGCTCCAAGCCTGCATAGAATTGCGTTAACAAACACAATCCTATGCAGACGGCCACGGTTTGGCTGCGCGAAATCTTGCACGGCAAACAAACCACGGCATGTCCTATTTCTGTACGGAGCTCGCAGAGCCCCGCACAGAAACGTCACTCACCCGGCCGCTGGCTCCGGTCTCCGCATGCGCCGGCTGCCAGGCAGCTGGCACATGAAAGAGCCGAAACTGCGGGGAGCAGGTGAGTACGCGCTGGTCCCTGTAGGCGCTCGGGTCGGGTCCTGCGGCGAGAATCCTCGCCACCGGATCTGACCCGCCCGTCTGCAGTCGGCCTTAGTCATATTAAAATGTAGTACTGACGAAGGCTCTGTGCAGCCGATACGCGTCTGGTTAGAGATGTGTACACCTGGCAATTTCAATCTCACTAAATAAAGGAAGATTACCAATTTTACTCTTCAAGCCAGCGTGGATTACACTCTTTCCTTGCATGGAATTTCTTATTATTAAAAAAAAAAATACTGGCACCGGCCTCACAGAAAAAATACCGGCCAGGCCGGTGGATTACCTACCTGGTGCAACCTTAGTTACAACACTGCAGTGTGATTACCGGCAGGGAAGCTGCGGCACCATGGCTGGTAGCAATTTTAATTGTGACCGAATATCCCAAAAGCGGGATAAATGGCTATGCTGCTGGGGACTTGGCAGAAAGTGGAACTGTCCCACCTAAATTGGGACCTCTGCTCACCTTACATAGCATGTCCACAACACTCTCCCATAGAAATCAATAGATAGTCACAGCTCACCTTCCACCTCTCCATGCACAGGTTACAGAGCATACCCATAACACTTTCCCATAGAAGTCTGTAGAACTCTATTAATCTAAAAAGTTTAGAAGTAAAGGCAAAACAGTCCTAGAAATGTATCATCAGAAAACAACCTTCCTTCCCGACTCCCTAATGGCAATCAGACTGTTCCCTGGATCAACCCCTAATAGTTCCTACCTGCCTGTATACCCGAATTAACAATTAACCTAAGATTTATAACCTATAATATCCTTCGCCTCCAGAAAGACATCAAGTCTCCTGTTAAACTCCTCTATGGATTTTGCCATCACCACATCCTCAGGCAGAGAGTTCCACAGTCTAACTGCTCTTACAGTAAAGAACCCCCTTCTGTGTTGGTGATGAATCCTGCTTTCTTCTAGATGTAGTGGATGCCCTCTTGTTACCGTTGCAGTCCTGGGTATAAACAGATCTTGGGAGAGATCCTTGTATCGTCCCCTCATGTACTTATACATAGTTATTTGATCGCCCCCTAACCTTCTTTTTTTCTAGGGTAAATAATCCCAGTTTTGTTAGCCTTTCTGGGTATTCCAGTCCCTTCATTTCATGTATTAGTTTAGTTGCCCTTCTTTGAACCCCCTCCAGTACTGTAACATCTTTCCTGAGCACCGGTGACCAGAACTGTGCGCAGTATTCCATGTGAGGCCTGACTAGTGCCTTATATAATGGGAGGATAATGTTCTCGTCCTTCGCCCCTATACCTCTTTTAATGCACCCCAAGACTTTATTTGCCTTTGCAGCAGCTGACTGGCATTGGTTACTCCAGTTTAGTCTACTATCCACTAATACCCCCAGGTCCTTTTCCATATCACTTTTTCCTAGCGGTACTCCATTAATTTAATAGGTGACCCCTATATATAGATAACATAGCATCCACTATTCACAATAGCTGATGTCACAGCTCACCTCCTTCCCATCCCTGCACAAGTAACAGGGCATGCCCACAACACTTTCCCACACAGGTTAATGCCCACCTTCCTGCCCGTTTTGCCTATGACCCATGAGATTGCTGTAAAGCATAACTCTATGTATATGTCTATACATGACTATAGCCACCCCTACATGACCTTACACATTGTTAGACTTCAGCAAAGCAAAGTTTAACTCAGTGAGAGAAGAGATCCCGCGCAGCGTTAGAGATAGTGTAAGCAGCCCTCCTCTGCTGCGGGGGGTTTCATGTGATCTGTGGTCTTGTCATATTTCTGCCCATATTTACCCACGCCCAACAGATAACGTCAGTCCCGCTGTCCAAAAACCAAAAAGGTGTTGCCAGGAGGGACGTCTGCAGCCGGAATTCTATATATAGTAAATGCAGATGTAGTAGAGCTGAGTTTGTCATGTAGTTCTGCTTATGATATGATTCCCCAAGTAGTATCTGTGGTGTTATATAGAACTGCAGGTTCACATCAGCTCTGCTACATGTCTATATAGAAGAATGCTGACAGGAAACAAGACATTGTATACAGATAATGAGAGCGATTACCGGAGACTCCTGGCGCAGCACGGCGATGGCTGGAGAAAGAAAAGTGAAAGAATCTGACCCAAAGCCGGTTATATAATGTCTGCAGGGTGGGGTTAGAATGGTTGAAATGAAAGCGAAAGGAGAAAAGGGAGAAAAGAGCTGTAACGGATGCTCTACGCCCGGAGGGAATACTGCAGACTCTTCTTGTTGCAAATCAGAAATATGCCTTCCTCCTCTCACAGTTATACTTTAGCCCAGCAAGCAGTTCAATCCAGAGGTCACTTTGCTATTAAGGCCACTTTCACACGGGCTACAAAATCATGCGATTTTCTCGCAATGCGACGGAGATACAAAACACACGTCTGTGAAGCCCCTGCTTTCCTATGGGTTCCTCCACATTAGCGCTGTTTTGTAGGCTGCTACATTGCGACAAAAAAAAAATTGTGACATGTTCTATACAGCCGCGATTTGCGATTTTTGGTAGCCTATGTCCCCTATGGAGCCTTCCTTTGTGTTGTATTGCATCGTATGTAGAGATGAGCGAGCACCAAAATGGTCAGGTGCTCGTTGCTCAAGTCGAACTTTCCGCGATGCTCGAGGGTTCGTTTCGAGTAACGAACCCCATTGAAGTCAATGGGCGACTCGAGCATTTTTGTATATCGCCGATGCTCGCTAAGGTTTTCATTGTTGAAAATCTGCAAAACCCCAGAAAGTGATGGAAACGACACAGAAACGGATAGGGCAGGCGAGGAGCAACATGTTGGGCTGCATCTCAGGCTCCCAGGTCTCACTATTAAGCCACAATAGCGGCAAGAGAGAGCCCCCCCCCCCTAACAATTTTTACTTCGGACAAACCCTCATTAGCAATGCATACCTTAGCTAAGCACCACACTACCTGCAACTAAGCACAATTACTGCCTGCATGACACTCCACTGCCACTTCTCCTGGGTTACATGCTGCCCAACCCCCCCCTCCCCCGCGCGCGCGAGCGCACGACCCAGTGTCCACAGCGCACACCAAAGTGTCCCTGCGCAGCCTTCAGCTGCCCTCATGCCACACGCTGGCCTCATAGCCACACCACCCTCATGTTTATTTATAAGTGCGTCTGCCATGAGGAGGTACCGCAGGCACACACTGCAGAGGGTTGGCACGGCTAGGCAGTGACCCTCTTTAAAAAGGGCGGGGTGATAGCCCATAATGCTGTACAGAAGCAATGAGAAATCCAATCCTGTGCCACCTCCGTCAGGAGCTGCAAACGTGGGCATAGCAACGGGGAATCCATGTGCCACACAGTATTCATTCTGTCAAGGTGTCGCATAGCTCAATCCACACTGCAAGGGGAAAGCCGTCAGCACTCTGCCCCCTACCCAAGTCAGTCAGTGTCTTTGTGCCAGACAGGTCAAACACCGCAATGGGAACTAAGATTGCACCAACAGCATAGGTGGGTCCTAGGAAACCCAAGACATGAGCAAAAAATTGATCTGATCGGCCAAACATGGCAGACTTGCACCGCGCCCACGACATAGGCCTCGGCCCACAGCTTCAGCAATCCTAGGCAGGAAGCGGACTTTCACTGCACCCACGACATAGGCCTCTGCACAAACCCTCAGCAATCGCGGACCTACTGCGGACTCCAATGCTAGCGTAGCTGTGCACGTCTCATTAGCGCTGTATTGCTCCTGTAGTTTGTCCCAATGCAGTGCCCCGGATAGTAGAGCTAACGTCAGATGAAATACAGGTGGACTTCGGCCCACACTGCATGCCCCAGTCAGACTGGGGTTTTTTATAAATAGTCACAGGCAGGTACAACTCCGCAATGGGAATTCCATGTGCACCCACAGCATGGGTGGCTCCCTGGAACCCACCGGCGGTACATAAATATATCCCATTGCAGTGCCCTGGACAGCAGAGCTAACGTCAGGTTAAATACAGGTGGGCTTCGGCCCACACTGCATGCCCCAGTCAGACTGGGGTTCTTTATAAGTAGACACAGGCAGGTACAACTCCGTGTTGACCGACAGCATAGGTGGGTCCCTGAAACCCACCGGCGGTACATAAATAAATCCTATTGCATTGCCCCGCATAGCTGAGGTAACGTCAGATTAAATACAGGTGGGCTTCGGCCCACACTGCATGCCCCAGTCAGATTGGTTTTTTTTTATAAGTATACTCAGGCAGGTACAACTCCCTAATGTGAAGTCCGTGTGGACCCACAGCATGGGTGGCTCCCTGGAACCCACCGGCGGTACATAAATATATCCCATTGCAGTGCCCTGGACAGCAGAGCTAACATCAGATTATATACAGATGGGCTTCGGCCCACACTGCATGCCCCAGTCAGACTGGGTTTTTTTTATAAATAGACACAGGCAGGTACAACTCCCTATTGTGAAGTTCCTGTGGACCCACAGCATGGGTAGGTCCCAGGAAGCCACCGGCGGTACATAAATAAATCCCATTGCATTGCCCCGCACAGCTGAGGTAACGTCAGATTAAATACAGGTGGGCTTCGGCCCACACTCCATGCCCCAGTCAGACTGGGTTTTTTTATAAGTAGACACAGGCAGGTACAACTCCCTAATGTGAAGTCCGCGTGGACCCACAGCATGGGTGGCTCCCTGGAACCCACCGGCGGTACATAAATATATCCCATTGCAGTGCCCTGGACAGCAGAGCTAACATCAGATTAAATACAGGTGGGCTTTGGCCCACACTGCATGCCCTAGTCAGACTGGGTAATTTTTTTTTTGGGCCATGTACGTGGAACACCGTGATGGGAACACTTAGTGCACCCATAGTATGCACTGATCCCTGTAATACTCAAAAAACATTTCAGTAGTATCATTAGGGACAGGCCCCAGTAACATTTCAGTAGCTACAGTATAGACAGACCCGAGTAACATTTCATTTACAGCAGTATTGACAGACCCCAGTAACATTTCAGTTCCAGCAGTGCAGACAGACCCCAGTAACATTTCAGTTCCAGCAGTGCAGACAGACCCCAGTAACATTTCAGTAGTATCATTAGGAACAGGCCCCAGTAACATTTCAGTAGCTACAGTATAGACAGACCCCAGTAACATTTCATTTACAGCAGTATTGACAGACCCCAGTAACATTTCAGTTCCAGCAGTGCGGACAGACCCCAGTAACATTTCAGTAGTAGTAACAGTATAGACACACGCCTGTAACATTTCCGTTGCAGCAGTGTAGGCTGAGCCCAGTAACATTTCATTTGCAGCAGTATTGACAGAGTGCAGTAACTTTTCAGTAGTAATAACATAATAGACAGACCCCAGTAACATTTACATTGAAGCAGTATGGGAAAAGCTGCAGATTGACATTTCCTTTTCAGCAGTGTAGGGAGAGCATTTTTTTTTAACATTTCAGTAGTAGCAGTATACTCAGACCCCAGTAGCATTAACAAAGAAGCAGTATGGACAAAGCAGCAGATTCACAATTCCCTTGCAGCAGTGTAGGGAGAGTACAGCATTTGTAACATTTCAGTAGTAGCACTATAGTCAGACCCCAGTAACATGAACAAAGAAGCAGTATGGACAAAGCAGCAGATTCACAATTCCCTTGCAGCAGTGTAGGGAGAGTACAGCATTTGTAACATTTCAGTAGTAGCAGTATAGACAGGCCCCAGTAACATTTACGTAGAAGCAGTATAGTCAAAGCAGCAGAAAAACATTTCCCTGGCAGCAGTGGAGGGAGAGCATAGTATTTGTAACATTTCAGTAGTAGCAGTATAGACAGGCCCCAGTAACATTTACGTAGAAGCAGTATGGTCAAAGCAGCAGAAAAACATTTCCCTGGCAGCAGTGTAGGGAGAGCATAGTATTTGTAACATTTCAGTAGTAGCAGTATAGACAGGCCCCAGTAACATTTACGTAGAAGCAGTATGGTCAAAGCAGCAGAAAAACATTTCCCTGGCAGCAGTGTAGGGAGAGCATAGTATTGGTAAGATTTCAGTAGTAGCAGTATAGACAGGCCCCAGTAACATTTATGTAGAAGCAGTATGGTCAAAGCAGCAGAAAAACATTTCCCTGGCAGCAGTGTAGGGAGAGCATAGTATTGGTAAGATTTCAGTAATAGCAGTATAGACAGGCCCCAGTAACATTAGCGTAGAAGCAGTATGGGCAGAGCCCACTATTAGTTACATTTCTGTTATAGCAGTATAGACAGGCCCCAGTAACATTTCCGTAGAAGCAGTATGGGCAGAGCCCAGTATTAGTAAAATTACAGTACTAACTGTATACACCAACCAAGGTAACATTTCAGGAGCAGAAGTATCGGCAGACCGAAGTTACATTTCTGTTGCTGAAGTATAGTCAGACCCCTCTAGCATTACTGTGGCAGAAGTATAGGTAGGCAGAACAGAGTTACATTTCTGTAGCAAAAGTGTAGGCCAACCCCAGACACAGTGGTGTACCATGAGTGCAGGCGAAGCCCATAAAAATTACTTGGATTACATTGTAAGCGAGGGCCCGAAAAATTGGTGTACCGACAGTACAAATGTACCCCACAAAAAATTGCCCATGTCCAACCCAGAGGGCAGGTGAAACCCATTAATCGCTTAGCGTACTGTGGCTTAATTTTTAACTAGGCCTGGAGGCAACCCAGTCTAAAAAACAATTGGTTCAGGTGGAAGTTTCAGTGCTTTAATGAGAATTGAAACAGATAAATATTATTTAGAAAAGTTATATAAGCCTACAGAAAAATTGCCCGTTCGCGGTGATTACGAGAGGTTTCAGGAGGAGGAGCCGGAGGAGGAGGACGAATATCATACACAGATTGGATGGATGGACGTGAAGTCCCACAGGCCATGCAGGCAAATGCACTGGGCCACCGTCAGCCGTTAAAAGGATTTCTTTTTTAAATTGCCTTTTTTTTCTATGCAATGCAGGCTGAGGCTATGCAGTGTGTATTGCACTTTCAATCTATGGGTGTCAGACACACCGTGCACTTGTGCAAAAAATTTGTGGTTTCTTGGCGTAGACTTGGAGGCAGACAGCGCAGACGTTACACTAACTGTGGACACAAAATATTTAAATGAAGGCTGCACTTAGGCCTAGCTGTGAACTATGCAGTTTGGATGGACGTGAAGTCCAACAGGCCACGCAGGCAAATGCACTGGGTCACCGTCAGCCCTAAAAAGGATTTCTTTTTAAAATTTCCTTTTTTTTCTATGCAATGCAGGCTGAGGCTATGCATTGTGTATTGCACTTTCAATCTATGGGCGTCTGACACACCGTACACTTCTGAGACAGCACGCGTGTAACACAGAGCGGTGTAAAAAATTTGTGGTTTCTTGGCGTAGACTAAGAGGCAGACAGCGCTGATGTTACACTAACTGCGGACCGAAAAATATTTACATGAAGGCTGCACGCTGGCTCTGCTGTGCAATACTGAAGTACTACAACTCCCAGCAACCACGGAGTTAAATGCACATGGTAGCCCTAAGAAGGACCGTTGGGGTTCTTGTAGAAATGATTCTACACTACCACTGTCCCTGCCTGACCAATACTGCCCCTATACTCAAGTACAGACTGCAGCCTAAGAAGGCTATAGCCTGCACGCCCGATAT
Source organism: Eleutherodactylus coqui (assembly GCF_035609145.1). Lineage (NCBI taxonomy): Eukaryota > Metazoa > Chordata > Amphibia > Anura > Eleutherodactylidae > Eleutherodactylus > Eleutherodactylus coqui. The sequence continues at coordinate 172,821,739 of NC_089844.1, forward strand.
ACATTAAAAAAAAAAGTGCAAAACTGCTCACAGCAGCCACAACAGTAATGTACTAGGTGAGCTGTGGCCCTAAGAAGGACCGTCGTGGTTCTTGAAGACGCTAACACTGTCCCTATAGCAGCAGCAGCACTGTCCCTGATCTCTCTTAGCGTGTGTCTGTGGCGAGCCGCGGGCGGGGCAGATTTAAATACTCGGGGGTCACTTGATCTCGCCAGCCACTCACTGCAGGGGGGTGGGATAGGGCTGAAACGTCACAGGAGGACGTTGTAATGCCTTCCCTGTGTTTCTATTGGCCAGAAAAGGGCGCAAACTTCTCAGGGAAGGAAATGTAATTGAGTCGAGTGCCGCATGGTGCTCGTCTCGAGTAACGAGCGTCTCGAACACACTAATACTTGAACGAGCATCAAGCTCGGACGAGTGCGCTCGCTCATCGCAATGCGATGCAACCTTTACAGTAGGAAGTTCTACTCTTTCCCCTAAAATAAGCCCTAGCTGCATTTAGAAAAACTGAAAAAATAATACAATAATTAACAGGCCCTGTCCGCTCTGCCGCACTTCTTCTCCTGAGGCTCCACCGCACTTGTTTGCAGTTTTTCAGCTGCCGATTCCTGGTTAGGGAATTCATAAATCCCACCTCCAGGAAGCGCTGACTCTGATTGGTTCTTGAGCACCACAGCTCAGCCAATCAGTGCAGTGCTCGATGAAGCAATCCCAGTCATCACATTGTCTTATATTTTAAGGCCCCCCCAAAAAATCATGGCAAGAGAGCGATACAAAGTCGCACGACTTTGTAGCACGACAAGATTGTGATATTGCCCCGAGAATATAATATTTCTGCAGACCAGTTAAAAACAGTGACTCATGGTTGATATTGTTCATTTTAACTTTTTTCCATCCAACCACAGACCGCCATGACAACTTCTTCCAGCCACAACATATCACGACACATCACTGCAAAATTTAATAGCCTTATAAGCTAATTATCAGAACACTCTCTTCTTGACTCCCTACAGTCGGGCTTCCACCCTCTACATTTGACAGAAACCACCTGTCTAAAGTGTCAAATAACCTCCTGATTGCCAAATCGAGGGGCAACTACTCCCTACTGATCCTCCTCGATCTCTCCGCAGTATCTGTCGACCACAAACTCCTCCTCGCTATGTTTCGCTCTATTGGACTAAAGGACCCTGCTCTCTCCTGGTTCTCCTCCTTCCTATCTGACTGCTCATTCAGCGTATGCTTTGCTGGCTCTTGTAATGTAAAGAGATGAATAAAGTGTCATCTGCGAGGGCCGCATAGTAGAGCATGCCACCAGCTGTCCAATATCAATCAGCTGTCGTTCGGAACACCAGTAAAGTTGAGTTGACATCCTTCCCCCTTTAATTTGCCCTCACTAGACGAGATGATAGATAGACAGATAGATAGATATAAGACAGGTAGATAGATGATAGATAGATACATAGATAGATTATCAGGTCATTAATAAATATATTGAACAGAATGGGGCCCAATACTGAACCCTGTGGCACCCCACTAGCGATGGTGGCCCAATCAGAGTACGATCCGTTTATTACCACCCTCTGCTTTCTATCTCTGAGACAGTTCTTTACCCAGATACACACGTTTTCACCCAATCCGAGCTGTCTCATTTTGTATATTAGCCTATTATGTGGCACGGTGTCAAATGCTTTAGAGAAGTCCAGATATACGAGATCAATAGACTCTCCCAGGTCCAGCCTAGAGCTTACTTCATCGTAGAAGCTGATCAGATTGGTCTGACATGATTGACCCCTCATGAACCCGTGCTGGTGAGGAGTTATTCCGTTGCTCTCCTTGAGGTATTCTAGGATGATGTCTTTCAGAAACCCCTCAAATATTTTTCCAATTATTGAAGTGAGGGGGATTCACGGAGAGGATCTAAAATGTAACTTTTACTAATGTGTCTAATTGAAAACAAGAGCAAATAAAAAATTAACACAAAACTATGGATGGCATCAACTAATGTAATGGTATGCCACCTCAAGGGACTACATGGTCTGGATCCTAAAAACTAGGAGGCGGCCTTAGGTTCCTACGATTTTAAACACTGGTGTAGGCGGACGTGTCTGAAAAACTGAGGATCAGTGGGAGGTGCACCGTCACTGTCACCCCTCTCACTGAATACCCATCCGTTCACCAAGGTAGTACTCCCACGTTTAAGCCTGCAACTATGAAATTAGTCCTTGGACCCACACTGTGCAGACTGAGAGCTGCCGATCCCCTCCTGGCAACGTGGGGAGATCAGCAGACATGTGGGAAGTACACAATAAAGGCAAAAAGTGCCTCCTCCCCACCACTCAGCATTAATAGAATGCCAGTCTCCTCAAATGCTGTAAAACAGCCATGCTGCCCTGAGGTGACCATTTAGAGGGGACCAGGCTGGCAGCACTGAGGTAACTGACCCAAAAATAACTTAACAATCCTGAACTCCAAAAAATTAAACACTTTATTGCAAATCTAGATTACTGCAAATGAAAAGGAGATTTATTGCTCAGGCTCAACACGTTTCTGATAGACTCAGGATCCTAAAGAAATACACCAGATGATCGGTGCCGTGCAGCATAGATGGTAGGTGGACAGTCTGAATGATAATGCCAGTGCTCAGGGCTGAAGCCTGGTTTAAATGCTCAGAGCCCCCCCCCCCCCCCTCAATTCTGGGGCTTGGCTGCGCCCACCAATCGAGTGCTAGAAGCACAGCACATTCTTCCTGCTGTCACCGATGACAGATTCCTGTTTGCAGATAGTGAGGACATCTGCCAAACCTGGCCTGACTTCCTCCCTGTCACAGGAAGTGATCGTAGCATCTACCCGAACCTCGTTATGACTCATCAGGCCTCTACTTGTGGGAAGAAAAAGATATTCTCAATAGACAGATTATGAATATATAAAAAATATATCTTAATTTGCCATTCATGTTAAAATATTTATATTTATAATGTACAAGTTTAACCCTTTCCAATCCATTTATTTTTTCTCTGCACCCTCCTGATCTGACAGAGTTCAGGATGGTGCAGGGAGGGACCTGCTTACCTGACCGGCGTCTTGCGCATTCTCCTTCTGCCTCCCGGCTCGGCGATCATGTGACCGCTGGGGTCAGGTGGCTCCTGGCGGTCACATGATCGCCGGGCCGGGTGACAGAAGGAGAATGCGCAAGACGCCGGTCAGGTAAGCAGGTCCTCCCACAGTGCAGGCTCCCGGCTCGGCGTTCATGTGACCGCTGGGGGTCAGGTAACACCGGCGGTCACATGATCGCCGGCCGGAATCTATGCATTGCATAGCGCTAATTGAGCGTTATGTAATGTGTAAAGGAGAAGGCAGAAAGGGTTAAAAACCCTTTCTGCCTTCTCCTCGGGGGTCCTCGATGAGGACCAGTGCAGGAGTGTATCTGCACCCGATGTGTCTGACGATCGGGTGCAGATCCACTCCTGCAGTGCAGTTTCGGGCCTGGCCCGACATCGGAGCTGTGGAGGGAAATTATGATGTCGGGGCAGGCCCGACATTGGACTGGAAAGGGTTAACAAGAGAGTGCAGCCCTCACACAAACAGTACCTCATCAGTCAATAAGAACCGCCGGAGCCGGAGTTCAGGGAACATAGGCAGAGGCAGACATGACCGGGTAACGGGGAGGGAAGGGTTAACAGGCTAGATTTTGCTAGAAGGGGAGGGTGAGTCAGTGGAATGCTAGGAGGGGGAGAGGAGGAGTCCGTTTGGGTGGGGTAGACTCACTTCCAGCAAGACTGCGAAGAGTGAAGACCACAGAGGAAGACCGGGAGAAGATTTAAAGCAGTGACCAGAAGAAGAGGGAAGCCCAAGCCGAAGAGCGAAGTCCAGGACACAGAAAGAAGACAGAGAAGAAGTCTGAGGAGGGAGAAGAATCGGCGTGAAGAAGGTAGGGTGCAGCGGGGTGAAGAGACAGAAGAGCCCGAAGTTACTCACCAGGAAAAGATGGAGGCCATCCTAGGACGGATCCGGGCAGCAGCGGAGGAGAGGGGCCTGAGCTGGCTTGTCCAGATGCTGGAGCAGCCCCCTGAAGATGCGGTGCCGGCCCTGGCTGCAGCAGCGATGGCAGCACCCCTGGCTGGGGAGAGAGAGGGGAGACCCCGGAGAGCGAGTCCGCCGGTTAGGCTGAGCCCGGAGCAGGCTCCCTCCCGCCGGCGTTGCTTGCGGAGCCCTTCCCCGGCCCCTCCACGTGCAGTCCCTCAGGTAACCCCTACTGGCAGGGGTAGGAGGCCGGGGGGGGGGTAGTCAATTAGCGCGCGCGGAGCGGGTTAGGGGGTTGCTGGAAGGTGGCGCAGTGATAGCTAGCGCATTAAGTGGGGGAGGGGAAATTGGGGTGCTGCTTGGCGTTATGTGCGGTTTACTGATGTGGCAGAGTGGGGGGAGGGGGTGTTCAGGCCGCGCTGCCGGCTGTGGCGAGTGAATCGCCGTTTTCTGCATCGTCCAGCATCGTGGGCTCGCCAGGCACGGACTCGGCTGGGGGGACTGGGGGTGGCCAGGCGGCGTCCGGAACCTTCACCAGCCCCGCTCCTTCAGCGGTTTCAGCGTGGCGTGCAGATGCAGTTTCTCCTGTAGTGTCTGAAGTCGCGCAGAGCGGCGGCGGGGGTGCACAAACCGGGCACTCAGCAACGGTTGCGGTGCAGACCGAGAAAGAGGGGGATGGGATTAGACTGGATGACCGCGCTAGGGGGGAAGTGTATGTGTGCTTTGAGGGGCCCACTTGAAGAAAGAGGTCAGAGAAAAAATATGGAAGGATGAGTATGTCGAGATATTCTCCCTCCTTCCCTTGGAGAAATTTAATCTTGACAAAGGAAAGAGGACAGAATTTAAAAAAGAGGAGGAAGAGAAGCGGAGGTGGCATCTGATTCCTCAGATGTTGACCAATTGGCTTCAGGCGTTTGCTATCTTAGCAAGCGTGATTGGAGAAAAAGCGCCGGAAAATTGTTCCGGCCTTTTTTGTTACATGGAATCGATAGGCGAAGCCTATCGGGTTTATGGGGGGAAGACCTGGCTGCGTTATGATGAACAGTTTAGGCAGCGTAAGGCAGTGCGCCCTTCAATTAGATGGGACCAAAAGGACATTGGTCTGTGGCTGAGGGTCATGGCCCCAGCGCGTTTAGGTCAGCCCTTTCAGGGGGGCGCCGGGCCCTCGGGCCTGGCTTCCACCTCAGGAACAGGACAGGCGGGGGGGGGAATAGATCTGGCTTTTGTTGGCTTTGTCACAGTGAGGGTTCAATTATAGTCTCTAAAACCTAACTTTTATTCAAAATAAAATTAAAAAGGATTTTGTGTCTCAAAATCCTAAGTCAAAGACACACGAACATAAAATAAAACATAACCCCAATCATAAAGCGGGGAAAGTAGTTTATGAGCTGCCTTGGGAGAAGGTATGTGAACCAACAGTATTGGATTTGGGAAAATCCTAATTCTCTTTCCCAGCACCCAACCGTATGTCAAAAGGCTGGGGGAAGGACGAAGGTCAGCTCTCTAGGAATGATGTTCCCAGCTCAACCAATTTATACAGCTATTCAATAAGTAGACACAAAATCCTTTTTAATTTTATTTTGAATAAAAGTTAGGTTTTAGAGACTATAATTGAACCCTCACTGTGACAAACTAGTTCTACATCTAGGCGTTCTTCCTGCAACTGTGAAACTCTGGCTTTTGTTGGCAATTCAAAGAAAGTCAATGTAAATTTGGGGCAACATGCAAATTTAAGCATGTCTGCTCCCACTGTAACGCTGGGTCCCACGGAGCGGCAAAATGTTTTAAGAATGGACGGGGTAGAGGGGCAGGGGGTGTTTTAAAAAGGGATGACCCCAGTAAAAGTGGAAGAGATGGCTCCCTTCTTAAATAGGTACCAGGATAGAGAAAGGGCGGATCTGTTGCTGAGGGGCTTTAAGCAAGGGTTTGTTATCCCACCTCTGGCCCATGGTTTCCCATTTTCTGTTAAAAATTTACGTTCAGCGCGGGTTTGTTTGAGTAGAATGGCCGGGCCATTTTTAGAGCCTCCGGTGCCGGACTTCGTGGTATTACCACTGGGGGTGGTCCCAAAGAAGGAACTCAACAAGTTTCGGTGGATATACCACCTATCCTACCCAAAGGGGGCGTCTGTGAATGATGGTATCGACCCTGACCTATGTTCGGTGGTCTATACGTCATTTGATGCCGCTTTGCGGTGGGTAAGGAAATATGGAAAAGGGGCATTGTTGGCGAAGGTCGATATTGAATCGGCTTTTCGACTACTACCGGTGGCACCTCAGAGCATTAGGTCACTGGGGTGTTGTTGATATGGGAAATTTTTCGCGGATCGTTGTTTGCCAATGGGGTGTTCCATCTCATGCGCTTACTTTGAGGCGTTTAGTTCATTTTTAGAATGGGTAGTGAGAGACACTGCTGAGGTTCAGTCGGTGATCCACTACTTGGACGATTTCTTGTGTACTGGGCCGGCGGGATCGCAGGTTTACGCAACTTTGTTGGGTACAGTTCAGTGGGTGGCGAAACATTTTGGGGTGCCATTTGCCCCCGAAAAAACCGAAGGGCCCACAACTTCCCTGAGCTTTTTGGGCATCTCCATTGATACAGAGGCAATGGAGTGCTGCCTACCTGAGGATAAGCTGAAGGATTTGCAGGTTGAGGTGGCGGCCGCACCCGTGTCAAAGAAAATTACGCTGCAGCACTTACAGTCGGTGTTGGGCAAACTTAACTTCGCCTGCCAGATAATGCCAATGGGGCGGGTTTTTTGTAGGCGTTTGGCGGCGGCAACGGCAGGTGTGAGTGCCCCTCATTATTTTATTAGGTTGAAGGCGAGTCATAAGGATGATTTGGCAGTATGGGACGTATTTTTAAAACAATGGCAGGTCTGTAGTGATGGCGGAAGTAAGCAATAACGCTGACTGGGAGCTGTTTACAGATGCGGCGGGCAGCGGTGGTTATGGGGCATATTTTCAGGGTAGATGATAAGCGGGGGAATGGCCGGAGTAGTGGAGAAAGGAAGGACTAGTGTGTAATTTGGTGCTATTGGAACTGTTTCCAAACGTAGCGTCCATTGCGCTATGGGGGGGCTCACTTTCGCGATTGAAAGGTGAGGTTTCACTGCGATAACATGGGAGTGGTGCAGGTTATCAATAATTTGACGGCCTCATCTCCCCCGATCATTAATTTGCTGCGACATTTGGTGCTGGAGGCGTTGGCACTAAACATGTGGATTGTGGCGGTGCACGTTCGGGGAGTTGATAATTCCATTGCTGATGCTCTCTCGTTTCCAGTGGGAGCGGTTCAGGATGCTGGCGCCGGAAGCAGAGAGAAAGGGAAGGAAGTGCCTGGATCGGCTATGGAGCGCGGTAAGCGAGCGGTGGGGCACCTGATTGAGCGGTCCCTGGCTCAGGGGACGAGGGTGGGATATAGCGCTGCGTGGCACGAGTGGGAGAGCTGGTTGGAACAGTGCGGGGGGGCTGGTTCAGTAGATGATAGGGTTGGAGTACTTTTGAGTTGGATAGGAAAAAGCTCGAAGGAGGGCGTGTCGGTAGCGCGGGTAAATAGGTTCGTTGCGGAGGTGGCTTTTGGGTGTAAACTTAGGGGGAGTACGGATATTACAAAAAGTTTTATGGTTAGGCAAGCATTAAAAGGTTTCAGGAGGGGTAATGCGAGTTTGGATACCAGGAGGCCGGTGTTGTTTAATATTTTGGAAAGGTTGGGGGGGCTATAGAGGTGGTATGCGGTGACAGCTTTGAACGTTTGCTGTTCAGAGCTGCTTTTTCGCTAGTGTTTTTTGGGGCTTTAGGGTGGGGGAGTTAGTCTCGCCTAGCAAGTTAGTGGGGGGGGGGTGCAAAAGGAAGATGTTAGATGGGTGGACGGAAAATTGAAGATTTTGGTGCGTCGGTCAAAAACGGATCAGGAGGGGCGGGGTCAACTCTTACGGCTTGGGAGGGTCCCGGGGGCATCTATGTGCCCTGTGAGTGCGTCGGAGGACTATTATCGGATTCGGGGGGGAGGTGATGGGCCTTTTTTCCAACACGGGAATGGGAGTTTTTTGTCGCGGTTTCAGTTTGCGGCAATTTTTAGGACGGTCCTCGAGGTGATAGTTCACAGTTTTGGTCACATTCGTTCAGAGTGGGGGCGGCAACAGAGGCCTCGGTTCAGGGGATGGAGGAAAAGGCAGTGAAAAGGATAGGCAGATGGGGATCGGGGCGCTATAGGTCGTATGTTCGACCTCAGTTGTTATAATTAAAAAAAAAAAATTGTTTAGAAGTTGTTGACTGATTATGGTTTATTTTCTTTGAGGTCGCCGCCCAGCTCTAGTCTGGATTTTAGGTCACTCGTTTGTCTTTTGGGGGACGGAGCGAGCAAAGGCTAGGCGCGATGGGAGGCAGCTGCGTTTGCCGTGTAGTGAGGCGGTGTTGAGGTGGATAGGGATTAGGGGGATGTCATGGGGTAGGGTGTTGGAAGAAGTAGAGAGAGGGGTAGAGTTAGATAGGGTGCCGGATATACTTGTCCTGCACGCGGGGGGGCAACAACCTAGGTCAGAGGCCATTTAGAGACCTATCGAGGGATATTCGTTATGATATTCTTAGATTGATGTCGGCTTACCCACGGTTAAGGGTAGTTTGGTCGGAAATAGTCCCGAGAAGAGTGTGGAGGGGGGTTAGGTCAGTGAAGGGGTTAAAAAAAGAGAGGATTAAATTAAACAGAGAGGTGTCTCGCTTTGTGGGGTATCATGAGGGAATAACGGTGAGGCATATTGATTTGGAAGCTGGGGTGGGGAATTATTAGAGGTCGGATGGGGTACACCTCAACGACATAGGAATAGATTTATGTTTGGAAGGGATTCAAGAAGGGATTGAGAGAGCATTGTTGGGGTGGCGGGCTGCATAGGCTTGAGTAGGTCAAGCCGTGATGGCTGTGGAGGGGTCCCTTGGAGCCAGTAAAAGGGGAGTAGAGGGGTAGCAGGGGCTGGATAGCTTCCTTCCCCTCTTTGATGTGGTTTATTTTTAGGACTGTCGCCTCTGGTTCTTGCAGGGCGGGCCCTGCTGAGTTGGTGGGTATAGTTAGCCAAGTTATGGCTAGCCGGCCTCAGGGTCCGGTTGAGGCGACCTGGGGCAAAGTGATGAGTGGTGGGCCCCCGAGTCTGTCGACTGGCGGCGGGGCAAGTGGTAGGAAAATAGTGTCACCCGAGTCGGAAGTGCGACCAGCAACAGGTACAACTATTTTCTGGCGGTTATTGGTGAGGCGGCAGTTAGTTTTATGGTTAGGGCTCCAGGGATCTCTCTCAGGGTTAGTTCAGAGGGGGTTAAAATTGTTATTATATGTTAATTATGTTTGTAAATAAACATGGCTGCTGTGGCCATAATTAATCCAAGTTACTGAGTTGGTATTTATTGGAAGTAATGGGTAAAAAGGGATGGGGGGAGTCAGGTCACAGTGGCAACGACTCCGTAATACCCCGGTCATGCATTAGTATGATGGTTGATGTCCCATATGCGTGTTACAGTGTATAACCAGCATCATATCACAATACAGTAATAGCAGTCACATGTTACCACACAACATAAATATACATACTTATAGCATATAAAGCACCGACCTAGATGCACCCCGACACAGTGTGCCAACCAAAAGATGATCCCCTAGAAGAAGCCATATTTTGGGTGAAACACTATCATATAGAGTGTAAGCTTCTATGTTGGTCCGGGTTGGCACAGGAGATAGTACACCTGACCAGGCATGTGGTAACAGTAATACAGCAGGGCAAATGAAGATCATTAATCTTTCTAAAAAGGTACTGAGTTCACATGACATTTTTCTTCTGTAATAGGGCCTATCTTTTGTTTTCACTTCTAGGTTCAGCTCATTTAGTTGGGTCAAGGATGTATCCCTCTTTCCGAGGAAGCTATGGTGGCTTAAGTACTTTAAAACTAGAGATCGGAATGAGAGCCATCTTCTTGGGATTGAGGAAGGAGACCTACAATTCCACAAGATGTTGGAAGATTTTCTAGTGGAAGCGAAAACATCCCCTGGGGTGGGCCCTTCCACCAATCTGAAACTAAGAAGTACTAAAATGACACCAGCTTGTGACACCACTTGCATTGACATATTTGAAAACATGGTCACCTCTGAGTTCTGGAGGGAGGGAAGGAAGGTTGGAAGAGTAATCTCATGAGGGAAGAGCCCCTGTCCATGTGATAATTAGATTATGACAATATTAATGACCAGAATATTATCAAACCCTCCGATAAGGGGCGGGGGGACATTGTGATAATGGACAGGGGTAAGTACATCAATATGTGTATGAGTATTTTGGACGACAATGACTTCTACAGGGTCCTTCCCTCCAATCCGACCCCCTTCAGAAAAGGTCCTGATGGATATTTTAAAGATGGCAGCGGATCTGCATCTCATAAGCAAGAATGAATTAATGTAGCCCAAAGAATTGTGGCTAGCCACATTCTATGCACTACCTAAAATACACAAGGGCCTTATTATACTTAAGGGTCGTTTCATTGTATTGGGCATAGATAGCCTTACCCAGGGGATTAGCCTATACCTGGATCAAGTGTTGTGTCCATTTGTGGAAACCATTCCATCTTTTGTAAGGACACAATGAACATAATACGAAAAATAAATGGCCTAATGATACCAGGGGATACCTTTGTAGTTAGTTTGGACGTGGAAGCCCTCTATAGCTCAATTCTGCAAGGAATGGGCTATACAGTAGTTAAATATTTTCTTGACCAAAGAGGTATTCAGTATCAACTGTATAATGAATAGAGATGAGCAAGCACCAAAATGCTCGGGTGCTCGTTACTCGGGACGAAATTTTTGCGATGCTCGAGGGTTCGTTTCGAGTAACGAACCCCATTGAAGTCAATGGGCGACCCGAGCATTTTTGTATATCGCCGATGCTCGCTAAGGTTTCCATTTGTGAAAATCTGGGCAATTCAAGAAAGTGATGGGAACGACACAACAACGGATAGGGCAGGCGAGGGGCTACATGTTGGGCTGCATCTCAAGTTCCCAGGTCCCACTATTAAGCCACAATAGCGGCAAGAGTGCCCCCCCCCCTCCCAACAACTTTTACTTCTGAAAAGCCCTCATTAGCAATGCATACCTTAGCTAAGCACCACACTACCTCCAACAAAGCACAATCACTGCCTGCATGACACTCCGCTGCCACTTCTCCTGGGTTACATGCTGCCCAACCCCACCCCCTGCACGACCCAGTGTCCACAGCGCACACCAAAGTGTCCCTGCGCAGCCTTTAGCTGCCCTCATGCCACACCACCCTCATGTCTATTTATAAGTGCGTCTGCCACGAGAAGGAAGCGCAGACACACACTGCAGAGGGTTGGCACGGCCAGGCAGCAACCCTCTTTAAAAGAGGCGGGGCGATAGCCCACAATGCTGTACAGAAGCAATGAGAAATATAATCCTGTGCCACCGCCATCAGGAGCTGCACATGTGAGCATAGCAATGGGGAACCTATGTGCCACACACTATTCATTCTGTCAAGGTGTCTGCATGCCCCAGTCAGACCGCGGTTTTTTATAAATAGTCACAGGCAGGTACAACTCCGCAATGGGAATTCCGTGTGCACCCACAGCATGGGTGGCTCCCTGGAACCCACCGGCTGTACATAAATGTATCCCATTGCAGTGCCCATCACAGCTGAGCTAACGTCAGATTAAATGCAGGTGGGCTTCGACCCACACTGCATGCCCCAACCTGACCGGGGTTTTTAATTCATAGACACCGGCAGATACAACTCCCTATTGTGAAGTCCCTGTGGACCGACAGCATGGGTGGGTGCCAGGAAGCCACCGGCGGTACATAAATATATCCCATTGCATTGCCCATCACAGCTGAGGTAATGTCATGTTTAATGCAGGTGGGCTTCGGCCCACACTGCATGCCCCAGTCAGACTGGGGTTCTTTAGAAGTGGACACATGCAGTTACAACTCCGTGTGGACCAACAGCATGGGTGGGTGCCAGGAAGCCACTGGCGGTACATAAATATATCCCATTGCAGTGCCCAGCACAGCTGATGTAACGTCAGCTTTAATGCAGGTGGGCAAAAAATTAATTGGATTACACTGTAGGCGAGGGCCCCAAAAAATTGGTGTACCAACAGTGTAGCTGCAGTATAGCCAAGGCCCAAGTTACATTTATGTAGCTAAAGTGTAGGCCAACCCCACACACCTTTCTGTACCATGAGTGCAGGTGAAGAACATACAAATTGCTATGATTACACTGTAGGTGATGGCCCCAAAAAATTGGTGTACCAACAGTACTAATGTACCTCAGTAAAAATTGCCCATGCCCAACCAAGAGGGCAGGTGGAACCCATTAATCGCTTTGGTTAATGTGGCTTAAGTGGTAACTAGGCCTGGAGGCAGCCCAGTTAAAATAAAAATTGGTTCAGGTGCAAGATTCAACGCTTTAATGAGCATTGAAACGTATAAAAATTGTTTACAAAAATTATATGACTTAGCCTTGTGGGCCTAAGAAAAATTGCCCGTTCGGCGTGATTACGTCAGGTTTCAGGAGGAGGAGCAGGAGGAGGAGGATGAATATTATACACAGATTGATTAAGCTAAAAGGTCCACGTTTTTGATGGTGATAGAGAACAATGCTTCCATCCGCGGGTGCAGCCTACGTATTGCTTAGGTATCGCTGCTGTCCACTGGTGGAGAAGAGAAGTCTGAGGAAATCCAGGCTTTGTTCATCTTGATGAGTGTTAGCCTGTCGGCACTGTCGGTTGACAAGCGGGTACGCTTATCTGTGATGATTCCCCCAGCCGCACTAAACACCCTCTCTGACAAGACGCTAGCTGCAGGACAAGCAAGCACCTCCAGGGCATACAGCGCGAGTTCAGGCCACATGTCCAGCTTCGACACCCAGTAGTTGTAGGGGGCAGAGGCGTCACGGAGGACGGTCGTGCGATCGGCTACGTACTTCCTCACCATCCTTTTACAGTGCTCCCGCCGACTCAGCCTTGACTGGGGAGCGGTGACACAGTCTTGCTGGGGAGCCAGAAAGCTGTCAAAGGCCTTAGAGAGTGTTCCCCTGCCTGTGCTGTACATGCTGCCTGATCTCTGCGCCTCCCCTGCTACCTGGTCCTCGGAACTGCGCCTTCGGCCACTAGCGCTGTCGGATGGGAATTTTACCATCAGTTTGTCCGCCAGGGTCCTGTGGTATAGCATCACTCTCGAACCCCTTTCCTCTTCGGGTATGAGAGTGGAAAGGTTCTCCTTATACCGTGGGTCGAGCAGTGTGTACACCCAGTAATCCGTAGTGGCCAGAATGCGTGTAACGCGAGGATCACGAGAAAGGCATCCTAACATGAAGTCAGCCATGTATGCCAGGGTACCTGTACGCAACACATGGCTGTCCTCACTAGGAAGATCACTTTCTAGATCCTCCTCCTCCTCCTCCTCCTCCTCAGGCCATACATGCTGAAAGGATGACAGGCAAGCAGCATGGGTACCCTCAGCAGTGGGCCAAGCTGTCTCTTCCCCCTCCTCCTCATCCTCCTCATGTTCCTCCTCCTTCTCCTCAATGCGCTGAGATATAGACAGGAGGGTGCTCTGACTATCCAGCGACATACTGTCTTCCCCCGCCTCTGTTTCCGAGCGCAAAGCGTCTGCCTTTATGCTTTGCAGGGAACATCTCAAGAGGCATAGCAGAGGAATGGTGACGCTAATGATTGCAGCATCGCCGCTCACCATCTGGGTAGACTCCTCAAAGTTTCCAAGGACCTGGCAGATGTCTGCCAACCAGGCCCACTCTTCTGTAAAGAATTGAGGAGGCTGACTCCCACTGCGCCGCCCATGTTGGAGTTGGTATTCCACTATAGCTCTATGCTGCTCATACAGCCTGGCCAACATGTGGAGCGTAGAGTTCCACCGTGTGGGCACGTCGCACAGCAGTCGGTGCACTGGCAGATGAAACCGATTTTGCAGGGTGCGCAGGGTGGCAGCGTCCGTGTGGGACTCGCGGAAATGTGCGCAGATCCGGCGCACCTTTCCGAGCAGGTCTGACAAGCGTGGGTAGCTTTTCAGAAAGCGCTGAACCACCAAATTAAAGATGTGGGCCAGGCATGGCACATGAGTGAGGCTGCCGAGCTGCAGAGCCGCCACCAGATTACGGCCATTGTCACACACGACCATGGCCGGTTGGAGGCTCAGCGGCGCAAGCCAGCGGTCGGTCGGCTCTGTCAGACCCTGCAGCAATTCGTGGGCCGTGTGCCTCTTCTCTCCTAAGCTGAGTAGTTTCAGCACGGCCTGCTGACGCTTGCCCACCGCTGTGCTGCCGTGCCGCGCGACACCGACTGCTGGCGACGTGCTGCTGCTGACACATCTTGATTGCGAGACAGAGGTTGCATAGGAGGAGAAGGAGGAGGGTGGTTTAGTGGAGGAAGCATACACCGCCGCAGATACCACCACTGAGCTGGGGCCCGCAATTCTGGGGGTGGGTAGAACGTGAGCGGTCCCAGGCTCTGACTCTGTCCCAGCCTCCACTAAATTCACCCAATGTGCCTCCAGGGAGATATAGTGGCCCTGCCCGCCTGTGCTTGTCCACTTGTCCGTTGTTAAGTGGACCTTGGCAGTAACCGCGTTGGTGAGGGCGCGTACAATGTTGCGGGAGACGTGGTCGGGCAGGGCTGGGAAGGCACATCGGGAAAAGTAGTGGCGACTGGGAACTGAGTAGCGCGGGGCCGCCGCCGCCATCATACCTTTGAAAGCCTCCGTTTCCACAACCCTATATGGCAGCATCTCCAGGCTGATAAATTTGGCTATGTGCACGTTTAACGCTTGAGCGTGCGGGTGCGTGACGGCGTACTTGCGCTTGCGCTCCAACACTTGCGCTAGCGACGGCTGGACGGTGCGCTGAGAGACATTGGTGGATGGGGCCGAGGACAGCGGAGGTGAGGGTGTGGGTGCAGGCCAGGAGACGGTAGTGCCTGTGTCCTGAGAGGGGGGTTGGATCTCAGTGGCAGGTTGGGGCACAGGGGGAGAGGCAGCGGTGCAAACCGGAGGCGGTGAACGGCCTTCGTCCCACCTTGTGGGGTGCTTGGCCATCATATGTCTGCGCATGCTGGTGGTGGTGAGGCTGGTGGTGGTGGCTCCCGGCTGATCTTGGCGCGACAAAGGTTGCACACCACTGTTCGTCGGTCGTCTGCACTCTCAGTGAAAAACTGCCAGACCTTTGAGCACCTCGGCCTCTGCAGGGTGGCATGGCGCGAGGGGGCGCTTTGGGAAACAGTTGGTGGATTATTCGGTCTGGCCCTGCCTCTACCCCTGGCCACCGCACTGCCTCTTCCAACCTGCCCTGCTGCTGCACTTGCCTCCCCCTCTGAAGACCTGTCCTCAGTAGGCGTAGTAAACCAGGTGGGGTCAGTCACCTCATCGTCCTGCTGCTCTTCCTCCGAATCCTCTGTGCGCTCCTCCCTCGGACTTACTCCAATTACTACTACCTGAGTGATAGACAACTGTGTCTCATCGTCATCGTCCTCCTCACCCACTTAAAGCTCTTGAGACAGTTGCCGGAAGTCCCCAGCCTCATCCCCCGGACCCCGGGAACTTTCCAAAGGTTGGGCATCGGTCACGACAAACTCCTCTGGTGGGAGAGGATTCGGAACCATTGCTGCCCATTCTGGGCAGGGGCCCGAGAACAGTTCCTGGAAGTCTGCCTGCTCCTCAGAATGTGTCATTTTAATGAAGTGAGGAGGCTGGGAGGAAGGAGGAGCAGCAGCCAGAGGATTCAGAGTTGCAGCAGTAGACGGCGCAGAATTCTGGGTGGTCGATAGATTGCTGGATGCACTTTCTGCCATCCACGACAGGACCTGCTCACACTGCTCATTTTCTAATAAAGGTCTACCGCGTGGACCCATTAATTGTGAGATGAATGTGGGGACGCCAGAAACGTGCCTCTCTCCTAATCCCGCAGCAGTCGGCTGCGATACACCTGGATCAGGAGCTCGGCCTGTGCCCGCACCCTGACTCCGCGTCCTCGCCCGCGTCCACGTCCTCTAGGCCGACCCCTACCCCTCAGCATGGTGTATTACCAGTAGTGCAGAAACAGAACACTGTAATTAAATGTGCCGCTTATTGGCCTGTGGTTGGAGGCTGACTTCGCTTACGGAACGCACAGCACAGGCGGCAAAGAATTTTGCGCAAGCCTGCTGTAACACTTAGCTGGCTGCATATGAATTAGGACAACTACCCCCAGCAGAGACGCAGTACAGTCAGCCCGGTCACAGGCAGCCCAAATAGATTTTTTTTCCCAAATTTTTTTGGAAAAGCCCACTGCCTATATAGACTGGATATGTCTTTCACTGTCCCTGCCTCACCACCACTACTGGCCCTGGACTATGTAAAATTACTGCAGACTGTTTCACTCTGGACAGGATGACAGCGGTGCTGTAAGAGGCAACGCAGAGCCAGGAAAGAATTTTGCGCAAGCCTGCTGTAACACTTAGCTGGCTGCGTATGAATTAGGACAACTACCCCCAGCAGAGACGCAGTACAGTCAGGATGGTCACAGGCAGCCCAAATAGATTTTTTTTCCCACATTTTTTTGGAAAAGCCCACTGCCTATATAGACTGGATATGTCTTTCACTGTCTCTGCCTCACCACCACTACTGGCCCTGGACTATGTAAAATTACTGCAGGACGCAATGCTCTGGACGCAATGCTCTGCACGGCCGATATACAAAAAAAAAAAATGTGCAACACTGCAAAAAGCAGCCTCAACAGTACTGCACACGGTCAGATGTGGCCCTAAAAGGACTGTTGGGGTTCTTGAAGCCTAAAATCAATCCTAACACTCTCCCTATAGCAGCTCCAGCATCAGCAGCACTTTCCCTGATCTCTGTCAGAATGCATCTCTGGCGAGCCGCGGGAGGGGCCGGTTTATATACTCGGGTGACACCTGAGCTCGCCAGCCACTCACTGCAGGGGGGTGGTATAGGGCTTGAACGTCGCAGGGGGAAGTTGTAATGCCTTCCCTGTCTTTATATTGGCCAGAAAAGCGTGCTAACATCTCAGAGATGAAAGTGAAAGTAACTCGAACATTGCGTGGTAACGAGCATCTCGAACATGCTAATACTCGAACGAGTATCAAGCTTGGACGAGTACGTTCGCTCATCTCTAATAATGAACTCATTCTGGAACTGTTGGCATTTGTCCAGGAACATAACCTATTTCTGTTTATTGGATTCCATCAGCTCAGGGGCACGGCAATGGGGAGCCCATGTGCCCCAACTATGCTAATTTGTACCTGGCTGGTGGGAGGAGCAAGTTGTGTACAGAGATGGCAATGATGCATGTGTAGTGGCCTGAAACACCTATTTCTGGCCCGTCCATAATTGTCATACATGTCATGTCTTTTATGTGGATGAACTGTGCAAATTGTCTTGTTTTCTGTTATGTGTATTGCATGCTACAGCATGCAAGAGGTTAATGTCTGAAAGTGGCTGAGATCAGAGAGATTGGGGGAAAATATAACCCAAAGGCAGTGGGCATGCTGGGAGTTATGCTGGTGCCACACACTGAGATGGGGATGTCCGAATGAGCTCGGTTAGTAGAGGGCGGAACCACCAGTAGATCAGTTTTTGAGAGGTTCAGTTTTAGGTAGAGAGAGAACATAGTGTTAGAGACAGCGGACAGACAGTCAGGGGTGTTCTAGAGGAACGATGCTGTGATGTCATGGGAAGAGGTTATAACTGGGTGTCATCAGCATAGAGATGGTACTGAAAGCCAAAACTCCTGATGGTTTGTCCAATAGGGGCTATGTAGATGGGAAAGAGGAGGGGGTCGAGGATCCTGGGGGACTCCAACAGCAAGGGGAAGAGGGGAGGAGGTAGAGCTGTCATATACAGCGGGGAGAGGAGAAGGGAAGAAGGAAGGCTTGTACATTGTGGAGTGACTGGTACCCAACTTTCTGAAACTCTGCACATCAACCGAACAAGCGACCATCACCTACAGCCACAACTCTACAGCAATCCGCCTGGTTCTGCACTGTAAACCAACTTGTCCTTCACTGGACAAGAGGAGAGAGGGGAAGGGGCGATACCTATGGTTCCCACCTCTGTCCTCCAACACTCTGCAGTATTGCAAGCTGGCAGTCAATAGAATACAGGCTGATTTGTACCCAGCTTTCCCACACTTCGGTACACATTTCCTCTCATTATTTTATGTGCGTTTTGAGCCCTCACATGAGTAGTTATAGACGTATCTGGTACGAGATACACAATTCTCGGTTCCTGAGCATTTTGCAAATATGGGAGTCCCTGCTATTCTTGTCATACACATCTTTCATAATTCCTAAATTACATTCTTTCTTTGTCTTGAGGGAACGTCCTTTTGTTAACTTTGCCTCCAAAAGTTATCAGGTCAGCTGGTTATGGCCTTCAGGAAATGGGTGGAGAACTATTGGCTCATGAATGGCCAATTCCTGTCCTTATCTACTAATATAAACATTTGCTGGTTCTGGCTTCAGAGAGGTTGGAGAACATCAGAGACCACCTGGGGGGGAGTCTAACAGCCTCTGCTGAAGTCTACTTCAAAGGTATTTTAGCACCCAGCTTTCCTGGATACTGAAAAGCATTTAACCCCTCCGCAGCAGCTTGCCAAACCACATGGGCCTAAGGTAGCCCTGCATGGGCTAACAACAATGGATGCTGAGACACAAACAGGATATCTGACAGGCAAAGTCTCTACAATATCTTTATATGTATATATATATATATATATATATATATATATATATATATATATATAGTATCTATCTATCTATTAAGGGAAAATTTAAGGGGGAAGGATGTCAACTCAGCTTTCCTAGTGTCCTGAATGGCAGCTGATTGATACTTGACAGCTGAGGGAACACTTTATTCATCTCTTTACATTACACTTCCCCTTTTTAGAGTGGGTGTAGTAGGATGATCCCATAGATCGCCTGTGAAGCCTACTTCTACTCCACTCTGATGGGGCAGAGCAGCCTTTACGGCTGAAAAGGAATGCTCCCAATTGGTGGTCCAGGTGACCATCTTAAGCGGATCTTCTTTTGTCTTCGGTGTCTGCCAAAACCTTTAGCTCACATCCATGATAGTTATGTATTGGGCCTTGGCCAGCCAGTCCAATAGCTCAGTGAGGCATTGTATAAGCTTCAGACACCGTGGTGGCGTTCAACCTCTTGTAGTCCACACAGAATGGCGTTGTCCGGTCCTCCTTTGGCACCAGGACTACACAGGAGGTCCATGCACTGACCTCATTTATTTATTGTCATACTTTATACTCACTGACTTCCGGTCCCCTCTGGACTGAGTTCCCATCCATAAGATGTTGGCCTATGGAGGAGCATGTGACAAACACATCATCAGTCCACCTACATTGAAACTAAACATTCCTTCCCAATGTTCAGTAGCTGCACAAGCACAGATGGCAGGCGCGCTATAATCCACCGTAGGTGACATGATAATGTGTTGGTCACATGCTGCATAAAGGAGAACCTCCATTTCTTCCACCTTTCTCTTTTATCTGTCACTTCTTGTGCTCTCACCCCTTCCCTTTCCTCCATCTTTTGCTTTTATCTCTCACTCCCTGTTCTCTTGCTCCTTCGACCATTTTTTCCTCTATTTTTCATTTAAAGGCTTTCCCATAATCACAAATTATCCTCTATCCACAGGATAAGTGGCTTATTAGTGTCCGTCTCAACTCAGGATGCGTCTCCCCATTTGAATGGGATGGTGGTAAAGTATGCGCATCACCACCCCATTGTAAGTTTATGACACTGCTGGGGACAGCCGAAAGCAGCGCTCATTGTGATTATGATGCTATTTGTTTGGATGGAGAGGATTCTGCTGCCAGCAATTGATTTCAGGGAATGGCTTTAAATATAAGCTTTCAGTGGTGGCACCTCTTTAGTAATAGAGTGGCTTCAGCAATAGACATGAGCCAACTTTTCAAAAGTTTGGTTCAATTTGTTCACCGAAATTCGTCAAAAGTTTGGTTTCATAAACCTTTGATTTGGTTCAAACTAATTCTGACCGAAGTAGACTTCTTGATGAATTTCTGTTAACCAATCGAACCAAACTTTTGAAAAGTTGGCTCATGCTATTGCTGAAGCTACTCTATACTAAAATGGTGCAACCACCAAAACAGGTATGTTTCTAAATCAAAGAAAGGCAAGAAAGCCATCCAAGCAAATAACTTCCCGAGGACATGTGACCACTGCAGCCAATAACCTTCTGTATGTATCTGTATGCAGCTCAGGATCAGCCAGGAATTGGCTGTAGCGGTCACATGATCCTGTTGCAGGGAACGAGTGCTGGAGCCAGAAGTTGAGTGCAGCGGGGAAACGGGTGCCATTGGAATAAGAGCAGCGGGGGATTTGCTGAGGGGAATGTGACTTTTCATGTTTTTACACAAAGCAGAGCAAATTTCAATTCATTTTTTTTCTCTGCACTTCTCCTTTAATTCCACCTCCATTTGTTGTCATAGGGAAACTATATAAAGGTTCTCGTCTTCATAGCATCACTGGCATCTTTTTTCTAAGGCAAAACTAAGGCTGTGCTGAGTGAATAGCACAGACTATATTATGTGCCGGGGCATCTTACAGTCTACACTGACCTCATTATTCCAGGAACATGCTTAGAATGAGAGCGTAACTGGGGGAATTGGCCGGAAGTTGCAGAAGTTGTGGGCACTGTGTGAACTCTTCAACTTCCTCAATCACAGGATCATTAAGCATGTTGGCTACGAGGTTCAGCCACAATCTTTACACAGTTTGTGCAGAACAAGTATCTCTAACACCTACAGGGTGGTTTTCTTGCTAGCAAACACAGACATTCTTCAATAACTTTTCCCTTCACCATGTCAAACAAGCCTACTTCACCCTCTCATCTCCTCACTATCCAATAATCCACTAGGACACTTTTCACTCCCTACCTGCATTAGTGACCCTTTTCCTCTCACCTCCTTAAAGGGGTTCTGTCATTCCAAAAAAAAAATTCTGTACCTAACTATTCCTCTCCAGGCAGTCTTCTTACCAGATCTCGCCATTCTTCTCCTGACTCCTGCAACCCCCAGGGTCACATGACCGCATGCTGACCAATTCTTCTATTTCCTGTGATGTAGCGCACATTTGTGGCATTCTGCCTCCTACTGGTCAGTGTACCCAGTCTTTAGTGATGTAGTGTTTACTGCGTAGCATAGAATGCTGAATCCTCGGCAGACTATTTTAGTGCGCATGCGTGGTGTCTCGCTGTAATAGCGTATGAACACTCACACGAGACATTGTGCATGTGTAGTTGCGGCAACAGCCCACACCTACACGATAAAGCAGGCTGCCGAGGATTCAGCATTCCCTGCTAGGCAGTGAATGCTACATCACTAGTGACGTAGCGTTCGCTGCCATGAAGGAAGTGAACTGTAGCGAATGGATGCTACATAACAGTAGGAAAAGGATCCGGCCGGCTGGAGGTAAGGTAACCCATGGGACTGGAGGAGCCAGGAGAAGATAGGTGAGGAAAAGATGTGGTAAGAAGACTGTCTGGGGAGGAATAGGTAAGTATTGTATTTTTTTTTCTATTGCCAAACCCTTTTAAGTCTCTTCCCGCCTACCGTTATCCGTCACCTCACAATGATATTCAACCTGTCTCTTTCTTCAGGTATCTGTCCCTCCTTTAAACATGCAGTCATATCCTCATCACCAAAGAAAATGTCTCTTTACTTGACTCGTGCTGCCAATTACTGACCCATTTCTAAACCCCCTTCACACTCCAAACTCTCGGAACGTCTGGTCTACTGCCACCTAATAAGCTATGTCTCAGATAACTCTCTCCTTGACTGTCTGTTACATTCTGGTTTTCGCTCTCTAAGTTCTACAGAAACCTCGACAGTGGCGACACTATTACTACTGAGACCACTGTGGGAGACATTATTACTACTGAGGCCAAAATAGGGGATAGTATTACTACTAAGGCCACTGTAGGGGTCACTATGACTACTGAGGCCACTGTGGGGGACACTATTACTACTAAGACCACTGTGGGGTTCACTATTACTACTGGGGCCAATATAGGGGACACTATTACTACTGAGGCTATTTTGGCGGTCACTGTTAATACAGGGGTCACTGTGGGGGACACTATTACTACTCAGACTACTATGGGGATCACTATTATTACTGAGACCACTGTGGGGGTCACAATTACAACTGAGACAACTGTGGGGTCACAATTACTACTGAGATCACTGAGGTGGACACTATTACTACTGAGGCCAATATAGGGAACAGGATTACTATTGGGGCCAGTGTGGGGGACACTATTACTACTGAGGCCCCTGTGGGGGTCACTATTACTACTAGGGCTGATACAGGGGACACTATTACTGCTGAGGCAACTTTGCACATGGCTGCATACCTCAAGCTGACTTAGGGTATCTTTACACGTGGCGGAAATGCTGTGGAATGTCCGCAGCGTAAATTTCGGTGGCAAATTCTGCAGCATTTCTGCATCAAAAAAACTGTCAAAATCTGCACCGTTGGTGTAGATTTTGACTGGAAATCAACTGCATATCTGCAGCTGATTTCATAGTACGCGCCACTCTCCTCACCTCCTCTATGGCCTCCTGCTGTCCATTATTAGATATGCCATATTATGGTTGTAAGCCCTTCAAGTCAAGTACTTGCGCGGTACTATTTAAATCTTGCGCGTTCTGCACTTTGAACGCCGTTATCCCAATCAGACACGGACGCAGGCCTCTGGAGCATGGGCCCTCTAATTGACCATATGACTATGTATGTATTCTCAGCTGGTGTTCCATTATTGTAATTACTATGTGGACAGGTACACAATGTTGATTGCTGTTGTTGTGAGCATTAAGTGTTATTTAAGGCCATCATCTAGATGGCATTTCAGGCTTGAGAAGGACCTGATAGGTCGAAACGTTGCCTGTTCTTTTTTTAAAAACATGGAACAATAAAGAATAGGTGATTTTACTTCACCGCTCATGCTGCCACTTCTTCGCTAAATCCTGGGTTTCCCGCTCTCAGCGCTCCCGGACTTCTGATTCCCAGTGACCTGGTCATGTACGGCGGCACTGGTCAGGTGAGGCCACCACAGGCTGCTTGGAACCAGAAGCTGGTAAGCGCTGACAAGTGAGAAGCCTATGGAGGAGGTGAGGGGAGCGGTGCATAGTATGAAATCAGTTGCAAGTACGCCTGAAGTTTGAGTCAAAATCCGGAGCAATGGTTCTCCAGGGCTCCAGCTAGGAAACAGCCCTGCCCTTTTTTATAACAATGAAGGTAAAAATGGTACGTCGTGATAAGCCCCGCTCCCTGACGTGTTGGCACTTTGCTATAAATAAGTGGGTTTTTGGTTGCAGTTTGAGCACTCGGTCTGTAAAAGCTTCATCATTACTGACTAGAGATGAGCGAGCATACTCGTCCGAGCTTGATGCTCGTTCGAGTATTAGGGTGCTCGAGATGCTCGTTACTCGAGACGAGCACCACGCGGTACTCGTCTCGATTAAACGAGCACTGACCATTGAATTCAATGGAGCCGGCAATACAGCCGGCTCTATTGAAAGCAATGGGCTGCCAGTGTACGCGGGATGAATTGTCGGGAAGAGCTTAAATATATAAGCCCTTCCCTGCAATTCATCTAGAAATGTGTAAAAATAAAAAATATATATATACTTGCCTGGTCCCGGCAGAACGATGTTAGCCCATTGAATTCAATGGAGTCAGCAATACAGCCGACTCCATTGAAAGCAATGGGCTGCCGGCGATCGCGGGATGAATTGTCGGGAAGGGGTTAAATATATAAGCCCTTCCCTGCAATTCATCCAGAAATGTGTAAAAATAAAAAATATATATATACTTACCTGGTCCCGGCAGACGGAGTTCAGCTCGGCAGGCTGCAGTTCTCCTGAACTGCTCTGAACAGCTGTGAGTAGTATTCAGCAGCCGGGGATTTAAAATCCCCGCCTGCTGAATGAGAGGCCTCTGATTGGTCACAGCCTGACCAATCAGAGGCATCCCTCACTCACACCCATTCATGAATTCATGAATGGGTGAGTGAGGGCTGCCTCTGATTGGCTCAGCGCAGGGACAGCTGAGAGCTGCCAACAGCATATAAATTCATGTTATTGGCTCTGCGGTTTTGCAGGTAAAGCCGCTGTTTACCTACAAAATAGTGCAGCCATTTAGTAGTCAATTTGGGGCCCCAGTGTGCAGATTATTTTCATGGTTGCTGGTAAGAGTCGATCTGTAACTTTCCTGCAGCTTTGGGTCTCTTAACCCCTTGAGTGGCAGGTTTCCTACCACCCTGTCAGACCCACCAGGGCAGGTTTTTTAAAATGGTCTAATCATTGAATTTCAACTAGTTTTGCAGTTGCGTCTCAAGAGCCATAACTTTTTCATTTTTCCATTGACATGGCCATATAAGGGCTTGTTTTTTGCAGGACAAGTTGTGATTTTTTTAAACAGGGGGAAGGAAAAAAAGAAATGGGGAACAAAGAAAAAAAAGGGGCCATGTCATCAAGGGGTTAAATAATGTATTAACTTCCTTCTCTGGGTCATTACGACGCATGGATACCACATGTGTGATTGTATTTTTGATTTTTTACAAAGTAAAGGGAGACAAGTGTTTTTTTTATTTTTTTAATAATTTTTTTACTTTTTTTTTTTAAATTTTTTTTTTGTCCCTTTAGGGGACTTCCACAGGGACCCATCAGGACCCCTGATCACATTCCGGGGGTCCGATGGTGACAGCCCTTTACATGCTGCAGTGACAGCCCTTTACATGCTGCAGTCACATAGACTGCAGCATGTAAAGAGTTAACACAGCAGAGATCGGAGGTTTTCTCTGATCTCTGCTGTAAGAGCAGGTACCTAGCTGTCCTCTCACAGCCAAGCACCAAGCTCTCCCTGCCACAGAGACCATCGGCTTGCTTCTGACAAGCCGATGGTCTTAATGGCAACTTGTAAACAAAGCAGGACATTGCCGACATATCGGCAATATCTTCTGCTGGTTTTTCAAAGCCCTTGCACTGCTCTGTGTGGGTCTGTGCAGGCAGAGCACACTGTCACAGCTTGTGGCATTTTGCTCTGCAGCTCCCATAGTGATACATAGCCCGGAAATCTTCCGGGCTATGTTGCTATGAGCAGTGGAGCTCGTCCCAGAAATTTTCCGGGCGTGCCACTCAAGGGGTTAAACAGGTTGTCTCACGCCAAAACCTTTTTTTTTTTTTTTTTTCAATAGGCCCCCCGTTCGGCGTGAGACAAACCCAAGGGATGGGTTAAAAAAAAAAAATATGTATAACTTACCCGAATCCCCGCTCTGCGACGACTTCTTTCTTCCTTCTCCAAGATGGCCGCCGGGATCTTCACCCACGATGCACCGCGGGTCTTCTCCCATGGTGCACCGTGGGCTCTGTGCGGTCCATTGCCGATTCCAGCCTCCTGATTGGCTGGAATCGGCACACGTGACGGGGCGGAGCTACGATGACGACACGGGACCAGCTCTCCGGCACGAGCGGCCCCATTCACCAGGCAGAAGACCAGACTGCGCAAGCGCGTCTAAAAACGCCAGAAGACAGCAAATTTAGACGGATCCATGGCGACGGGGACGCCAGCAACGGAGCAGGTAAGTGAATAACTTCTGTATGGCTCATAATTAATGCACGATGTACATTACAAAGTGCATTAATATGGCCATACAGAAGTGTATGACCCCACTTGCTGCCGCGAGACAACCCCTTTAAACTTTTCACATGCGGTAAATTGCAATGAAATTCCACATCAGAAATCTGACACATTTCTGACACAGATTTTCATTTATTAAAGCTGCAGATCCACATACAGATTTAGCGCAGTCAACAGGCAAAATCCACGTGCAATTATCTAATGCAGACTCTGGGGTAAGAAGTGACGTCACTTTTCATTCTACACATGGATTTCAAGTTCACATCTGGAAAAAAAAGTCACACCCCACACACTACAGCACAGATGCCTATTAAAATTAATGTCGGCCTTTCTTAAAAGTCAGGAGCGTAATCCCCAAAACATATGTTTCCTCTCATTTACCTACACAGTAATAATCCTTTTTGTGCCTGCCACACTGATAGTATCCTGCTTTGTGCCCCATCCACTGTGGTGGTATTCCCCTATGTGTCCACCACAGTGACAGTGTCTTCATTTGTTCCCCCACAATGATAGTGTGCTCCTATGTGCCCCCACACAGTGATAGTGTGCTCCTATGTGCCCCCACACAGTGATAGTGTCCTCCTATGTGCCCCCACACAGTGATAGTGTGCTCCTATGTGCCCCCACACAGTAATAATGTGCTCCTATGTGCCCCCACACAATGATAGTGTCCTCCTATGTGCCCCCACACAGTGATAGTGTGCTCCTATGTTCTCCCACACAGTGATAGTGTGCTCTTATGTGCCTCCACACAGTGATAGTGCCCTATGTGTCCCCACAGTGATAGTGTGCTCCTATGTGCCCCCACACAGTGATAGTGTCCTCCTATGTGTCCCCACACAGTGATAGTGTGCTCCTATGTGCCCCCACACAGTGATAGTGCCCTCCTATGTGCCCCCACACAGTGATAGTATCCTCCTATGAGTCCCCACACAGTGATAGTGTGCTCCTATGTGCCCCCACACAGTGATAGTGCCCTCCTATGTGCCCCCACACAGTGATAGTACCCTCCTATGTGCCCCCACACAGTGATAGTGTCCTCCTATGTGCCCCCACACAGTAATAGTGCCCTCCTATGCGCCCCCACACAGTGATAGGGCCCTCCTATGTGTCCCCACACAGTGATAGTGTGCTCCTATGTGCCCCCACACAGTGATAGTGCCCTCCTATGTGCCCACACACAGTGATAGTGCCCTGCTATGTGTCCCCACACAGTGATAGTATCCTCCTATGTGTCCCCACACAGTGATAGTGTGCTCCTATGTCCCCCACCATAGTGATTGTGTGCTCCTATGTGCCCCCACACAGTGATAGGGCCCTCCTATGTGCCCCCACACAGTGATAGTGCCCTCCTATGTGTGCCCACACAGTGATAGTATGCTCCTATGTGCCCCCACACAGTGATAGTGCCCTCCTATCTGCCCCCCCACACAGTAATAATATCCCAGTTTCTTCCAAGGAACATGTTCTCCTTAAATGGCTTGAGTAATGATCCATGGGGATGAAGACAGCCATCTTCGTAAGTCGGTCCACGACCACAAGGACAGTAGTCATCCCTTTGGAGAGGGGCAGATCCACTATAAAGTCCATAGATATAGATCCCCATTGCCTGATGGGACTGGAAGGGTCTCTTCAGGACCAAGGCAGCCATTAATGACACAGATTGATTGTGGCAAACATTATTATTATTAGTTGAATTTCATTCTTCTTGCATTTTAATTAGTTTCTGACCATGAAGGATTAAGGTGTATCTTGCATTTTCTTTATAGATTCTATGTTTCTATTGAATGATAATTACAGATAGTATTATTGCTTGCTTCCCCCCAAAAAATGATCTTCTGCAATAAAACCTATTTATTATTATTTCCACCATTAACCTGTTTTTATATATTTCGCACCTACATTTTAGCAGCTAATACGTAGCTGACTAAAACACTTCTTTGGTAATTTTTAGAGACATGTTTTCACAAGTAATGCTGATCTGTTAAACATTATCAAACTTTCCAAAAAAGTACTCAGTATATTGAACCTTTAACTTTGTAAACAAGGTAAACTTTGACTGGGTTTAAACTAGTAAGGCTTGGGGGGCGCTGGCCACCATCCCAATACCTAGAGGGGGCGCTGGGCTGAAAAAGGTTGAGAACCACTAGTTTAGGACACATGACATGCTAATAAATCATGATCCATTCTACTGCTTGAGGGGTCCAAATACTTTTTGTAGGACAGTGTATTAATCAGTGCTATTCTTGGAATCTGGCCAGATTAGACTGACGTCCACCCTCCACTCTTTTTATATCTCCTGTAGGACGATCTGTGATGTGAAAGCTGATTTTCCTGTCATTTTTCACATTTTCATTGCATGAAGCACTAGTGAGACTTTTGACTGAGAGTCTGCAGTGATGATGGTTCTGGAACAAGACGTATGAGGTCTCCAGTCCACCCGAGGTTGGTTCTGTAGGCTGCTATTGCTGGATTATTCTACATGTTTGCATATTGAGCAGAAGAGATGCAGTTATTTTAATAGTCACAATATCCTCCTCCAGCAGTGTGTGACCGGGCACAAACTATCTCGCCTTCAAGCGACCCTCCAGTCCCGGACTCAGTAGAAACAAGACCCCCAAAAATGGCAGAATTGTGCTATTTTTTCCATTTCACTCCACCTAGAATTTTTTAATCCTTTTTCAGTACATTATATTGTAGACTAAATAATACTATTGGAAAATACACCTCGTCCTGTAAATACAAGCCCTCAGACATCTACGGGGATGGATAAAAAAAAGAACTATGATAGTTTAAAAGTGAGGAGGCAAAATGAAAGAAAGAAAAGGGCCGCGTCCTTAAGGGGTTAATTAAATATGTTGTTATTAATCTAAAAATAAGAGAAAAAGAGTGATGACATATATTGACAGTAACAAGGTCCCACGGCAATAACTGTCACACAGATGACAATGGGGTCAGAGATTGTGACCAGCAAACAGGAAATTCACAGGCTGCTCATAAATGACTAATGACTTACTAGGAACCCACCCAGAGGTGACAACCGAAACCGGTAAACTAACACAAACCTACCAAGGTGTAATGCCACAAAAGAGCTGAGAGGTGGCGGAGCACTAATGATATGTATTTGGTTGTATGCACATTTATCTAGGTTTCTATGTACATTGACGTGCCAAAAGTCATGGGATAGCAGTATGTAGATTGATGATGAAGTGTCCTTACCTTAGGTGATACCTTGGAACACCCTCACCTGTATAAGTTGTGAGGTCTTATCTTGTGAGTGAGCCTGAACACCGGCCAACGGGCTCATGGTAAGCCGATGTGAATTACTGGTGGCAGGTGCCAGACAGATGGGGTGTTCCATTTCTGACGTTGCACAGGCATTTAGCATTCCTTGAACCACAGTGTCATGTGTGTCCCAGGAATATATCATAGAAGGCATTACCACCCTCAGTGGAGAGCACGGTGATCATCCATAGGTTTGGCGCCTGGCTAGAATTGTCAGTATGAACAGACAAGTGACTCTGGCAGGAATCACATCCACATTCAACGCAAATCCTGCTGGTCAGTACAGCGTTCTTTACCTTTCATGGGATAAGGAGGCCGAAGACCCACCAGAGGCCTCTGTTATCACCATGACACCGGATACAGCGCCTCACCTGGGCTCATGAGGTTACTAACTGGACTCTAGAGGACTGGCAACATGTGGTGTAGTCTGATGAGTCACGGTACCAATTGTTTCAGGTTGATGGTAGGTTTGTGTGTAGTGCAGACTCCATGACGCCATGGACCCCAGCTGTCAGCAAGGCACTCTGCAGGCTGGTGGTGGCTCCATAATGGTGTGTGGCAAGTTCACTGCCACTCCTAAACACATCATTACCTATTGCCAGCTATATTTCACTGCTTGGTAACCAAGCCCTTCATGGACTTCATGTACCCTACAATGATGGGATATTCCAGCAAGACCCTGCCTTTATGATCTGGTGTCGTGCCCGACCGGGTATTGCAAATAAAGACTATCCAGCCTTGCTAGAAGCTATTCAGCTAGATGGACAACCACTGGTGAAAGCAGCAAGAAGTCTTGTCACCGTTTCACAAGGTAGAGTACCAGTACGGTTAGTGAATTTAAGTGACGCACCAGTAGTTCTGCACAAATTTCACCCAGTGGCTCAGTTGTATCAATTTCATCCTGAGGATGTGGTGAAGAATAGCCCCACTGCCACTCAACAGTCGATAGGAGCCACTAGAGATAAAGTCAAATCAACTTGAAGTCCTTGGTGGACAGAACTCCACGTGGGAGACACTAGTACTCCTGCTGATAGAGTAAATGGAGCTCTGAACGTTGCCAAGTGGTATCATCAGGCTTTCAGCAAACACCCCTTGGATTTTGGAAAGACTACCCTTATCCAACATCGCATAGCCACTGGTGATCATCCTCCTGTTAAAGAAAGACATCGACCAATTCCTCCATCAATGTACCAGGATGTGAAGAAAATGCTGCGAGAGATGAAGGAAGCCGACGTCATCTCTGAAAGTCAAAGCCCCTGGGCTGCCCCATTGGTTCTTGTTAAGGAGAAAGATGGATCAATCCGCTTCTGTGTGGACTATCGGAAACTTAACAATATTACGCACAAGGATGCATACCCGTTGCCGCGTATCGAAGAGTCACTCACTGCCCTCGGCTCAGCTGCCTATTTTTCCACCCTGGACTGGACCAGTGGCTATTGGCAAGTACCTGTGGCACCTGAAGACAGGGAGAAAACTGCATTTACTACTCCCATGGGACTTTTCGAATTTAATGGCATGCCATTCGGACTCTGCAATGCTCGTGCAACATTCCAGCGACTCATATAGAGGTGCTTAGGTCATGTGAATTTCCAGAGCGTTTTGTTGTACCTCGATGATGTCATTGTCTACTCCCGGACGTATCAAGAACACTTGCATCACTTGGCAGAAGTTTTTGGAGTGCTTATCAAACACGGATTAAAGATTAAACCTTCCAAATGTCACCTGCTAAAACCAAAAGTCAGCTACCTTGGACATGTAGTCAGTGCGGAAGGAATACAACCAGACCCAGAGATGATTGCTGCTGTGAAAAACTGGCCGAAACCAGCAACTATTAAGGAAGTACGAAGTTTCTTGGGATTCGCTGGTTATTACCGCTGCTTTATTCCACACTTTGCCCAAGTGGCTGAACCACTAAATGAACTATTACGTGGATGTCCAAAGGAAAGTTACAACCATAAGCTTCCTGTCGATTGGTCAGAAAGACAAGAAACTGCTTTTCAGATGCTCTTGACCCAACCTCCAATATTGGCATATCCAGACTATAGCCAACCGTTCTGTCTCTATACTGATGCCAGCTATCAGGGTCTTGGAGCAGTGTTGTCTCAAGTTCAAAATAACAAACAGAGAGTAGAGATGAGCGAACGTACTCATCCGAGCTTGATACTCGTTCGAGTATTAGCGTGTTCGAGATGCTCGTTACTCGAGACGAGTACCACGCGATGTTCGAGTTACTTTCACTTTCATCTCTGAGACGTTAGCGCGCTTTTCTGGCCAATAGAAAGATAGGGAAGGCATTACAACTTCCCCCTGCGACATTCAAGCCCTATACCACCCCCCTGCAGTGAGTGGCTGGCGAGATCAGGTGTCACCCAAGTATATAAATCGGCCCCTCCCGCGGCTCGCCACAGATGCATTCTGACAGAGATCAGGGAAAGTGCTGTCTTGCTGGAGTTGCTATAGGGAGAGTGTTAGGAGTATTTTAGGCTTCAAGAACCCCAACGGTCCTTCTTAGGGCCACATCTAACCGTGTGCAGTAGTGTGGAGGCTGCTTTTTGCAGTGTTGCACATTTTTTTTTTTGTATATCGGCCGTGCAGAGCATTGCGCCCTGCAGTAATTATACATAGTCCAGGGCCAGTAGTGGTGGTGAGGCAGGGACAGAAGTCATATTTATTGAATATAGGCAGTGGGCCTTTCCAAAAACATTTGGGAAAAAAAATCTATTTGGGCTGCCTGTGACCGTCCTCAGTGTACTGGGTCTGTGCTGGGGGTAGTTGTCCTAATTCATACGCAGCCAGCTAAGTGTTACAGCAGGCTTGCGCAAAATTATTTCCTGGCTCTGCTGTGCGTTCCGTAAGCGAAGTCAGCCTCCAACCACAGGCCAATAAGCGGCACATTTAATTACAGCGTTCTGTTTCTGCACTACTGGTAATTCACCATGCTGAGGGGTAGGGGTAGGCCTAGAGGACGTGGACGCGGGTGAGGACGCGGAGGCCCAAGTCAGGGTGTGGGCACAGGCCGAGCTCCTGATCCAGGTGTATCGCAGCCGACTGCTGCGGGATTAGGAGAAAGGCACGTTTCTGGCGTCCCCACATTCATCTCACAATTAATGGGTCCACGCGGTAGACCTTTATTAGAAAATGAGCAGTGTGAGCAGGTCCTGTCGTGGATGGCAGAAAGTGCATCCAACAATCTATCGAACACCCAGAGTTCTGCGCCGTCCACTGCTGCAACTCTGAATCCTCTGGCTGCTGCTCCTCCTTCCTCCCAGCCTCCTCACTCCATTACAATGACACATTCTGAGGAACAGGCAGACTCCCAGGAACTGTTCCCGGGCCCCTGCCCAGAATGGGCAGCAAGGGTTCCGAATCCTCTCCCACTGGAGGAGTTTGTCGTGACCGATGCCCAACCTTTTGAAAGTTCCCGGGGTCCGGGGGATGAGGCTGGGGACTTCCGGCAACTGTCTCAAGACCTTTCAGTGGGTGAGGAGGACGATGACGATGAGACACAGTTGTCTATCAGTGAGGTAGTAGTAAGGGCAGTAAGTCCGAGGGATGAGCGCACAGAGGATTCGGAGGAAGAGCAGCAGGACGATGAGGTGACTGACCCCACCTGGTTTGCTACGCCTACTGAGGACAGGTCTTCAGAGGGGGAGGCAAGGGCAGCAGCAGGGCAGGTTGCAAGAGGCAGTGCGGTGGCCAGGGGTAGAGGCAGGGCCAGACCGAATAATCCACCAACTGTTTCCCAAAGCGCCCTCTCGCGCCAAGCCACCCTGCAGAGGCCGAGGTGCTCAAAGGTCTGGCAGTTTTTCACTGAGAGTGCAGACGACCGACGAACAGTGGTGTGCAACCTCTGTCGTGCCAAGATCAGCCGGGGAGCCACCACCACCAGCCTCACCACCACCAGCATGCGCAGACATATGATGGCCAAGCACCCCACAAGGTGGGACGAAGGCCGTTCACCGCCTCCGGTTTGCACCTCTGTCTCTCCCCCTGTTCCCCAACCTGCCACTGAGATCCAACCCCCCTCTCAGGACACAGGCACTACCGTCTCCTGGCCTGCACCTACACCCTCACCTCCGCTGTCCTCGGCCCCATCCACCAATGTCTGTCAGCGCACCGTCCAGCCGTCGCTAGCGCAAGTGTTGGAGCGCAAGCGCAAGTACGCCGCCACGCACCCGCACGCTCAAGCGTTAAACGTGCACATAGCCAAATTTATCAGCCTGGAGATGCTGCCGTGTAGGGTTGTGGAAACGGAGGCTTTCAAAAGTATGATGGCGGCGGCGGCCCCGCGCTACTCAGTTCCCAGTCACCACTACTTTTCCCGATGTGCCGTCCCAGCCCTGCACGACCACGTCTCCCCCAACATTGTACGCGCCCTCACCAAACCGATTACTGCCAAGGTCCACTTAACAACAGACACGTGGAAAAGCACAGGC